>NW_019154101.1:40988965-41588965 GCF_002288905.1 Enhydra lutris kenyoni | reverse complement strand
TGTGCTATTGAGTAGTCCCGCTTGGGGGCTGCCTCAGTGCCCACCGGGGTCTGCCAGCGTTGGCTCCCCACTCTCCTTGCTGCCCCGTTCACTGGGCAGAGGACCATTTACTCCCATTTTTTTCCTCCCCAACGTTGGTATCATGACCCAAATGGTCAAAAAGCTGATCTGTTTCTTTGAAAGTGCATACAACCCTCGTATTATAGGCCTGCTTTCCCCAACAGAGCATATGGCCATTCAAATTCTGCCTTGGACATGAGAATGGCTATAGCGGAGGGCTTGTTCTCACAGCAACCCTTGAACCAAGATATTTGAAAATATCTACTTAAAAACACCTTATTGGAAATTTGAGAGGCAGGGCAGGGGGTCGTGGGGGGAAGGGAGGGAAAAATGAAATAAGATGGGACCGGGGAGGGAGACAAACCATAAGAGGCTCTTGATCTCAGGAAATGAACTGAGGGTTGCTGGAGGGGAGTGGGGTAGGAGGGATGGGTTGGCTGGGTGGTGGACATTGGGGAAGGTATGTGCTATGGTGAGGGCTGTGAATTGTGTAAGACTGATGATTCACAGACCTGTACCCCTGAAACAAACAATACATTATATGTTAAAAAACAAAACAAAACAAAACCCCCCCTCACCTTATTGGAAGACTTACTACGGGATTATTAACAAAATGCATTTCTTCATCGCGAATGCATTTTTTATTTGAAATTACGGAGAGATGCACTTTTGTTACTATTCACACTTTTGTTACTTTATTTGGAATCATTTTATGGGGAGTGATGAGGACCTCCTGATCAAATGGACTTATTTGAATGAAGAACATCAAGAAAAACACTAGCCCAGGGGTTCTGTCCAAGTTTCTTTGGCATCTGACAAGCCCCTAAGCTCTGCTTTTACCTTATATGCAAGATTCTTCTTTCTATCCCTCACAGTCTGTCTGTATGGTGTTAGGTCTAGGCTACTTGTCTTAAACACACACACACACACACACACACACACCCTTTGCCAGGAAAGAGGCTGTCTCTTGGAATCACACCGTACTGTCTAAATCTAGTCCTGATGATGTTGAAGCCAACTGCTGACATTACATTCAAGCTACCTATCTGGTAATGTATCCAGTTATCCTAAAGGTCCTGGGGACATTATAAGTTTTAGCTTTAAACTTAATTCTTAGGTAACTTACAACTTAAAAATTCATTTTTTTTCTGGTTGTGGTGTACATAAATATATACATACCATATGGACACATATACTTACCTATATGTACATACACACATATGCAAATAATAGAGCGTAAATTTTTTGGAAGAAGATGAAAAAGATAAAATGGCTTTAAATCAAGCCACCTTTATTACTATAGTAATGTATTTCCTTTTAGTCTTTTTCTTATTTAGGTATGTGAAGTGTAAGATAGATCTTTGCTATGCTGTTTATCGAATTTTATATTCTTTTAACACTTAACTGACCATAAGCATTTGCCTATAACATTAACTCTTCCAAGTCATATCTTGCAGTGATTTCCAGGTCATATAACCGGTTTGCGACTGTTGGATAATTCTGTTGTTTTTTCAGTTTCTATGACTCTAAATAATACGAGATAAACAACCTTGCTCGTAAATGATCATGGGCCTTTTTGCTTATCTCCCTCACACAAATGGCAGCTTTAGCTAGAGGGTGATGAACTTTCTTCTCAGAGCTTGATAAGGCTTTCAGTTCTGACAGGTTTAAGACACAATTTACTTTCTTTTGTCAGAGATCCTGAAATTCACATAATGCAATTTTCTCAAACTTTAGGACATTTTCTTCGACATTACCTGACATTAATCTAATTGTAACCTAACTTACTAAGTCGTGAAACCCACCAGGCTTTTTGAAGAGCCTGTAACTATTCTGTGAGAATAGAAAGTACTAAGGCACTTAATATGGGAATATAGTTGCTTGTAAAACATTTAATGTGCAAGAAATTCTTGGTAAATTATACCATGCGATGTCTATAATGATAGTGATTAAATTATTGCTCATTGTTGGGACTCTATGAACTGGGAACTTATATGGGTCTAACACAGAACCTAGTTTTTTTTTTTTCCTTTGTATTGTTCATTCTAGATACATTATGTTTAAGGGACTATAGTCTATTTCCTTGTTGTTTTGACATTGTATTTATTACAGTGATCAGTTCTGATGAGTCAAGGCAAGGTGAGTCCCCATCACCAGCAACCTGGGTATTTTCTCTGGAATGTTAAACACAGTGAGATTCTGATAAACCCTTGAAGGGTTCTGAATGAAGTAGCTGTTCATGGAAGCCAAACATGTAGATAAGTGAGATATTTAACCTCTTGCCCAGGCATTAAGAAATCAGGTTACTAAGAGGTGCTACTCAAAATAACCATTCCCAAGTCAGGAAAGTGTGAAATGAAGTTCCAAGGATGCTGTCAATTCCACTGGGAAAGTTTGCAATGTTCTTTTGAAATTAAGTTTACTTTATCTGGGCAATCTATAGCACAATGCTAGGGCCAGATCTTGGGAAGATGTAAACGGACAGGCCTGTCTCTTCCTTCTCTCCCTGTTGGATATCAGAGTTTCAACTGCAGGCTCTATAAGACAGGGTGTGTATCTGTAAACTCATCCCAGTGGCTTTTGCTTGAAGCAAAACCCCAAGAACCAGAAAGAAGTTCATTTGTATGGGAGGTCTGTTTGTTCAATTAAGGAAAGTTTGAAATTGATGGGCTCATACCAGTAGATGCCAAAGTCATCTGAGGGGGAAATGCTATTGCTTTAAAGGACAGTGGCAAATGTTCCATATAACATTGAAATACTGTAAAAAGGTTCCAGACATAATTAAAATTTCCAAATGTAATCTGGCAAGAACAACATAATTTTTTTTCATAATATGTTTTTGAAAGATGCGGTTGTGGTACAAACTTGCGTTTGTCACTAGAACTTGCCCGTGAGAGACGGCAGGCAATAGAAGCTACAAGTTTCTAAGAGAAGATATTTAAACGATGGATTGCCTTTGGGTAGCAGTTGCTCTTAGCAAGAGATGGTGTGTGTGGGGGGGTGTTTTTATTAAGGACGAAGAGAAATGTAAGCTCTTTCTGACAAGAAGAAAATGAAGCTCTTCCTTCTGATCTATGAAAGAAAAAAAGGGAGGAACACCAACACAGGCTAAGTGTTAGATCAACAGCACCTCTAAATGGAGATTGTCAGGGGCAATGTCTTGAGTTGAACTTCCATGGCCCACAGCTGAGAGAAATGGCAGAATCTCTGATGGAAGGGAAAGGTCAAAAGCCAGGAAATTTCTGATGCCACAGGAACCTGACATGGTGTAGCTGCGCACAAGCCCCTCTTCTGAAAGAGGTGCTCATGTGTTTTAAAAAACTCGCTCGTACGTATCATGAGGTCCTGTCAGGATCAGTTCCCTGCAGAAATGGCTTTAAAGACGGGTGGGGGAGGGGGCAGGAGAACAGGACCATTTGAATGACATTCAAGACATTCTTTAAAAACTTGTTCAAAGGATGGAAAATCAAAGATGTTTGAAGGAGAAAAATCAACACATGGAAAAGCTGTAAGCCATTACATTCTAGTTTTATAGGGCCACGAAATGAGGTTTCATGATGTTCTAAGAACCACCACCTCACTGTGTAAAATTGAATAAGTGAATTGGCATTAGATCCATACCGTGTTTTCATCTCATTTTTATATAATAATAGAAACTGTCTCATTATGTCATCGTCCTCTTCTTCAAATCATCCACAGTGAAGGAAATATTTGAAAACTTTCGAGTTATTCCTACATTCTAGCAAAACCATACATAGACAGGCTGCTTGATTTATGACTTTCCATTAACATTTACTCTCTAATGGCTTTTACCAGATGATTTATTTACTCGGTCTATGCTGAGGTAACCTCCTGGCTGGACGGTCGGCAATTCTTATAGCTCAGGCTGAGGGACTGAGTTCCCTCACTAAACACATCTCTTGAATTTCTGTGTGGGCTGTGGGTTCTCAGACAGAGGAATTAGGAGGCCCAGTTCAGTTTTAAAACATTCCTCCTTCCCCGCCAATTCTCTTGGAAAAATGAAAAAAAAACAAACAAAAAACAAAACCAAAAACCAAAAAACAAAAACAAACCAATGACAATTTCTGACCCATTGGATAATGTACGTGAAATAATACTAATATGAAATAATGTTATTTCAAGTCTTGGCTTTCTCCCCGGATCCACTTCACCTTTCTCTTATTTTACTGGCCAACTTCCTTCCTTAGACTACAAAATGAATCTACTAAATGCCACCAAAACCAGAAGGTTTTAAAAAAGAAGGCCTGAATGCAGTTGTTAGCTTTCCCATTAAGCACTGGTGTCCCCTCTGACTGCAGCCTGTAAGATGTACATGGTACCAGGAATTGCAAGATATGGTAAAGATCCTGCTAGTGTTTATCTGACCTCCTCGAGCTCTGAGCTCAAGGAGGTGATGCGGTTGAATATCAAAGGTTGTGGAACATGCTAGTAGGAAATAACGTGTCCCCTTTGAAAACTTTTACACCATTTCTACCAGAAAAGATCAAATTCTAATTTATCGCCATTTAACTCAGTCGTCACTTCTTGGGTTTTACTAGTGACAATAAAATGAAGAATTGGAGACTAGTGAAAGCTCTTTGGCTCTTTTTTTGGGAGGATTTAATCCCACCCTCTTTTTCTGAACATTGCAAAGCCTTCTGGAGCATAAGAACTTGTCTTTCTCTCCTTCTATTTTTATCCCACAAAGTCTGAGGCAGTGGAGGGTGGGCAGCTGCTGGCATAACAGGGATGGGGTGAGAATAGGACAGGGAATCACTCCTGCTCTCAAATTTTGCTAGAGCCCTGGGCACCGGTGATGGATCACAACGGGCAAGCTGGGTTCCCTCCCTCAGGCCCATGGCAGTGATCATCGCCAGGCTCAGGCTGATAGTCCCTGTGCTTGTGTTTCTGGACACCATGACTGACTGTACAAAACTGACACTAGACATAAGTTCCAGTTCTTGCACTTTTTCATTCACAGCAGCCTTGAAGCGATAGTACACCAGGGACTCCCGAAGACTTTTAGACATCATGCCCTCTGTGAATTTCCTGAGGTGTTTAGATCCAATTCTTTGTTAGTGGTTGCAACTGAGCACACAGTTCTTTCTATGCACTTAGAATGTTTATGAAGAAATTAGTCTCCAGTTCCATATAACATCATCCATTAGTGGATCTCTTCAACAGACATATGGATGGCTATTTTTTCCGACATGCCATTAGTACGTTGACATATACTGTCAAATGCTGAAATCAGTTGACTTCCAAGCTTCTACCTTAGATCAGCAGATAATGAATGTGTCATTTCCATAATTTTCATGGAAACCCAACCCCCCCCCCACCACCCAGGAACTTGGGTTGATAGGCACAAAGGTCAGCAGAGAAAATAGTCAGAATGCTAGAATTTTAAGAGGGAAAAAAACATGGCTTTGAACATTAGTATAGAATGTTCTCAAGCTTACTGATGTTCACAACATTCAATCATAGCTCCGTGATATTCATAAATAACAAAGGGCATTGTGAGAACATCTGAAAGCCAGTAATTCTTTTGAACAGACTAACAGGCAGTATTAATATTAAATTGATTTCATTACCTGGTGATTTTAACAGGCAACTTTAAAAATAAATGTTACTGGGGAACCTGGGTGGCTCAGTGGGTTAAACCTCTGCCTTCAGTCCAGGTCATGGTCTCAGGGTCTTGGGATCAAGCCCCACATCAGGCTCTCTTCTCAGCAGGGAGACTGCTTCCCTCCCTCTCTCTGCCTGCCTCTCTGCCTACTTGTGATCTCTCTCGTTCTGTGTCAAAACAAACAAACAAACAAAAACAAACAAAAACAAAACCTTTAAAAATAAATGTTACTGAAGGTCAACTCACTTTAATTTTAACAGCAAATACACCACAGAAGAATTTTTCTACCTAAACAATTAAAATAAGAGTAATGGGATCCTAAAAAGGTTTTTAAAGAAGTGCTCATTGATCACCTTTTTGTTCTATATGATAAGTCACGTACTTTAAGAATTGTTAAGACTCCAACAAACATTTGCAGCAACTAGACTGGAAAGGAGTCCCATTTTTGTTTTGCTGTTTTAGAAAAATAAGCGGTTTGCCTTGGATTGTTTGTTTTCTTAAATTCCATTCCCCGATTCATTAAATCCTTATGAAAGCCAAAGTTGTTGACATGGCTGAAACAAATGGCTTTACTGTTAACCAGACTGAGTTTCTGCAAGCACTTTATTAAAGCAGTCGATTTTAGTAATTTCAACTACTCAAGTCTTTCTCCCAGAAAAAAAGGAAACAAAGTAATGTATCTAGAATATCAATGAACATCATCTCAACAGAATTTCTAAGATTTCCAGAAACGTTGGGTTCTTAAGAATTTAGCAAAATAAAATTTGCTAGAACCGTAGGCTTTATTAACTACCCTATCCAGATCTTTTTATGTTTTTGATTTTTGCTCCTTACATGCAGAAACATGCTTGCTTAAGAGCAAGAGATATTCAAAACAGAGGCCTGACTTTGAGTGCTGGCTCTGCCAACGACCAGCTCAGTGGTCTAGGAACATTAGGAATCCGTTCTCATTTGTCAGTTTCCTTATTTGTGAAATGGGCATCATAACAGTATCTACCTCATAAAGCTGTTACTAGGATTAAAGGAAATGATACATCTAAAGGGCTTGAAAAGTATCTAGGACACAATAAATTCCCACTAAATGTTAACTATCCCAACAGTTTCTGTTATTGTGGTTATTACTATTATTTTTTTTTCTCAAAATCTCTTTTCTTGGGACATCGGTATTCTGCCACTCAAATGGAAAAATGCTGATCTTCTTAATTAAAACAAAATAATGGGGGCGCCTGGGTGGCTCAGTCGTTACGCGTCTGCCTTCGGCTCGGGTCGTGATCCCAGGGTCCTGGGATCAAGCCCCACATCAGGCTCTTTGCTCAGCGGGGAGCCTGCTTCCTCCTCTCTCTCTGCCTGCCTCTCTGCCTACTTGTGATCTCTGTCTGTCAAATAAATAAATAAAATCTTAAAAAAAATAAAAAATAAAACAAAAGAATGTAGGTTTAAATTTAATTGAAATTTAGTGGATAAATTATACTTCCTGCAATTACAGACATCAAGACTTCAAGAAGCTATGATCCTTCGAAAGTCCATCATTTGGTGAAAGATTCATACCTTGTGCAGGATTCATGCACATTTATAGATAGACTTTCCCCTCCTACATATCACTAACTTTACAAATTTCTCAAAGTGATCTTGCTTACTAGTAGCACACAATCTAGAATTGATTACATAATGCTTTAAATGTCAAAAATACATTTAGGATGTTTCATGTATTTTTCTCTCCCCAAAGTTCCCCTTTGGGTAGGACTATTTCCTGTCTATCCTTTCTTCTTCTGTTGCATTTTTACCTGGGCTGGGCAAATATAAACTTTCAGGAAGTAACTCATGACACTTTAAAAAAAAAAGAAGAAAAGTAAAGTTTTGCAAGAAACTCTCCCCAACACATCACTATGGTCATAGATGGGTGGTTTAGGGACATACAATGAAATGGCGGAGATAGAAATGACCAAGAATGACTGCGGGATCAGGAGTCGTGCCTTCAAATCCTCTGCCCTGTTCCCAGGGTTATGTAATTTGGCCCAAACCGACACACACTCACTTTTTTCTGGCATGACATGTTCTTTAACTAAATGATGAAATACACAAAGGGTCAATTTCAGATTGTGTCAAAAGACCAAGCAGTACCCAGGAACTGGTGTCAGGAAAATCAGACCCATTCTCTGATCTTTCCCTCTTTTCTGTTGGCTTCCCCATTTTTTCCCCAGAATACTAACCATTTGACGAAGTCCCCTGAGGGGTACAGAGGGGCTGCCTGACCTTCTAGATCTTTTCCCGACGGCTGAATCCCCCTCGGGGCTGAGAACCGTGTGGCTCAAGGTGGTTTTGGAGTTCTCTATTCTTGAACATGGGTATTTCCCTGGGAATACAGCTGCTGAAGACTGATAGCTCCAGGTGGGATCCATATTCCACCATGGAGACTCCTGGTCTGAGTCGAACTGTGGCCTTCACTCTCACACTCCCCACAGCATCAATACCTGTCCCTGGGCCGCCTCTCTGATCTGTTTCCGCACTTTAGTCATCTGCTGTACCCAGGCTTTCGGTCGCTTACGCCTTCTGGCCCAGCCACCACTGGGGCTCTTAACTAGTCTCGGCATGTGGACTTCCACAAACACTTGAAACAAGGTGCAAAAGAATTAGGAAGAGGGGCGCCTGGGTGGCTTAGTGGGTTAAGCCTCTGCCTTCGGCTCAGGTCATGATCCCAGGGTCCTGGGATTGAGCTCCGTATTGGGCTCTCTGTTCAGCAGGGAGCCTGCTTCCCACCACTGCCCCCCACCCGCCTGCCTCTCTGCCTACTTGTGATTTCTGTCAAATAAATAAATAAAATCTTAAAAAAAAAAAGAATTAGGAAGAGACAGTCAAATAGTCACAATAATCAGTCGAATGGGAGAAAAGGCATATCAATTCACTGTCACGTTCCATTCTCCCACATCTCCGGACACTCAACATTTTTGCACAATTAATCATTCTTTTCATTAAAAAAGAATCAGGATCAATTTATATCAACCAGGGGTGTGACAGCTATGGTGAACACATTTCCAAAGAAAAGACCATAGCTTTTGTTTTCGCTACTTACTTTTGAAGGAGTTTTAAAATTATTAGATTGTATTGAAAAACACCAGCAAAGTCCAAACTGCACTCCTGAATAATGCTGGTGTCTACCTCTCAGAAAGGAACCTCATCAGTCAAAAGGGAAAATTAACAGGCAAATGTGATTTGATCATTCCCTGAGCATCATGCTATGGAATGCGGGGTCGGGGGGCGGGGAGTCCAAGCAGAAGGAGGAACGTCCACACCTACCAAACTAAATAAATCAACGACCTCAAGATACGACGGCAGGTAGGGTTCATTAGGTGCCATCTGTACCACTTGACTAAAAACAAAGAAGGAATGCATAGTAAATCTCAGTGCCCAATATGAAAACAGCTGCAGAGCTCGCATCTGGTTGGGCTACACTGAGATACAAGCATTTCATCTTACTCCTATCGTGACTTGGGGGAAGAAGGCATGTCAGCTACTCCCGAGTCAAGTTGATGTGTTTTCCGATCCACGACAGCCATGCTGCAATAGAAAAGATCGGAGAGCCCCCTTCACGCAGGGCAACCCGCTTAAATAGCTGTGGGTTGCCTCCAGGGGTCAAGGGCTCGGGCCTAGGAAGCCAATTTCTGCGGATACGGAGTTTACACCACGGTTCATAGGGCAAGACAAAAATTTCAGGACAATTAAAGAGTCAAATGCAAGTCATGGCATTTTTGTATTTCAGGACTAGAAAACTTCACACAGTTTCATAGCTCTCATACATACCCAGAAAGGGCTGCGTGTGTGAGTGTGTGCGCATGTGCGCACATGGGTGTGTCTGTGTGTGCACGTGTGCATGAGTGCATGTAACTAAGGGATTTTTTTTTTTTTTTTAAAGGACCACTGGTTAGAATTTGGCGGACAGTCTGATAAAATCCAAAGGAGGGTTGCCGATAAGGGGTTGGAAGTCTTTAGGGAGAGAGGCTGGTGAAGTGACAGAAAGCGAGGCCCTGGATTCCAGTTGCCTGAATCTATGCTGCCCCCTAGCGAACGAAGTTGTTCATTTGCCCCCATCAGTCAAGGCTGTTCTGCACAGCAAAGCTCAGGGACTAGGATAGAAGCTCTGGGCCCTGATGCGATCCCCCAGGACTCTAGAGGGCCTTCTTGCTCCCACTCCCTCTTGCACATGCCCTGTGTATCTGACCACTCAATTATTTTCCTAAAATTCCTAATCCTTTCCCCAAACTTAAAATGCTTATTATATAAAAGCTGGGGAAGAAATTTTAAAGAATCACTAGGAATCCCACCAACCAGAGATACGGCTAATGACCACGAACACTTTGAGATATTTCTATTTAATTTTATTCCTGTGCCTACAGAGTTTTTCTAATAAAATTAGAATCCTGTTTTAATACTATTTGTTATGCTTTCCTCCTCCACTTCATGTCCTATCATATTTTGAGCAATCGTCTATCACATTAAATGTCCTCAAAGGCATGATTTTTATAGTTTAGCGTGTCACAGCCTTCAATTGATTGCACCCAAATGTATTTAATGATTCTCCTACTTTTTGAAGGCCATTTCTGATTTGCAGTTGTAAATGATACTGTGAAGAACGTCCTTATAATAGCTTGTATGCTCCTGTCTGCTTTTATTTTTCTAGAATGAGAGTGACTGGGTCAAAGGCTGTGAATATTTTTCCCTATCAAGAAATGGGAGAATGACTTAGATTGAATAAACACATCTGTTCAAAGCATAAAATGTAGTGAGTTTTGACAGCTTCTATACACACAAAACCACTGCCACGTCAAGATCCAAGACATTTCTACAGTCCACTGGCTCCTCATACATATGATCATTATATGCACCATATGCATTACTCTTTACCCCAGGCTATACCAGTTTGCCTCCCTAATGGGGAATCTCCTGAAACGCCATTTTTCTGCACCCTCCCCATCACCAAGGACTCTCACATTGTTTAGTGTTCATCCATTTAACAGCTGATAGAAAATAAATTCTCATTGTCATGTGCATTTTCTAGATGACTAGTGAGCGTTGGCTTATTTTTTAATATGCTTTTTTTATTGGCTATTTGTATTTCTTTTTCTCCATTTTTTTCTGTTGGTGTTTTTCCTATGGATTTATAAAAATTCTTTCCATATTAATGATAAAATATCAACCATACATCTTACATTGTCACAATTATTTTTGCTCACTTACGTATGTTTCAAACATGCTTACTTTGAAGTTTTAGCTAAGAATACATATGCTATATTCTTTTTGTATGTGTACTGTAGTCCCTTCTTTTCTATGGTTTCACTTTTCGTGGTTTCAGTTACTCGGGTTAACCAAGGTCCAGAAGCAGATGATCCTCCTGACATAGAGTCAGAAGGTCAACAGCAGCTTAATGCTGTCTCAAAATGCCTACACCATTCCCTCACCCCATGTCATCACATAGGCTTCTTATCAGCCCATATCATCACCAGAAGAAGGGTAAGTGAAGTACAGTAAGATATTATGAGACCACATTCATGTAACTTTTGTTATAGCATACTGATATATTGGTTCTATTTTATTAGTAGTTCCTGTTGTTAAGCTCTTTCTGTGCTTAATTGATAAATTAACCTTTGTCATAGGTACATATGTATAAGAAAAAAAAAACATATTACACAGAGGGTTCGGTACTGTCCGTGATTTCAGGCCATAGGGAGGGGGGTTTTAGAATGTATCCCTATGGATAAAGACAATGGTGGGGGGCTACTGTATGTGTACATGTTTTATTGCTCTTATGCTCAGTGAATTCTTAGCAAAACCATCACTGCAAAAATGGTCACCTATATATTCTTCTATTTCTTTTGTTTTCACTAAAAGAAAAAAAAAAAGAACTCTTTAGACCATCTGGGAATTTATTAAGGCCTGTGGTATTACATGAGATTCTTTTTTTCCCTAAATATTTAGCCAACTATTTCACACCTCTACTTACTACTCCTTCATAATGATCTTTAGCACACAGAACATCACTCTACGCTAGCACCTAGTTCTCTTCCATTGACTTGCCTCTCTGAGCTTATGTTTTTACATCATTATATTAAAATCAAGAGCTTTCTCCTATTTTAGAATCCTATAGGGCAAACCTCTTTTTGTTTCTTTAAAAAAAAAATCATGGGCCATCTCACGCGTTTATTTTTCCAGAGGAGTTGGAGAATCTCTTTAAGTTGAACTTATCTTTAAATTATAAACTCATTTGAGAAAACTGGCATTTTTTACAATATTCCACCTTCCCATGCACAGACATGTGTTGCCCTCTAGCTCTGCATCTCTGTGCTGGTGGATCCTCCCTAAATCAAGTTTGGTGCCCACATTCGAAGAAGAAATTCTGGCCTCTCTCCAGGGCTGGAATTATTGATGAAAAATCCTGAGCTCAATTAGGGCACGCTCCACAAAAATGGCCTAGGGGTAGACAGCACAAAAGATCTGATTTCAGAAAGCCAAGAGGATATTTACATTTTGAAATGCTCCATTAAATGGCTATTAAAATGTGTTTCCATGACTTTCACTAATGAGCCTTTGTGTTAAAAATTCAAGTTCTAGCACACGAAAGAGACATGTGCTATGATCACAGCACTGTTCTGTACATACTCTAACTCTTGTTTTATTTTTTAAGATTTTATTTATTTATTTATTTATTTAGAGAGCAGGGGGGTGGGACAGAGGGCGAGGGAGAGAGAGAATCTCAAGCAGACTCCACCCTGAGAATGGAGCCCCTTATGGGGCTCGATCCCAGGACTCCGAGATCATGACCTGAGCTGAAATCCAGAATCAGATGCTCAACCACGGAGCCACCCGGGCGCCCCCATACTCTGACTCTTCTTAAAGACTCGATATTCATGAGGCATTAGCAACTACTGGTAGTACTAGTAATACTAGTACTATGACTAAGTATTAGCACCAATTTTTTTTTTTTCCATTAGCTTAGTCACTCCACTTCACAGATATGTGGAAACAACGCCTGGCTTCAATTTGCATCTGAGATGGGGTGTGTATGTATTTTTACTCTTGGTTTCTATTAAAAATAAACTAGGAGAGCAGAGTGAGAATGTGCCACGGGATGTGGTCAGTCAACTTCATGTGACCTCAGCATTTGCATTAGAAAACAGCTCTAACTCTTGACTTCCAAGGTGATTTTCAAAATAACGCAGAGGGAAAAGAAATCCTCCTTCCCTCCAGAGAGACTTCCAAGAAGTCAGCCTGCCCAGATCAGGAGGCACTAAATGGGCAGTTTCCCTACAAGGAAAGCAGAAGCCAGCCGAGGCCGCATGCCACACACCACTTTGAATCCTGTCCTGGAATCCTGGAACTCGGCACTAGGACAAAAAGACTTTGGAACAGTTGTTTTGGCGTTTCCTTTGAAACTCAAAGACCAGACTAGCATTAGCATGGGCTGCAAATCCTGCCATTCGGGTCACTGAAAATGAGGACTCAAATGAAATGACAGAAAAGTGCCTTGGAAACTGTCCGTGTATGCATGACGACATACTCTCCATGAATCCTCCAAACAGCTCTGTGACGTTCTCATCCTCTTTCAGATGAGGAAATGGAAGCTCAGAGAGGTTAAGGAACTTGCCTGGGGTCAAACAGCTGCTATGAATTGGAGCTGGTTTCAGAACCAAGTCTATTGGCTCTAAAGCCCATGACTGTAATCTGTGGACTGAGACAGTTTCTCATCTCAGGAAAAGAGAAGAAAACCTTGCTAATAGGAGGAGCATTTGTGAAAGAGCATTTGACTCCTACAAGACAGTCAACGACGAGGTGGAGTAAACCAGGCCCCTAGAGGCTCAGCTAACCCTTCAGCCTGTTAAAGGGCATGGTGGCTTGAGCCCTGGCCAGCAGACCGGCTGAGGGGCCAAACTAGAACACCAGCTGTGTGTGGCCTGGACAATCCCAACCAAAGACGTGCCTAGGCCTACTCTTGTTAGCTTCCAGGAGAGGGCCACTGCTGCTCATCATGGATTTTGGCCACCAAGTAAACCTCCAGGCCACATAAATTGGGTTGTAATGACACGCTCCAGGCCAACGTGCATTCTAAGTTACATTAGAGCTCTCTATGGATTTAAGAGAAAGCTCTCTTTCCAATTCTTTGTTGCATATTTCTTGACTGTGGCCTGAGGAAACAATGGTAATTGAGAGACACATGCCTGGCACCCAGCAGTCTGGCCTCTATGCTCTCTGGTGAGCTGGGATGATTTCCATGATGCTCCCAAGCAGATTTGCTGGGGGGTGGTTCTTCTTAGTGATAACTGAAAGGACTTCAGACTTTCAAACTTGAGTGACTGGCAAAATGGTGGAGCTATAAAGTCACCTACTTCCTTTTAAATAAATTAGGAACTGAAATCCCACGAAGGTAATTTTTTAAGAAAGAGAACCAGGAATCAACTAGTTTCTGAGGGGATGCCAGTGCACTGGAATCATCTGGGGCTTCCCATGCAGGCCCCTCCTCTCACGCTGTCCAGACAGTGTGACCAACAGGGTCCCTGGGGACTGTCACACACACCAAGAACCACTTCCTGGTGAATGCTTCCTGTACCCAGCAGGGCTGGGCACGCAGCAGGTACTCAAAACATTTGCTACACTGAATTGAGTGTGTGGACAAAATAAATCTCTTTGCCCTGTTTCTCTGCAGTACTGTGTCTTCAGTAAACGGTGAACGTTGTTAGAAAATGAAGGGAAACTTATGGAAAACTAAGGAGTACAGGGGCACCCCTCCAAAGAAATGAGTTTCGTTAAAAAGGAAGGATTTCAAATACAGGGGTTTCTGAGCCCCAAAGAGCAAAGGACACCCCTTAACAGCCAGAAAAGCCTGTCCACACATCCATACTTTGCCTAAAGACTCTACCCTGGGATTCAGCCTCAGAACTCTGAACTCCCTCTGAATCAGAAAACAGCACCAGATTACTTCCATCCCTAATAAAGAATGGGGCTTATCAGCTTACAGAATCTGACACACCGTTGGTGAGAGTGATTATTTCAGCAATGTGTGCTCAGCACCGGGGAACGTCTTTTTTTCCGTTTTGTAAAAAACAAAACAAAACAAAACACTAAGCCTTTGATGCTGGCATGTTGGCTTCTTTCATTTGGGTGGATTCCGTTACACAAGTGTTTCCTGCCCCACATTAATCTGATATTCAAAGCACGTGTTACTGGAAGACATTTTGGCTATTTGTGCCCAAAATGTTAGACTATTGAGGACATTATGAAGCAAACTAGAAAATGACTTGGATCTTTCTTCGGAGCTCTCCAGATGCCTTACCGCCTTTCAGCGAAGCCCAGCATTCTTGTCTCTGGTGGTATTAAGCTGGAGCCACAGGCATGTGGCAGACGCCATTGCACCAATAAATCCCATGGCTGAATGAGACATTGATGGCACAGGTCATACTTAATATCAAGTTCCACCTATGGAGGGAGAAGTCTAAATAACACTGCCACCCACTCCCATCACCTTCGGCAAGCAAAATGTGAAAACGTAGGAAACTACCAATACAAAACATTATTTAAACACTGTTTCCTCACTGATACCAAGGAAAAAGGGAGAGAGAGAAGGGGAAACTATAACCACAATACCATAATTGAGGTCACAAATAAGCTACTGTATGTCAACAGAAGCCAGATACTGACAAAAGAGTTGTTTTGTTTTGTTTTTGTTTTTTTTTAAATGGAAAAAACATTTCCATGGCATTTTAGAAGAGTATGCTAATATTTCTTAAGGGTTAGGAACTCGTAGAAATCGCAGCTGAGCAGAGGGGACTGAGCAGAGGGAACTGCTTAGCAGAACCCTCGTGAAATTGATTTAAGTTTTATGAGGAATTAAATTACAGTTTTTGACTCTGGACCATTAAAACCAACTATTCAGCCAAAAATGTATTTGGGATTTAACATTTTCTTTTAGAAAAACATCTTAAGAGTGACGTACTCTAGTCACTTAAAGGCTGTGAAACTCTATTTTAACAATATGATGGGGCCCACTTTCAACCAAAGCAAAGTTAATAATCATATGGTCTAAGATCAAGACTAATAACACATGTGGTTTGGTATCTACTTATAGACACTCTGGGAGTTGTGTGGTCTTTCTTGATAGCCATGGGGACTGATTCTGGGTTGGTGAAAGTAAGCTAATCTTCCATGGCGGATGCCAGGAACCAACTCACATGCCCTATTATACTTAGGCAAACAATATCCTATGCTATAATGTGGAAATCTAAAAGTCTGGCTGAGCCAAAAATCACCCTGAACAAACATAAGGCTTCGTCACCACTTGGAGCACCAGCTCTGTATTCTGGCTCTAAAGAAGATGGCCTCCCTCAGTCCACCCTTAGTCAGTTCTTCAGACTGAGAGCCAGCCCCATAGTCCTCTTGGTCAGTCTCCATCAGAGCAGGCCTGTCTGTGTCAAGGCTCACACCCAGGGGGCCAACTCTGCTGTGGTGGGGTTCAGAGTCCAGCTGGATGGGCATGTTGTCCGTGGACAGGCTCTCCCAGAGACCAGTTACTGGAAGGGAGGGTTTTGGGATATAGTGAGCTAGTCCAGGAGGACCCAATTAGACCACAAGTCTACGTTGTGGTTATGGTTAGGTCCAAATCCTGGTGCTGTAGGACCTAAGGCAAGGCTACTGGGATAAAGAGTATATCACCATACCTCAAGGCAGCCAAGATTTCACCCTATGTCCTCGTTGCTACTGTGACAAGTGGAAGGAAGTGTCAAAGGTACAAAATAATAACCTGCCTCAATGAGCAAGTTCACACGAGAAGTTTACATCACCTCCTTATATTTCTGGTGCATCAAAATTATTCATAAAACAGTATATTTTCTCCTAAAATGTTCTTTAAAATAATTTTCAGTACACATACAATAAAAAGTGTCTGAAACGATTCTTTTTCTAAGGAATTTCTTTATAAAATAGTGATGTGTCATATATACCTCTTTAAGCTTTAGTTTACTCCACCGTAAAATGGAAATAGTAAAAGTACCTATGTCATTGGGTTGTTCAGAGAATTAAATTAGGAAGTCCATAAAAAAATGCTTACAAAATGCCTATAATACTAAATCAACCAAATTTTAGTGGATTCTCACAGTGTATAAAGCACTATTCTAGATGTTACTGTTAATCATTATTATTAGAAATTTCTCTGGGTAGGATAAATTGTGTCACTGCCAGTTATGAATACCTTCATACTTCTAAAATTATCTATCAGCTCCCTGAAAGAGTGGGTCACACGACATTCTATTCTGGGGAGAGGATGGCTCAGATGTCAATTGCTATTAGCATGGGGAAGGTAGCTTAGGGTGCAGGAAGGGCATATAGGAATACTGCAAGTCTGGAGACAGGCACAAAGTGGGAGAAACCTAACTAGAAAGATGGATTGAAGGATGCAGACGAGAGACTTCATTTACTCACAATAAGAATGGTTCATTTTAGTCATGGGCAAAGCAGGACCGAGAAAGGGACTTGGGTCTCTAGTTTTGGGGCAAGGGGGAACAAACAATGAACAGGCATCCAAACAATGGCATGTGCATCTCACAATGATCAGAGACCATTGTCAGTAATCTCTCTAACATCGTGGAAAGAGTCCTCATGATTAAACTGAAGGTTAGCACAGTGGGAGCTCCCTGGGAAGAGGGGAGACACTCCCCAGAAGAGGAAGGAACGTGGACTAGGGGGCAAAAGGCAGGAACACCCCTTGGCTATGAATCTTGGAATGCCAGTTAGAGTTTGTAAACCAAATTATTCAGATTTATGCCCTTATTTCCGTGCCTCTCCCTCTGCTCTCCCACAAGATAATTGAGATCTAGCTCGATGGGCTGAAGGTCTAAGAGGAAATTTCCTTTGCATACAACTGAACAAGCTGGAGGGGAGCCCCCCTGGAGGGGAGCATAGAGGCCAGCAATGGTTAGCAGGAGGCCGAGAGGGAGGGAGACAGCCACAGAGACAAGTCCCATGACTGTGAACTGGGCTAACATCTATAATGGGCTCACATGCTGTGATATCAGTGTTTGCTAAGTAAGTGACCCAGTTGCCTCTCCCTGTCAGGAAATTCCCTTCCTGGAAATGGTGGGCTTTCTTTGTGTTTGACTACTTTTGTACAACTGATAGCCAACTAAGCTCTTATGGGAATATCAGACTATCTCAGGTTGAGGAGAAGCATCATGCATCATTCATTCACGGACCAAAAACTGTCTCTATTGAAACCTTAGTAAGACAGCTGAGGTAGGGAACACAGATCATGAAAACAGAAGCTGATAAGAGGTCTTGGGAGTCTTCACTAGGATGTTTCTGACCCCTTAAGAAAGCCTTAAGAAACTGAGTTCATTAGCTACTAGAGGAATGGTGTGCCCTCCTAATGGGGACACATGCCAGACAACAGCTGGAACCAAAGGACTTTCATGTACTGATCTACATAAAAAAGAAGATTTTACCTTTACAATGCTTATCTGCTAGTATCTGGAGATAACTTTTCAGGAAAAATACAAGTATGCATGAGTTCAAAATAATGGAAACAAAGAATTGCGCAGATGAGAATTAAAATTCCATGACGAAACCATGTGATATATGAATGGAACAAAAGTAGGTCAACAATCTCTTGAAAAAGCAACTTAAATATGTTATAGCGAAGGTTTGAGTTACTTGAGTTGGAAAGGTGGAAGTCTACATGAAAAAGAGAATGGGGCCAAAGTTTTTCTCATGCTCTCACTGGCCTTCAGGATTTGGGGATTGGAGGGAGAAGACACCTGGTCACCCGGGTAGGTACTTCCAGGTGTTCGTCCCAGAAACACTCAGTGAGTAACTGGGCTTTATATGTGATCTTCCCCAAGCTTTGCCAGGTGGGAGAGATCTGAAATGAGGGAAGGAGAGGAGAAAGAGAGCCAGGCAGACAAGTGATGAAAAGTGTTCTAAGGGCACCTGGTTGGCTCAGTTGGAAGAGCACATGACTCTTCATCACAGGGTCATGAGTTTGAGTCCTATGTTGGAGGTAGAGATGACTTAAATAAATAAACTTTAAAAAAAAGAAAAAGAAAAGCATTTTGAAGTGTTCTACAGCCCGTGTCATAGGGCATTAGGAAGGTAGCCGTCCTGGTCTCTGTCTCCAAGCAGCCCATGCAGAGCTAGTGGCAGAAAGGATGACACCTCTGTTTCATGCAAAGGACTGAGGATGCGTGAGCCCTGTCCAAAGGAGCCACGGTGACTGCTGCTTCTTGCTTAATCACTCCTTAACCGTCCCTCCTTCCCACGACCCTCTTATTCTCTGAGCAGGAGAGCGGAGGCCACGAAGTGTGGTGGGAAGCGCACAAGGTATGGGGAGCCAGGTAGGCTCTGCCTCTTGCCAACCATGAGACCTCACATACAGTCCTTTGACTGTCTTCATGTCCCTTCTCCTCTAGCTTTAATCCCCAGCTTGTCCGTCTGATGATAGCAGTACGCACAGAGCGCACACGGCATTGTGCCTGGATATGGTCAGGCCTCACTACACTGTGTCCCTGCCGAATCCGTGTTTATTACCGGAAACGTAGACCATGTGCAAAAGTCTAAATGAGAAAATAAAAGCTATCCAGAATCCATAAGTACAATTAAGAACTGCTAGGCTGCTGATGTCTTTCTCCTTCCAGTTTGTTCTTCTAAGTGCGCGAGCGCGTGTGTGTGTGTGTGTGTGTACTATGAACACGTATAAATACTGTATCATGTAACTATAATATTGTGTCTGATTTTTCATTAATTCTTTTTCTACTTTTCATTAACGATTCTTCCAAATAAAATTCCAACAGCCTCGTGATATTTCATTGTAGTGTTGCAAAGTCACTTATTCATCTTGTCCCCAAATGTTAGATATTTCTTTTTTCTCCAGTTTCTTCATCCAACCAAGAGAGACAATCTGGTGTGGAGGACAGTGCTCACGTTTGTTCAAATCCAGGCTCTGCCACCTGTTAGCTGCCTTGGACATGGGAAGAGCTTGTTATCACCGAGTTCCAGACCTTCATCTGGAAATGGGGATGAGGAGGATTTGTACCTAGTTTCCTAGGACTGCCATAATATTACCATGAACTGGATGGCTTACGACAACATAAATGTATTCTCTCACCATTTGGGAGGAAAGAAATCCAAAAATCAAAGGGTCACAGGGCCATGCTCCCTCTGAGGACTCCAGAGAAGCCTCTTTCCTGCTCTTTCTAGTCTCCAACCATCCCTGCTGACAATCTTTGGTGGTCCCTGGCTGTGGCAGCTGAGCTGCTGTCCCTGCCTCCATCCTCATGTGGCCTTCCTCCCAGGGTCTGGATCTCTCTTTCCCCATAAGAACACTGTTGAATTTAGGGTCCTCCTTAACCCAGTAGGACCATGTGATGAGATCTGCAAAGACCCCATTTCCAAATAAAGCCGCCTCCATAGATTCCGGGTCAGGACTTCGGTGTATCTTGTTGGGGGCTGAATTCAACCCAGAACACTACCTGGTAGAGTTGAGAGGGAAAGGCAAGCCAACATAAATCCAAGGTACTCTGCTGACTGTAAAAGTGCTATCCTAAGGTGTATTGCCACTTTTAAAGGTTTTAAGGTCAAAGAGGCACAAGCTTTAGGAAGGCAGGTTTTCAACATTACCACACCTCTCAGAGTCTGGGTGTTGGGCCATTGCTATGGGGCAGCAGTCGAAGCTTTGAAGCCAAGAAGGCAAAACCCTGTGGAAGAATCATGGCACCTCATAAGCCTCTAATGCCCTAAGTGGGGGTCTTGTTGACTGGATGGCCTTCCAACTAGCAGCGCAAGCCAGTAGGAGAATCAGCGGCAGTGTTTCTCAAACAATCTCTGGTGTATCCCCCCCAGAATCATTTTTGGATCAATGCTTTTAGCAAAGAACTGAGAGTGAGTTTTTAGATCAGTGATCACAGCCATGTCACAGGAGCATCTGAGTTTTTAAAGGCTTTTCTCAGTACCTGCCCTTATCTCATCAGGAGCTAGGAGCAAGCAGCTTGAGGACTGGCCCTGGTCCTCGGACCACACTCTGAGAAACAGCAGTTGGCCACGGCCAAGGCCACTGCAGAGCTAGGGGCTCCCCTGGAGCCTGGTCCCGCTCCCAGGCCTCTGTGGAGGGCAGTTAACAAATTCCCAGTCACCAGCCCCCTTCCGGGGGGCATGCCTGGCTGGGGAAAACAAACACACCTCCCACACCTGAGCCTCAGTGTTTTCTTTGAGTTTATTTTCCCACTGACTGACTTTCCTTTCAGTCTGGGCTTTCAAAACAGCCTTCTGAGTGAATGCAGGCGAACCAGCAGTCCCACACCATGGCTCATATGGAATGCATTTAGAGAGGGGGAAAAACTCAAACGGAGTGGTTATACAATTTTGAACTGGCTCGGACATGGCGTGGCTGGAATTTCAGAGCTGGCTTTTGTTTGCCTTCGTCATGAAACATTTGTTATATGAGCCGCAGCTACCGCTACCAAAGCAGCTGCTGCTGAGAAAGGTTGCTTCTCTTTGGGCCGTTAGCTGACTGACAGCGTTCACCAACTGAGGGCCTCCCCTCTCCCGCTCCAATGCCTTTGCCGCCCTCCTTGCATAAGCCATGGGAGACATTGCCCCCCCCCCCCATCCCCACAGTGACACATGACAGCCCACGAAATGGAGACACCTGTTTCCGCCAAGTTCCATGGAACTCGATCTTTGGGTGGTCGTGCGTTCTGCCCCTGATGAGGAGACTGTTTTTTTTTTTTTTTTAATTAGTTTTTAGAATTTACTTTTTCTCTCATCAAGGAGATATCCAATATGGCCTTGATTTGTCTTCCAGGGAATTTTTAAAAAACAGTAGTTTAAAGCTTCATCATAGCAACATTGTTCAATAAAAACCCAACAGAGTTTAATTAATAAATTACCAAAGGGTTTGCTTTTGTTTGTTTTTGCTTTAGAAATCCCACCAGGACTATAATCCCAGATACAGATGCTAAAGGCAGTGCAATGGTCCAACTCCCATGGTGGCTATGCAGATAGCATGAGAAAGAAATGGGTGTGATGTACCTGGTGAAGGGCCGTAAGCACCAAACCGGTAACAGGATCTTAAAGTTCAGGAGGTTAGAACAGTCTCAGCAATGGCAGTAGGCTAATTACAGCCCTTCAACTCCTCTCCTTTGAAAATTGAAAATGGCAGTAGAAGGTAATACTTTTATAAAAGAATGAAAGATCACAAGAGCTCTGGAGAAGGAGGTCAGTGGAAAACAGACCTCAATTACTTGCTGGAAGATGAAAGCAGATGGAAGAGGACACTTGACATGGCAGAGCATGGGAAGCACATCTGAAGTGTCACAGTGGAGACACACATCAGGAACATGAGCTTTCCCTACTCTTGTCCCTGACAGGCAGCATGGTGGCACCAGGGGTCCCAAATGTGGAAGCTAGACATGAGGTGGGCAGTCTGCGTATGAAGCAGCAGGGCCTCAGATCTGTAGTCAGGTATCCTGCAGTGATTCTCGCTCATTCTCTAGGGGGAATTCCCCACTGCTCGGGGAATCTTGGGATTCGTCTCCAAAGAGTTTGGGCAGAGGCTCCAGACTCATTTGCTAACCCAGAGGAGAGAAGGGAGAGTCGTGGGCTAATATAAGAACAATCAAGTTGTTTGGACATTGCATTGGATATTGACCTTCCGCTCCTGTTCCCACATCAGCCACCAGATGTTTACCTCTCTTACCCCACCTCACCTCCCATCCCCCATACAGATGTTTGGAGAATTCTTCAGTGGGGAAACTGAACAAACTCCAGAGAAAAAAGACCTACAATTACTAAAAATGTTTTCCCAGCAAACTTCCATGACTATTTGATCAGCCCAAGAAGAGCCCATTCGTTGTATAAGCCTCCCTCATAATGCAACACTTTCAAGGTGCTCTTTAGTGCTTCACCCTTGAATATGAATTCTGACAAAGATTACCAGAAGAAAGCCTTCAGATCGGAAAAGAGAGGCCCAACCAACCAAAACAGTAAGAAGGAACCTGGAGCAAATAGAGACAATGCAAGGAATAAGTGAAAACATTTAAAAAAAAAAAAAAGCCTCTATAATTTTCAGAGATTTAAGGTGATGTTGCGTTCAATACATAAGAATAAGATATTATATAAGAAGAAAGAAGATTAAAGAAGAGTTCTTGGAAAAGAGAAAATTCAGTAGAATGAATGGAATACATACTGAGGAACTCTTCCAGAGGGAAAAAATAGAAGAGATGAAAATTCAGAGAGGGAAAAATAATAAAGCATATAGAAAAAATGAACCCGGGGACTCCACTATCTGACCAAGAGCATTCCATAAGTGAAACAAAGGAAATGGTAGCAATAAAATCATGTAAGGAAAAAAACAACAGGAAAAATTCACAGATAATGAAAGACATGGGTTTTAAGCTTGAAAATAACCATTTATTGGCTGTGGCAACTTTGTTCTAGATATGTCTCCAGAGGCAAGGGAAATAAAAGGCCGCCTACAGAATGGGAGAAGATATTTGCAAATGACATATCTGATAAAGTGTGAGTCCCCAAAACAAAGAACTTATATAACTCAACACCCCAAAAACAAATAATCCAATTAAAAAAGGGCAGAAGACCTGAACAGAAATTTCTCCAAAGAAGACATACAGATGGCCAACAGACGTGAAAAGATGCTCAACATCACTCAGCATCAGGAAAATACAAGTCATAACTACAATGAGATCCACCTCACACCTGTCAGAATGGCCAAAATAGTGATACAAGAAACAAAAGGTGTTGGTGATGATGTGGAGAAAAAGGAACCCTCTCATGCATTGTTGGTGGGAATGCAAATTGGTGCAACCACTGTGGAAGACAGTATGCAGGTTCCTCAGAATGTTAAAAATAGAACTACCCTATGATCCAGCAATCGCACTACTTGATAGTTGCCCAAAGAATACAAAAACACTAATTCAAAGGTATATTTGCACCCCTATGTTTATTGCATCATTATTTATAATAGCCAAACTATGAAAGCAGCTCAAGTGCACATCGACTGATGAATGGGTAAAGGAGATATGGTATATATATACATACGTATATGTATATATATGAATTACTATTATTCAGCCATAAAAAAGAATGAAATCTTGGGGCATCTGGGTGGCTCAGTTGGTTAAGTGTCTGACTCTTGGTTTCAGCTCAAGTCATAATCTCAGGGTCATGAGTTCAAACTCCACATCCGGCTATGCACTCAGTGTGGAGTCTGCTTGAGATTCTATTTCTCCTTCTCTCTCTGTCCCTCATGTGTGCATGCTCTCTCAATCTCTCTCTCTCAAATAAACAAATAAAACCCTTAAAAAAAGAGAGAGAATGAAGCCTTGCTATTTGCAATGACATGGATAGAACTAGAGAGTATTATGCTAACGAAATCAGGCAGAGAAAGACAAATACCATGTGATTTCACTCCATATGTGGAATTTAAGAAACAAAACAAATGAGTAAAAGGAGTAAAAGAGAAAGACAAATCAAGAAACAGACTCTTAATTATAGAGAACAAATTGATGGTTACCAGAGGGGAGGGGGGAGGGAGGTGGGGAGGTGGGTTAAATAGATGATGGGGATTAAGGACTGCATTTGTTGTGATGAGCTCCAGGTAATGTAAAAAATTGTTGAGTCACAACATTCTATACCTCAACCTAATAAAACACTGTACAAAAAATTGAAAAAAGAAACTATACACACATAAACACAAATATATAAATTCTCTCTCTCTCTCTCTCTCTCTCTGTGTGTGTGTGTGTGTGTGTATGTATAAAGCTTGAGTACTCAGCAAACTGAGGCATGTTGTCGTAACATTTCATAAGAGGAATACAGGTAAGGTCCCAGAGATGAGAGAGAGAAAAAGTCTGAGAAAGTCACAGAGAAAGAAGTGAAAACAGGTGAATGGATAAAAAAAGGTGTGGTCCATATATACAATGGAATATTACTCAGCCATCAGAAAGAATGAATATCCACCATTTGCATTGACATTGATGGAACTGGAGAAGATTATGCTAAGTGAAATGAGTCAAGCAGAGAAAGACAATTACATAGTTTCACTTATACATGGAACATAAGGAATAGCATGGAGGACATCAGGAAAAGGAAGGGAAAAGTAAAGTGGGGTGGAATCAGAGGAGGAGACAAACCATGAGAGACTATGGGCTCTGGGAAACAAATTGATGGTTTTAGTGGGGAGGAGGTAGGGGGATGGGTTAGCCCAGTAATGGGTATTAAGGAGGGCACGTATTGCATGGAGCACTGGGTGTTATATGCAAACAATGAATCATGGAACACTACATCAAAAACTAATGATGTATTGTATGGTGACTAACATAACATTAAAAAAAAGAAGTGAAAAATAGAATTCATGTATGAAGCAATCCATATCCAGCCAAACTGGCCATCAAGTGAGATAGAATATTAAGCTCTTTAGACATTCAAGGACACATCTATTATCAGGAAGAACTTGGGAATATCTGAAGTAAAATGAATGATTAAGTCATTAATCTTCAGATCTTTGGGATTTGGGAGACCAGGAATCCAAAACAGAAATGTGTTAAAGGGAAGTTCCAAGGAGCTTCTGAGTAATCAGCCCAGATTGAAGCAGGAAGTAAGGTAGCTCTGGGTGGGAAGAAGGGAAGGGCCCTTGGGCGAGGGAAAGGTAGGGGTGGCAAATGGAACTAATGTTCTTACCTGATAATAATATTGAAAATATCACAAATAGTACTGATACAACTGCTGTAACAGCATATATGAAAAATTTGATAGGTAGATATAAATCTAAACAAATTAAAAAAAAACGGAGGCAATAATTAACTCTAGGAAAAACAATAAATTGAACAGGAAATGAGATATAACCATGGTGTATGACTTGGATCAACAGCTGATAAAATGTATATAGACACAGCAATGTAAATGGGACTACAAATCTAAAATGCGGATATAACCATATTAGGAGGATGGGAGAGAGAGGAGGAAGTAGAGGTAAGGGTGGTGGAATAAGAAAACTACCTAATGTCTCAAAGAAATCAATCAAGGAATAGCAGCCGGTGCATACTTGTTATAAGTAGTGTGGTGATGATCAGAAGAAACGGCTAATGCTCAGAGCATTTGCTTCTGGAAAAATCTGTAATGAGGAGGGTTGGAATAGGAAGCTGCTGCTTTTCATTGCACGTCTATTTTGTACTATTGGATTTTTAATTCTATACAGATATCCCTTTAATAAATATAGCTCAAAAACAAGGAAGTAAAATTCTAGGAACACATGTTTTGAAAAACAGCTCCGCCAGTGTCTGGCGGTGACAATACAGCAGAAGTCCCTAGGAGCACATGATGAAAACCGGGAGCTAAGACTTTCCAGAGTATCTGAAACTTCCACTTGACAAGCAAAACTTTCCTATTTTTATCAGTGGGGAATTATGCTGGATTTCTCCCTGCATTTGTGGACAATAAAATAAATGTGCTTAATATAACCAGATAATATAACCAAATTTCGCTGTATTCTTTCACAGTTCAACACTATTTGCAAGTTGTGAAAAGCTAGAGCACTCTATGTTGATAAAAATGTGTGAAGTGTTAAAAAGAATACAGAGCGGGAGATGGTATTTTTCTCTGACAAAGACTTAGCTGAACAAAAATAGAAACTTCCATTGTAAGATGTTGAGTCATGCAAAGTGGGTAAGGATTGTACTTCGCCCCAGCTGGGGGTACATCTTATAAGCAAAGAATGTCAGAGAGGCTAGGCCATGAGCCAAGGGTACAAAGACAGTTCTGAAGTTCTCTGTCTGGGCCTTGTGCGCATCACCACCTGAATCTGTGGTTTGGGCAGGGGGCTTGGCAGTCTGGGCATGGAAGATCAGTTAGATCCCAGGGTCTTTTATGAAGATCAATTATGAACCCTAGGGGGGTCAGGTCTTTCTTTAATCTTCTTTGCTCAGCTGTAGAAGCATTTCAGCTTTGTGGAGTTATCAAGAAAGTAAAAAAAATTGAAATGTGTAGTGACTAATCCTCCCCCCCGCCTTAGTAATGCTCTTACTCAATGTAAAGCATATTCCTGTCAGCTCAACTGAAAATTGCTCGAAGTAGAAGTGATTAAATTCTGAAGTAGAAGTTGTTCACCTCTAAACACAGAAGAATGCCGGTACCTTCACCCCACACGCAGATATTGTTAGCCATCTTTTTGTTTGGGGAAATGAATCATGAGAGAGAAAACTGCACACCCCCATGCCTGACCACACTGTGGGGGGAGGCATCTGGGGTTCTCCAGATAATAAGGCTGGGACTCAGAGGAGATCGAATTCTCAGGGTGGTGTGGTGTGGGAGTCAGGGGCTGAGGGAGATGGTTCTGGAAGGATGATCCCAGGGGCTTCCAGTCAGGGAAGCCATGAAGACGAGAGTTGGTGCTGGGGCCACAGCCAGCTCACACCCAGGTCAGGGAGTAACTGGGAACAGATGGGGAGCCCGTGCCGGTGGGCAAAGGGCTGAATCTGGGAGATCAGGCAGGGCAGTGGTTGGTGTCTGTAGATGTGTGGTGGGAGACCCTGGGACAGCACCAGGCATGTAGTCAACGGCTGTCCCCCTAGGCTGCGTCTTAGATTGGGAGGTGGGGAGACAGTGAGGAAGAACCCTAGTGCTAGGAACCTGGGGACCTGGCAGTCTCCTAATGCACTGCTAAGAAGTGAGGGATCCTTGGGTGGTGGTCAGGTTTGGCAGAGGGCAGGGAAACTGGGGGTGGGAGCGGGAGGTTGACACATGGCCCTCTGGCAACTGTGGCTTGGCCACGGGTTCTGAGATTGGTGAGTGACTCAGTTCCAGGTTGTACCACATGGAGCGTGGAAGCTGCTGATACTCTTCCTGCCTTGGGCAGGACTGTCTCAGCAGCAGCAGGGTGACTGAGCTATAAGGAATGGAGGGGCCCCCAGCTCCAAGAGGCAGGGTCAGTAGGCAAAGGCCAATGTGGGCTAGACCGCCCCTGTGTCTCCCACATTCCAGGCGCTTCTGGGCCTTCACCCCTCCATGCCTATACTCATTTTCCTTTCCTGCCTAGGACACCTCCCTCCATGTCTGTCTGATGAAAACCCGTGTACCCTTCCAGGCCTGGCACGAATATCTTTACTAGGAAGTGCTCCCCAGCCCGTGATGGCTCTCAGGCTTTCTTCATCTTTATAGCACCCTCCCGCATGACTGGTGTACTGCAGACACTCCAACATTTGCTGAATATGTTTGCTGAAGTCTTCTGGTATTTTCAGTTTATAACTGCTATTTAAATGCTACTTTTCACAGGAGAGAACTATTTTTGGAAAGTTATTACTAGATAATCCATGTGACTTAAGTCCTATTTCCCTGTTATTCTAAAATAATAAAATTGAAGATGCTTTCTCCTAGAGGAGGGATGGTACCCAGGCATGAGCAAATTAATTAGCAAGTGAAAAACACATTTAAAAATATGGAATTCGGACGCCTGGGTGGCTCAGTGAGTTAAGCCTCTGCCTTCGGCTCAGGTCATGATCTCAGGCTCAGCAGGGAGCCTGCTTCTCCCTCTCTCTGGCTGCCTCTCTGCCTACTTGTGATCTTTCTCTCTCTCTCTGTCAAATAATAAATAAAATCTTAAAAAAATACAGAATTCAAGGTCATTATTATTTCCAATAAAATGAGCAATTATAGTTGAAATGGGTCAAATGTATACATACTTCTAGCTCTTACCTTCAACTGCAATACCTATGCCTAAAACCCACTAACTTCTGAGTTAGTGATTAAATATGAGAAATCTTCAGGAAGTCACAGGTTTCTGGTGTCAGTGATGGTTCCAGGGACAGAAGGTCGAACGTCTGTGGTCACTTAGGATTTAGGTCACTGTGGGGTGGTGGCTCAATTTCCTTGAATCTCAGCTTCCTTGATTTCGAAAATGAGACAAAGACTTTGTCTTCCTCAACTTCAGAGGATTCGTGAAGAATCCATGAGCTGTCTTACGGAAATGCTTTGGAAACTGTAAATTGCTATGCAACTTACGATTCTTTAGGAACAGTTACTGCTTTTCTGACCCAAGGCTATTCACTCTGAGATGACTGAGCTATAATAAGGAGTCTAGTTATTTGAACTCAAATGCACACACACACACACACACACACACACACACAATCTAGTGCCAACATGATTAGTATCTGAACCCAGGACATGGCTGGTGAACAAACAAATCTTCATGGAGAATACCGACGGTGGATGGACCAATAGCAAGCGGAGTCCTATTTTTATAAATGACAGTTGAGTTCTTTAAACAACTTCATTGGTCTCTGTAAATGGATAGTCTGAATTCCTCCTAGCCATAACTTGAATCTCTATGAGGTTCCAGAATGTTTTTGAATTTTGCTGTAGCACAAAAGCAACAGGAAGTGGAAAATAACAGTGGGAATTAAGGATGAAAGACAGCATCTGTTTAATCCAGACATTGCAGAATGATGGGTTATTTTTACAAAACCAGAGTTTACAGTACATATATATATTTTAACCCACATAAACGTATTTGATTGTAAAACTCCCTCCTACCCCCACCTCAATGGCTCTCCTATAATGTAGTTTGGACTACTGCAGTCAATTGTACTTGGAATCCTTTTGATATTTGGGATCCTGTTTCTAGTCCCCAAATTGGGCACAATTATACATCTGTGTTCAGGCATTATGTAAACTTCTGTCTGCAGAGGCAAACTATCAGGAAACTACAGGCAAGTCTTAGAGAAAGTGGAGACACTGCCACCTGCTGGACAAAGTTTATAAAGAGCATCCCGAAGTGAATTTTGCATCTAGGAAAGGAACTAAAGGTTTTTCAAGAACTGAATCTTAGGGACTTAGTTAGAATAAAGTCTATTAAGTCTCTAGACACTCATCCTATATCTACTAAATATCATCATATACGATGTATGATGATATATTTTCATGATATATGAAAAAATGTCTGAAAAATTCAACATTCAGCACAAGCTAATGGGAATTGCCCCCAATCATATCTCAACAGATGCTTTCACTTAAAGTTGAAATCTGAATTCCATGATAATTCAGGCAAGAGTTCAGGCATAAAAACGGATAATTAAAAAAAAAGTCCTCAATGACTTGGGTGATATGTATTTTCAGCTTCTGAAGGTGTCACTGTAGTAATATTTCCAATACATTTATTCCCTCTAATTGTTCCAGGAATAGGGTATTAGCCAGAATATAATTGTTCCCCTCCTCCTAAGTCAGAAAAACTATTTCCTAAAGACAACCCATTTTATAGGTCAGCTGTAACTGTCAAAATTACAGTTTTGTCAAGGCTCATCTAATATTCTCTCCTTCCCCTTTAAAGTGTAGAAATTATGAAGACAGCCTGATGTCCTGTTTCTCACAGACACAGGCTCCAACTTTCTCATGTGATGTGGTTGGCAAGCTAATAGCTAATTATTGAACTCTTATCATATGTGAAGCTCTAGGCTTAGGGCTTTATATGGATTTGATCAGCTGTGTCTCTTGACAACCCTGAGAAGTAGATTGTATTGTTCATGCATTTTATGCAGATGGGGAGACCGAGGCTTAGAAGGATTATACCTGGCACCCAGGCTGTCTACTCCAGATTCTGTGCTCTAATCATTATGATATCCCGTCTTCTCGACAGAAATGCATATGGTACGGAAAGCGGAAAGAAAGGAATGAACACCGTGACCAGAGAGTTTGAGTTGGTCACTTCAATATTGCTAGCTATAGGCAAGACAGGATTCTGAACCAGTAACCCTCCATATAGGATACCGTCATGCCCTCTAGGTGGCGATCGCTACCATAAGTAAACTGGGAAATTATCAAGGCAATGGAGGCTGTGCAAGGACTGCTGTTTTTTTAGGGGGGAAGTACCCTATGATTGTGCTAACCAACAAAAGGTAGAACATGAGGCCTTAAAATATTCTGTTTGATGCTTTAGTATCATAATAATGCAGTCTTTAGAGATCAGCCACCAAATATGCATTTACCCTGAATCACAAGGGCAGACCATGGCAGAAAGAGGATTAGAGGCTCCTTTAACTCTCAACTCAGTGTTGTTTCCTAAAAGAATGGCTGTTCTTTATGATACATAGGCCAAGCATTACTCACTTAGTATTTGTTTTAACTCAATCTGGTACTTTTACTGAGAGATGAATGAAAACTTGAATTTTTCCTGTAGCATACCATATTAAATCTTCTCCTTACACATTCGCTATTATTTTCTATGTAAATGTCCTCAGATTTAAATACTGCAATGCATATGGACTCAGAGTATATTACTGTACTCCTACTGAGAGGTCTAAATAGCGTTTGTGCATAGTAAAAAAATGATACTTACATTTGTACTCTATCATTTGTTGTAAAAATATTTAAATAAGAACTTAAAAAAACAGGCATCCAGTTTATGAATGAACTCTGCAGATTTAGTATGTAAATCATTTGTTTGGTATTACACATTTTTCCTTTGTAATTGTTAGTGGCGAGAATCTTAAGGCAGCCCACAAAAGTCTAGTAATTTTTTTATTGTGATGCCAATGTTTACATCTGTAATGGTAAAAAAAGTTGAAAATGAATACTAATGTAATGCTAGTAATGGAAAGTATTTAAAATACAAGGGAAAAGAACTGGACACATAAGCTTTGAAGTCTCCATCCAGGCAGGAGAAAGGTAATGGGGGTTAACGTTAGATCATACAGTTCCAAAGTCTGGCTGCTAGGTGGCGCTATTGAACCATATCAGCTCGGTAATTTGCCAAGCCAAGGGATGTTCATTTAAGGATAGTTCCTATCACAGATACCCACATGTTCTGTCTTTAATTAATTCGCTTATTTATTTTGGTTTCTAACACCACTGTGACTTTAGTTCCTACAGAAATTATGACTAAGAAAAATGCTGGTGGCTCACGTGTCAGTTTTTAAGAGCGAAGGAGGAAAGGCGTTCACGAACACAATACTCATGGTTCAGGAACAGGTGAGTTCCGTCCCTTACTTTCCACACTTTGGTGGGTGACTCTGGATCAGCCTCTCCACTTCTCTGGGCCAGCTCCACTTTCTCATTTTGAAAAGGTAAGTAATGAGAAATATAATCAAGATTAATTAATCAACAGATCAGACTGTGTAGGTTGAACAAGCGAGGTCGGCTGCTCTTACCAGGTACACCAGTCTGGGGCTTGGTTCTCCCTAATTCAAACACAAATGAAGGCTGGGTGGCATTTACTGGGTGCTCTCTCCAGGGTACTACTTGCCTCCACATCAGCAACTACCCCTGGGCTGGTGAGAACCATCTGAGCATGTTCTCTTGGGTTAGTCACAGGCTAAAACTCATTTTTTAAATTATCTTCTTGAGTACTTACTAGTACAAATTTCTTCTGAGATATGCTAAATGAGTCTCCACAGCCTGCAAATATTAATAAAAATATATTTTAAAAATTCCTAACAATGAAGCTTCTCAAATATTCTTGGTAGGGGACAAATCTACTTGTCAGCAATGGCAATGAACAAGGTAGGGCAAAGAGTCAAATTATTATGTAGGGAAGTTATTGACTTCCTTATACGGTGGGTTACTGAAACAAGCAGGAATTAATTCTTAATTCTGGAAGGAATTAAGGAATATAAGCGACAACCCATCTGACTACTAGACATGACTATTTTTACTAGTTCCCCAAACAGTTACTGCAGCTCGTGTGTTCTCTTCAGTAATGAGATGGGTCTAAATACGTTTTGTATTGCTGGAGGGGGATTACTAAAAATCGGCACATTTACATTTTTTCAAGTAACGGGACAAGCACCAAAAAATGGTCCGGGGAAGGGTCTGCATTTCAATCCAGCTCTACGGTTGGTTAATCTACAGTGATTTCAGAATCACTAGATCCCTCTGTGTCTAAGATTTTCAGTTTTTCTTCCCTCTGTTCTCTAAGCTATTCAGTGACAAAATTCTTCAGTTGAGGGCCAGAGCCATGATTGTAGGGGGCCATAATCCGAGAATTTTGACTAAACTGGCTGACGGGGTGGCTCTGGTATGAAATCTCTCAAGGGACTTGCTGCCACTCTTCCTTTAAGCTGGCTGACCCCAACGTGCTAGCCATGTGAAAAGAGGACAGTAGCTTCGGCTTCGAGAATTTAGACTTGACATTCCTTGAGACAGAGCAACTGTGGGACTGCTTGGTCATCAATATCAATGCAGAACAATCTCTCCAGAAGATGCCCAGGAGACCACAAAGAACTCTGGCCTAGAGTTCTGGAGACTCCCTCCCTGCCCGTGAATGACCCCCTTTGTGACTTCACTGTCGGGTGGGAGTGGTGGTAAGGGGCAGCCAAGGGGGGCAGGTGTACGTGGAGGGAGGGCGCTGTGGGCAGTGTAGGCATATTTCACTATTTGAACCACTGATACCACTGGACTGTGTGAACTGGTCATGTGTCCAGTCTGGCCTTGTGGAAACCTTTCACCCCATCGCACAGGAGAGCAAGACAACCCTTACCCTCGCTCTCCAAGGCAGCAAGGCTCAGAGGACTTAACAGACCGCTATGCCAAACTCAGAAGGACAAAAATCTTTAAATTATAGGTGGAAAGATGGCGGCTAACATCAAAAGAGCTAATAGTAACTCAGTTTTTAGAAATACGTTCTACTTTAGTTAACATGCTTATAGACCTTGGGACCAAGGCCCCATTTCTGAGAAGTCACATATCTAAATGGAGAAAACAGTTGAGAAGTCAAAATGACAACAGCAGGTAAGTGAGTTCCTCGGGCTAAGGTTTTGATTTCCGATTTATTTGTATTTAAGGAAAACAAAGATAAAACTACCCCCATCTAAGTTCTCGGGCTCATGCCCCAGAGACCGACTTTCCACAGGCTGGGCTATGGCCCCCACAAGTGACAGCATTTCCTGGTCTGAGGACAGATGATGTGTATGATATCAACTCACCAAAATACTTCCTGAATGTGGGGACAAGAGGGCGTTCATCTTTTTGACAACTATGCGTCTCCAGGACTTGGCTCACTTTCTTCTCATACCGCCTATCACACACACACGCACACACACACATGCACACACGTATGCTCTACAATAAGATAAAGCCAAACAGTGGAAATAACAATGAATGATCTCAACCTTTTCTTCAAAAAAGTCTAAGTTCGAGGAAGACCCCGCCTTGCACTTGAGACTCAAGTTGATGTTATCTTCCGGAGCTAAATACGGGTCACAGCAATCCTTTAAATTGCCCATTGTTGAAGGGGCACAGGAAGGCCTGGTGTAAAAAAGTGACTAGGGTTTATTCCGCTTTTAGTGATTTACACCCCCTTTCCTGTTGAGGAGATACACCTGCAGGCACATGTGAAGGTTCACGGTCAATGTTCCCACATGCAGGCATGTCAGAATTTATCTCTGAATGAGAGAGCTGTGAGACTGGGGCAGCACCCACCCACCAGCCATGTTCCTCTTGCAAACCCCTGGTGGGGGCCTGGCCCCCTTATGTAACAGGATCCGGGGCTGCTCCGGGCCAAGCTCAGTTCACAGGGACATCGGTACAAGCCCATGACACAAGTGTGGCGTGAGGTCCCAGCCCGGAGGACCCGGAGGCAGCATTCAGGGGACATTTCCGCGGTTCCTCAGGTCTACAAAGAACAGGGCTGCCTCCCAGTTGAGGACGACAAGACAGAACTGCAAACAGACCAGAGAATAAGCAGGCAAGCCTTATGTAGGCTGTGGTAGATTAAGGAGAAGAGGTAAGTAACAATGTCGTTTGCCTTTCAGGATAAAGCAATAATGAGAAAAAGAAATGATGGATTTCTGAAAGTAATTATATTTAGTGATCCTATGCATTCCATTTCTTGCTTCTATTTGGAAACCACTCCATTTGTTAGGTGAAATCACAATTGCATTTTCAATTTGCCCCTCTATCTAATTGCCAGAATTTTATATGCCGGAGTGTTTGGTCAAGTGGAAGTAGGGCCCAGAAACAGTAGTTCAGTGGTGGTTCCTTCACATTCCCGGTTCCATCAGTGGACTCCAGCACGCACACGTCCATTCACGTGCACTCCGGCCCCACGCTCAGGACAAGATAATACAAATGTCACCAGTTGAACTTTCCAAAGGGAAAAGTGGAACCATCAGGCCTCTCACACAGGGCAAGTTTAGGCTGGGATGTGAAGCTCCAGGTTTTGGCATCTATAGCTCGTGATTCTACCCTTCCTCTGCAAGGCAAGGGCAACCTCTCTTCCCGAACAGATTTCACTCCTTTATTGGCCCAAGTCCTGTTCAAGGTGAGTAACCCTCAAAACGCCAAAGAGCCTACTACAAAGGGAGTTCGTTACCTGGGTCTTTGTAGATACTGAGCACACCCTTGAAGTAATGAGGTAAAAATCTTTCCAGTAAAAGCAGCACGTCTTCCAGCTCTTCGAGAATTCCCACAAGCAGGAAGTTTTCATTCACGTTCAGTTTTGCTCTTTCAAGGGCCCACTCGCCAGGCTCCCTTGATGGATATAAAAAATGATTTTTCAATTAGAGATTCCGTTTCAAAATATGGCAACAACAGGCTGAAGATGTACCTCTTTTACCCACCACCACCATGTGACTGAGTCCAAATCCCTTTTCCTTCAAGGACCAGGCCTGATGGGGCTGCCTCCAGGGGCCTTCCCTCTCCCACTAGCCTCGCCCACCTTCTAACCTCTGCCACGTTCACCAGTCAGCACTACCTCGCCCAGGGCCCCAGGGGGCCCAGCTGAAATATTTGTTAGAAAGAGGATACAGACACAGGCAGTTAGGTCCTATAAACGCTAACAAAGGGGTGATTAGAATGGCTTTTTTTTTTTTTTTTTAATTTATTTGACAGAGAGAGAGAGATCACAAGTAGGCAGAGAGGCAGGCAGAGAGAGAGGAGGAAGCAGGCTCAGTGCTGAGCAGAGAGCCCGATGCGGGGCTCGATCCCAGGACCCCGAGATCATGACCTGAGCAAAGGCAGAGGCTTAACCCACTGAGCCACCCAGGCGCCCCTAGAATGGCTTTTTAATAGAAGAAGCACACCACTAAAGTGAGAGGTTTTGAAATCATGAAACTTACTGATGTGCTATTTCTATCGAAATCAAAATAGGTTTCAGGTCATGTCTGCTCATCATCATATTCTTTTTTTTAAATCTTATTATTTTTTAAAGAGTTTAAAGACCAAAAAAGAATTTTTTTTAAAATTACTGAAGGAGAACAGCCTAATCTCATTTGCAAGGAAGAGCTCCAAACTAACAGCATTTATGTGAGTGGGAAAGGACAGGAGTCACAGGAGCTGGGCTCCAGGACTACCCAGCAACCAGCATCCAGGGGAATGTGGGCAAGCCAGGGTTCTCTGCTGAAAAACTGTAGTAACAGCGTTTACCCACCCAGCTCGAGTAATGGTCAAGGTGGAACAAGGGGATATTTTGAAAGAGTTTTGAAAATCATCATGTGTGTACCACGATATGGCATCTTGCGTACTAAGATTAGGAAATCTATAATTTAAGAAAACACTTGAGGGAGCTAGAATCACGTTTCTCAGAATAAATATTTTCATTGTGACAGAAAGTGAGTCATCTGGCCCCAGGTCTTCCCAGTGTCTGAAGCACTGACCGTGAACCAGGAGGCATTTATACAGGGGTGAGGGTTGGAGCAGGGAGGCCTCCTGAACTCAGGAAGTTCATGATAAAGCAGAAAACTGACACTTTTGAGTTCCAGAATCCGGACAGTAAACAAAGTCCGGTGTTACAGTAAACTCAGCGAAGCAACAATAACAACAACGCCCATGGTAATTAAGCAGTGATCAGAGTGTGAGCAGAAAGGACAAGGGGTGAGCTGCCCTTCAGAAACGGTTTCTGCTCTTGGTCTTTTCAGGAACACACTGACCTTCTCATCAATGTTCCCTTCGGTGGCAAAATGTCACTTCTGGCAGAGGGTTTATTTTCCCCCACATGAAGATAACGTTCATTGTGCATTACTGCCATTTCTTCTCAAGGCTACCTGTTTGTCTGATACAATGGATTTAAACTGTAGCTCGACCAGACTCTCCAGAGTCATCTGTGCCCCACTTCAGAGACCAAGGTGAGGTGGGGGAGCCTGGCGAGAGCCCCCGGGATGCTGGTGTAGGAGGTGGGAAGACCACACTCTGAAGGCCTTACTATCTGAGTCAGTCATATTCTACAGAACGTCTTGCATCCAAGTAAGCCTGAGAGGCAATCACTAGAAAGTCCTTCTCCTATTAAGTATGTCTCCTGAGAGAGACACTACTGACTTTTGGCAGTGAGCACCCCATGTATCAGACCCACTTAGGGCATATGGGCAAAAGCAGTTGGTGATGGAGTGAAGACACTGCGGAGGGGCAGGCTGGGTGCTGACCCCTGGTCTTTACTATCTCATGGGCTGAGCAATGACAGCTAGGATTTCATTACACATCTTTATGGGGTGGTCCCAAGGCCTCTGTCACACCTTGATCTGTTAATTTCATCATTTAGAGGCCATTCAGAGTCTCAAATGCAATCTTCAAAGATTAACAGTAAATGTGAACTGAATTCCAGAAGGCCGAGACACTAGGTGTGCAAGAGACTCCTACACGGTGCCAGCTGGTGGCTTTCCTGCCTTCGTTCCCCACCCTAGCATGCCCCGAGTCTGCGGTATGTTAAGTCTTTACCTGCATCTGGGATGCTGTCCACAAAAATATGGAATGATGTAAAATAATCTGGGGTTGGAACACTCAGGATAGTTCTCAAGAATGCACTCATTGATGTCCTAGGAGAGAAAACACAGCAGTGAGAGGTCGGGCTTGGTCAAGTGCCATACAGGGTAAGTGAGATGGATACTTTGATTAATGGGCAAGCCTTAAGAGAATTCACAGATCTCGTGGGAAAACTTGCCTGTTGCCTTTTTGCTTCCTGTTCTACTGGCCAGGTGTACACGTGGGCTGAGCATTTCCAGGAGTGCTTGCTCTGTTGAGTATATTGCATTTGTGCATTTCCCAGGGGCCCGAAGCCTTTAGCTAGATGACAAGCATCTAGACAGCACTTCTCCCCAGGGTACCCACTACCCACTGTATCCCAGAAGTCACCAGCCCACTGGGAGACAGTTGGTACTTAAAAAATATTTGTTGGGGTGCCTGGGTGGCTCAGTGGTTAAAGCCTCTGCCTTCGGCTCAGGTCATGATCTCAGGGTCCTGGGGTCGAGTCCCGCATCGGGCTCTCTGCTCGGTGGGGAGCCTGCCTCCTCCTCCTGTCTCTCTCTGCCTGCCTCTCTGCCTACTTGTGATCTGTCTGTCAAATAAATTTAAAAAAAAATCTTAAAAAAAAAAAGAAAAATATTTGTTGAGTGAATGCTGCGTGGCTTAATTCTTAATTCATTCTGACTTAATCAGAGATCGCTATACAGCCAACCCTATAGAAATATGTTTCCCTGTGTATCCATACATCCAACAAATAATAATAGTAAGTACCTACAGCACTCACATAAATGATTTTGTCTATTTTGGAGATGTAAAATCTTTTCTAATGTCCTATTAGGTTAGAGAGTGATGGGATCTTTGTTACATACAACTCTCTCACTTTCAAAGGCAACATTTGAGATTGCCAGATTTTCTATTTCTCCTCCGTGAGGTTGAAGATCGTGTCTCTGTTAGCATTACAAGAGCTTACAAGGGCTTGGCAGGTGAACAGAACCACTAAACAGGAACTTTTATGAGGTGGGTTGTATTGGATCCTTAGAAAAGGCACGCCTGGCTCTTAAGTCTTTCTAAGGAGTAACGATAACCCAATTTACAAATAAACCAAGCAGCTATGGGATGTTTTTTCCGGAGACAATACTGGCAAGGCAGGTCAAGAGAGGACATAACTCAAGATCATGGTCACATGGTTGATGAAGGTTATGAGTCAGCTGACACCCTGTGTCTGATATGATCGGGGTAGGTTGTTAGTTATTAAAAATTTTTTTAGTTCAAGTTGGAAATCAGAAAAATGTGTTGTTGTTTTTTTTTAACAACTCTTCCTTTCCCTCTCATAGTTCTCTGGCTTATATATCAATTAAATAAGTTACACAATTACAATAACAAATTCAACTGGGATCAACAGATTCAGCAACAAACACTCTAGCTAAGTGCTGGAGTCTCCTGTGGGAAGCAAGGATACACAGCTCCCAGGGAGGAAGATACTAGGAGCAAATGAATCCATCAGTCCATCCAGCCACCGGTTAAGCAAGGGGTGAGGAAGAACATTTTATTGTGTATGAAAATCCAGTAAAAAATGAGTGATACTAGACCTAAGATACCTTTCTAAGAAGAATTTGACATAGGGGAGTATACAGACCTTCCTCAGCTTATGACAAGTTACTTCCCGACAAACCCTTTGAAAGTTGAAAATATGTTGAGTTAAAAATGCATTGAATACATCTAACCTACGGAACATCTCAGGTTAGCTTAGCCTACTTTAAATGTGCTCAGGATGCGGACGTGGGCCTGGGAAAAACCATTTCGTTATAGTCAAGCGTTAAGGATCTCATGTAATTGATCGAGGACTGTACTTAAAGTGAGAAAGAACGGTTGCATGTGTGCAGCATGGCTGGAGGTATACACGCTCTTGACCTTCCTGAGGGCATAGCGGATGGGGAGCTGTGGCTCCTCCCCACTGCCCCGCGTCACGAAAGAGCCGCCCCCTGCCTATCGCTCTCCGGCGAAGAGAGCCAAATTCAAAATTCCAAGTACAGTTTCTACTGAGCGTACATCGCTTTTACATCACCTTAAAGTAAAAAAAATCGTTAAGTTGACCCATCTCAAGTTGAGGACCATCTCTAGAGGGATATTCATTACTACGAGATTATTACCGCAAAATATGACAGAACTTAAATGTTCATTAATGGAGAACTGAGTCAATGAGAAGTTATGGTACATTCCTACCGTCAAATACTGGACACTTGGGAAGGGGAATGAGGATTGACACGTATGTCCTGAAAGTGTCCGCCATGAATATTCGGGTGAAAAAAACTGATCACAGAGATGATATGAAGATGTAGGACAGTAGGAAGATAATATGTATATATTTGTATTAACAGAAACTTATCTAGGAGGATAAATACCAAACTGTTAAAAGTGGTTATTTCTGGCAGATGTAAAAGGTGGGAATCCATTGAACTTCAACTTGATTCATCTCTGAAATGTCATTTTTATTATAAATGTTGTTTTATGTAAAGTACCTTAAGTAAAAATTATATAAATGTCACTTTTCTCATAATGTGTGTATTTTACTTTTGTCTTCAGAGAAAAGGAGATTCGCATGTCGTAGAACAAATTGAGGCTTGTGTGGGTGGATGACTGGGCTTTGCTGAAGAACCCTCTGACTTCCCTTTTCTCCCTCACAGTCCTCGTGATCTCTGGCAGATGGTACCCCAGGGACCTAAGCCTTAGTGACACCAGAGGGTCCCCATCTGAGGGAGGGAGCCAGGAGCTGGGTGAGCAGCAGAGCACAGGGATCTCAAGCCAGGGAGGGGGTGGGGTGGGGAGGGGGGTGATCAGAGGCAGAGACCTCTCTACTGAGGTGGAGATTTCACACCAAAGGGTTTGAGTAAATTGGGAGGAGTTAGGGGGTATCGAGAGATGTGTCCAATACACAGTCCCTGCCCCCCCCCAACCATCCTGCCCCAGAGACCTGCCTTAATGAGAGTTGGGTGGGCAACAGAGCCGCCCAGAGACCTCCAGTGCTTCTCCAGAGCTCAGTTTCCCCTGCATCACAACTGTGTCATTATTTGTTCAGGTGGGAAGTCCGTAAGAGCACAGACTGTCCACAGCATCTCCAGCTAAACTTAGCGCCCTACCTGGAAAAAGCAGGGGTGCGGTAAATATTCAGCGAGTAAATGAATGAACAGCAGAAGGATAAAGTCAAGACACACAGTGATCTTGGCCTGGAGCTTGCAGGAGTGGGCAGAAGACATCAGCTGACTGGTGGGGGGTGGGAGCAGGGAGGACTGAGGAGGTGCAGGGAACTTGGAGAGTCATTTCCCTATTGGAATACACAAAGAGCCCTACAAGGTCACTTTATGGGAAGACATAAATTCCTAGTTTAAGAAGTGCCATTAGCAATTTTTCTTTTCTTCGATCACCGCACGTCCTGAGAGATCTCAGAGTTCCAACTGAGCCTGCTAGAGGTTGATGAATGGTGTTGACCACAACCATCCTATGGAAATGCTAAGGAAGGACATAAATAAAAGATGACTCAGAAAAAAAAAAAAAAAGATGACTCAGGCGTAAGGTCAAAAGGAAGCAGAAAGTGAGCTTTGGAGACCCATGCCTGGAGCTGCCTGCCGCTTTGCCACAGTGATCAGTGACACTTCCCAGAAGCTCAAGGACGAGGGGCCTCAGGAAGTCGCTTCTGGCCACTCACACTGACCACTCTTGTTCCTGGACCCTTCAGTGAGTGGCCTTTAGTGGGACAGGTGTCAACATTCCTGCTCAGAGTGTCCCGCTCTGACAGGTGTCACTGATTGCCTAGGACCACTCCGGTTCTCCCTGCGCCGATGGTTGTGGTCACCTTTTTACACTGGAGTTCTCTTAGTACGGATATTAGTATATATATATATATTTAAATGATTATGCAACCTTATTTTTTCTTTCCATGCAGTGCTTCCAAGATAAGTTTGCTTTAAATAACTTTAATCCTAATAAAAGATTAAAAGCTTTGTTCTAGGATGGTCACAGTCTCATGTTAATAGGGAAATGAGGCATTCTCTATAAATGAATATCCCAGATAACTAAGGGAATCCTTTTAATTGTCAAAAGTACCAAAAAAACTAGATCAATTTTATTGAAATTTATTCAAAACTGTACTATTTGAAAAAGCATACCTCAGACGCTGTAGGGTTTTTTGTGTACGTGTGTGTGTGTGTGGGGGGGTTCATTTTCCACTTTAATCTTACAGGGAAATCATCTTTTATCGATTTGTTCCTGAACGTTTCACAGGATGGACTGTGATGAATGATTTTCACCTTCTGAATGCGAAGGGGCCCCGTGGGCTCACAGGAAGGGCCACTCATGACATCCAGACCCCAGAGTCACTCCTGACCCCTCTCTCACCTGACTCCACGTCCACTCAATCGCCGGGCTCTGCTCCGGTTTACTCATCTGTCTTCTCTGACCTCCACACCCCAGCCCCTGTGCAGCACCTCTAGGGCTGGTTAGTATCTCTCTTCCTTCCCAGCCTTCTCCCTGAACACATTCTCCACAGCCCCAGTAACTGAGCTGAAATGCACATTCATCCATGTCCCTCCCCAGGTTCAAAACCTTTGAATGACTCTCACTCTCAATGCAGTGGGAATAGCAATCAGTTAGGGCACCTGTTGATAATGAGAATTCCCTGGGCCTACCTGCAGAGCGTTTGATACACTAGTTTGTCTCGGCTAAGGCTAGGATTCTGCACTTTAAAGAACCTCTGATAATTTTGAGAAGAGGTCACACTCCATGAGCTGCCAGCACTCTACCATTAGGTGATGCTATGCTTGTGCTCATCCATCTCTCTCACCTGGAAACTCTCTCTGCCTCCTCCCCCGGGTCCCAGCAGCAGACCCATGTTTTGGAGCCATTACTGGCAGGATGAGTATAAGCACACGAGAGTGTACCGAGCCTTGTCACTCAGGTCACGGGAATGAAGGCAGCCTTGACCATGGCTCTCTTCCGTCCTGGCACTTCACTGCCAGCCACGTCTGGCAGGTAGGGTCCCTGGGGCAGGCCCAGGGTGCCACCCAGCAGGGCACAGCCTCCCCACTGTTGTTGGAAAAGTGCTCGGAGTTGGGTCTGCTCCCAGCATGCCCTGCCGGTGGCCAGAGATCTGTTGCAAGGAGGACTCTGTCATGATGCCCGCAAATGGATTCCCACCTGCACCCAGTGTGGCTTGTCCCCAAGTAATCTTCCCTCTGACCCCTTGGCTGGGGCTCCTCCCTGTGTCACCACTTGCTCCCCTTACCCTTGCTTGTCCTAGAGATCAGACCCTGCCCTGGAGTCATGGGTTCTCGCCCCGCACACTCCCAGCTTTGCTTCCTTCTCCTCACCCCCGCAGGGCCAGGTTCCTGCAGGCCTCGTGCCTGCTGCTGTCTGAGATGGAACGTTGTCTGCTTATTTCTGTGCAGAGAGACAACTTGATAAATGCTTCCTCTCCTCGTTCTTATTCTGGAAAGAGTGGAAGGATGGAAATCCCAGGTGGAGTTAGTCTTATCACAAAAAGTGAATTTAGAGACTATTCATATTTTATTTACCCTTTCACATAAGACAGCGCCTTGTCTAAAAACTACTGAATTGAAAAAAGACTTGTTGGTGTTTTTAATGTAGTTCCCCGCCTATAATATCAACTTTGTCTGTACGGCCTTGGAGTTTAGAAGACAGAATTTTTGATGCTTTTAGCAGCACAAATCTTGGGAAGCCACCTGCGACGCTCCCCAAATGAGGTAAAGGAGATTTGGGTTTTGGTCTGGGCTTGGCGATGAATTAGCTGGGTGTCTTTAGCTAAATCATGCTATCTTGAGCCTCAGTTTCCCCAATCTGCATAACACACAGCTGGGCCATATAATCTCTGTCCATGAAACTGTGTTAATGGACCCGTTTCTCAAATTAGCTAACTTTCAAGAATAGTTTTGCTATCAGATCTAGAAAAAGTGGTAGTTTTTTTTTTTTAATTCCAAAATTTGTGAGTTACTAAAAGGTTTTCATTCAGCATTTACAATCTGAACTCTTCACCTTTCAGGAAAGGTAGAGAGAGGAAAGCCCTGAGGTTGGGATCAAACAGACCTCTGTTCAAATCTAGGCTGTACCATTTAGTAGCTGGGGAATCTAGCCCATGCATACTTCTTAGAGGCTCAATTTACTCATCTGTAAAATGGGGACAATAATAACCAGCATCACAGATCCTTTTCTCAGACTGGAAATTATGTATGCAAATTATTTTTCCTGCCACCCCATTTTTAGGAATATTCTATCATCTTCAGCTTCTCAATTTCTCTTTCCTTTAGCTTATATTTAAAAACATGGTTACTGGTGATTGCAATAGTTTTAAAAGAGTGACATCAGCTAACTCAGAGAGAAAACACAGAGGAAGGAAAACAAGGAAATATGAAACATGCTATTTGTGGCGAGCCAAAATAACAAGACAATCTGATGGAAAAACAAAACACTATTATGCAATTACTTCTCATGATAACTCATTCTACTCTGCACATGAAACAAGGTAATGATATTTTGGCATAAAAAAGCTCTTTTTCTATGTGGATTGAACATTGATCTGGGATCTAGTCTTCACACGCTAAGAACACAGACAGCAGGAAAAAGTTGAATGGTAAAGTAAAAGACACACTGGAGGACAGCTTGCGGTGCTGGAGGTGACTCCCAGTCCAACATGGCCGTGTTGGAAGTGGGACAGAGAAAAATTCCCAAGTATCAGTCACCATGGTAGCAGTACCTGAATCCTTGCCCTGTAGATGGACCTTGGTAATCAGATTACAAACTTGATGGTTTAGTCAATTTGGAGAAATGGAATAGGTGCGGTCTTAGCCAAGTTTTATTGCACCACACATTCTTCCTTGCAAGTCTTTTTAAGCCTTATAAAGAAATCTGAACCAGAACCAGAAGAGTTAAGTAAGACTTTTTACTGGGGCTTAATGGGCTTGAAAGTGGCAGATGGCCAGAATCCAATGTTCTCTCATTTCATGCTTATGCCAGGCATGAATTACTGATGACATGCTCTTTCTGGTAGCGATGGGAAGTGTCCTTCAGAATCCTTCTCAACACAGCCCTCTGGGACCATAGCACTCTGTTCCCCCTGTGATCAGCACAGTATGTGATGTTGGATGGATAACATCTATGACATCTGTTGTGGTGGCTTTGTGGCCCTTTATACCAACTCCTTCTAAGTCTGTCACTATGCATATGATTGCAGGATGGTAAATGAAGGATGTGGGTGAGTAAACATTTATTTTAGCCAACATTTTTATTCACTGCAGGCTCTAGTCCAATGGAGCTCCTGAAACGGAAACACTTATAGACATAAGAGACAAAATGTGTTTTGAAGTCCTTCCTTTGGACTCCCAAGATTGTGGTTTTCAAGTTTCTATTAAATTAAGAAAGAGAGGTAGTCACAGTTTTATCCTGGAATGTTTTAAGATGAGGGTCAATCCAGATCAATCTAGATCAGTTTTCATTTGATTTCAGTAGACCCTTTTTAATTTCATTGCAACAAAATTTATTGAGCATGCACATTTCTGTACAGGCAGTTAAGTGCTGCTTCCCAGAAATGTCTTTGCACTTCTTCTGTCTAAACGCTGTGTTATTAAAACAAGGAACTATGGTCTTTGAGATCAAGGAGTTTTGGTGCTTATGAGAGATATGGAGATCACAAACACAGTGATTTCATAAAGAACTGAAAAATCTAGGGAGCCTGACCAAACAAAAATAGCAAAATTCAGATGGAGTCAAGCTATCTGACAAAGACTTCTATTTTTATGGCAAAATATTTATTATGGTATTGTTTAAAAGATCAAAAAATTATAAACTGTTCAAATATAGAAATTAGGTAAGTTATAATATATCTAATTATAAAATACTTGTAATTATTAAAAATGTTTACAAAGTATATATAACTATTAGAAAAATGTTTATGTGAGAAAATCAGGATAAAAATATATATGCAATAGGACTACAGCTCTGTTGATTCTTTAAAAAAAAGAATAACATATATATTTTATATTTCATATATATATATATATATATATATATGTACACACACTTAAGGTTTACTGATTTATTTGAGAGAGAGATAGCACATGGAGGGGGCAGAGAGAGAGAGGGTGAGAAGCCGACTCTGTTAAGCACAGAGACTGATATGGGACTCAATATCATGACCTTTAGATCACGATCTAATGCTTAGCTGACTGAGCCATCCAGGCATGCCATGATAACCTGTATTTAAAGAATACACTAAAAGAATGTAGACCAAAAATTTTTAACAGAGTTTGGGTTTGAGCTGGGGGAGCTATGTATTTTCCTCCTCTTTTTCTTTCCTAGCCTTAAAATCTAATTTAGTGTATATATGCTACTTGAAAATAATTTTTTTAGAAGTTTTTTCAAAGTAATACATGCACATGTCAAAAAATGTTATAAAAAAGTCTTATAATGGGGGGTTAAAGCCTCTGCCTTCAGCTCAGGTCATGATCCCAGGGTCCTGGGATCAAGCCCTGCATCAGGCTCTCTGCTCAGCAGGGAGCCTGCTTCCCTTCCTCTCCCTCTGCCTGCCTCTCTGCCTACTTGTGATCTCTGTCTAATAAATAAATAAAATCTTTAAAAAAAAAGTTTATAATGAAAAGTGAATATCTCTTGTTTTACTACTCTGCCTCTCCATTGTACTTGCCAGAAGTTAACAATACCATTTAGTTAGATTCTGTATCTTACTATAGCTTGGTTTACTCCCTTGTTTTGCTGGAGCACCCCCTCAAATAACTTTTTGTTCTGCTGTTTTCTAGCTTACAGTGTTGCTGATAAGGAATTTGTTATCTGTAATACTCTCAGTTCTTTGCAGCTGGTGTGTTTGTGTGTGTGTGTGTGTGTGTGTGTGTCTATGTGTAGGTGGGGGAGAAACAGCATGGGAATGAACATGTATGCTTTAACATCTCTCTTTTTATCCTTGGTGTACTGAAATTTCACTGTGGATCTAGTATTGTGCCAAACACTTAGTGGGTCTTTTTAAAAAGTTGGCTCCACACTTAGCATGGAGCCCAATGTGGGACTTGAACTCACAACCCTTGAGATCAAGACCTGTAGTAGGGCCTTTTAATCCGGATCTTCATGTTTTTCAGACTTGACTTATTATTTTGTAGTATGTGAGTGTGTGTGAGTGTGTGTGTGTGTGTGTGTGTGTGTGTGTGTAATATTCTCTGCTTTTTTTCTTTATTCTGTAATTTTAGATTTCTTTGTAGTTGGATTTGGAAACTTGACTGATCCAATAAGTGACTCGTATTCTTTCATTTCTTCTTATTCTTTGTCTTTGTTTTTCTTCAAAGAAATTTCCTTTACTTTATCTTCCATGTCCTTCTATTGATTTTTTTTTTTTTTTGGTCACAATGATCATATTTTAATATCTAAGAATTCTTTTTTGATACACCCTGATTTTCTTTTTTTGGCATTCTGCTCTTTTTATGGATGTAATATCTTCTTGAATCTCTCTGAGGAAACAAAGTGGAGCTCTCTTTTAAAACTCTTCTTTTTTCTGAAATTTCTATTTCCTTTAGGGTTATAGTTTCTGCTTGCTTATCTTAGCTCCTCTCTTTCAAGATATAGCCTTCCTAAAATATCTGTAGAGCTTTGCTTGTCCATGCATATTTAATAATGAGTCTGTAAGAACTTATGGAGAACTGTACTTGACACTGGTAGGGTTTATCAATCAGTTGGCTTCACCATTTTGCTGAGGATCACTTAATTGCCAGATGGATCACTGGGGAGTCTTTTCTCTGGGGAATTCTCATTTTTGGGAACATATTTCACCTGGGACACAGCTGCTGGACTTTCCCAGGTAGGAATGGGTAGAGGGTTACTCTTCCACATGGAGATCTCCAGTCAATCCATGTTGTCTGCTTCTTGCCTTATAGCCATCCTCCATTGTACCTGGCATTTTCATACAAGTCCCCAAGGCACAGGCAGACTTGATTCCTACTCAACTGTCTTTCCTCTGAATGCACTCCTGGCTGTGGCCTCCTTGGTCCCACTTTACCAATTACCAACATTCTATTTCCTCTCCTAAGTATCTGTTCAATTGTTTGATCTTATGTTCTCACTGTTGTGTGTCCAACCTTTTAAAATTCCCTTGTCAATATCTTAATGAGGTCTTGGGAGAGTGAAATGCTCTGATCCATTGTCTTCTGGAACTGAAAAGCACCCAACAAGCCTAGTTTCCCAGCCCTAAGCACATGCATCTTTATTGATGCACAGATGAAGAAACTGAAATGAAATACACACAAAAGAAAACTCAACTTCAGATATCTAATACCTCAGAAATACTGCTTTCAAGTCCCTGTGACTTTTAGATATTGTTTTGATTCAAATATTAATGCAACATTTTTACATGTTAAAATGCCCATAAATATTTAACATGTTTTATTTTTGCAACATCAATTCTACCTTTTTGGGAGATTTTTTTTCTCCCTCGCCTATGGCAAATTGACAGAAAAGTCTCTTCTCACTAAATAAGGCAACTCATCATTTGCACAGCAAGGCACCCGAACCAGCAGAAACGTTATTGTGTTGACAGTTTATGTTGTCTCATAAAGAAATCAAGATGCAAATTTAAACAGAAGTTTGGAGGTAAGGGCAACACCAAAGACATGGACTCAATAAATGGCACTGGGTTCTCTCTGCACCTTAAAAAGGGAAACTACAAATAATAGAAGAGCAGCAGTGAGGGAGCCCCTGGCTTCTGGCCTTTCAGGCTCCTTTGCTCTTTAGGACTGGGACAGACTGGCATCTCGTTCTGACAGCCAAGAAATCTCTTCCCGTCTCAGATGCAAAACCTGGAATGCCATCTCGACCACTTTCCGAAACGTTTTTAAAAGAACACCAGTTGAATGGATGAAATTAACTATCACTTAGTGATAAAAACTCCAGGTAGGAGGAATGATTCATCCATTCTTTTTGCAGGGACTTGAGGTTCCTAACAATCGCCCAGAGAGTGCTATAAGATAATACTCAAAGGGACTGAGACAGACAGGAGCCAGTAGACAGTGAATGCCAATGCCATGTCCATACAAAAGACGGTGTTGACTCTCCAGGCAGGGAATGTGGCAAAGATGCAGGATGGAGATATTTATGGTATAGGATTAGTGCCAGAGAGGCTTGGTATGAATGGATTGCAGCCAGTGGCCCTGACCAATTATTTTCAGTGGGTCCCCATATTTCATGGGCTATGGTGGGCCAGTTGAGGCCATCCTCTGAGGTCTGTGGCAACAATTGGGTTTGGACAGGGAGCTGAGCCAAGCACAATGCCATAGAGGATCATAGTCACCCTCAGGTCTGCTCTCCTCTCTCTTCCAATACGTCACCTTACTGGGTGTGAACCTGTTTGTGGGAAACTTACAGTTGCCTTCCTCTCTTTCCTTGAGGGCCTTTCACCTCCGTGCAGGTACTCAGTGCTCTCAAGCTCTTTGTGGCTTCCTCCCCTAACTCCTACCCATCCAAACTGGCTCTCAGCTCAGAGTCTAGTGGAAATGATCTCATCAATTAATGCACACAGAAGTATAAATAAGTGATTGAGCTTAATGTGCTTCCCAGAAATATTTGTATTTTAATAGAGGATGGTCATTTAGCCCAAAGAATTAAGGTTCTAATGGTGATGGAGAGAAGGAGGAGGAAGAGGAAGAGGAGGAAAAGTGAAGAGTAGAGGGAAAGGGAGTGGAGAAGAGGAAACAGAACCAACATTTATTGAATATCTACCACTTTATTCAGTGAAAAGTTGTGGAGTGAATGAGAAATCACTGGAGACTTTACTTACTTATCAAATGAACAAAGTTCAGAGGCTACTCTCAACTTGGTGAGAAGTGGGGGATTATTTTTTTTTGAAAAAATGGGGCTGCTGAGGGCATTACAAACCACACTTGTGTTAGGTTGTGTTTGTCTACTCAGAAGGCTCACCAGAAGTCACCTTGAATTTCCGTGAGATCCTGAATTCTTCTCCAGCTTCTGGAGCCTTCCGCTAATGTCAAGGTCACTCAATCCTCTCCACTCCTACGGCTAATCCTGGGCCTAGAAAGGAGGGATTTAAAGAGTTCCAGGAAAAGGAAAAGTCAAGGTACACATAGGGTACATGGTGGGGAAGCTATGGATGGGCTGGGCTCCAGGACTCCCAGCCCTACTGAAACCAGAAGAGGTTTGCCTAGGTTTATATATTGGGTCTTATATCAGATTTCATTTGATAAAGAATGTTCTAAATCTGAAAATCATTGCTTTAGGGAAGCACACAGAGGCTTCAGACAATGCAACAGTTAACATAACCCTATTGCTGGGCTCTCATCTGACCACTGTACTCCTTCCTTGTCTCCAAGGACAGGCAATTAGCCACTGCTAGTAACCAAAGCCATTTTTGCTGCCTGTGTCTGAGCGTGTCTTCACAGCTTCCTTCGTATCCTTGGTTCCTCTAGATTCTAGAACAGAGTGCTCTGACTTGGCTTTCCCTAGGTAGCCCTTCCTATGGAATAGAGTCTTATTTCTGAGTATCAGGTCTGTCGTAAGTCTTTATAATGAGTGTGAGCTTTTAACAGTGTACTCCTGGATTCCGGACCATTTACTGGGGCTCCACTGGCACATCGTCATGTCAACGCTGTTTTAATTTTCCTACTGTCACTTTATGTTCTGCCTATTGGACTGATCATGCTCCAATGTGGGCATTAGGGTCTTGTGTCCCACCTCCTCACACTGCTCCTCTCCTTTCCTATATAAGCAATGATTCTTACTGTAGGGTCCAGGAAGTCTGGTCTCACTGAGTTATGACTACTTAGGTCCTTGACTGAGGAACACCTTGTGGAAAAACAAAATAAAAGGAAACAATTTCTCTCTTCCTCTCCTTCCTAGGGGTCCAGGCTGTTGAGAATTCTTTTCTTCCCTGCACCTAACATTTTAGAGAAAGAGATGACTACCAAACTGATGTTAACAAGGGAAAAAATGGTTTTCTTGTGTACAACAGTGTTAATACTATGTAGTATCTATACTCCAAATCTCAGAAATATATTTTAAAGCACATGGCATCTTTGTATAAGAGATTTTTAAATTTACTGTAATTTTGGTCTATCATGTCAATATCAAGCATTTTCAGTAGAACACGTCAATTTCTTGGTCATTTTTGTCTTTATTATCCATTGTGAATGAATAGAGGCCCTTTGAGCCTATAAAAAGCTGGGATATCAACCAGGCCTTCGGGATGGTACATGGCACTCAGGTGAGGTGCTGGGCAAGCTTCCTGAATGCAACTCTCTGAACTTTCTGAAAGCCACACCTGCTGGGTCCAATGCCATTCCAGGCTTCAGGGCAGGAAAGGCTGCCAACTATGCTGGATTTTGCCAGATTGTGTGGTTATTTTATTAGGTGGATAAATGTCTACAGATTCTAGTGTAAAAATACTGGGCCCAACCCAGTTTTGTACAAACATTTTCAAAACTAAAAGTGGAATACATTATCAGGCACTAGTTCTCATAATTCTAGTTATTTTTGGCTAACAATCATTTTCCTTCTTTCTACATAGAGTGTCTGGAATATCTGCACAAAGAATGCCTTTAAGCAGAGGTTAGCCCTAGTAGGATTTACTTAAGAAACCAGTAGACACCTTAAATCTTATACAAATGGGGCACTTGAGAGTGCCATCTTGACAGAAAATTGGGGGCATGAATTTTATGAAATCATAAATTAAGAGGATGCAGTCATCCAGTAATTGGTTGATGGGATACTGAGCAATACAGAAGTAGTTTGTCCTTTCTTTAATGCTATATGGTTAGAAATGAAGCACAAGATAAACTTCACCTGGAATTCCAATTTTAAATTTTCCATTAGAATTTTCTTACATAGTTTAGATCTATAATGTCACAGTATGGTCTAATGCAATTTGATTTCAGAGATTCTTAATTTGGGGTCATTCAAAATTGGTTGTTCATTGTGTTTCAACAATTCAAGCTCAAACCATTAATAAATGAATGCCAAGATTCTTTAATTACATTATGAATTAAGGCATCTACTATTTTTAATCATGTTAAATACTCTGGCCCCAAGTAGCTGACAAATAATTGTGTCTGTCTTCCTTTATATGTAGTTTATAATTTGTCATCTTCCTAACATTTATATAGAATTTCTTCTTAGTAGTTGGTTCCCTTTATTTGTAGGTGGTGTCTCTTTTCATTAACGCTTTTGCCTTATATTAAACTTTGTTGGGGAACCTGTGTGGCTCAGTTGGTTAAGTATCTGTCTTCAGTTCAGGTCATGATCCCAGAGTCCTGGGATCAAGCTCGGTGTCAGGCTCCCAGCTTAGCAGGAAGGGCTCCTGCTTAGCAGGAAGTCTGCTTCTCCCTCTGCCCCTCTCCCCTGCTCATGTGTGTTCTCTTTCTCACTCTCAAATAAATAAATAAATAAAATCTTAAAAAATCATCTTCTATCATCATAAACTTTCTTTCAGTATTTAAATGGTGACCTTCTCCATTACAAAATTTTGAGCCTCTCTATTTTCCATTGATGAACCCCTGTTTTTAATGTCTTAATCATTTGCCTCTTCTGTGATTATTGATATATTTGGATTTACTTCTACATCTTCCTTTGTGTTTTCTGTTTGCTATTCTTTTCCTCTGTTTTTTCTCTTTTCATGTCTTCTGTTGGTTTAAATAAAATTTTTAATAATACCCTTGCCTTTCCTCTATTGCCTAAGAATTAAAGATTGCATTTCTATTATTTTCATGGTTACCTTTACATTTTTAATATTCTAAGAATTCCCTCCCCAAATACATGGTTCTGACAGCTTTATAATAACAACAATGTAACTTATAATACTTTGATTACTTGGGAGGTTTTGAGGAGGGGTGCAGAATTTTAAAAATTCATTCATATATGGATGATCAGAAAGATGAGTAGTCATTTAAAATTTTTCACATTCAAATTTGACTAGTTTTATTTTTCTAATAAAATCTGAGGTAATTTTTCCCCCATGAGCCTGGTTTATGATAGTCCTTTGAGCAGAACTCCTAACCATCAGCACTGAGTATGGCCCAAGCCAGTCATGAGACCACAGCTGCTGCCCAGGGACCCAACCAACCTCCCAGAGCTGTTGCTGGGCAGGCTGAGGACACTGATGTCAGACCCACTACCTCCTGTGCCTGCAAAGTCTGATGTAATTTAATTTTTTTAATACTCTTTCCAAATCTGGAAGCATCGTAGCACTTTTAATTATCCATAAAACACTACATACCCCATCTTATCAATGCTAAGTTAACATTTTTTTAACACACACAAAAAACCTGTAGCACTTAACATTAAACTCATTTTACCAACATCTTTTAATCAATGGCAATTTTCACTGTTGTTCCTTGTGCCTACACCTTCCCTATTTTTCCTCATTATCCATCTTATAAAAGTGCTTTTAGTGAAGGAAGTGGTAAAGTACTTTCCTAGTCTAATATCTATCTATTTGTCATCTATCTATCTATCTATCTATCGAGAGAAATTGTTTAGCTGGGCATAAAATTCTACTTGACAATTACTTTCAGCACTTTGGAGATATTACTCTACTGTTATCTGGTAGCTTTTTTTGCTGATGAAAAATCTGCTGTCAGCTTAGTTACAGTGCCTTCATTGGTCATCTGCTTTTCTGCTTTATCCTTAATATCTTCTAGTTTCACTCTAAAGTATTTAACTGGTCAGTGCTTGTGATGCACTTTTAGTCTGAAAAATCACATCTTTAATTTTAGAATATCCTATCCTTCAGTTGCTTCAAATATTTCTCACCCACTGTGTCACCATTCTCTTTCTCTGGAAATGCTATTGAATGACTTGGAACATTACAACTCTTTTCCATTTGTTAACCATTCCTTATCTATCTATTTACCTACCTATCTATCCATCTATCTGTCATCTATCTATCTATACCTCTCTGATCTGCATTCTTGGTCAATTCCTCTTGTCAACTTTTTAATTTGTAAATTTTCTCTTTAACTCTACTCAGTTTAAAGTTTATTTCATTTCTACATTTTTATTTTAATGACCATATTTTCAAGATTTATAGCTAACTCTTTTTTAATATCCTCATGTTCTTGTTTCATATTTTGGTTGTATAATTTCCTACTCTTTTTAAAATGGAAGTTATTCATTCCTTTATCTTTTCAAACACCCTAGGCATACTTATTTTAAAGTCTTTGTCAGATTGTTCCTTAAAGCCATCTGGAGTGAAGTCATGTTCCAATTGTAGATTTTGCTGTTTTTTTTTTGGTATTAGATTTTCTTTCATGTCCTCAGGATGTCTGGCCTGCAGGCTCATTTTGTTTTATTTTGCTTTTCATTTTTTAAATCAATTTTATTTCATTTTATTTTTATTTTCCTGCAGGCTCATTTTGAATGAGAAGTTCATTCTCATTCTTGCTCTTTCTTTCTTCTCCCTTCCTCCTCTCCCTGTCTCCCTTCTTTTGTCCCTCCCTACTTTTGTCTTCCCCAGTGGTTTTGTAGCTACTACTACCTGAACCCCTGAGCACTTATCCTAGAACCAGGTCATACTTATACCTCCCATCTTATAGGAACAATGGGAATATTACATACCTGGTTACCAAGTAGAAAGAATTTGGTTCATTTCCTATTTGTTGAGGCTATGGCTTTGTTTTCCCACTTCTGTCTGTCTATAAACTCTTAACAAGGCCATAGTTCAGCAATAGGTCAGTAAGGGATTTTGCCCAGCTTCTGTTGCTTGAAGCTCTGAACTTTGTTCTGGTCCTATCTTGACAGGGACTGCCTTTAGTCCCCTTTGCTTTTTAGGAGCCCAGTTCCTGGCTGTCACTGCCTGATTTTGGACCAGAGCCCAGCTGGCCTGCAGCTTCACCACTGGTATTGTTCCAGGCATGGGGAAGCTCTTCTTATTTTCTAAGCTGGTAAGTCCTTTGGATTTCCTTTTTAAAAAATATTCTATCTATCATTGCTGTGTGTTTCAGACCAAGGGCTGTGAAATCATTATACCATTTGATTAAGGGTCCAGTATAGGCTATTCATGTTTTTTCCCTATAAGGAAATCTACCAGAAAGAATAATGAATACAGAGATGTAGGCAATCTCCAGTATGGGGAAAGCAACTTAAGTCACAGGAAAGAAGTTTGGTAAAATGTCAAGTCTGTGTCAAAGCAAGGTCACATATTTATTGAAACGTAATAATTCCTACTTCATGAGTATCTCAGAGACCATAGGCAAGGCAGAGTGTCAGCCAGACATCAAACTGTGTGATTCCCAAGAATTCTTCTCACATACCTTATAAGACATTAACATATTACAGTAGTGACTTTATTATTATGGTGTTGCTTTTAATCTTTTAATTGCTTCGTGTGTTGCAAAATTTCCAGGATTTGAAGTATGCCATGAATACAAAAAAGGTATGATCTTTGTTCTTTCTCTCTATCTTTTATTAGTAGTATAGAGATTCTAAACTTCTGGAAGAAAAGTTTCATGTCTTCTCTCTGTATTATAGTACCCATGCAGGGCCAGGCAGGTGCTCTCTTAAAGGTAATTAAAGTGCCTTTGAAGATAATGAAATTTTAATTTGAATTGTTCTATGCCCAGCAAATCACCATGGGAGGCTCATAAAAGCTTTCAGAAGATGGTACTGTTTTTCAGTCAACAACATCATAAAAAAATTCACCAATAGAGTGAAATCCAGTATGCAAGTACTAATGCATTTCAAACAAAAAGTATTTAAATGATATTGTAGATAAAGATATGTGATTATGGATACTTTTTTTTGGTAGACATCGGCACAACTGAAATGCCACTAAATGACCTATAACCCTCTTCCCTGCTAGAAAAAGTGCATTCCAGATGTGGGCTCCACTAAGAGGAATAATGACTTTGGGATTTTGTGATTCCAGTTTCTAAGGCCCAGAAAGAGCCATTTGGGTGGACCTTTGTCACCAGTAGCTCTGCTGTGAGCTCTGGAAAGACTCTTTTGGTGAACCAGACACACACTGGCCCCCTGAGCCCAAGGGTCTCCTGCTTGATGCATTCAACCTAATGCATGGGAGGCAGCAGCCCTTCCAGAAGGAGGCTGCACTGATAATATCTGGAAGCATACAGTCAATGCGACTATCTGTCCTTCTAATAAGACTGATATCAAGGTGGTGATCAAAACTTAAAATCAACAAGAGGTCTGGTTTACTAAGAGATCCAGCCCCTCTCCTAGCTAGCCACATACAAAATGGACAGGTCATCATTATGAAGGCTTTCTGTAGGTCATATCCTATCATTTTAATGGATTGCTAGTGGATCCTACAGGTCTACAATTTTACCATATTAGATCTTAATAAAACCATAGAAATACATTTTAACTTTTAACTGTAACACTAGAAGGAAAAGATGCTGGCAAAACACAGGCCAGAGATTTAAAGAACCACTGCAGATTTAAAAATTGAATTATGAAGTGAAGAGAAACAAATTATTCACCTCAAATCTGTTCATTTCACCTGTTAAACAAAGCCCTAGGCTTCTTTAGAGGAAGGTTTAAGTCTCAACACATTTTAATATTTCCTAGAGGCCATACCGAGTAGAAAACTCAGGCTTACTCAGATCTCAACCAGCATTAAACTTTGTGAGTGTAAGAATGGAAGAATCCCTGAGAGACCAAGCATGTTCTTCAAGGACTTTATACCATAAAAATGATTTATGACCAATTTGGGCCACAGAAGTTTCTAAAAACCACAGAAACTGTCTTAACTTCACAGAATTTAGATGATTTTGCCTTCTTAGCTGAAAAGCCTCAGAATTCCTTTTTGTTTCTTTCACGTCCAGTGGTCTAATCATTTTGGCCTAAGACACCAAAACAAACCACAGTAGTGACACTTCCAACTTCTGGTTACCTGGGCATAAACAGCATGTTTGTGGATTTTTTAGACCAGCAGTCTCTCCTTTCTGTGGCCCCATTGTCCCAACTCAGGGTTCAAAAAAGGTTTAATAAAAAGAAATTGAATTTATGCACCAAACATAGGAGCCCCCAAATATATAAAGCGATTAATAATAAACATAGAGGAACTAATAGATAATAATATAATAATAGTAGGGGACTTTAACAACCCACTCACATCAGTGGACAGATCATCTAAACAGAACATCAATAAGGAGATACGGCTTTGAATGACATATGGGACCAAATGGACTTAACAGATATATTCAGAACATTCCATCCTAAAACAGCAGAATACACATTCTTTTCAAGTACACATGGAAAATTCTCTGGACTAGATCACAATTTAGGTCACAAAACAGGCCTCAATGAATACAAAGAGATTAAAATCATGCCATGCACCTTTTCTGACCACAAAGCTATGAAACTAGAAGTCAACCACAAGGAAACATATGGAAAGACCACAGATACATGGAGGTTAAACAATATGCTACTAAACAATGAATAGGTTGACCAGGAAGTCAAAGAAGAAAAAAAATATATATGGGAAGAAATGACAATGTAAACCAAAGTTTCAAAACCTTTGGGATGCAGCAAAAGCAGTCCTATGTGGGAAGTTTATAGCAACACAGACCTACATCAGGCAAGAAAAATCTCAAATAAACAATCTAACCTTTCACCTACAGAAGCTAGAAGAAGAAAAATAAATGAAGCCTAAAGCCAGAAGAAGGAAGGAAATAATAAAGATTAGAGCCAAAATAAATGCTCAATGAAACTAGGAGCTGGTTTTTTAAAAAATTAGTAAAATTGATAAATCTCTAGCCAGACTTACCAAGAAGAAAAGAGAAAGGACCCAAATAAATAAAATTACAAATGAGAGAGGAGAAATAACAACCAACACTACAGAAATACAATTATAAGAGAATATTATGAAAAACTATATGCCAACAAATTGGACAAACTAGAAGAAATGGGTAAATTTCTAGAAACATATACTTTACCGAAACTGAAGCAGGATACCAAAACTGAAACTGGAAGAAATAGAAAACTGGAACAGACCAACAACTGGCAAAGAAATAGAATCAGTAATCAAAACACTCCCAAAAAAGTAAGTCTAGGACTAGAAGTCTTCATAGGTGAGATCTATCAAACATTTAAAGAAGAGTTAATACCTATTCTTCTCAAATTACTCCAAAAAATAGAAAAGGAAGGAAAACTTCCAAACTCTTTCTATGCAGTCAGCATTACCCTGATACCAAAACTGGATAAAGACACCACCAAAAAAGAGAACTATAGGCCAATATCCCTGATGAATATAGATGCAAAAATTCTCCCCAACCCTGAAAAAGAAAAACAAAGCTGGAGGCATCTCAGTTCTAGACTTCAAGCTACATTACAAAGCTGTAGCAATCAAAATAGTAGGTTATTGGCACAAAAATTAATACATAGATAACAGAACAGAATAGAAAACCCAGAAATAAGAGTAACTGACCATAATTATATGGTCAATTAATCTTTGACAAAGCAGTAAATAATATCCAATGGGGAAAAGGATGTCCCTTCCACAAATGGTGTTGGAAAAACAGGATAGCTACATGCAAAAGAATGATATTGGACTACTTTCTTATACCATATGCAAAAGTTAATTCAAAATGTACGAAAGACCTAAGCATGAGACCTGAAATCATAAAAATCCTAGATGAGAACACAGGCAGTAAGTTCTTTAACATAGGTTGAAGCAACTTCTTTCTAGATATGTCTCCTGAAGCAAGGGCAACAAAGTTAAAAAAAAAAAACAAACTATTGAGACTACAGCAAAACAAAAAGCTTCTGTACAATGAAGGAGACAATCAACAAAACTAACAGTTGACCTACAGAATTGGAGATGATATTTGAAAATGACATAACTGATAAAGGGTTAGTATCCAAAATATATAAAGAACTTCTAGAACTCAACATTCAAACAACAAATAATCTAATTAAAAAATGAGCAGAAGACATGAGTAGATATTTTTCCAAAGAAGACATACAGATGGCCAACAGATACAAGAAAAGATGTTCAACATCACTTATCATCAGGGAAATGCCGACACAGTGAGATACTACTTCACGTCTCTCAGAATGGTTAAAATCAACAACACAAGAAACAATGGGTGTTAACGAGGATATGGAGAAAGGAGAATACTCTTGCACTGTTGGTGGAAATGCAAACCAGTGTAGCCACTCTGGAACACAGTATGGGGGTACCTCAAAAAGTTAAAAATAAAATATAGCAATTGCCCTGCTAGGTATTTACCCAAAGAATACAAAAACATAATTCAAAGGTATACATGCACCCCAATGTTTATAGCAGCATTATTTACAATAGCCGATATATGGAAACAGCCCGTGTCCATTGATTTATGAATAAAGAAGATGTGATATATATCTATATCTATATCTATATTTCTCTCTCTCTCTCTCTCTCTCTCTCTCTATATATATATATATATACACATACACGTGTATGTATATATATACATACATACATAGTGGTTACTCAGCCATAAGAAAGAGTGCAATCTTGCCATTTGCAATGACATGGTTGGAGCTAGTAAGTCAGTCAGAGAAAGACAAATACTATATGATTTCACGCATGTGGAATTTAAGAAACAAAACAAATGAGCAAAGGGAAAAAGAGAGAGAGAGAGACAAATCAAGAAACAGACTCTTAATTATAGAGAACAAACTGATGGATATCATAAGGGAGGTGGGTTGGGGGATGGTTGAAATAGGTGATGGGACCGAGGAGTACACTTGGGATGAGCACTGGGTGATGTATGAAAGTGTGGAATCACTATATTGTACACCTGCAACTATTACAACCTTGTATGTTAACTAACTGGAATTTAAATAAAAACTTTAAAAAAGAGAAATTAAAACTAAATGATTACTTTAGATTAACTGAGAATTTCAGTTTCTTAACACCCTGTTATCATGAATGACTAAGAACTGTCTGTGATGGAGATTCACTGGACTAATTTCTCTTTTATGAATATTTGAGATTTTCCATAATGTATAGTAAAGAGAAACAAAAAAACTTCCTGCCAAAATGCACTGAACAGAGTAGTGTCTCCAGCCATATGACCTTGAATTTTTTCCTGCCTTCTTTTAACTCTGGGACTTTTTTTTTAAATGATTTTACCCTTAAGAAATTGCTACATCCAACATGGGGCTTGAACTTAAAATGCTGAGATCAAGAGTCACATGCTCCACTGACTGAGCCAGCCAGGCACCCTGAGCCTCTTTTTTTATAGTTCATTTTTGATCTTTGTTCATTTTTGATTTTTCTCTCACCACTTTTTTAAGGCTTCTTGTCTGTTTTCTAGTGGCCTTTATGAATCCTCTGACTTTCACCTTTATGATTTTCCATCTTAACTTTGTCCAGAGACTTCATTTCTGATCCTGTCTTTGGCTCTGCTTCCTGGATCCCTTATGCTCTAGAATGAAATACAACACAGCACGCAAGACAGAAAGCTACAGGTCCTTTATGATGCTGGTTATTGGGCTTTCTCTTCCATCTCCTTTATATGAATATATCCTCTCATGTTTTGATAATGTGCAGCTATGTTTAGGCAAACCAGTGTAAACCCTAATAATTATCCTTTAAGGTCTGTGCTATAACGGTTTTTCTTTTATTACCATTTTCTTTCTCTTTTTGGTGTACTCTCCCCTTTTAAAATTTATTATCTGCCCATGGATCAGCCCGAGGCTCTCTAAATAATGAAAAAAATATCAAATTACTATAATACTTTCTATTTATTGGTGCTCCTGGGTGGCTTAATCAGTTGAACGTCTGACTTCTCTGATTTCAGCTCAGGTCTTGATCTCAGGGTTGTGAGTTCAAGTCTCACATCAGATTCTGCACTCAGCTTGGAAGTGTGCTTGAGATCTCTATCTCTTTATCCCTCTGCCCCTCCCCCTGCTTGTGCACTCTCACTCTCTAAATAAATAAAATCTTAAAAAACTTCTATATACACAAGAACACCATTCTTGAAATGAACTATTGAAACAGCATTTCAACATTGCTCCTACCAGGTTCCCAATATATGCTGAGTGCCATGCTATATATATAGTCTGTCCTCTGCCTCCCTCCCCAGGAATTCACGTTCTAGAGCAGAGCTAGCAAATGTCCATGCCCACAAGCGCATGTTAGGCAACAATGAATGCATTAGTGCGGCCCTGTGCCTGCCTCCGCTGCCTGAACGGAGAAGCTTGGAACCAACTGGCAAAGCATTTTCCTTGTCATTGTGGGGAGGGGGAGGCTAGTGCTGTTCAGCTCAAGCCCAACATTGCTTCCTGGAATTTGCCAGGTTGCCTGATCTGGTTTTTTGAGAGAAGCCAGCAATTTGGATTTCTGTGGGAAATCCTTAAATGGTAGTGCCAAAATGAAATAAACACTGTGACAGAGACAAGACCTCTCTGCTTTCTAAAGCACAGGGAGCACTGTAGGCATGAATGGGAAGTTTGATGTATGAATGCACTGAGAAAGGGCTGTGAAGGATTCAGCAGCACTGGGTATGGTGGTAGTGAAAAGGCAAGGGCTTGGTTATTCAGCTTACCCCTGGGAAGGAAACTATGCACTTATAAGTACAAGGAAATGGGGGCAAAAACTGAAAAAGCCTGGCGGTGGGAACAGGAAGGAGAGCTGGGCTATAGAAGGAGCGCGATTTTCTTCGTGAAAAAACTTACTGAAACTCTAAAGCCCACCATGAAACCCTTCACTGACGAAGTGGTGAATATCCACCTGGTGGATTATGTGTGGCAAATTTAAAATCACAGGTTGGCTTCCTACTCTTGGGATATTTTCAAACCACCATCTTACCTCTCCACCCTTACGTCAAAGAATAAAATTCATGTTACTACTAGCCCAAGAAAAACACCCTCAGAGGAGATCACAATGCTGGAATACTTTTATTAATCCCAAGACTAAATATAGATGATTTTTAGATTATTGGCTCTTTTCAATGATCAGCTCCGATACTCTCTTTTGCGAAATTAGTAAATAAGTGGTTTTTCAATAAATCGTAAATCTTTCATCAGTGGAAATGGTGAAGTGGATTCATGGTGAAATGAAGTGGAAAACTTCATTATGGGGCTCTTACTGGTTTCCCCCTTTAGGTAACCACACAACTGCAAATTCTTTGTTTCTTAACTTCTAGCACTAAGGGCTAGAAAATTTTTTTCGAAGGCAATAAGTCTACGGATACTGGCTTTATTTAAGAAACAGAGAAAAATAAGAAAATTATTGATGTAAAAGAAGTTTTGTTGTTTTGGTTCTTCTTGTTTTTTCCCAAAAAAAGTAACCAAAATTTTAGAAAGTCCCACTGGAGAATTCTTGATAATCCTAGACCCTAGGGAGCTGGTGGCCAATACCTTCCTACCTCCAGCCCAGGGCCATTTCCCTTTAAAAAGTATCTATATTTAGGAGACACAGTGCTGCTCAGTCTTAAAGTAGGTGGAGGAGGAAATTATTTCCTACTCCACATTCTTGCCCTGGATCTGTTAGGTCTAAATCTAAGTTCTTGACTGTCACAATTTGGGGATTTCAGATGTTAATTGACCTGGAAATGAATGCATTAAAAAACAAATAGCATCCCTGAGTGTTGCTCTTTGTCAGCAAGATTTGTGGGAAGCAGGTGGAGTACAGAAGACTAGAAAGGGGTCTGGGCCTGGGACTTATTCCAATATGATATTTTTTGGTAATCTGAAGTATTTTATTTTATACATTTAAAAACATTCCAAGAAGAGGTCTGTAGGCTTCACTGGACTGAAGGAGGCGAAGACCTCTCTGTACTGGATATTTGCTTTTGTGTCTCTGCTGTGAGTTGCATTTCTGAACTTGTATTGGGAAATCAAAAAATGTCAACAGATTATTTCTGACTGAGATTTAAAAATATTCCCCCTTAAAAGCTCGGGTAAAACTTCCATTTCAAAGAGTTGGACAGCAGACTACAATAACCACCAATGATTTATGCAAATAGAGTCCCCTGGGTGGTTCAAATACCTAAAAGAATTTCTTTATTTGCCACTTAATCTTGTACAGCAGTTCTCAAGGTACGATCCATTGATCCCTGGTGGGATTCCGAGACCCTGTTAGGGGTGCACAAGATCAAAACTACTTTCATAATAATACTAAGGTGTTACTTATCTTTTTGATGGTGTCAGCGTTTCCACAGATGGTACAAAACAGTGGTGGTAAATGGCTGGCTCGTTGATGTGAATGGAGATAGCGGACCTCACTGTACCAGATGTAATGGTATCCTTGACCATCATACACACTTGCAACAACAAAAATTTTTTTTTTTTTACTTAAGAATGGCCTTGAGAGATCAGTAAAAATTGGTAATGGTACTAAATCTCAGCCCTTGAGTACACATCTCTTTAAACTCTGTGAAGTGATCAGAGAAGTTTGCTTAAAACACTGCTGCTATTGACCTCTTGGAAATCTGGTGTAGACTAAGGACCCACTTCACAGATGAATGTGTTTAAATGTATGAAATAAAACATGGAGGATTAGAAAGGAACCCAAAGATATTGAATTATTTATCAAACTACTGAAGAGTTATGGTGATATATCTATATCTATATATATATATGAATGCTCATTTGATATATTAAGTGCCAAGATTTCTCAGTGGGTCTATCATAATATTGATGCAAGTATTACGGTAGTGTGAATGATTCTTTTGAGATCATTCCAACAAGAGCAACTGATATAAAATACCTATAATTCTAGACGGCTGATGTTATAGCTATGGTTAATAATGCTGTAGTTTGTTGCTTACAGTCAAAAATTAAGGAAATGCTGAGCTGGTGAAAATAAAGATGCATCTTTTTCCTCTAGTGGAGTTCACGGACTCTCTTGGAATTTATCCAGGGACAATTATCACCGCCCAAAATACTACATATTATCTGTCTGTTTGTTTGTTTGCTATCCATTCACATCACTAGGATATCAGCTCCAAGAGACTTTGTCTTGTCTGCTGCTGTCCCTGGGCTCAGGAGACGGTCCAGCCCTGAGCATCTGCTCAGCCAGTATTTCTCGAGTGAACGAGGAAGTACCAGCAGCTTCCAGGTCCTACTGAGTCTGCTTGGCAAGCTCTCTCCTCTTTCCACTTCGAGTTCAGACTCTTGACAGAATATCACTGACGATTTCAGTATTTGTGTCTCAAATATTGCGGTTTGCGGCTAGGCTCGCTATTCAATCCAGATTATTTTAGAAAGAAGTTGTCGCCTTTTAAAAGAATGCCTTGATTGATTAATAGCCTCATGGCAGCGTTCCCTGAGGGTCTGGGGACCGTCTGTGTCCACCCCTGTTCCCTACTGGCTTCCACATAGAAAAGGCCAATGACTGAAACAATGAGCCAGAATTTTCTGCAAAATCCCTAAAGTAAAGCTTCTGTGGGCTAAGATGGAAAGTCTGAATCTGAAAGTATGAATATCTGGGATTGTACTTTTATCCACGAAAATACCCTGGTGTCATGTGAAAGGCCAAGCAGCTGAATGGAAACCTACCATCCAGTTAATTTATCAGTGAATATTTTCTTTGGCTTCTGGATTTTAAAACATTGATTTGCTTAACTATTTGACTTTAAAAGTAAGGAAGATCTCATTTGTGTCCAACCTTAGTCTTCCTCTTCAAATATTTTTATTTATTACAAAGTCAACCTGTGTCTATCATAGAATATATAGATAAGCAAGAGAAAAATCAAAACAAACCGAAATCTGCCACACAGATATAAATATTTTTAAATACAAGAAATAAAGAATATAAAAATATAAGAAATAAAAAGAAATATTTGGTGCATTGCCCTTTTCAGTATTTTTTATATGATAGCCTGTTTGTCTTGCTGTGGGTTGTCTTGACTGTAATGCCAAACTCCAAATAAAATATTAAGAAGAACAAAGGAAGCAAAAGTCTTTGAACTTTCAAAAGCTATACCCACTTTAAAAACATTTATAAGTGAGATTTCTTCACACAGAGGCCAATATTTCTTTAGCTGGCTTTTCTTTGACTTAGGTGTTCTTCCAATCTCAATTACAAATGGGGAGGAGTGGAATTCATAAAGTAGGATTGATTTGATTACCAAAAAGCTCAGGAAAGTTTGTTATTTACTGTATGAACAAACGACTTCTTATTAACTCTTACATTTGAGAAAGAGACATGGAGATGAGACAGCACTCTCACCCCCTCAGAGGAGAGTGGGCAAGTTTTCTGGGGCCCCCCTCGCGTGAAATGAATACGGCTGCCTGCACTTAATGAGTGACATGTTCACCTGGAAAGAGGGACACATGACTGTGTCCCACTTGGCTTGGGGACACAAGTTACTTCCTTTTGCTCTTGGTAGAACACATGCTTCTGGTAACACAATGCAAGTTGTTTCAGTTTTATCTGAATGGGAATAAAGGCCAATGGCTTCTCTTTTCCGTTGATGTTGGTAGCAGTCACACGGATTACCTTTCTACTTCAATGCTCTAGCCACCTGTCACATCAGTCTGTGTTGGTAAAATGCTAAGGCCGTCTGTAAAAAGTAATAGGGACCCAGGACTTGCCTTTCAATGGTGACACAGCTATATCCTTCAAAGAGGAAGGGCCTGAAATTTCCAACGTCAACATTTTACTCCCAGTTCTTTCCTCCTGTCCCTGTCCTAATTTCTTTTGAACCTTTAAAGCTTTTTGACCAAGATTTTTATTTAAGGGGCACTTACTGAAGTCAATGAATTCTATCCTCATGAACTTTCCACAATAAAACAACTAAGTGACCAGTGAATTACTGGAAACCGTGGGCAACGAGGAGGAGGGGCGAAGGAACAGCATGCCTGGGACCAGGCAGAAGTCTCTTTTGAACGGTGGACTTGGAAACGGAAGGAGGCTGAGAAAAAAGTGGAGGAGTGGAGCGGGCTGGGATGTGGCTGGGAGGAGGCAGGGAGCATGGGACAGTGTGGTCACCTTGTAGGTCCTCATCTTCAGGTTTGAGACCAGGAAGTGTCCCCCCTCGGGCTCGCTACCCTTCAGAGAAGAATACCAGCAGCAAGTTGGGACTTCATGGAATTGTGGGGGTGGCGGTTTATTTAAAATAAGTGGCATAAACTAGGGAATGGACGCATGACACGGGTCCTGCCTAGCCGTCCCATGTGGGGTTTCAGTTCTTGTTATTTTCTGCCTCATGCTTTTACACCCTAGCCACCTTCATCGCCTTCCGTTTCCTCTGTGCACCAGCCCCTTCTGTCTGTCTTCCTTCTACTTATCCCACAAGACTCAACTCAGGGGTCACTCTCAGATGTGATTTTCTCACCCACCCACTGATTCTCATAGATACCACCCTGGTGCTAGAATCCAGGGGTTAGGAGTCTACCTTCCCCCTTAACCTGGATTCTGAGGACAGAGTCTTTTTCTGCAGCCCCAGCTAAACCCCCACCCCAGAGCAGACACAAGCAGATGCCCAGGGCCTGTTGGCTGAATGAATGCATGTTGGGTGCATGAACACAGACCCATGCGACAAAGATCAAGGGGATCGGAGCAAGGGATGGAACCCACAGCAGGAGCAATTTTGTTCTATTTGCTGATTTCACCCAAGTACTGAGAAAAGGGCCTGCCACACAGCAGGTGCTCAAAAAAGTATTTTTAGAATAAATTAATGAGGAAGAAACATCACTGGACGTGGTGCAGAGGAAGCGGTGATTTACAGATTTTTTTTGCAATGCCAGAAGATTCCAGAGAGCTTTGCCAGAGAGCAAGGGTTGCTCTCATGAGAGACCTGCTTTTTTATCCAGAAGCAGGCTTCCCGGCACCAGCTTCTTCCGCGGCTTGTTCAAGGGTATCAGAAATATCTGGAGTAGCTCACATGCATGCAGGTTGAAGTGATCCCAACCCCAAGTTTTCTGATGTCTTGGGACCACTCACGGCACAGCACTTTCGACAGTGGCCCGAGTCCCCAGGCAGCTTCTTTTCACCCTAAACCTTCTAGGCTTGTTCTCTACAGATGCTGGGCTCTCGGACCCTGGACACAATGCGAGAAGACTCGGGGATCCCTCCCTGCGGGCAGCAGGAGAGCTTTATTTCCCCGGCTGGAGAGTGCAGGGCTGGGAGGATAAACAATTTCCCAACCAACTGCCAGTGGCCAGGCAGGCAGGTGATTAATGTATGTCCTGGTGTGTGGGTGGGAGGAGGCAGGAAACACAGCAGCTGCATCACTGGCCTGTAATGGATGTTGCAGTTCCTCTTAAAGGTCATTGTGAGGTTGAAACACACTTCCCAGTAGTGTCTGCCTTTCTACACGTAAGATTCAGAATCTAAATACGGGTGGGAACAGATGCAACTGCACGGGGCGCCATCTTTTATACCATTTTAAAGATGCCACCTTTCCCTCATTAGCCACAGAAATGTGTAAGTATGTCAACGTCAGCTGTAACAGCAAAGATGCACTGAGGGGCACGGCGGGGTGCAGGGGCTGGGGACACAGGGGGCGTAGGACAGGTCCTCTCTCTGTTCTGGAGAAACTTTCTGTCTAGGTAGGGAGCCAGGGTACACGATGGTGATGAAGGAATGTAGGGAAGGGCAAAACCCAGAGCTCGACAATCCCTGTGACAGGAAATTCAGAGAAAGGGGAGTGGCTGAAGGGATTTTTTTGTATCAGAAATGCATCAGGGAATTATTTAGGCACTTGCTGGTAGCATGGAGGCAGGAGGGGTAGCTCTGGAGTCAGATGACCTGGGTTCAAATCACTGGTGTGTGCTGGAGAATGTCTAACAACCACCCTTCCAGAAAAGAAAAACACACACGGAGGCCTGATACGTAGCATTTGCCCATTTCCATAGTGGAAGGACTCCCACCACAGCCAAATTCAAGCCACCATCTTGCTATCAACTGAATAACACAATTCCTAGAAATTTAACAGTTGCTCAGAGCCAGTCTAAGCCAGCTCCAGCTCACCACTGATTGAAATCGAGGCTCTGCCTCTTACTAGTTGTTGGAAGTTAGGTAAGTTGCTTACCTCTGTGATCCTCAGTATCTCCTCTGTGAAATGACCTCTCAGAGGGATGCTGTATGGATTAAATGAGATACCGTATATGCAGCTTTCCTGCTATAGGGAGAGAAACTGACCAATTGCCAGTGCTTTGCTCTGAACCTATGCCTCATTTGTGCCAAGGCCATGCATCCTGGGGGCTGCTCTTGGTCAAAGACTGAGTGTGGCAAAAAGAGTGTGGCAGACCCACTCCTGGAAGATGCAGGATGCCTCTGATGGGTGATTTGGCTTGAACATTCCCCACTGGCCTGGCCAAAACTTTCTTGGAACAGCAAGCTTCTGCCTACCTGGTTCTTCCTTATCTGTTCTTCATGGCTCTTCTCAGCTCCTTTTATCCTAACAGGCTTTTCTTCCAATATATCTCTGCATGTCCAGTCTCAACTTGGAGGACCTTAGCATGTTACTACTTTGGACTTAAAGTGTAGAAAGTGCTCGATAAGTTTGTTTTGTTTTGTTTTGCTTTAAAGGAGCCCTATGGCATTTCCTTAACCCTTAGTTTTTGAGGACCTACGTCTTCCACTGGTAAATGATCCTGAAAGAGCGTGCTCTCTTCGGGAGAGACAATGGCTACCAACTTTGGTGTGCCTCGCATGCCTCACCGGGACAATGCAGAGTTGCCCTTCCCATCACTGTCTTCACTTTCCCTTGTTGTTCCTGCCCTCTGCTCAGCTTCATCTGGCCTCTATGCCATCGCTGAATGGAAACTATTCTTGCCAAGATGACTTGCTCTTGCCATGTTGTTAAATCCAAGATGGCTACAATTTTCTAGTCTCATTTTGCTTATCCCTCCTAGAAAATTCCAACAATGAAAACTATTTTCCTCTGATCCTGTAATGCCACCTCTCTGTGTTACTCTCTTCTTGGAACTCTTGCTCAGTTTCCTTTGCTTCCAATGCCTCAATGAGTGCTAAAAAAAGGGGTGACCCACAGGCTCTTTTATTCCTCAACCTTAATTTCACCCCATGGCTTCAATTCAACGACTTCTAGCAAATAATTACTGAGCACCAGCATTGTTCCAGACGTGCTCTCACCCTTTATGGAATATATATTTTAGTGGATTAATTACCCTCTCTCTGGATACTGATAAGTTCCAATCCCACATATCCAGCCTACCCCACTCTTCTGCTTGCTGGATGTCCTTGTCATGAACCTGAAACTCAGCATATCCAAAGCAGAACTTGTTTTCCCCACTCCTTGGTCTCTTCATTCCCTACCCTCAGGTTGAATTGCTCCAACCAGAGACCTGGAATCTTCCTCAAACCTTGCTCCTCCTTCAGCTCCAAGTCATTCACTCATGAAGCTTGCTGATTCTACCTCACAGATTTGTCTTAATCTATCCATCCTTCTTCGTCTCCTCTACTATGATCTGTTCCATACCAAAGTAATTTATCTACTTCCATTCCAGGTCTCTTCCCCTTGTATAAGATTTCCAAGGCAAATCCAATCACCTACGTGATCATTCCCTGCACCCCCCCACCCAACCACAACCTACGACTTTTCATTGTCTTTATCATAGAGACCCACACACAGAGGCTATTTTTGAAGGCCTTTTATGCTCTAGCCCTGCCCACCCTTCTGTCTCCATATCACATCCTTGTATTTCTCTTTTTAAACTCCATCCATATAAGATTCTCACAGTACCTGAGACTCTTGACCTCCGCACATACTATTCCCATGGCCAGGCACCTCTCCCAGTTACTGTAATGCCCATTTTCCCCCTGACAGCTTATGAGGGCTGGAACACATCTGTGTTTTTCATTATTGTATTCTCAGTATCTGCCAAAGCACTGGCTACAGAGTAGGTGCTGAGTATTTGTTGAAAGAATGAATGAATGAACTACATTAGAATATAAATAGTCCAATCATTTTATACACATGACACACATAATCAGTTGCAGGTGGGAAGGTTCATTAAAAGATGTAACAAAATGCCAGACGGACCAGGCTTATTCATAATTAAAGGAAAGAGCTCAGGAAGAAGAGCTTAACTTAAAAAACAAAACCAAACCAAACCTGAATTTTCGGTCACTGAGTGTGTGCAAGAGCACGTGTATGTGTATATATGGTGGGGAACAGAAGTCCCCCTGTGATGTGGTCACCTTGAGCTGGCTGTGTCCTCCAGTTGTGGACAGGTGTGAGATTACAGTACCTAAATTGGTGAACAGTTAATTGGAGAGGTTTAAAGATAGCCATCATTTCCGGGCTTTGTAATTTTACTTCAGAACTTCGTATACCTCCTTTTAGATCATCCTACACTTCGTAGATTTGTTCCTGACATTTTGCTTCCTAAATTTACTTTTTTTCTGCTAAATACCCAGCTGGGCTTAGCGCTTTTGCGGTCAACGGCAGCACGATGGGAACTCACTCCAAGAGGTGGTTCTGACCTTCCCGCTCTTTCTAAGTACTCAAATGAGTGGTTGAGATAACCTCTCTGTTCCTTTTCTGCCTTTAAGTACTATGACTAATGGAGGTCTGGTTTTTTTGTTTTCCTCTTCTCAACTGCCTGGGATCCCATGTTAAAACAGGTCTGATGACAAATCCTGTTTTTACATTTGGCTTCCTCATTGCTGATCATTTTCCTGCCTGTTTGGTTTTTTGGGCCTCTTCTTCTAATTAACCAATGATGGTTTGATCATATGTTAAGGGCCTACCCTGCGTGACTCCATTCTAGCAGACCCTGGTAACGATATTTAGTTGCTTCTTGCCACAACTTTGTCGTTTGCAAATTGGGACTAATAAGACTATCTTGGAGAACATATTTTTTGGAAGACTGTAGACTTAATGAGGTGCTTTGAATTTTTTCAAAGAAAAACCCTTTGAAAACTTGGTGTTAATTTAGCCCTTGATGTAAAACCATTTATTTTGACTGAACTTTAAAATTCTCAATGCTAAATGAGGCTTTGTAAATAAATTAAATAAAGATTGTGTTCTGCTGAAGCCTGACTTCCACTAATAACATTTAGAGAGAATTAGATGAGGTATCTTTTATCTAAAAATGCTCAAATCGACACTGGATGAAAAGTGGAACCCAAAGTAGTTTTCAGGCAAAGGGTAGAAAAGAAAAAATGGATTTCTTCAGCTTAAAAGAGCTCTCTCATAAAGAAGATTTCTGAAGATGAAATGTTGAAATTTGTCACACTAATGATACCATTTTATTCACTCATAAATAAGCAAGCACTATAGAGCTCAAGTGCAAAAGTACTGTTTGTTAGCTGGTTAAACCCAACAGTGTCTCCTTTTATTTTTGATACTAAAATACTGACTTAAATGGGCAGAACTTAACATCATCAGCTCTCATAGAAAGATGAACTCCAAAGCCCTTTAGATCCATAAAGGCAATGATTAACTTAGCTGAGGCTATCTAAACATCCACTTGCATTAGGCAAAAGTCCAGCTCAGTTATCAGCAGTGGCCTGGACACTTGTCCATGAAATAGAGATACACAAATTTACATGAAAGGAAAAACTTAAGGAGGATATATTGACTCGATCATATGTTTATCAAACTGTGAATCAATCAAATATTCATCTAGTTATTTACTGAACAAATATTCTCTGAGCACTTACCATGTACTAGACCCTGGTATTTTTATTTTTATTTTTATTTTTATGTTTTAGGTGAAAAAATGCCGATAGGTAAGACAGATAAGTTCTCTGCACATGCGCAGGGAATTTTGTTAAGAGCTTCCTACACAATGGGCTCCGGGGAGGCAATGAATGAGATAGACCCAAAGCTGGGAAGATAATGTCTGCCCTTCAGGAACTGAGAGTCGGCTGGGGAAGGACTCCAGAAACAATGAGTCACGTAGAACAGCAAAGAGACAGTTTAGCATAGCGGTTAGGAACATGACCTCTGGAGCCAGACTGCCCGAGTTTGAATTCCAGCTTCATCACTTAATGGATGTAACTTAACTCTTAACCTCGCAGAACATCAGGCTTCTCATCTGTGAAACGAGATCGTAATGATATAATAATAATCTCATAAGAATGTGTTGTGAGGAACACGGTAAGTATTCAGGTCCTTAATAGGACCTGGAACGGATGTGAACTCAAGAGTAAATGACAGGGGAAGGGCACACAAGTAACGGGAATTCTAGAAAAGGGACAGCACTCCAAAGGTTGGAATCAAGAGAGACTGGAGATGAACTGTTGAAGGACGAATAGAATATGGATAAAGAGAGAAAAGAAAAGGAGACTTCCCATCTTGGGGGCGCGATGTAAGGGCAGGATGGAAGTGGGCGTGAGCCTGTTCCAGGCAGAGGATGCGAGCAGATTGGTTTGATTACTGTTTGTTTGGGAAACCAGTACATTAAGAAGGCAGGATAGGGCTAGATTAGTGAGAGTTTTGAATGGACTTTAGAATTCATTCCGGAAGGCAGGAGTCACTTAGCTTCTTGAGGAAGGGATTAAAGGATGACGTGATGGGCTGCTTTGGAAAATTCATCTGACAGCCCTCTACAAGGTACAAGGCAGGGAAAGTGGCCCAGAGGAGATCTATTGGGAGCTATCCTAGAGGTGGGAAATGTTAAAGACGGTGGTGTTGGCAGCAGCAATGGAGAGAAGCTGAGGAAATCTAAGAGGTATTCCAAAGGAAAAATAAAAAGGGTTTCAGTGCAGATTGGATTGAATGAATGAAGAACTTTTTTGTTTGTTTGTTTGTTTGAATCAGGATTGTTATAGATTGGCAATGTATGTATTATTCAAAAGTTTTAAATACATATGTGAGCAGATTGGGCAAAAATAAGGTAGGCACGATATATGAGACTGACTGCATCAGACTCTTGCAGGATTCCCAAAGAAAGCTGAAGACACGAGGTGCAAGTTATTAGCGGAAAGAAAGAAACATGGTGAGAAGGAGCAGCCCATCTGTGAAGGGCTGGACATGGAACCCATGGTTCAAACTAAGGAAAGAATCACTCAGCCTTTCACATCTGGGATTTACACATAAAGGCAAAAGGCATAGACTAATATATGATATTAATGATCTAATATTAATGATTGCTGGAAATAGCAAAGTGAAAGTCTCAGAAATATTTTAAGTCGAAACAATTTAAGAGAAGGGGTTTACTCTCTCACTTCCATTTAGTTTCCAGAAGTAAGGGAAAATTAACAGGTTCAGTTAGTGTCCAGTTTACTGACCATATAGGGCTGCGAGGGAGTGTGGCAGGAAGTGGGTGTTACTTTGAAGCTGTCCCACAGTGCTTTTGAAGCCCAAAACTTCGATGAGAAGTATCATCTACCGGAATGTCCATGGTCAAGGTTGCTCTCAAGGATCTCGGCTTATTTGCTTTCATATTTGTATTTCAATGGATTGACAACTACTTCAACTACTGTGTCCTAATCAGAGAGTCCTTCCCTTTCTAAAATCAGGTGTGCTCAGGTTGACACCAAAGGACTTTCTGGTCCTTTTGTAGCAGCCCCACAGGAAGTCAAAGAAGGATGTACAACAGAAGTTGGGGAGACATGTGGTCTTGGTGTCAGAGATGGGCCCGACCTCGTTAAAGATGGTCTTGACCTGGCAACACTTCATTTTTACATTTCTTCATAAAATCAAAGTAAAATGTGTACCTAATTCCACCCGCAGGCTCTCATTGTTTTTCATGTCTCCTTTGTACTACAAAGTTGTGAATGATGAATCCATTCTGCATTTATTACAGTTTACCAAAGGCAGTCCCCGAGGAACTGACAGGAAAACCACACCCATGTGAAAAGAAACAAGATCACATCCAGTCCAGAGACTCCCAGAAGGGACTCCAACATTGAATTTATCCCTAATATGTTGTCTTTCCCTCCTAGGTCCAGGGAAACAGGCTGCTGAGAATGCAGTCACTCTGGTTACCAGATAATGGTGGTGGTTACTGATAATGACATCTAAAGGTGGAGGGTTAGAAAAATACTGTCTTTTCCTTAGGTTTTCTGTCTTTAGATATTGAGATCTATACCACTTATATTCTCCCTGAACTAAAATTCCAAACAGTCTAGATCCTAAACATGCCACTCTAGTAGAAAAAAAGTAGAACTGATCAAACATTGATACAGTGATTTGATATTTACTTCAATTATCTCATTTTTATAAGAAACCAATGCTTATCACCACTATATTTAACACTTGTCTAGAGATACAAACAAAAGCAATCAGATAAGATTTATAAAAACTGGACAAAAGAGAAAAATTATCATTATTAGCTAGAGATACAATTTTATCTGGTAAAAGAAAATAATTTCCTGAAAATTTCTTGAGAAACAGTAAGAGAATTGAGTTGGCTGAGTTAAAAATAATATACAGAATTTCATAATAGTAATAGTAATATGCAACAATAGCAGCAACAATTAAAAAGATAAAATAACCTAGAAATAAACTTGACTGTGCAAGATCTAAATGAAGCCACTTTAAAAATACTTTAAAGGGATACGACAGAAAATTGAGTAAATGGGAAAACAAAATACATTCTCAAATAATAAGACTCTACATAAAGATGTCAATTCTCTATATGTTAACCTAAAACTTTATGTAAACCCAATAAGTAATGACAGGGTTTTCCGGGTATATATATGAAGAAGAGGAGAGCTGAACAAGAGGATCTGGAAGTTCCTATGGAAAAATTACCGAAGACAAAGAGCTAAGATGGTTGGGGGAAAACGTTAATGAGAAGAGATGTCAGATTTGCACACTAGATGTATATAATAGTGTGTTACTGTACCTAAAGGTGTACTGTACACAGGTCAAGGAAACAAGATTAGAAGTAAAAAAATAGGTCCCTCCAAAAATGAGAATTTATTATATGCTAAAAGTGACACTTTAGTGTGGAAATGACGAATTATTCTACAAAAGTTGTTGGGATAATTTGTGAGCTCTCTGGGAGGGAAAAAGATACTGGGTTGATAATGTTACACCTGACAACAGGATAAATTTCAGGTGAATCCAAGATTTTAATATAAACAATATGAATTATAACAAAAACCCTGGAAGACACCATGGAAAAGATTTTTTTTAAGTAGCTTGAGAGTGAAGAATGTCTTTCTAAGTGTAGTACACAATTTAGAAGTGGGGTTTCACACCCTGTTATCTACTTTCTTGCTCAAGAAGCTTGGTGACTTCTGCCTTTAGTGATGAATTCTAAAGTCCTTCTTCTGATTTTCAAGCCTCTCACTAATTTGTACCAATCCAACTTTGACTTCTTGCTTTCCTGAATAAATGCTAATCAAACCATGTTTCCTGAATCCTCTCCCCACAACTGGCTCATTCTCATGTCCTTTCCCCCCCACACTGTGTACCGATTAACTTATCCCTTTGTGATGCTTTTATCTATTGAAGCTTTTTTATTGACATGACAGCTAAGTCACATATGGTTTGATGCTTACTGATTAAACAATAATGATAATATCATAATACTATTGATAAATAAAAAATCCCTTACATCTAGGGAGTAGAAAGGCCTGGAAGAGTCATAAGCCAGGGAATGATGATGTCAGATCTGCACACTGGACGTTATGACTGGATTGGAAGAAGATGAACCAGAGGCAGGTTGATTGAGCCCATGAGGCTTTTGCAGATATCCAGATGAGAAATGATGAGGGTTTTATTGATGACCCTGATGGAGGCTGATCCGGAAGAAGTCAAGGAGGAAGAACCAACAGGCTCGGCAAGGGAACTAGACACTCCCAGACAACACCTCTCACCCTTGTGGCCACTGTTTATTCTAGCCACTGTGATAGCCACTGATTCATACAACAGCAACTCTTCCTTGGCAGCTTGACACATCCCCTGCTTTCTGTTCTCAGTGCTATGGCCACAGGAACCCACCTGGCACTCATGTGTGCAGAGTCCAGATATGAGGGAGTTAAGGGGCAAACTTGGCAACAAAGGATGAGATCAGTGGACAAACGTTCCCCTTGTTTTTTCCCCAAGCAGAAAAAATTGAGGGCAAATTCTACACTGTCTTCAGAGCCCCCTGGCAGGCTTGAGCCTTGATCTTCAGAGGAGTGACCAATGGGAGGACACATCCTTATATAGGCCTTCCTCGTACTGGCTTTCCCTGTTTCCCTCTCCAGTACATCATGCCTATTCTCTGGGATCATAGCCCTTGTCTCAGGCTCTGCTTTCAGGAGGACTATAGGCTAAGTTGGTGGCTAACTGCACATGGGTTGGGGGGTTGGGGGGAAGAAAGCAGGCAGGAATGAGTCCAGAGTTTCTTGTTTGGGTGAATGGAAAGATGGGAATATCACTTGCTAAGAGTGGAACACATGGTTTCTTATGTGTGGTAGAGGCAGAAGTAGGAACAGATGCCCGTCTTACTACAGCTTGCCATTTTGCCATTATAGTGCCTGGCACATTGTAGGTGTTCAAAATACGCTGACATTTCACATTCAAGTGGAGAAGAGAGGCAAAAGTCATTGGTTCTCTGTGTACATTTGTATCTGTTATTAAGTATGTACTGAAAGTAATGCTGGGATTTGGCCGCAGAGCTGAGATAGGTGCTAAGATTAAAAGAGGAGACTGTGTCCTATCATCTAGAAAATTACATTTTACTTAAAAATAAGACACAAACAACCATGAAATAATTGGAAGGATTTAAGAAGCAATAAACATGAGCAAGTAAAAAACAAATATAATCCACACCGAGTAATAATTCCTGGAGAAACAAGGATTAGCAGCCATCAAAGTTGGTTGAGGTTAATCTTATTCTTGGATTAGGTCACTTCTCTTAATCTCACATGGTTCTTATTAAGAGTGGTCAGCTAGAGAATGTCATAATTATATCTGAGATTTTATCATCATCAAAGATTCCTCCATCTCTTGTTGAAACTGATACCTTGGGGTGGTTCATTCAGTTAAGCACCTGCCTTCAGCTCAGGTCATGATTTCAGGGTCCTAATATTGAGCCCCATGGGGGGCTCCCCGCTCAGCCCCTCCCCCTACTTGTGCTCTGTCTTTTGCTCTCTCTCTCTCAAATGAATAAATAAAATCTTAAAAAAAAGAAATTGATGACCTTCTTTTATATACCTGCTGATTCTTCCACAAGGTTCATCTAAGAGGTGAGTTTATTTCAAAAACTGGAGGTGAACATTTGAAACTCTGCAGGTGGCAAAGTGGCAGCCATTTTACTATCAATTCCTATCAGTCTTACTTCCTCTGTTACTTCCTCCTGTTAATGCAACAGGAGATGAGCATAGAAATACTGAGCTGAATGCTCATACAACTCCATTGTCTTTCTACTTTGTCAAAGTAAAGGCAGAACCATTTTTAAAAAGTTTTCTTTGTCATGAAGTTGAGTAGGCTTTGGTTAAAGTTCTTCCATTTAACCATGAATATGTTCATGAGCTTAGGGTGGGAGAAAAAGTGCTCTGTGCCTACAGGATTTATCAGCAGTTCAGCCCCACCTGCCCCATTCATTCCTGGCTGTGTTCCTAGAAGATCAATGTAAATGTCTCCTGGGGATAAGATCAAGCTCCCTATTAAATTCCCACCAAGCCACATTTGCTGGTATCAGTTCTACCCCATCTGTGACCCTCATTAGTCAATCATAACAGGGAACTGAAGTAGTTTGTTAAGTGTTCTCTGCAAAACTAATTAGAGCTAAGACCATCACAATTTCCAGGCTTGAGTATTTATTCTATAGCTTTGCCAGGCATTTAAATTTTTAATATTTTGAGGTGAGTTTCACCTTCCTGTTGCATCTCAGATCAAGCATCTCTTATACCTGCTTCTATTGAAGATAGCTTGAAGCTCCAAGGCACTTGACATGCTTCTGACTCCCCATTCCTCAGCCCCCATCTAGCCACCTCTTTTCTGTTTTTAAGATTTATTTATTTATTTGAGAGAGAGTGAGAGTGTGTGTGTGCACGCATGTGCGTGTGCTTGAGTGCAAGGGGGAGGTGCCAAAGGAGAGTAGCAAGCCGACTCCATGCTGAGTGTGAAGCCTGACATGGGGCTTGATCTCACGAGCTTGAGATCACGACCTGAGCGGAAACCAAGAGTCAGATGCTGCCACCTCTTTTTAAGAAGATGCTCACACTAACATCTAGATTGTGCCCCATGCTTTGGGAAGAGGGCCTGGATATGGTACCAAATGGTCAGCCATCCCCTCTTCTTAGTTTCTATCCTCCTTGTAAGTCAAAAGTATTTGTCCCTCTATTTCCAGCCATTAGAGGGCCAGGCTCTGTGGCTAACAAATTCTAGGGCTTGTTTTGAGCGAGCCCGAGCAAAGCCAGCATTTTTCCAATTATGCACCACCTAACTCAATTTACATTTATTAGAAAAAGTGCCAGCTATTTCATGTTAATATTGACATTTTCATAAGTACTTGCAATTAGGATTCAAGCTGAGATTCCAATAAATCCCTTAGATGTTTTACACTTTTACTTTTTCTGTCTGTCTTCGGACTTTGCAAAATATTTTTAAGAACATGTTTGGAGGCCATCCCGCCTTTGGGGAATTTATGCTGTGTATGTAGAACGAAGGGGCAGAGAAAAATAAATTACAATTTGGCAAAGCAAATTGAGGACAACTATCGAGGTGTGCTGGGTTCTGAAAAACAAATGCAGGGTACGAAATTCTAAATTTTAACACAGACCAACGGAGCCATTCTTTTTTTTTTACTTCATATAAAACTTCACCCCATAACTTCTTTGACTAGCAAGCACCGTGAGGCCACATTAGTTTGAAGAACATTTTTTTTTAGAGATTTTATTTATTTGTTTGACAGAGAGAGAGAGATTACAAGTAGGCAGAGCAGCAGGCAGAGAGAGAAGGGGAAGCAGGCTCCCTGCTGAGCAGAGAGCCCGATGCAGGGCTTGATCCCAGAACCCTGGGATCATGACCTGAACTGAAGGTAGAGGCTTAACCCACTGAGCCACCCAGGTGCCCCAGTCTGAGGAACATTTAAAGTGTTGTTCTGCGTCTACAGTGTAGTTCTAGTCACCCATGTCTTTTTATTTAGCATATATATGTATTTGTAAAAACTGGCCAGCTTTTAAAGAGTGATACATATTTCTTTGAAGAAGTGGCAGTGGAGGAGTCCTTGTGCTGAAATTTTTATTCATCAGAGCGCTCACTCTGTTTTACTGCCTAAAGCAGGGCTCTGTAAAGTGAGATCTTAAACGTACGTGCAATATACTCTTTGGCTTCTGGATAATAAATATTACCCACTTCGATTTAGAAGAAAGCCTGACCACACATGTGCAAGCCTACATAAGTACAACAACCCTTGCGCTATCCCATCAGACTTCTTAAATGACATTTGTGTGTGTGTGTGTGCCAGTTCAAAGCCTTACAAGGCAAATACAGTTTTTCCAAATGGGTGGAGGATACAGAAAGTAAGGCTCTAGAAGATATTTGGGAGGTGCTAAGACAGCCAAGAATGGATGGATGTGCTATTATCCTTCCATAGTTCTCAACCTTAGCTACAGGTGGGCATCACTTCCAGAGCTTTCAACAGATCCCAAAGCCCAGGCTGCCCTCCAGATCAATTAAGCCAGCATCGCTGGGTGTGGGAGGCAGTCATCAGTGGTTTTTAAAGCCCCCTGGTGATTCCAAGGAGTGGACAGGCTGAGAACCATTACCTTTGTGAATCCGAGCCAACTGGCCCAGCAGGGGTGCAGAGCTGAGACCACCGCCCCCTGCCAGGAGAGGACAGCTGCAGAGGCCGCTGACTCACAGTGAGAGGCAGGGTTGGGAGCAGAGGAGCTCAGTTGACAGGTGGCAGCAGATGCACCTGGCTGTGCCCTTGCGGCCCCTGGGTTTGATGCTCCTATTGGGACCTTCCATCAGGAAAGCGTGCTGCTCCTGCTCAGGGCCATCTGCAGAATTGCTTCACCCGTCCCGAAGCTCCTCACCTCCTAAATCCTCTGCCCTAGCCACGCTGTGCAGTTCCCCAAAGAGCAAGCTTCAGGCTCTCAGGCTTTTGCACAAGCTCCTATGGTCCTCTTGACCCTTACCCCTGCCTTGATCTACATCAGTCTGTAAAGACTGAGCTCCCACCTGGGCTAGGAAGCCTCCTGCAGTGCCCCCCCAGTCTCCCTGATTATTCCTCACTTGCGGGCTGCGTCCGCATTAGCCTTTTGCTAATTAAACACGTCCCAGCCAGTGACAATTTCTGCGCTGAGCTGTTACCTCTCTCCTCTTCGGCAGTAAGATTTTCAAGCTTGGTTCTTCTGTTGCTAGCCAGGCAGCTAACAACTAGGAGGACAGTGAGGAGTTTGACACTTGTTTGTTAGTGCTCCCCCATCACCGCCCCTGCCCCAAACTGGAGCTGCTCTTTAGGCATGGCCGTACTCCATAATCCTGGCTCCTTGATTTATCTCCCAATTACAACTGTGCACTTAGCCTCGAACTAACTGTATACTCACATATACTTGGAGTCTGTCCCTATTTTGGATTTTGTAGCTACTTTTTTTTTTTTTTTCAAAATGTGAAAGTTTCAGGATCCTACATAAACATGCCTCCCTTGCTTTAAATCCTAAGTGTCTTCCCAGTGTTTTTTAATAAGGCCTGACCCCTGCCTGCCCACATTACTGGATTCAGCTTTTTCTTTCCTCCCTGTGCTCACACTGCTCCAGCTTCCCTCATTCTCCCCATCAGCTTACTGTGCTCCCTCCTGCCTCAGGACCTTTGCATGTGTTGTTCCCTATGTCTGGATATTCTTCTCCTCTTTGCCTTCAGGTATTTCAACCATCACTTCTCTGACCTCCAGACATGCTCAAGGCCCCATTCTATGCCTGTCCTGTGCCACATCTCTGCATTATAGGATGTGATGCAGTTACTACTTCACGTGCATTTGTGTGGTTTGGGGATTAATGCCTGTCTCGCTTAGAGGACTCTGAACTCTATAAGAATAGACACAGAGTCTATCTTCGCTTAATATTTTATCTCCAGTTTCTATTATTGTGCCTGACATAAAGTACTATCAATGTTTATTGAATAATAGATGACAAATGGACAGTTGGACAGATGGATGATGAGTCACTAGCAGAAGGAAAAACACCAGAATGACTGGACTCTTTGTTTTGCAGACCAGAAGCAGGGAGGCTACAGTTTGGTGCCCCTGCCTGGTGGCATGCCATAGGGCAAGCAGATGTGAGCCCCCATCTACGGATGGGACGTGTCGAGTTTCAAGCGCCTGTCATCACATCACCTCCACAGTCCCCTCAGGACTGCAGTCCTTGGCGACCCTGTGGCAGGCAGAATAATGGGCCTGATGATGTCCATACCCTAATCCCCAGGAACCTATGAATATGGTATCTTATGTATCAAAAAAGGATTCTGCAGATGCAATTAAAGTTACAGCCCTTGAGATGGGGAGATTATTCTGGATTCTCTGGGTGAGCACAACCTAATCACATGACTCCTTCAAAGTGGAGAACCCTCCTCAGCTGGGTTAAAGGAATGAGGTGGAAGGAGGAGAGATTCGTGGCAGGTGAAGAACCCAACTCACCCTTGGTGGCCTTGAAGGTGGAAAAGGGGGACCACATTTTAAGGAATATAGATGCCTCTAGAAAATGAGTATGGTGCTCGTTGGATCACTAGCAGGAAAATGGGATCTCAATCCTACAGCCACAGGACATGGATTTTGTCCACCCCACATGAACTAGGAAGTAAGTCTTCCCTTTGAACCTCCAAAAGGGAATGCAGATCTGCCAACACCTTGATCTTAGCCTCGTGTGATCTGGCAGACTTCTGACCTACAGAAATGTACCATCGGAAATTTCTGTTGTTGAAGCCACTAAGTGTGTGGGAAATTGTCACACTGGCAATGGGAAGCTCCATCCTGCCCCCTCCATCTGACGACCCCCCTTGACCAGAGCAGAGAGGAGACTTGGGTCAGGGACAGCCAAACACGACGTAGAGGCAACCGGACGCAGTGACCAACTGGACGAACCAGGGTCACTCAGGGTCTGGAATGTGCACTAAAGAGAACCACCAGGCCCCACTGGGGGATCTGCAGATGAGGCTGCTGACGCAGGGGAGAGGAGAGCGCAGGGCTGAATAGGGAGCTGGGAACCCCGGGGCTGACTGACGCCCACATAACATGGTGGCTAGACCTTGCCCCAGTTCTGAGCCCCTTCTAGAGTCCCACCGTGAGCCTGGGCTCCACTCTGCCCCTTGCCCTTCCCATGGGCCGGGCTCTGCACGGCACCTCCTGACCTTTGCTGGCCGCGATGGTCCTTCTGTCCTTATCACCAGACACATCGTCATAATCACCCTCACGTTTCTGCTCCCCGCCAACCCTGCCCCCTGAGGCAACCCCACGGGGATCTGAGCATCTTGTAGCCCATTGGCCTAATGCAATCACCTCGTGTTCAGAGTTTGACCCTATCCACGTAACCTTTCTGGGCTGGCCTTCTGAGCCTGTAATGGGGGGCCAAGGGGTGGGTGTTGACACCTACCCCAGGGGGTCCTGGAGGACAGTGAGCTACCATGAGGAGAGCAAACTAACCCATGACACCACATGCTGGACGAGGGCCATCTGGTGACATCTCCAGCAGCAGCTGGAGGCTCTCTGTCTGTCCCTTACAAGGCTCCTGGCCGGCCTTTTCTCCCAGACCCCTTCTTGTTTTTACCTCTCCTGCCTCTCCTGCCCCTATGCCCCCATCATCTCTGTTTGCTGGCAGCTCTCGGCGTGGTGGGGGGTGGCTCTCTACATACTGCTGAACCCCACAAGTGGCTTTGGCTCTAATGAGGCCTGGGACTGCTCTGAACACATCTCTGGACAAATGGATTTCAAGAACATTTCTCTGGACTGGGGACTCCTCTGTCCTCTGCATGGCCCAGATGGCTTGTGAGAGCTTTGGGGCCCAGCATGACTTTCCTCCCCGCTCCTTAGGAGCCCAGAGCGTGTCGCCTCTGTGACTTATAGCCCTATGCCCGCAGCTGCTTCGGTTTCCAAGTAAATAAACATGGGACAAATCCATGCCAGTGGGCTGGGATCAAAACCTGTCCACAGCTGTTGGGAACACAAAGACAAGCAGTTTCCTTAGAAACAGATTCCCAGGGGAAGGGGTCTAGTGGGGCCATTTGAGATCTTGGCAGAGGTGGACCTCACTGTTTAGGACACGGCCCTGTGTGGCCTGAACCACAGGAGAACAGGAACCCCTGCCTGTAGGAGAAATAGTCTGTTTTGGTCTCAGGGAGCCACGGAGAGAGCCGGAGGAATGAAAGTACCAACGCTAAAACATGTTTAGTAGGAGACTTTCAGCTCTCAGTGTGTGTCTGTACAGAATGCTTACTTTATTCTTCCAACAACCCTGTGACACAGACAAAAGGGGCCAAGATTCCCCTCATCGTACAGATGAGAAAAGTGAGGTTCACAGAGGCTAAATCACTGGCTTGTTCACCGGGCAAGGCTGTTACCTCTGACCGTAATCATAAGCCCAGTCAGAACTAGTTGGAGATGGAGTATTACTTCTGTACTTTCAAAAATTTGGAAGACATATTTATCAAAATACTTAAAAAGCAGATCATCCAAATCCCTGATTTGTTTTCTTCCGTTAAGGAGAAGGATGTTTTAGAGAGAGAGGCAAAGCCCAAGTTTTCATTCACAGGACAGTCTTAGCTGGTCAGGACAGAGTGGAAATTTCCAGAAGAGAGCATTTCACATATACGTTTCCAAAGCTAAAGGACATTCAGAGTCCAAAACTTTCAAGCAGATTAAAATGCATAGCTTTCTGAAAACCTTTGCTGACGCTGGCTGGTTTTCAGACCTCTCCAGAATCCAATGGGGCCAACATGATTCACCGAATTCTTTATGAATTAAGAAGCTGTAAATTATGGATCTTTTCTTTTAAACATGCATTACTTTCCACGCTTTACAGCCAAGCAGAATAAACAGTACCACAGAGGCAGTTTCCTCCCTGGGAAAATCTCCTCTCCCTGCTCTTCAAATGGAGGTTCATCTCGTGGAAGAGTTGTCGACTGAATTTGCAATAAGTTTGACTCAGGAGGCCAAGCTGACGTTTGGGGGAGTTTGAAAGTACAAGCTGGTATCTTTACAGAACATTCCATCATGAAACTGTCCTCGGGCCAGGTTTTAGGCAAACAGCAAGTAGAAATCACACAGGTGTAACTAACTGAGTGGAAATGCCGGGGCAAGAAATCCATTTGTTGGGAAATTCAGCAACTGGAAAAGGGAGTGACTTCTGCAGGCCTGAGATGCTCTTGTAAATTGCTTGTCAATCAGGATAGTTGCGTTTCATTAGCAGCCTTCACTCTTTCATTAAGGATATTCTGGGTGTCAGGGATCTCCTTGCCTTGGAAATAAAGGAGTCTGGACTCGAGCTGGAGAAAGTCTCCTGTGTTGGGATGTACCCCAGTGTGCCTATGCTCAGCTCTGGCCCACCTTAGGCATCTAAAACCAAAAAAGGAGGCAGCTATCTCTGCCCTGGGCAGCCAAGTTTCTGGCTCTGGACAATGAGAAATGAGCCCAAGAGAAGTGCCTTTTCATGGCGTGGCTGCTAGAAGTTGAACTTGTATCCGTTCTAGCACTTTATTTTGAAATTATTTTTTGGTGAATACAAGTGAAGCATGGTTTGGAAAGAAATAGAAACTTCTAGAAAATCTAATTGTTTCCAGAAAATATGGGAAATAGCTATAAGACTCTTGAAAACTTGGGGGAAAAAAAGTTATAACAGCTGTGTCTTTGTAAAGATGTGTCAGACAAAATGATTTTGCTGAAAAAGCATAGGATTTGGCCCAGCCCAGATCTCTCCCCCTTTGCTATGTAGGAAGAAAACATCAGGTCCCAGTGATTCAACAATATATCGTGAAGTTGAGGCCAGGCTTCTACTCCTAGCAGGGCCTCGGACCCACCCCTAGACCCAGGCCCCATTCCTCTACCTGTGAAACAAGAGTTTCCTCATGACCTCCAGGGACCCTGCAAATCCTAGGATCCCTTTTACTTTTCCACTTTCTTCCAAACTGCCCAGCATCACAAGATGATATTATTTCATCCCCTGGGCAGGCTCGGAGATCCCTGGCCCTCTCTCAGCTGTATGCTAAGCAGTCCTGAGAGGCTCAGGGCCAGGAGCAGAACTGTCTGAGTTTTGGCAACTGGATAAAGCAAGTGGTGTTGAGCGCTGAGATCTGGAATAATGTGGGTATATCAGTAGCCCCCTTTTGGGCCAGTCCCCTGTGACTCCGTGTGTGTGCAGTGTGCGGGGAAAGGCCTCATCACACCGACCCATGGGGGTGGCCCACCACGCCTGCCTCCTTGGGTGTGAGATCCCCGGTGCATCCCCCCTCCAGGCCCTTGCCCCCAAGGGAGGGCCTTGCCCAGGGGCCAGCGGTCTCCTCACAGCTGCCCTATACCCCACCGAGGCACAAACAACACCCTCTTTTGAGTCAAACAACTGACCACCCGGGCCTGCCAAAATGAGGACAGCCTCTGAAAGGGGGCAGTTTTATTTCAAGGGTTTAATGGACCAAGGAGATGAAATAAAAAGTTTCAGCTATTTAAAAAAAAAAAAAAAAAAGCAAAAGACTGTCTTCTTTCCAAATAAACAAACTATCCTTTGAACAGGAAAAGAGTCTTCTAACTGGGTCAGGCTGGGGTCAGGTCAGGAAGGAGTCACGTGTCCCTTGGGCTCCCCTCTTTATTCCATGCTCCCCTGATAACTCCCTCTGCTGCTTTGGGGAGCCCAGTGTTCTCCTGCTGGGGCCCTGCCAAGGAATGACATCAGCTCATCGGACGTAGGCCCTTCCCAGGACACGGCGCTTACACTGGGAAAGGGAGCCCCTCAAATCTCTAAGGGTAGAATTCCAGGCCAGGAAGTTTCCCTAGGATCTCTCAAATCACACCATAAAGTCAGCTCCCTGCCCTTCAAACATAGAAGATTTGCCTCGACTACCAGCATTCAATATTCGATATATATTTTTTAATCTAAACCATTACTTTTTTTCTCTCCTGTTTACAAGTTCCCTGTTGAATGATGACGACTTACTCTGTGTGTGAATGTGTGAAAACCTATGTTATTGGCAATGATTTCCAGGATGACAAAAACATGACAGGGTAGAGAAACCTAGAGAACTGCCCTCAACTTCCATATTAATATGTTTGTTTTTTAGTAAGTAGAATGCTATTTAGGCCTCCAGTATTTCAGCCCCTCTTCTAGGTGCCAGGGATGTAGATGGAACTCTGATCCTATCTTATCTTCAAAGAGCTTACAGAAAGTTGGGAGGACAGGAGAGAAGTTAAGACATGATCTCACCCAGAGAAATGATATCCCCCACACTGAGAGCACAGAGGAAGAACATCAGGACCTCCCTGTACAGCTGTGCAGCTTGTGCACTACATAACTCTGGGGTCACCATCCTACAAACTCCATTCAGTAGAGCCATGTGGACACTTGAGTGTGAGGAGCCTTGTGAGACTTGCAGGGAAAGCATCCAGGGATCTGCCAGATACAGGTCTAGAGCAGGAAGGTCCCAGCTCCTAGAAAGATGGGGAAGACCTGCCGAGAATGTCTGAAGGCTGACGGGATGACATATCCCCTGCTGGGAGAAGGGCTCAGGCTTTCCCATGGAGATGAGGGAGCAAGAGTCACTGATTATGGTATGTTGGATTTGGGGTCATTCAGGTTATTTCCCAGCTCACTTAGAGAAATTGGAGTGACTCCCAAGGCTCGATTGTTGTCTCTAGCGCTGACTTCTCTGAATTCTCCTCCTGCTGTTCTCCTGGCCCCACCCCTCACTCTGACCAGCCACACAGTTCTCCCTGCTGATCTCTGAATGAGCCCCACATGCACTCACTGCAGGGCCCTCGTGAAAGAAAAGGCTGGTTTTCTCCCCTTTGCTTCTTTTCCTGCTGCCATTCTTGCTAGGACCTGCACCCCCCTCCCTACACATATCTTACCTTCACACATGTCCTCCCTGTAAGGGACAAAGAGATAATGACATCTTTGGAGTTTTCCAGCACAACAGATGGTCTCTAGGGAGGGACCAGGCAGTGGTCTGCCTATTGCACTGGAGTTAGATATCTCCACACCAAGACCACTGGCTTTAGGGAATGTGTGCCTGACGAAGAACCCCTGGACCCTGTCCTCGTTCTGACCAGTTCCTGGAGGTCTCAGAGGACACCTGCACAGGACCATAATCACCAATAAAAACCCCAGACTCCAAGCAAAGACAAGACTCCCTCATTCCTTTCCAAGTCTCCCAGATGCTCCATCTAGATCTCCTTCTCTACAGATCTTCAGTATAGTCTGCTTTACCTTCACTGAAGTCTGGCTCGCATTTGATTTCCAACCTGCCTCAAGCCAAGGACCCTCTTGGTGGGTCCTGGAGGAACCCCGCTCTGGGTGCTTGGACCTGACCTGCCTCACATACTGGTATGTGATTCTATACTCTGAAAATGTACTCGCTGCTGAATAAAAAAATACGTAGCCACATTCGTAACATGTAGTTTAAAGAAAAAGATTTGAGTTTCTGCCAACAAAATTTCAAAAAAAAAAAAAAAAAAGCCGCTTTAGAGATATTTCATTAAAGCATTAGGGAGTTGAATAAATCCAGAATGGTGAGGGACAAAGCTTCATTTCTGGTCTTGGCCCAGCTATGAGTGAGTTGTTTCGCACCAGACAAGACCCAACCTCTGGGCTTCTCAGTTTTCTCAACTCTGCTCATGGATTTTAAGACACGAAAGGGACATCATCCAAAATGTGTCCAAACTCCAAACGCATACTCTTATTACATTTTACAAAATTAGATGAGGAAAGAGAAGTTTGGTCCACGAGCTAGACCTGTGAGTCACGACCCTCGTCCTTTGGTACAAGGATGCTCTGTGGCCTTGGCAACAGCAGGCTCAGGCTCCCTGTCGTTCTCCTGCCCTGGGAGCAGAGTTGCACGAACCCCTCATTCCTTTCTGCTCCTTCTGCTTGTACCCAACAGCCTAGGATGGGTCTGGTGACCCCAACAGCTTCCCTCCGACACACAGACCAGGATTTCTGCTTCTGGACCCCAGGCTCTAGGCTAGTCAACAAGCTTTCATCAATCTAGGTCACAAGCAGGTAAGAAAGATACTTTGGCTCTGGGGCTGGTGGAAAGATGCTTCGCTTGGCCCTCTGTTTTTTGTTCCCAACTCTGCACTGTAGAAACAGCTACTGGGGCCAAAGTTCACAACCCCACGGAGCTGAGGGTCCCCAAACAAGGTCCAGAAAGATCAGATAGTTTCTGCCAAGACAGCCTGATTCTGTTGTGCCATTGCGGCAAGAACCTGGACTTGACATCAGACACCCTGTAAATAGTCACACTTGTGCCCACATCCTTAATGGAACTACAGGGTCTCCTTTGAAAACCCCCTTCACTCACAGAAAAACACTTTGTGACCCACTAAGAGAGACTCATCTAAACGACATCTAAACAACAACAGCACCAGTCAGGATCCCCTAGGAAAGGTTCTTTTCTTCTCTAGGATCTAAAACTTAGCACTAAAGACACACTGAGAAAAACAAGATTAGCAAGTCATTTGAGAAGATGTTCTCAGGATCTGGGTCATCTGGGACAATTAACTTTTCACTGGCAAAATCTTGCTCCCTGAGGAGGATGCCATGGAAATGCCATGGGGACACCACAGAAATGCCACAGGGAAGGAGAAGAGGGGCACGCCCAGGACAGGGGAGGGACAGCTTCTTTGATGGGACAGGACTTACCAGGTAGCGCTCCTCCTGCCTCATGCTGGGGGTGCGGATCATGTGATTCTGTTCCCCTCTCCAGTCTCCAAATCGACGGAAAAAATAGTTAGATAAAAACCGGCTGACGGGGTCTCTAATGATGTTGATATAGACAGGCTGGTCTCCTCCAAACCTAGCACAGGCACACAAACATGGAGCTGGTTACAACCTGTCACTTACGGAGGAAAATAAAGCCCACTTAGATGTTGTTTCCCCTCTAGTTCACAGACTATCACAAGAGGACCCCATCTGCTAAGGTCCCAGTGAACAATGCCATCAGCAAGCTGTGTTTCCCGATGGGCACTTTATTATGGGCAGGAAATGTCTGCTGGGGGTGCTTGGAGGATTATCTGTGGCATGGCTCTATGCGAATGACTTGACTGGTCAGCAGGGAGGTGTAGAAGAAGAGGAAGAACATCAGGACCCCCTTGTACAGCTGTGCAGGTTGTGCACTGCATAACTCTGGGGTTTTCTCACTAGGCTGTGGCCTCCTGGGGATGGAGGCACGCTGGGCTGGGTTTTGTATTCCCAGTGTCTGGCCCAGACACGCTGGCAGGTGGCTGGCCCTCCAGAGAATATCTGATAAATTCTGATTTCCTTGCTGGGGGAGAAGGCGTTTTATTCTTACATTCTGATTAGAACAGTCTCAGGAAGTGGGCGATATTAGCCAATATTTCTTAAACACACACAATATTTATTAAGTCGCTTGGTTGTAAACGCCTTTTGTGACCAACTCACAGATGCCTCACGACATCTCCATGGGGTAGAAACCATAAGCATTCCCACCTTCACCTGGGGAGGGAGAGCGTGAGTAGTTTGTGGCTGAGCTGGGCTTCGAACCCAGGCAGTCTGGCCCCACAAGCTGTGCTCTGAACCACAGAGAGAAGATTCCAGAATTGAGCAAAGTAATAATGTAAGTGACATTGTGAACACAGCAAAAATCAATATAATTTTCCTCAAGTGATGGTGAGTGGTTTTAGATTAAAAGAAAACAAGTATCTAGGTGTTCCATTTGAATGCCTTCCACAAAGGGATTGGACACATGCTCTGAATGCTAGCCTGAGGGCAAGGCTTTCGCAAGGCAAAATGATTAGGTCGGCTGACTTGTTTCTAAGGATTCCTCCCCTTTCTCTTCAACCTGCCTGAAAATGGTAACCCCGAGGAGCCTGGGAGAACACTCCAGGCTCTGGGCAGAGGTCTTGCTCTGAAGGACCCACAGGCTCCTTTCACCCTGTGACCCCACAACTTTCTGATGAGGATACCTCGACATTCTGTCAGGGGTCAGAAGGAGTTCAGAGAAAACAAATGGACACCAGCCTCCCCCCTCTTTTCAGCTAGCAGACTCTGTCACCTTTCAAAACCCAGCCCAGAATTAGTCCCATCCCTCTGCAAGTCAGTCCCATGCTGGGTCTGTCCCTCTCTCCAGCACTGTGTGACTGGGTCTGCCTCTCCCATCAGACTGCCGCCTCCTGGAGTGGGGAACCATGTCCCTTAGCACAGTGCGTGGCACACAGTAGGTGCTCAGACCACAAAGACATGATGGCCTGGGTGTATGTTTCTAAGCTGGGAAGTTTCTGCTGCATTCAAAGGGCTCTGCTGCAGAAGCAAGTCGACATGACAAGCCCCTGATCCTTTTTTGTGTATAAATGCACATAATGTCATCCTTGGTTTATCTGCATTTTGCAAGTGAACCTTTAGAGAGAAGAATCCAAAGGTACCAAAAGAAATGACTCTTGGGCGGTGGCATTTCAGACCCCAGGATGAATGAATGACATTCTGGACTCCTGGATGGCTCCACCTTGGAAAACAGGCTGCTCAGGAGTAAGGTTAGCCATGCCCATACGAACCTTGTCACCTCCCAGATGTAAGCAGGTGACGTCCACCTGACTTCATGAGCACGTCAACTAACCAGTCTCAGAAGTCAGCTGTGCCCAGGTGGCTAGCCGCTATCATCCTGCGTGGATCTTCCGCTTTTTAATTGGATTGAGCCTTTCCTATCTATGATAAGCAGCAACTAAAGTCATAAAGCTAGGATCAGGAAGACAAAGCACGCATTCCTGATGGGAAGGCGATGGCACCCCGCTTTAAAAAACCTCAGCTCTACTTCTGTCTTCATGTGAAGAAGGACCATCACCGCTCATCAGCAGAACTGCCCTGTCATGTGAGATGGTTCTCAGACTGGCCACAGCTGTCTGTTCCCCCGACCCCCCGACCCCCCACGATGTGGCCTTGAGGACTCACATGGCTTCCTGAGCATGGGTGACTTGTTCCCAGTTGCACTCGGTAGCCCATTGCAAGATTTCCAGAATAATTCTCCCAAACAGAAGTTTTAGATGGCTCAGGAATGTATTGTTAAGTATCAGATAATATAACAGCCACTCTTTCAACATTTTTAACTATAGAGAGATGTCTGATATCTATCTCCCACTTTCCAGAAATCCATAGTAATAATGGTTTCAGGTTGCTGGCCCCAGTCATTTTTCTAGGATGCAGAACTCCCTCCCAAACTGGCAAAACTAGGGTGGCATGTCAGTTATTCCAAAGAGGCCAGAATATCACCCACGTACCCCATGAAACAAATTTCCCCCCTCATCCTGCCCTCTCTCAAAGTCGGTTTCTCCTCCTTCCATACTTTTTCATTCTAGTCAGAATTCCTGGTCACTCTTAGAAGGTCTCTCGATTCCCTGAACCTACGGCTGTTGCTTGTATGCTGGAGAGTGAATGCTTTGCACAGCAACACCCCCCCACCCCTCCCCGCCCCCACCCCTCAGCCCCGCCACCATCTCACACAGCACAATGCTCCGCCTTCTGTTCTCAACTCTGAAGAGAACGTTTCCAGAGCCTCCAGGTGAAGCCCAATCCTATTAGCCAACCTGACAGTTGAGGAGTCTTTGGTCACTGCAGCCAAAATTCCTAATCTTCCTCGATGCGCATTTCCTTTTGTTTGATCCACTCAACGTAAGGAATTGGCTTCTCTTCATGTTTTTTTTTTTAATACAACTTTTAACTTTTTTTATATAACTTTTAACTTTGTTTATACAACTTTTCAGCTTCAATTTTAATTCCTTTACATTCTTTTGTGTGTGTTTCTTCTTGAAAATTCCTTCGGCAGTCGTCTTCAGACTTAACTTCCTTTCCTTTTTAAATCTGTACTTCTAATTTGGTCTTTATGGAACTCTAGACAATCGTGCTGACCACAGCTGAGGCCAGGTTCTGAGCTGTGCCTACACACTGGAGCCCGGGAGTCAGGCCATATTTTCTCTTAACAACACACACTCTTGTCCTTTGGTCACCACAACAGCTACTATTTGAAACTGTCTTTTAAGTCATCCTAAAATAGCAGGTATTTCCAATTTCTTTAACATTTGTTCATACGTCCTATTTAACAACTCTGTAATTACCCCTGTGGCTCTCCTTCGGACCCTTTGCAAATTTATCATATTCTTTTTATTTTTGTTTTTTGATGAGAAGATGAAGAGCCAAAGCAGGATGTCATTCTCTTACATCCTGGAATAATAACAACATGGTTCTCATTTTCTCTCGTGCTTTCCTAAATATCTCATTCTGCGGATTTTCTTCCATATCTTCTCCAGACAACATTAGCTCTTTCTCCAATAGTTATGTAAAGCATGTGGGTAAGAATTTTAGGTATACTCCCATCAAATGGCTGATGATAGTCTGCCTAGAATATTACTGTATATAGTAAACAATAAGACTTATGACCAAAATTATTCCAGGGAATTAAGACTGTTTTGTCCTCCCATTATAGTACAGTTTTCTAGAGGTGGAAACACTTTTTTTTTTGAAAGTATTTTTTTTTAAATTATGGTAAAATATACACAACACAAAATCTTTAAGTGTACAATTCAGTGGTATTAAGTATGTTCACACTGTTGTGCAACCCTCATCTCTATCCATCCCCAGAACTTTCTCATCATCCCAAACCCAAGCTTATATTTCCCTCCTCTTGGCCCCTGGCAATTTCCACTTTACTGAAAGTATATCTTCTTTTCACCTCTGGCCTAAAAGCAGAGGTTATCCTTGTGCTGTTACCTATATTAAAACATGACAAGTACCCCGTGGCTAGAGGCCAGCTTTGATCCCTGTCAGTGAGGGAGGAGACTTTTTTTTAAAAAAGATTTTATTTATTTATTTGATAGAGAGAGATCACGAGTAGGCAGAGAGGCAGGCAGAGAGAGAGAGGAGGAAGCAGGCTCCCCGCTGAGCAGAGAGCCTGATGTGGGACTCGATCCCAGGACCCTGAGATAATGACCTGAGCCAAAGGCAGAGGCTTAACTCACTGAGCCACCCAGGTGCCCGGGAGGAGACATTTTGAAGTGAGAGAAAAGCCATCATGGAAAAGGATGTGATTGTTTGGGGAGCAGGGTGAGGAGCTGCCTGCAGAAGGAAGAAGGGAAGAATGCTTATTTACTGGTCCTTTGCTGGAATGGGTTGGAAGCTCCTCCCACCGCCCCATCCTCACAACCCAAGACAGTGAGGACTTGGGTTCTTGGCCGCCTGGGGATAGGCCCCCCACACAAAACAGAAGCAGATGACACTGAGCTTCCTCTGCTCTGTGGCATGTCCTTAGGGAAGAAAGGTAGAAGCATATGCTGATGGAAAGTGGGGACAAATGGCGGGAAGGGAGGGGCAGGGGGACCCTGGGGTTAGGCCTCTTGCTAGGAGACAAGATGACTCCTTAAGGGGGAAGGTCTCCGGTGGTGTGCAGTGAGGAACGCTCAGGGAAAAGTCCAGATGATACTAATCTTCATCAGGCTCCCAAAGCAGGTGGGTTTATATGTCCACTGAGCAACAGCATTGGCTCAGGGAAAGAGGAAAGTGAGGGAGAGAGCGCCATCTCTCAAGACTGGTCCAGCAGTGTTTAGAAATAGCATAAAATCAAACTTCTGGGCTATGCTTAAGGAGGGAGAGAAAGAATTCAACCACTGCTGATATCAATCCCTAGCTTCAAAGTTGGAGACTTCTGTCATCATTACAAAAGACTGGCAGGGCACAGGGTTAAAGTGGATGGCTTTGCTAATGAGAATGTCAAGTCAGCATTCAGAAGTAAGATGTGGAAAGCCAACCGAATTATGGAATCCGTAAGATCGGATTTGTTTTGTTAAACGGTGCCCTGAGAAGGCAGCCTCTGTTCGCGCCCGTGATGAAGGCCTCGCCTTAAGGGAAGGCCTTGAAAGTGTCCAAAATGCCTCCCCCCCACCGCCCATTGCATCCTGTCTGCTTCTCAAGTGATTGATTTATTTTTAAATGTTTTGCTTTTGCAAGTTCTTGTGGGCGTTGGAGCCACCACGAGCAGATAAACGAAGAAAAGCAGGGAGTCATGAATCAGAAACGAGAAACGTTGCCTGCGGTGGAAAGAGGGCGCTGAGGCTGTAGCTGGAAATTACTGAGCGCACTGATGTGTCCTGTAATGCACGTGGACTACTTTGACAGCGCAGAGCTCCCACACAGCCCTTCCCAGGTCTACCCTGAGAGACACCAGGTGGGGTTGAGGGGGGCTCTAGGCTGGAAGGTGACTGTCTCTTCTCCCCCGCAAAACATTTAGTGAACAAACAAAAAGTGGGGGTGAGGGGAAGGTAAATTGAACTGTCACAATCTTTGCAGTATGTGGATCTGGGACACCCTTAAAAAGGTTTCGTTGATGCTGAGGCTGAACTTTTTCAGAAGTTTTAATTCTCTGGGTTAGCTCTGGGAACAGACACAGGAAACCAGAGTACACAAATATTAAAAATCCTCTTAAAACATCACAACAAAGAGTAGCATCTTTTAGGCCGTGGTCATTCTGACTCAATTCTCCAGGTGGTTCAGTTGGAAAGCGTTTGTTGGGCTCAAGGTTTTAAGCAGTTCAAAAGCCATGTGAAAAGAGCAGTCTCATGTTAACCCTCGCGAATCCCAACTGGCCTGAAATTTCTACTGGCTTCGGAGTGAGCTGCTCCTCTCCCCTGGCAGGAAGCCTTCCCTGAAACAACCATGAAAACACTGGTTTGGTCTTTTTCACTCTTGTTTTCTGTGGTTGAATTGCTAAAAAAGCTGGATATGGTGAAATGGTCCTTCTAGGTCTAAAATTAGGGAAAAGAAGGAATAGAGCAAGATGCCTGGATGATGAGTAAATGAAGCCAGTCGACTACCTAAACGCCAAGAGCTCACAGGATACCATTTCGCATCGCTCACAGTGTCTATATTTCAAGATAAGAATGCTGTATATACTTAATGGAAAAAAAGAAATAGAGGGCAATTCGTTTTGGTATAAGGCCGCACACTTCAGAAGTTCAGAACAGTTATGGGCACAGGCTGTAGGAAGGGAGGTGAGACCTTTCTTATGTTCTGCTCACTAGCAAGTATTTTGCTGCACATTAAGAATGTAAGGAAGATTAGAAATCAAATGTCAACAAAGAATATTAAGTTACAGTGTCAAGTCTTGTCTTAATAACCTCATTATCTTGAACCAAGCCAACCATATATATATGGCTGTTAGCAATGATAGGGGTAGGTTTCTTAAGAGTAGTTTAATTATCTCTTTGCCTTATAATTTAAAATATAGAATTCCTTCTAATTTTTTAAAAATTTTTAATCTTAATTTTTATTTTTTTCTAAAGAATTTATTTATTTATTTGGCAGACAGAGATCACAAGTAGGCAGAGAGGCGGGCAGAGAGAGAGGGGGAAGCAGGTTCCTCACGGAGCGGGGAGCCCAATGCACGGCTTGATCTCAGGATCCTGAGATCATGACCTGAGCCGAAGGCAGAGGTTTTAAGCTACTGAGCCACCCAGGTGCCCCTAGAACTCCTTTTTTTAAAAGGACGAGAAAGCCCTCAACCCATTCCGACCTGGTGGTTTTTCTGTGAATTGTGTACTGAGGGCTTTCTTTACATACCCAGTTTGCCATTTATACCTAAAACCTTTCCCTTAAAGCTGTTCCCTGGAAAAAGAAAAGCTGGTGTTTTAACTTCCCATATTCAGTGGGATTAACATGGTCTTGTAAAGTAGTAAGGCTCAATCTGCCTTTCTGTTCATGCTCGTGGAGGTCCCCTACCTGAAGCCAGAGCCTCGTGTCTATGGGGTGCAGGAGAGGGTAAGAGCGCTCCCACAGGTAGCATGAGCTTTTTGAAGGAGAGAGATGTTCAGGCCAGTTCACCCCTCCACCCCTGGCTTAAAACTCTTAACTGTCATCCTTTTCTGCTCTGCCCACCCCGGGCTCCTATCTTCCGATTTCTTTTGGTCCCTCTCTTTCTCTGGCTTTAGCTCATGCTAGGCCCTGTGCCACCAATGTCCTTCCCCTTTGGCTAAAGTTGGCCCATCCCTCATATCCCAGCAGCAATGGCTCCTGTTCTAGAATGTCCTTCCACACTTTCTCCCACCTCCCCTGGGAGGCATGCTATGACCCTTTCTTCTAAAGACATCACACTTTGTTGCCATTCTTCTTTAATAGAAGGAGGGTGTACACTTCCCCAAAAGCAAAGAAAACTTTTTTTTTTAAAGATTTTATTTATTTAAGACAGAGAAAGAGAGAGAGAGAAAGAGAGAGAGAGAGAGAATGAATGCATAAGCAGAGGGAGCAGCAGGCAGAGGGAGAAGCAGGCTCCCCACTGAGTAGGGAGCCTGATGTGAGGTTCCATCCCAGGACCCTGGGATCATGACCTGAGTGGAAGGCAGACAACCAACTAAACCACCCAGGTGCCTCCAAGGAAAACATTTGTAGTTCACTGGGGAAGCCCCAGTCCTGGAGGAGCATACAGGAGATAGAGGGTCCTCAATACAAAAATGTGTTCATTGAACAAGATGGAATGAAGGAAGGAGAAATCAGAAGGAGCTGGGCCCTGCTCTCAAGGTCATGGAGATGCTGTGAGGCTACCCAGGGACCGGAACTCAGCTGTAGGCTCCGAATGAGGCTTTTGCAGAAATGCTCCTGAATGCCACTCAGCGGCATTGTGCAGGCTGTCTTTAGGAAGTGGCAGAGAACTTCACAGACCTCTGCAACTAGAAACTACAAAGGTAATTTTTCCATAGGGCTAAGCAGTTGTCAGAGACATAGAAATGAGTATCATCACTCATACATGATCAAATAGACGCATAACCCAGATGGAAAAAAATTAAAAAATGATGCAGTCATTCCAGCTGAAAACTAATAGGAAAGTAAGATTATTGGGATATATCAGAGGAAAGATTACTTACAACAATCTCCTTCATAAGGAAAATAGGAAGATATGTTTCAATTTTGCTCAAGTATAAATTACTATAATTTATTCAGAATGATCTATGTTGGTTCACATTTTTTTTTTTAAAGTGTGCATAGTGGTCAGTATATATCTGGACTTGTTTTATTTCAAATAAAATTATTTCCCCTTAAAAAATAAATTCTACCTTGCCTATATGTAATACCCTTCCTGAAGGAAGTTGAAGGGCTTTCCTTCATTCGTGTGTTAGAGAATCCCCACAAAGTAGGAGTGGGGAGGAATTGTCCCTATTTTATAGATGGGAAAAAAAGAGACCTCCCCTCCCCACCCAGAGGTGAAGTTGCTAGCTCAAAGCCATGGTCAGTGGGAAGGTCTTATGCCCAGAGGTCCTGGCAGCCAGGCCAACACTGTTTTCTGCAGATGTGGTGTCTACTCAAATGTACTTATCAATTTTTTTCATAATTAAATCGATCAAACTCTTGGGCATGTGTTTAACAGTGGAGGCCATGACCAGGTCTGGTGGCCATGCTGTGCTCAGCTCTGCTGACCCAATTAAGGGACTGGCTTTGGCTTGTCATTAGCGGTTTAAACTGTTCTGAGTCAGTTACTAAAATTCGTTGCATTTCAATTTGTTTTGGTTGTAAAAATGTGACCCATGAAGCAAGAACAGTTAAATCATGAGGTTAGAGGATGTCTGGGGTGATGCAGAAGGAAGTTCACGAGAAAAGCAAGGGCCAGGGGGTCGAGCTTTGCTCTCTGCAAGTCGCAACACGCAATGCCTGAAGCCACTAACAAGACTTTGTTGTCTAGTTACGTCTAAATATGTATTCTTGGCCGACCGGAAATGAGAGGCAAGGTGCATACCCCAGACAATCCGGTAACAAGCCATTCCACAAATGTGGTGGAAACCCACTCAGCCTCCTGAGTCACTGAGGATCAATTGTGCATGTCCTATGTGCTTATTCACTGTCCAAGGGAATGCTGGTTACCAGGGAGGTGGGGAAATTGCAGGGGGAAATTGCTTTTAAAAATAAAGCGGCCCCTTCTGTTCACTGCTCCGTGACTCGCTCTGCTGAATCTCACTCTCGTTACACTTGATTTGCACAGGGCCTAATGCACAGCAGGGCAGTCCTTTGAAGGCTCAAACCTCCTCCTAACCCCTAGGCTGTTAGGCATCCTGGGGCTGGGCAGCTGTGCCAACTCCGAGCAGCTCTGGTGTGAATTCAGGAGCAGCAAGTGCTCAGGCAGTGCCCTGCCTTCCCCTGATCACCAGCCTCCTGGGTGCCTGGCCCTGGGGGCAGGGGGGCATTAGGCCAGCATTAGCTAATGGGACCTCTGTTGCTCTCCTGCAGACTTGTGAGGTCCTATTGTCCCTAGGGGAACTGTAGCAATAAGGGAGGCACCCGTCAGATGGAGGATGAGGGAGGCCCAGGGGTCCTGGGCTGCTCAGCAGATCTGCCCCTGGTGGGTACTGACAAGGGCACCACGGCTAAAGGAAGAAAAGAACGCCCAGAACTGGAAGTTTGCGACTTAACAGAGCAAGAGTCTAAAACCCTAAGTTTGAAGATTTGCATTATGATCAGAAGGCCCCTGCAGCTGAAGAAAAAACCAGAGTTCTAAAATACCCCATCAGCATCAAACATGCAAGATTTAGAATGATCAAATGGAGGCCAGTCCTAGCGTCTGGATCCTATAAAACACGTGACTCCACAGCTAAGTTATTCCCACAGTCCTGTGTGGGTTCAAATTGTATAGACATGTACAAGGAAATAGTTCTGTTAAAATACCGATCTCTTACTCTCAGTTTATTTGTTTCAATACCTACCCAATTTTTTTCTTTAAAATGGAACTATGAGGTCAAATGGCTTTGCATTAAAATTGTTTCAAGTTTTCAAAAGATTTAAGATTAGTATTCTAGAGAGAAATGAAGCTTCTGTCCAAATATTTCAAATTTAGATCCCTCCATGGCAAAAATAAATGGATTAAAAAGGCTTTTCAGGGGTAATTACACTACCTTGAAGATGAAGGTAGATTTTAAAATAATTGTGCGTTAGAAGGAGTTTAAGTACTAAAAAGAAATGAAAGAACCATTAAGCTGGAAAATATCTTACCTTGAGAAGTTGAGGAAATGAACATGTCGAGTGAATAAATAGGGCTGTTCGGCAGTACTTATATTTTTAATCAGTTCCATCTATTAAAAAAAGTACAAAATTAGCATATATAGGATCTAATTTACCAAACTATATTAAGCTAAAGGTTATGTTCCCTACTCCTTTATCCTCTCTATTACCTCCTGGACCAGGGCCAACACAGCTGTGTTTGGTGCTAACATCTATGAACTGTACAGTAGGCTTCTTGCTAAATAAAGCTGCTATCCAGATTTATAGTCCTGTATTTAATTTAGTTGATTGCTACCATGAAAACAACGTGACAGGTTAAGTCATTTTAACTGGAGAATTCAGCATCTGGTTGTATCGAAATGAAAGTAAAAAAAAAAAGTCTTTATTCCCCTCTTCTAAAAGTCAGATCAAGACAAGAGGTCAAACATTATTTTACATTTCTGTAATGATATTATGGAGATCTACAGAAATATTTGAAACTGGTTCTGGAGAATTTAACAGTAGGACTAAAAAGGAGGCAACACCTCATGATTTTCCCCTTTGATCACAAAAATGCACAAAGCACATATTTTATAGGGAACACACAAATGCCCAAAACTTCTTGGGGTTCTGGTGGGTGGTCATCTGAAGTATTTATTTGGAGTTACCAGCAAGGCAAAGAGGAGTTTATATTTGTATAAACAAGGTTTATGGTCTCCTGGAACATGTCATGATACGGAAAATGTTTAGCAAAATCTGTTAGAAATTCCAAGCATTCTTAGGACTCCCTGACTTCCTGAATTCCACTTTCCTTAGAGTTTCTAGTTGGCTCCATCGATACTGACACACAGTGGAATTTTTGAAGAGCACATTGAAAACTGCCACTCCGGATGGGCCTCAGAAGTGCAGCATCTCTTAGGAACTAGAAAACTGGAAACAAAGGCAGTCGTTCACGTGTTAGCCATAACAGCGTCAGTGACGATAAAATCAGAGTCTGGAAATCCAGGACGGAAAACCCGGCTCTGCCTTGCTCCCTCATGTCTCCCTGACAATACAGAAATGCTCAGTAAATATCTGTTGAATGAACGAACTCCAACTGGTTCCTGCATTACAGATTGTCAGACTAGGACCTCAGTGTCTAAAGCCTTTAATTCAATATTCATGCTCCCAATGACTGTTTAAAGAAATGAAATTGAATTTTAAAAGTCAATGACTTGCGGTTCATAACCTTAAGCTCTGTTCACCAGTGGCAGGCAGGGGTAAAGAATGGTCTGCCCGTCCCCCAGCCACAGTATAAAAGGAAACTGAATCTTGACTCTTTATCTGCTGTTTATCTTCTATATACCTGGCCACCACCCCCCTGCCCTCCGCCATGTCCCAGTGCTTGTTTTTGATAAGAGAACTCCCTGGTTGGTCACACTACAAATTTTCTTTTTTAAAAAAATTTTTTAATAAACATATAATGTGTTATTAGCCCCAGGGGTACAGGTCTGTGAATAGCCAGGTGCAAATTTTCATTTTTGATGGAGCTACAAATATAATTACAGCCTTGGAAGCCCAACCCAAGATATCTGAGGATGTCTGCTTAGAAATGTAACTCCCTACTGTGTATATGTTAATATAAAGACCACTTAATGCTTTAATCACTAGATTATTTTTATTCAGCTATGTCTCTGCCCACAGACAGTAATGTGAGAAGGCCCCCTGGTATTGTACAGGAAGGCTGCAAGAACAGGTCAGAAGAAAAACGGTTTCTTTCACACTTTCAACATTATATTACATTCTCTAAACACATGTCAATGGGTTAAATTGAATGGAAGAACAGTAGTGGTTAGATTTGGAGAACAGTGTCATAATAGTCATAAAGCTGTCTGTCTTGCAGGGAGAAATGGATTAGCAGAGACAGTGCATAACTCTTTCTCGACGTACCTTTAAATAGAAGGAAAGTACTAATGCTCATGTTTATTGCATTAGTACAGTGAAGTTGGAGAGTATATCCAGCTCTCATACCTTTGGTCCCTGCACACAAGTAGTGAAGGCATGTACCAAGTACCACTAGCCCAGATCAAAGGCATTTTGGTCAAGGTGTCCTTTGACTATCTTCACAAATACTAAGATTTTCCCCAGGTCTCAGGGCAGGCAGTGGTCTCCTTGCCACTGCTGCCCTTCCCCAGATTTCCATCTTGGCCTTCCCCGTTGCCAGCAGTTTGCCTTTCCTCTTGCCCGAGTCTTATCCACATGGGTGGCATCACGGGTCAAGATGGTGCTACCTCAAATCATCTCAGTAACCACTTGCCCACCTGTCCTCTTCCTTGGCTCATGCAGGATTGCTGCTGGCCCTTGTTACGTATTCCAGTGCCTACATTCATCCACTGTTCATTTGTTCAGAATTTACTGAGCACCTACTAGGTCCTGGAGATCAAAACATAAATAAGGTGAGGGGGAAGGCACAGGAAGCCCTGACATTGGAGTGTGTCCTAATGGTGTCCCCAAATCCACAATGGCGCCAACCACACTCTTGGTCTTCATCCATCTTTAGTCCTCATCCAACATACTCCATCTCTGGAGACTGTGGTCCTGGTTAATGGTACTATCCATATTTTCACATTTGATCCGGGTCTTTCCTGACTTTTGTACTTAATCACTTGCTGAGTCATGTTGAGTGTACTTTTACTCTCACCCTCAACTGGCTGGCCAAACCAGCCCTCTCTTTGTTTCTTCCTCACACTGTGTCCAAGCGAAGGCCCAAGCTTCCTCTTCTGGAATGTTCTTCCCCTTTTCTCTACATGTCCAAGTCCTAACTATCTTTCCATCTCTCTAAAATGCCTGCCTCTTTCAAAGCAGACTTCCTGGATCTCCTTTCACTCGATATCCATTTATTTCCAACTCTGTGCACCAGGCAAAGTAGTCTGTATTCGAGGCTACAGAGATAAAAGATTTAGCTCTTGCCCTCAGGAAGCTCAAGGTCTTGTGGTGAGGCATCTATCTCTGCCCACAGATGGAGAGACAGTGTTCCCCCAAGGAGGCATTCCTGAGGGGTCTGCAAGGACCCGTGGTAACCAAGTGAAGAAAGGGCCCCACAGGACATGCAAAAGACAAAACCCGAAACGACCTGGATATTAAAAACTGCCAGGAGTTCTGTGTGCTAGAGGTTAGGTGTGGGATCTGCCAGGCAGCAGATACGAATATAGAGGAAGGTAGGAGCTGGGTCATTGAGGGCCCTGGAGGTCACATGAGGAATTTTGACATTTATGCTATGGGCAAACCACAGTCAAAAGAGTCAAAAGGGGCTTTTTTTTTCTTTTTTTTTTCCTTCCAGATCTGAGATTAGGGTGGAGAACGTGAAGAAGAAAAAGAAGGGAAGGATTAGAGACAGACAGTTAAGGTAGGAAGGTGGGGGCATTAATCCCTCTAGGACATGATAGGGCCATGATCTAAAATGTGCTTCCTGGACCCCAGACCAGCAGCATCAGTAACAACTGGGGTAGCAGCTTGTTAGAAATGCAGATTCTCAGGTCTCACCACAACCCAGGGAATTAGAAGAAGATCTGGGAGTGGGGCCCATCAGTCTGTGTTTTAACAAGTCCTCTAGGGGATTCTAAGAGATTGAGGTTTGAGAACCACAGAAGTCACTGGAAGTGAAGACAGATGGGGAGGTTCAGCGGACACTAAAGAGGGAGGATCTTCTCAGCCCCGTTGCCAGACGGTGGCAGAAGGGAAGGAGAGGGAGTGGGGGAATGAGCTTCCCAGAGCCCTGACAGGTTCCAAACACAGGCTGGTGCCCACTCATGGGGACGGGGAAAACTGGATGGGAGCTAGTCTCATTGCAGAAGTGAGGCCAAATAGATTAGGTTTTGAATGTCTTTGGCTTGAAATCTTGTTGTCTTCTTTGATCTCCCAGAGTGCTTAGGGTCTTCTAGAATGTACACTTTTTATGTTACATCATAGTTGAGTTTGTGCACTAGCTTTGAACCAGACTATAAGGTCCCTAAGGGTCAAAGCTGAGCTCTAAGTATTTCTCCAGAAAACCTAGCACAGAACATATACCTGATAATGGCTTATGGAGTGAAGACACCCCCTTCAGAAAGACTTCTTTGGAGTCAAGAAATGTTCACTGGAGGATAGAATTCTCCCTCAGTCAATGAAGTTAGCCTCTCTGGGACAGACCTGTCCATTCATCACCCTGGTATGACAACATCTAAGACACAGCAATGCTACACAATCACTTCTCAAGTGGTTTCTGGGCTACACACTCGACCCAGAAGCTCTTTCTTCACATGCTGTCATTCATCCTCAAACATCTCCACAAGTTAAGTATTGTTGTCTACACTTTACAGATTAAGAAACTGAGGCACAGAAAGGCTACGGAGATTTCTTAAGGTCTTACTGATAGGAAAAGGTGGAGTCAGGATTCAAACCCAAGTCAGTCTGACTCCAGAAATCCTGCTCTCTATAGCCAAGCTACAATCTCCTCACCGTCCCCGGTGTTTTTTGATCTGTACATAACCTCTTAAAAATGGGAGGAAGAGGTTGGTTAGCAAAATAACTCCAGAGACTTAAGACGGCTTATGAGGATATAAGTTTTCTACCTTTCATGTGATGTGCTGAAAAATGGAGAGAAAGTTATAGCAGGTGGAAAAGCATTAAAAATAATAAACTATGAAAGCATTAAAATATCAGAAAGAATATATATATTTTTTAAAGTTATAGGTGGGAAAACAGTTATTTAATAGGAAGAGGAGTGAGTTTAAAAATACTGGGGAAAAATGCGTAATGGACTGTATCTAAAGGAAGAAGTTAGCAAAAAGAAAGAAGTAAGCAAAAGTGCATCTGAGAATGAAAATGAATTGAGGTTTTTTTTTTTTTTTTTTAAAGGTAAGCCTCAAATAGAATTTATAATGCAGATGATCTGTGAGGAAGGGACTTTTCATCTTTTGTTTTCCATCTAACTGGCTGGGATGGTGGAGCCTAAAACCTTTCCCTACAGTTCTACAAGCACAGCTAGAAAAGACTTTAATCCCAACATCTTTAGAAAATGTTTGTGAGCCGTAATTGACAAGAGTCCTGACCCCACTGTGGTCTGAATTCTCCCGTCCCTTGTGAGCAACTAGAGCTCCTATAATTTTGCAAAACATCTTAATGAAAGAAAAGACACATTTTTTTAACACATCAAAGCCAAATACGGAGTAGCTCAGAGGAGAATTCTGTGGCCCTTTAACCTCAGAGACTGGGAGGATGGCTCTAGGTTCTGGTTTCCTTTCCCTCTTCCTTCTGTCTCAGGGGAAGCCTTTCTAGCACTGGGCAGGATGGTCTTTCTACCTTGAGCTCAGGGCAACACATGCCTGCAATGAAGACTGAGTCCACCAGGGGGAGCAATGACACGAACAAGGCAAAGAAGCTGGGACTGAATAGCCTAGAAAACCAATCTTGCTGCTACAGGAAGGAATTTTTCGGGCCTTGCTCCTTCTTCCTCATTTTACCTTTTCTTTCTATGACTTTCCATTTCGCGGACTCAGTTTCTGTCTACAGGAATCGGAGATAAGACCTGGTTTGCAGAGATGGGTAAACTCATCCCTCCTGTGACCTGGCGATAGATTGACTGCTAATCTTGTTGGTTTGATTCCAAGGCCCGGCCGGAGCAGCTCTGATGCCTGTGGACACTGTCGCTGCTTCTACAAAGTCAGGAAACTCTGAGGGTCATTCTGAAGAGACTTTTCCAGACAGGTCTCAAGCAAGGGAAACATTCCTGGGACAAACGTGCAAGTTCTTAAGGAGACATGATGTCTTCAGAGGTTGAAAAAGGAATTTTTCTTGCTTAGTGGAGTGTTCACTTTAATAAAATGACAACTTTCTAATAATTAGAGCCTTTCATGCAATGATTCTTCACTAGAATTGCACATGAAGAGCTCTGGGAGCCTCCCCCCCCAAAAGATACAAATACCAGGGGTCTACCCTTAAGAGTCTACCCTTAAGAGTCTAACTCAGTACTTTGTTGTAGGACCAGGAAACATGCATCGTGAAAAAGCTCCCAAGAAGATTTTGATGCTTGTCATGATTAAGAGTGACTTAATGGCTTCCTACCGCCCACTGAATAAAGTTCTACCTCCTCAACCTAGCGTTCAGAGCTCTCCAGGATTTGACCCCAGTTCCCTTTCAAGTCTTGTTCTCCCCTATTCTTCTTGAACACTTGCTCCTTCCCATTATATGGGGTGGTATTGCCTTCCTAATAATGTCGATGGAAGGCTTAGAAACAAGGTGCACAAACATCTAGTGCGCTCTCTGGGGCTCAATATATAGCATGATTAGTAAGTCCTCAATAAATATTCACCAAAGTGAATGAAGACATCTTAGCAAGACCGTCTCTGGAAAGGAGCAACTGAACATTTGTTAGCAAACAGAGGTCAGATGCCCCTGTTGCAGACACCTGGGAGAGGTCCCCATGGCCTCTAGATTATCTCCAGTTCCAATGTGGTCTCTGCAGGTGAGTTTTCCTTTTTGGAGCTGCCATGCTACGTTGTCACAGTCAGGCAAGGCAAAGGGAAGTTTCCAACAATGGTGAAGCAATTCTGGTTTTGACCTAGAGACAGAAGCAGCTCAGAGTGCAGGGGCACAGGGTGTCTGTCTCTTCCGCCCTTTGAATACTTTTCAAGGTTTGGATCATCTGAATAGTTGTTGAAGACAGTCAGAGCAGATGTGAAGTTTATAGGGAAAGAGAAGACTTTCCTGGCATGATGGGCAGAAGTGACAGAAGAGGCTGGCACAGCATTTTTCAAGCTAGGAGTGGGAGTTCTGTGGGATTCCCATGACAGCCACGAGCTCTCAGGAAGCCTCCCCTGGCCAACTAAGACCAGAAAACTCTAAGGGAAAGCCAGTTCACTGATTGTTAATTTGGGTTTTAACTGAAAGAATTCTTAGTCCTTAAAATATGAACAATTGGTATAAATCTTCCCAAGGGGGAGATAGGGGTACCATTCCCTTAAATTTACTTAACCATGGTATTTTCTTCCTTTTTTAAAAAAAAAAAAAAAAGATTTTATTTATTTATCTGACAGAGAGAGACACAGTGAGAGAGGGAACACAAGCCAGGGGAGTGGGAGAGGGAGAAGCTGGCTTCCCGCCAAGCAGGGAGCCCGATGCAGGCTTGAGCCCAGAACCCTGGGATCATGACCTGAGCTGAAGGCAGATGCTTAACGACTGAGCCACCCAGGTGTCCCTCATCCCCCGTGGTATTTTCTTTAAAAATATCTCAGAGGATTAAGATTTTCAGGAACACACTTAAGGAAATGCTGATATGATAGTTTTGACAGGATTCCTAACCCTTTATGACATTTCATTAAAAACAAAAAATACAAAGTTTTCTGGCCTCTACCCCAGAATCTCCAGGAGAAGGGCCATTGCAACTATATGTTTCAAAAGACTCTGCTACAGATTCTGCTCTGCTGCAGAATGGAAAGTCACTGCATTAGGAGAATGGCTTTGGATTCAAGAAGACCTAGGTTTAAGTCCAAGCAGCACAGATGTTCTATTAGATTATATTTGGAAGGTGACTTAATCTGGGTGCCTTGATTTTCCCATCCATAAAATTAAGACTTGTACCCACTCACTGGTGTAACTTCTGGTCCACAAGAATGACATGAAGTAATAAAGTAAAATAATGAGCCTGTGGTAGGTACCGTTTCCAATCTGTGATTCTCAGTAGCTCTGACATAAAAATAGTAAAATTATTTCCTTTCTCGATCTCTTTGGTTCCTGCGCTAACAGTTTTTGCCCCTCTCCCACAACAATGAAATAATTTTGAATCCTTTAAGTCCATGATGTGCCTGTGGTGCACTTTTACCTTCACTGCACTCAGAGCCATGATCTGAAATAGCATCAGACCATTAACGAAGATGGTTATGAGTCTTTTGGCGATCTCACTCACGTCTTCTGGAAAAACAGTTCTCTAGCTTTCAAATTGTATATCATCGCCATTTTCTGATTTTCTAAGAGATTATCTAAAGCAGCCCAAGACACTGAAATCTGGTTTCAGAGTATACATGAGATGATGTGTTCATGGGCTTGCAACTTATGTCCCAGAAAGGTCTAGCATTTGGCCAGCAGCAGGTGTCCACACTCTTCTGTTGGGGTAAAATTTTAAACACATAAACTTCAGTGGTCTTTCTGTTTCTGTAAGGGCACATGTAATGGGATTTTTATAGGTATTGTAACATTTGGTGTCTTCGGTCTCCCTTTCCTTTTTAATAATCCCTTTAGTGTCTTATTCCATTAAATAGACTTAAACTTCGTATTGTGTGTGTGTGTGTGTGTGTGTGTGTGTGTGTGTGTGTGTGTCTAATGACAGCTATCCTCTAGGGAGAAATGTATGCACAAATTTGACTCTGGCCCCGAGAAGTGCCTTTGTGTATGAATGGAATGATATAGATAATTCCAGTCTTATGAGTGGATACTATTCTAAAGTTCATTTGTAAGTCAGTCGTTGGGAACTTGGAACACATTTTCTCATAAAAGAAATGTTCTACATGGTGGAGAGAGACCGGGCCAGCCCACAAGGGCCTGTTTAACTCATGCAGCACCTGAAGTGGGATTGTTATTAGCTGTGGGGAACAGTGTTTCCATAGGAACATGTCATCAGAGCTCCCCGACTTAAAGGTTGAGAACCACTGACTGTAAAATGTTAACTCATCTCCAAAATCACATCTTCCTTTTTCCTTTAATAAATTACCAAGCAGAGGAACTATTCTTACTGCAAATTATTTCTTGAATATACTAGGTTAAAATAATATTTTTTCCCTGCTTGTTTAATGCACTCCGTAACTTGAGCACAAGGGATGCCTGTAACAGGGGAAAGAGTTCCTTTTAGCATTCTTGAGCTTCTTGTCTCTGCATGTCCCACCAGTCAGCTAGAAGCAGAGATGCAGCTGTCATTCGCTACATTTGCTGTCACAGCCAAAATGTTTGTTTTTTCCTACCTTATCATTGCCTGCAGTTTTTAAGACTTGCCTTATAATTTAATAGGAATCTGGAATCATGAAGTAATGCTATACATTCCAGGTCACACTGACCACAGGAATCAGAAGTGTTTCAACTACACCATACACAGATTATGCTGGAAGTTATATAAATATATCATGGAATCACAGGGCTGGAAAGAACCTTAAAAGATTGTCTAGTCTGTTCCCTGGCTTCCAGACAAGCCAATCATTCCAAACAGATGAGAGCTAACCTCTCTTTTAAAGGAGGAGGATGACTCTGTCTTTAACCCCTTCTGGATTTAACAATGTATATACCATTAGTAAATTATTGTTATTTTAAAATCTAACATGCTTCTCTTGACAGTGACAACTGTATTTTACTTTCTCACATTTGCTTCTCACAGGAAACAAAGCAGATGCAAAGCCCCAGTTTAAACACCGCATTTTGTCCTTTCTCTTCTAGGACATTCCTGAACATCGCAGTATCTAACACTGTGGTGACCTTCATCCCTTCTCTCTGATTTGTTTGCGCCCTTTCAGCAGTGGACACTAAAATCAACCCGCATCGTCTTATGAGATATCTGAGAAGTGGGCATGCTTTCCACATGTAGGAATATTTAAATATAATCTGACACACAGACCCAACGACCTAGACTCCAAGGAAAAGCAAATTTAATAATTGTAATAAAATTGCAGTAACATAGGCTAATTAGTTAGTCACTTTCTTTCCGGTAGTGACAAGGGCATAACCAGCCTGATAAGATGAGCTATTCAATGAGCTAAGGAAATGAAAGAGAACCTAGTCCTTTTCAAGTTATTCATAAATGGTGATGTCCTTAAATGTTACCAAGTGTCATTTTTCTAGAGAGCCTACCACACAACCTGTAAGAGCTGATCTCAAAATTTTTTTTGCTGACTGGAAATGACTGTTCAAACTTGATGCTCAGAGACCCTTTAATGGAAGTTTTCAAAGGAAGGGGATTTTGGACCTCTGCCCTGGGAGACACTGAACATACCGGCTTTACGGCGAGTATGACTAGTTGTATTACTGTCTTAAGAGAGTCCTACCATCCCCCAAGATAAAAGACAGGCTATTGTAAATTGATAACAAGATGCCTTCTGTTTGGGAGATTTTGAATGCCTCAAAGGTGGGAATTATGTCAGAAAGAAGTGGGCATGGGTAAAAATTTCCATAATTATGGTTTCAATCTCATAGTAAACCATGTGTCTTGTTTATTCCCGAAATTTCTGTACTCACTGGGTAGAGTGATGGTTAATTTTATATGTCAGCTTGAGTGGCCAAGGGGTGCCCAGATTAAGTAATATTTCTGGGTGTGTCTGTGAGGGTGTTTCCAGATGAAATTAGCCTTTGAATCAGTGGACTTAGTAAAGCAGACCACCCTCCCCAGTGTGGGAGGGCATCATCAATTCCCTTGAAGTCATGAATAGAAACATATGAAGAGGAAGAAGGAATTCTCCCCTTTTTTTCTGCCTCACTGAGTAAACTGGGCTATCACATCTTATCTTCCCCTGTCCTTGCATTGGGATTTACATCATTGACTCCCTTGGGTCTCAAGCCTTCATATTTGGACTAAGACTGAATGACACCAATGGCTTTCTTGGGTCTCCAGGTGGTTGATGGCAGATTGTGGGACTTATTGGCCTCCATTATTGCATGAGCTAACTCCTCATAATAACCCCCTTTTTATCTATCTACTGTATCTATCTATCTATCTATCTATCTATCTGTCTATCTATCTTCATCCTACCGGTTCTATTTTCTGAAAAACTCAGAGTTATGCTGGTAGCTATCCATTCCAAGTATCTAAGGGGACAAAAGCAACTTGTTAAGACCAATAACAAAACTGACCTTGTAAAATGACCGTGAGAGCCTTGGGGCCTAACTTTTGGACATGAGCAAGCCACCTCAATGGAGACTGTTTACCCTGCTTTTGTAGAAGCTACAGAGTAAAACCTGTCTTTATAGCCTCCCCGCAGACTACAGCACCCCTAATCTTCCACCAGCATGCCCACTGGTATGACTTGGCCACATCGAGGCAGACTTCTTGCTAGGAAATGGGGTGATTCTTTGGCTTCCACTGAATATGCCAAGTGCTGCTTTGCAAGTTCAAGATCCCCTGAGCTCACCCATAGCAAGAAGGTCATGCTCCTCTATCACTCAACCAGATTCCTGGCCCAAAGAGAATTTTCTCTTTAATATGACCATAAAGACTTATGGCAATTGTGGAAAAAAGCAGAAAAAGAAATATGAAAATTGTTTTGTTATTTTTGTTGTCAGGATGTCAGCGTAATTTGTAGCTCAGTGGTGTAATTATTTGAGAATCATGCCTTGCTAATTTCAGCTAAGTAGACAGTGATAAGTGTACACCATCCTTCATCCATCTTAATAGAAGTATCCCTTCAGGGAAACTTCCCATCTAAAGACTTCCTTCAGATCCTTTAACTTAAATTTCCTTCTACACTCTGGCAAAAATACAGTATGATGCTGCAACTCTGGTATTCATTTGTTAGGTGTTTGAAGGATGTCTTATAAGACACCCACTAATTACACAAATGAATTGACACAGAAGTACATTGAATCACAGGCAAAGACAACTTACTTGTTCATTTTTAGTAAGCCTGGTTTTGTTGTGAATGTCTGACGTGACCAAATTGAATCCGTGCTTTTCCGACAAGATTCTCAGAAGCAAGACCACAGTACGACTCCCACACTTGCCTACTCTGTTGTACACCACCTGGCTGGGGAAAGGTAGCACCTGGGAAAGAATGAGAGAGCAAATATGAGATTTTGGTGTTATTCCTTTTGCTCCACAAGTAAGTGAAACCATATGATACTTGACTCTCTCTGCTTGACTTATTTCACTCAGCATAATCTCCTCCAGTCCTGTCCATGTTGATACAAAAGTTGGTTATTCACCCTTTTTGATGGATATTGTATTGCATATATGGACCTTGGGATGGGGGTTGGGTGAGCCTGGTGATGGGTATTAAGGAGGGCACATATTGCATGAGCACTGGGTGGTGCATAAACAATGGGTGGTGCATAAACAATGAATTCTAGAACACTGAAAAGAAATAAAATAAAATGAAAAAAAAATGAGACTTTGGGTTAGAGCAACTAGGATTCTTCCCTCAACTTCAGAACAACAAATGTCTAATCAGTCTAAATGAGAAGGGTCCTTGTCAAGTCAATGGGAGAATGTTACCTTCATAATATAACTTGAGAGAAATCTTGGACTTATTATCTCTCTTTATGTCCTGATACTTAAAACTGGTAAAATTTCAGGTCAACTGTAAGACTAATTAGGAAGCCTCTTTTGTTTCTTCTTAGGAACAAAATATACAAATATGTGCTTTGATGACAATATGCCTTTGCCAGTTATATTATGCTTTATTAGAACTTAATTTGTAGAGTGGTCATGAAAAAATCCAGTAACTAAAAATTGAGACATAAATAAAAACTCACAATAAAACTCACCCTTTCGAAGTGTACAATTCAGTGGTTTTAATGTATTCACAAAGTTGTGCAACCATCACCTCTATCTAATTGCAGAATGTTTTCATTACCCCTGGAAGAAACTCCATACCCATCAGCACTCACCTTTCATTTCCCTCACTGATTTGTCCCATGAAACCACTTATCTACTTTCTGTCTCTATGGTTTTCACCTATAACAGTCTGGACATCTCTTACAAATAAGATCATATGATATGTGACCTTTGTGTCTGGCTTCTTTCAGTTAGCATAATGTGCTCAAAATTCATCCATATTATAGTCTGAATCTGCACTTCATTCCTTTATATGGCCAAATAAGATTACATTGTATAGATATATCATATTTTGTTTATACGTTCATGAGTTGATGGACATTTGGGTTGTTTTCACTTTTGGGCTACTATGAATAATATGAATAATGCTGCAATGAACATCCGTGTATAAGTTTTTATGTGGATATATGTTTTTGATTCATCTTGTGTATATCCTCGGAGTGGAACTGCTGGATCATATGGTAATTCTGTTTAATTCTTTGGAGAACTGCCAAATTGTTTTCAATGCAGCTGCACCATTTTATATTTTCACCAGCAATTCATGAAAGTTCCTATTTCTCCACATCCTTGCAAACACTTGCTATTGCCTGTTTTTTTTTATAGCCATCCTAATGGATGTGAAGTGGCATCTCATTGTTTTGATTTGCATCTCCCGGATGACTAATGATGTTGAGCACATTTCATATGCTTATTGGACATTTGTATATTTTTTTTGGAGAAATGTCTGTTCAAATCTTTTGCCCATTTTAAGACTGGGTTGTCTCTTTATTATTGAGTTTTAAAAGTGCTATATTTATTCTCGATTTGTGAATATATGATCTGCAAATATTTTCCCCCATTCTACAGGTTTTCTTGACTGTTCTTTGAAGTCCAAAAGTGTTTAATTTTGATGAAGTTTAATTTATCTAAGTTTTCTTCAGTGCGCTATGGTTTTGGTATTACAGCTAAGAAATCATTGCCTAACACATGAATGTTTTCTCCTAAGAGTTTTATAGTTTTAGTGGAAACATTTAGGTCTGATTCATTTTGAATTAATTTTGTGTATGATGTTAGCTAGTGATCAAACTTCATTCTTTTGCATGTGAATAGCCATTTGTCCCAGCACCATTTATTGAAGACTATTCTTTCTCTACTTAATTGCTGGGCACCTGTTGAAAATCCACTAACCATAGATTTATGAGTTTATTTCTGGACTCTCAGTTCTACCCTATTGATCTATGTGTTTATTCTTATGCCAGTTCCACCCAGTTTTTATTACTCTCGCTATGTTATCAGTTTTGAAACTGAAAAGGGTGAGTTCCTCCAACTTTGCTCCTTTTCAAGATTTTTTGGCTATACTGGATCTCTTGCATACCATATGAATTTTAGAATTAGCCTGTCAATTTCTGTTTAAAAAAAAAAGGCAATTGAAATTTTGATATGGATTGTGTTGAAACTGTAGATCAATCTAGGGTCTACTGCTATCTTAGTAACATTAAGTTTTCCAACCCATGAACATGGGATGTCTTTCTACTTTATTTAGTTCTCATTTCATCTGTTTCACAATGTTTTGTAGTTTTCAGTATATAAGCCTCACACTCCTTTTACTCTTTTGATGCTATTTTGAATGGATTTGTTCTCTTAATTTCATTTTTGGATTGACTGTTCACTGATAGAAATAGTTTACTTTTTTTTTTTTTATATATTTTCAGCATAACAGTATTCATTGTTTTTGTACCACACCCAGTGCTCCATGCAGTCCATGCCCTCTCTAATACCCACCACCTGGTTCCCCCAACCTCCCACCCCCCCACCTCTTCAAATCCTTAAGATTGTTTTTCAGAGTCCATAGTCTCTCATTGTTCACCTCCCCTTCCAATTTCCCCCAACTGCCTTCTCCTAACTCCCCATGTCCTCCATGCTATTTGTTATGCTCCACAAATAAGTGAAACCATATGATAATTGACTCTCTCTGCTTGACTTATTTCACTCAGCATAATCTCTTCCAGTCCTGTCCATGTTGCTACAAAAGTTGGGTATTCATCCTTTCTGATGGAGGCATAATACTCCATAGTGTATATGGACCACATCTTCCAGGATCTATAAAGAACTCCTCAAACTCAACACACACAAAACAGATAATCATATCAAAAAATGGGCAGAAGATATGAACAGACACTTCTCCAATGAAGACATACAAACAGTTTACTTTTGTATATAGATCCTGTGTTCTCAGTCTTGCTGAATTCATTTATTAGCTCAAATAGCTTTTTTGTGTGGATTCTTTAGGATTTTCTATATACAAGATTGTGTCATCTGCAGAGATAATTTTACTTCTTCCTTCCCAATATGGATGCCTTTTTTTTTCTTTTTCTTTTTGAATTATCCAATTTATAATGATTTTGATAGACTAAGAAGCCATTATGAAAAGCCACTGATTAAATATTTATATCCCCAATAAAGATAATATTTCCATCTTGAATGCTCAACATTGAGTAACAATTGACAAAAGATCTTCAGAAGTCCTTCATTCAGAACATACCCTATAACAAAAGGCCATAAAAAGGCCCAAAGCTATAGTACAATATAAACATAAATATCCTAACTTGCCTACTGTATATAATATGAATTTTGCTATTATAATTACAGGTTTACTTACTTTTCTGAAATATTTTATATGCAGAGTAACATTTCATGAATTTGGAACTTGCCATTAGAGTAAATTTGGCTACTTGCCATTGGAGTAAAACACAATATCTGTATCACTCACTTAGCAATTATATCATGTACCATTTTGATATAATTTCTCCAGTATATATTTTTTTTTTGATGAGCAATACCTTGTTATTGTGGTGGTGGTTGTTGTTTTAGGACCAGTCAATATCTTTTATTGTGTGTCATACTGCTTAGAACATGCCATATACATATATATATAGGGCCTCAACAAACATTGTTGACTTCAATGAGGGATTTAATGTGCTGTTTAACATAACTCACACAATGATTCCGCTAAAATGTGAGACCAGGAGAATCTTCAAATACAGCTGACCTTTCTAACCAAATGATAATAAAAGGCATCAGGGTAGAAAGATAATCATTATACTAGGTCATTTTGTTTATAGTTTTGTCAGTGAGTGCCCAAAGAGTGTGCTGACTGGCAACAATGGCAGAAGTTCAGATATTCAGATAATTCATATATGGTCTTCCTCATGAGGTCATGATCTAGGGAGGTTGCAATATAATAGGATATTAACAGTGTTTGTAAGTTGGACTTCCCATAATAACCAGGTTGGAGTGACAGAGCTACCAATATAAACACAAATTTTCATTTCTCTGAAGAAATAAACGTCTTAAGAGTTGGGACGAATGCATCTTCCCTGTCTTCTAGCACAGCCTAGTAGAGCAAGGGAGAGCTGTTTGTTATATCTGAACTGCTGACTAAGAAGTAGTGAGTTATCACATTCGCAAGTGCTTTACCCCAAGAGTACAGACGTATCTTAGAAGATTTACGTGAAGTACTGAGGCACTTATAGTTACAAACCTTCAGTGAAAACCTTAATGTCTCCTGAAATTTCTGAGTCATTAACACAAGAGCAAGCTTCCCATCTATTTCCTTTTGATAATAACTAAAGATATTATCTATCTTTTGGTTATTTGTTAGTTAAAAAAAAAATGCTCATGGGGTGCCTGGGTGGCTCATTCAGTTAAGCGTCTGCCGTTAGCTCCGGTCATGATCTCAGGGTCCTGGAATTGAACCCCAAGTTGGGCTCCCTGCTTAGCAGGAGTCTTGTTCCTTCTCTCCTTCCAACCCAACCCCCGGCTCATGCTCTCTCTCAAATGAATAAGTTTAGAAAAAAAATCTTTTAAAAAAATGTTCATTCCAATTCTTTCATTAGTCTTGTGGGAGCTTACCAAATAAGTTATAAATATTTGTTATTTAAGAGGAACACTTTTGTCATGACAAGAAAAAAATGTTTTCACTACGTATGGTGACATATTTAACTACACCTACTGTGGTGATCGTTTTGCAATGTGCGTAGATATCAAATCATTATGCTGTATACCTGGAACTAATATAATGTTACATGTCAGTCAGACCTTAGTTAAAAAAAAAAACAACTTACATAAAAACAAAAATCCCTGCATTATTCCCACAGCTATATCTACAATAACATTTGAAAAGAAAAGAGAGCCTAAAATCCCCACTGTGACTGTATTTTTACCATTTCTTTAAACACCAATACACAGCTACAGGGTAGGAAAACAGCTAAAAATGTGTTTTTGGATGAAGCTGGAATCAGTCTGGTGATCGTTAAAGACACAACATACACCATCACAAACATAAACCTTTCTCAAAGTTAGGATGGGGCTTTTAAATCATTTTCTAAAAGAACCTATGTAATGCTCTGGAAACTGGCAAATTTAAGCAGGCGAAATCAATGTGTTGATGTTGGATAAGGTGATAAAATTAGCAACAGCAACAAGTTGATTCATCTCCGCTTTGGTAGAGCTATAGATCGGCTCCTGAAGGTCTGCTTTAAAAATCATTGCCAGTTTTTATTTGAAGTGTTCTTTCTGGAAAAGAAGGGGGAAAAGGAACTGATTTTTATGAAAGGCTGACCCTGACCCTGTCCTAGGCTCTGTGCCATGTAAACGCTTTTAATCCTTGTTAACGACACTGAGTCGATAGTGTGTCTTCATTCTAGCTGGGCATTTCTCTGGGAGGTTAAATTACCAAATAATTTAAGTGTCACTAATTGCACCTAAGTAACTCCCCTGTGTGCCCCCCTCCTCTCCATAGATGATAGACTCACAGAACAACAGAGTTTGAGTCTAGAGCAATTATGAATAATCCACCCACTCCAATCCCCTCCTCACCCCAGCACTACTGCTCTCTGTCACCCTCACGCCCAGCCCGATTGTGTTTAGCTTGGCTCGAGTTTCCTCTTATGATGTGTTTTCATCCTCTCAACTACTCTGTGAGGGAGATATCATGACTATTTTTAGATGAGCAAACCAAGGCTCAGAGAGATCAACTGGCATTCTCAAGATCGAAAAGTGGCACATAACAACTAAAACCCAGCTCGTGGCTCTCCTGACCCCTAAGAAGACACTCTAATAATATCAAATGGTGAAAATAATTTTTAGTATGACTTCTGTGAGAGAGACTATTTCCTCTTTTATATCTTGCATGTGTCCAGCTCCATTAAATGCTATTTTGTCAACGGTCAGTGATCACAACCAGTGTCACTGGCCATTACTCACCCATTACCCAAGTCTCTGCAATGCTCAGGTGGAACAGACAGGAGTTGAGTAGGCTCTCATTCTCCTTCCAGAAGACATGTTTTAGAAGCTAATGCAATTCCCAGAATGTCAAAGCAGCTAATGAGTGAAGAGGAGAAAAAAAAATCCAGTTTCCCCTTTGCTCCTTCCCCCAGTCTACTGTAGGCAATCACAGAACCTTGGATACTGTGAACCACTTCCACCAGGAAAGGGAAAACCAGAAAGCAATAAGTCATAGTAAAACATATATGAAATCCTAAATACACTTGAAATGTCTATCAAGACAAGCAAATGCCTTCAGATGATAAGTTTGATGACTTTCAAACGACTCTTAAGGTCAACCTCAATAGCCCCATCCCTTTTTCAACAGATATTTGACAATTGTCAGGAGAAAAACCATATCCCAACTGGAATTACATACAAATTTTGAACATTTACTCTTTCTTTGGATGCCCTATAAAGAAGTACACACTGAAAGTCCTTATCCTCCCCCACTCCCCAAATGATTCTTCATTCTTGGCAACTATGGTTATATGAATGTTATGTCTGTGGTTTCTATTTTATGGCCAATTTGTAAAAGTGAAGGGAGCTCCAAAATAGTTCACTCTATGAATTATATATTTTTATGTTGCCTGCCTTGTAAGTTCTGCAAATGCCACAAATCCCCAGGGACTGACAGGCTTGTGTAGAGCCAAATAAACAGACGTCTTTCCAAAATCCTGAGCACAACAGTAACTACCACCAGATGACGTCCACGGTTGCAATCGCTTGTCCCTGGTTTGCAACGAGAAGGGGGATAAAGAAGACTTTCTAGGTAAAAAGCAAGCTTGGGCTGGACCAACATTTTCACCGCCTATGATCACAGGACTCTCTGGGGAGTGGTCTTGTTAGAAGAATTAATGTCAATCCCACTTATTTTTAAGCTTTTGCAAAATGACATTTAATATGGTATGTTATAAGCTGCGGTTCCCAAATGGCTGTATATTTGAATTACCTGTGCAACTTTAAAGCTACAGATTTCTGGGCCCCACTTTAAGACTAACTGAAACAGAAAGTCTAGGAGGAGGGTCAGAAATCCAGCTCTAACATGCTTCCCAGGAGCCTTGGCTACCACTAAGGGGCCAAGGTTGGGGGGAGGGTTGCCTACATAAATGCTGGAGGCGAGTTGGGGGAAAGCGTGTCCTGTCTTCCTTGGGTCTCCCTGGAGTGCTGATGGCCTCCAACCCGAGTTAAAAGTCATGATTAGCCTGACAAATACTCTCACTCCACAGTAATGCCTACTCATCCGGGCTGGTTAGAGAACAGGTGTGCTGGCTAATGGGAATGCATAGTAACCTACTGAAATTTATACTAAACATCGTCAAAGCATTAGACCTAACAGTTCTAATGTTATGCTGAAGATGAAATGGCTTTCTTTGAGGAACAAAACTGCACCATGGGATTTCGACAGCCCCTTTCTCCCATGGCTGCTCATACTAATGTGGGCACACTCAGGGACATAGCTGCTCCTCACTGTCCTTATGACTTTGAGCAGCAGTTCAGATCCACCTGGTGAGTCCTCATTTTAAAATTTCCCAGGACACTGTGGTGCTAGGAGTCAGCCATGTCACACCTTCCTCATCCATAAAAGTGGAGGGTTGAGTTAGAAGCCAATAAATGATCCTCTTTTTTTTTTAAAGATTTTTATTTATTTATTTATTTGATAGAGAGAGATCACAAGTAGACAAAGAGGCAGGCAGAGAGAGAGAGAGAGAGGGAAGCAGTCTCCCTGCCGAGCAGAGAGCCCGATGTGGAACTCGATCCCAGGACCCGGAGATCATGACCTGAGCCAAAGGCAGCGGCTTAACCCACTGAGCCACCCAGGCACCCTGATCCTCTCTTCTTGAACTATTATTCATTTTAACCTATATTGCTGTTAAGATATAACCTGGAAATGCCTTAAAAATTAAAACTAGATTTTAGTATTTTTCCTTGTCAGATATATTCATAAAAGAAATAGAAAAAAAAAAAGTTCCAGTAATTTGTGCCGAACTTTTGGAATGTGGCTCTCTTTTGGAACCTTTGACATTTCTGTCCATGTCCCACTCTTGTTTTGGCTGGTCATGTAATAAATCTTCTTTGATGTTCTTCTTATGCTTCTCTTCCTCCCCACAGTGTTAATCACTTCCAGCTCTCTGTTTAAAACCATCACCAAACACCACAGCCTACGTAGAGCTTCAACCTTTCAGTTGAACTTGATAGAACTTGTTGCTGACTTTTGCCCATCAAGCCATGCTAGGTCCTCTGACAAATGCATCTCCGTTTGGTAAGCACCATCAACTCTAGAGATCCCTGGGTTAATTCCCTCCATTCTAGAGGAGGAAACACATAGGACTCAATTAAGAACTTAGGGCACCTGGGTGGCATGGTTGGTTAAGCATCCAATTCTTGTTTTCAGCTCAGTCATGATCTTAGGGTCCTCGGATGGAGCCCCATGTTGGGCACCATGCACAGCAGGCAGTCTGCCTGAGGCTTCTCTCTCTCCTTCTACCTATCCTCCCCCAAGTAAATAAATAAATAAATAAATAAATCTTAAAAAATCCTCTATGTTCCCTCACTGCCAAACCTCTTGAATAGAAAGTTCTTTCTATCCAATACTCAAAAATGGTAACCCTGTGTCTTCTAATTAATTCATAACCTATCTTCTCCCAGAAGGCTTGCCAAGTATGAACCTTATGCTTTCTCCTTTCTCCCTGTTCCCTCTTAAAGTAGTCTCATGTCTAATGCTATCTACAGAAAGACGAATAACTACAAAGCAGTATAAGCCCATCTATTTTATTCCTGTAATAGATTAGATATTTTATGTGCATAGTGGGTATTTAATAAATATGTGTCTATTACTTAGATAGACTGGATAAAAATACTATTAAATGTTGTAATAGAACATATTGGTCATTATTAAGGATGCTCTTTTGGTTGTCTTGTTTCCTAAAACTATAAGATATATCTATCAACTTTTCTCAACACTCCTATTCTGGAACACTCTTACTTGCCATATTACAAAAGAAAAAGTTTGGTGATAGAGAAAAAGTTCCCTGATTGAAAGTCATAAAACTTTGACTTTCCCTTCAACCAAACTAGTTGAATGACCTTGAGCAAGTGACCTTGAACAACTTCTCTGGGCCAACATTTCTGCAAGTGCAAATTGGGGATGTTGAACCCAATGATTTCAAGTTCCCTCCCCCTTCACGTCCCATGATGTTAAGGCAGGACTGCACAATATTTACAGATGTTTGTTCAGGGATTTATTTGGAAGGAATCTTACACTTCTAAATATTCATTCCATTCTGATCTACCTAATGTCCTTATCTCCATTATATACATCATTATGTTATTTGCGGGAATGTAATACCTTTTTACTATAACAGGATCCTCATACAAAGAAGCAATTTTCACAAGGAGCCAGAAGCAATTTTTGGATGTGATGATTAAACCATTAAAGTTAGAACTCTGAAGTATTCTTCAGGAAAAAATGAGTCCTAGCTTGATTAAAAACTCAAATTTCAGATGACCTTGGGTGATTGCTATCAATGCCATGGACAAGAAGATGAATACTTTCAAATTTCAAACTGACAAATGAAAAAAAAGTATTAAGAAAAGACAGATTCACTTTTTAATTCTGCAACCTTCTCGATGCTTCTTTGTCTGGCCAGTATACGAATCACAGGCAAGAAGAAGCCCATAATCTGGGTGTCTCATTACTCTAGAATGTTACAGTTTCTTATGTTCAAACCTCAGTGTGGTCTATAGAAAACTGAGTCCATGGAATACTCAGATGTTTGACAGAAAAGAGGAATGATGTCCACATGCTGCATGTATGAATCATGAGCAGAATGTGGGGGATGGATAAGCGTTACAGGCTAAACCATCCTGAAAGGAATATTTCAAAGTGGGCTTAGTCTTGCTTCTACATGAGCATGGTAGGTCAACTGCATGTGTGCTCAGAACCTCTTTCCACTCTTCTAAGGGGTTGAAACCCTCTTGATGGCTTTTACAATCAAAATCAAATGGAGAAACTCAGTATGGGTTTGGCACTCCTATTTAACCCTCCTCGTCCTGTGTATATACCTTGAATGTTTTGTTGAGCTCAAAGACACTGTAAGTGATATTGCTGTAGTAAATCTAAGCCAATTCCAGCCATTTCCAGCACTTTCTTATATGCTATGTATTCTGTGATCTACAAGTTCCTTATTAAACAGAACTCAGAAAGTGAGCTACAGATTTACTGGAAAGAACAAAGAAGGAGTGGGTCCTCAAATTAGTTCCATTTTTAGTATTAACTGATTCAATTAACTTTTAGGTTAAGTTTTAGACCAGGATATGGAGTTATGATGATGCCGTTGGGTAGATAATCTTTCCACCAGACTCACATACTCAGTTTTTAATTCTCCATTCAGATCTAAAACACATTTTGTCTTAATCACATTTTTCTCCAAATAAGACATGCATAGACATTTTAGACTTTTAAGATTTAAGAGTCTGTTCTAAAGTTAAGTTTTATTTCTTTTTTGGGAAAATTTTATTTATTTATTTATTTATTTATTTATCAGAGAGAGAGAGAGAGCAGGCGCAAGTAGGGGGAGTAGGGGGCAGAGGGAGAAGCCGGCTCCCCGCTGAGCAAGCTGCCTGATGTGGGACTCGATCCCAGCACCCCAGGATTATGACCTGAGCTGAAAGTAGATGCTTAACCAACTAAGCCACCCAGGAGTCCTACTTCATTTCTTCATATGTGTTCTTTTTGCCCTCCTTTTTAAAATAAGAATTTATACTCCGAGCCCAATCTAAAAACTAATTTTTTATAACGTAATAGAGGAGAAGTGTAGACTATTGATTGTAAGTTTCATAAGCTATAGTGGGGATTGCTGGCGTGGACCAACTAGTCAACTGGTGGTGGGGGAGAAGAGTCAGTTATTCTCATTACGAATGTCACAAGAGAAAACTGCCCTCACTGTAAATAGTATAAAAGCTGGGGGAACAGCCCTGCGTGGCTGTCAATACCCCCACTCTCTCATCTAAGCACTGTGTAAAGGTTTTAAAGACCAAAGGCTTAGATTCACTGCTCGTTGTGAACCACATCATTATTTTCCATGTAAAATGTCTGAATCAAATTTTAGTTTGAGTGTGAATTTATAGCAAGAAACTTATTCTTGGATTCAAATGATCATTGTTTAAATTCCTTGGCTGAGTTTAAGGTTTTTATAACATAGCCCACAATTTAAAATAGTGTGGCAGATTGGTACAGTAACCGTCCCAAATTAGTTCTCCCTCACTCTATCCATCCAAAATGTAACCTCCTTCCACATGGACCTTGAGCCTGGCCACACAATCTGCTTTGGTCAATGAGATGTTACGAAGCACGATGCAGGCAGAGGCTTTTAAAAGAGCTTGCGGGGCACCTGGGTGGCTCAGTGGGTTAAAGCCTCTGCCTTTGGCTTAGGTCATGATCCCAGAGTCCTGGGATCGAGACCCACATCTGGCTCTCTGCTCAGCAGGGAGCCTGCTTCCTCCTCTCTCTCTCTCTCTGCCTGCCTCTCTGCCTACTTGTGATCTCTGTTTGTCAAATAAATAAATAAAGTCTAAAAAAAATTCTTTAAAAAGAGCTTTCACACTGGGTCTGGACCCTGCTTGCCTCTGGGAGCCTTTCCTCTACAATATGAACTTAGGAAAGCCTTCAGGCGCATAAGAGACCCTCTGGAATATTGAAAATTCTGTGACTGGACTCAACAGATAGTTCCTGAGCTCCTTACAGAGTGCCCGTCATTTGATTAGTGGAGAGAAATGAACAGATTATTGCACTGATTTGATTGTCTGCCTCTGACTAGACTCTAAATTCCATGACTGTAACGGCACATCTGCTTTTCCTTACCATTGCAGCTTCAGTACCCAGCTCAATAAATAGCTATAAAATGAATGAATACAACAAAGGCTATGACAAGTACCCTATCCCGTGTGAACTCACAGTCTAACAAAGGAACCAAACACTGGCCTGCTGGTTCTCAGACACTGTGGAAGTGCATACAGTAATAGGAGAAGAGGAAGAAGGGGTGATGAACTTGGTCTCGAAGGCTCAGGGGAAGTTTCACAGAGAACATGACCTTTGAGATGGGCCTTGGTATTCTCCAGAAACTGGGCAACCTCAAATCAGCCATTCTCCTTTTGCCAAAGTACACCTACCCGATTCTTGTTGGTTGGAATTAATAAGGAAATTTCTAGCCCTCCATGCTTGACTTGGCTATGCTGAGTTGGCTTCTTGGCATTTTTCATATTCTTGAGAGGTGTGTGTGTGTGTGTGTGTGTGTGTTGCACATGTGTAATGCAAAGAAAATGCATCATGTTAAGTTCATCAGCTCTCTGGGCTAGTGTTACCTCATGCCCACCAGGCATAGAGATAGGCCAGGAAGACTGATGACCTGCAGCTCTCAGAACGACTGACTTAAACGTGGCTAAAGAATTTCCATGGTTGCTTCATGTAATATCTCCCTACATCAGTGAGGGTGCTCTTGTTTGCAGGTAAGAGAAAACCCAATCCAATGCAAACAATAAGGAAAACATAGTCTCCTACAAATAAAGAAAAGAAAAGATATTCTCTTTCAAAATAGAAATTGTTAGTTATGGAGATCTTAGGACCCATTCCACATCTTTGTTCCATCCTGCTCTGCCATTGTAGTATGTCATTATTGTGCTCAGACTAGCATTCCTCATGTTTCATAATGGCTGCTGCAATTCCAGCCATTACATGCAGAATGACACAGTCCATGGGGAGAAGAGACTATCCTTCTTGGATGTTTCATTTAAGAACTGAAAATCTTACCTAAAAGGGCATGAGAAAATTTCCACTCCCATTTCCTTGGCTAGGTCCAAGCCAGCAGCCCTCTCTCAACGAACCATTAGCAAACCAAATGAGACAGCCTTTATCACCTTAAATCACTTAGGAGTTATCTTTGAGTTGAGGATGGGATTAAACTTTCCCATTCTATACAATTTAAGCAAGTTAACAGATTTTCTGCTAAGGAGGAGGGACTGTGGGGAAATGGATGTGAGGTAAGCAAGCAATAGGGTCCATGATGGAATAGTACTCAAAGGACCTACTGTTTCTTGATTCTTCAAAAATCCATTCTTGAAAACCCCATTTCTCAGCTACAGAACAGGGAATAGGATGATATACACAGAGAACATTGCTAAACAACAAAGACCTACTGGTCGGTTGTGTCCCATAAAAGTTCCTCCAAGCCCTTGGCATAGATTTGCTGATAGCTGGAGAAGGGGACAGATCAAATACATTCCCCTTCTATATCAAACAACATCACCCTGCACACACTGAAATGAGATGAAGAATTAGCAACAAGGTGAACTTGAGCTGTAAGATTAACTCCACAAAAGAATCTGGAATTCATAAGGTATTTTTAGCTGGAGATGGTAATAAGACATTTAAATTGCTCTCAGATGAAGAAATGTCATACTGCCTACACGTTGGAGGCTTTTCACAAGTACATCTTTTTCCTAAATGGATTAATTTTGAATAAGTGTGGCATGTAGGGGCGACTGGGTGGCTCAGTCCACTGGGTGTCTGCCTTTGGCTGAGGTCATGATCTCTGGGTCCTAGGATCCAGCTTGTCGGGCTCCCTGCTCAGCGGGGAGCCTGCTTGTCCCTTGGCCCCTCACCCCTCTCATGCACTTGCTTGTGCTCTCTCTCAAATAGACAATTTTTTAAAAAATCTTTTTTAAAAAGTGTGGCAAATAATACAGACCCAATCCACCAGCATACAGAGGAGTACGTAGGCTGGTTTTTATTTGTTTTCATTTGTGACTAGGTGCTGGGTAAACAGATTTTTCAGAAATTCCCACCAAGATAGACGATGTATCCCACTTCCTCTAGGGAAACACGATCACATTCAGGCTATCACACACTGCTAAATGGAAGAGATCACTATTTCCAAATATATTTTCAAAGAACTGACATCAATATCTGCCATCAGGATTTTATTATAATAAACAGAAACAGTAACAGAAAGAGGGACAAAGGAAGACCATTCCCAGAGCAACAACTGCTTCATCTTTTAGAGGGCCCCCACTGGACATAAAACTTCTGATTTTCTCCATAAGTGTAAAGGAGTTGAACCGAATGAAGATTGAGAAAATCCTTGTTAGTGGAGTTCATGGTGAGATAGATACATGTGGTAAAATAAAGAAACCTGAAGTTTGAAATGAGAGGAAGAGCAACAGGTTGTTAACTGTCTACTGCTGATTCTCAGACTAGAGCTGTTCTGAAGGGAGCCCTGGGGAAAAATCCAGTCCTTGCCAACAGGATGACCATCCTCCTAGGCCAGAGTGTCAGGTTAGGCCAGAAGACCAACTTACACCAGGGGCTCATCACCCACCCAAACCTGCACTCCAGGCTCCCACCAGGGACTACATCCTCAAACAGAAAGCCACTGAGCTCTACCAAAAGCCTGGCTAAATGACATGATACATAAGGAAGATCGTTAGAGGGACACAGAATCCATCCATTTCTCTGTAAACTCTGGGTTTTACCCTTGGACCGAGTTGGGCTATCACAAAGCTGTCTATTGAAGCAAAATTTCTTGGCCCCATCAAGAGCTGCCTTGACTGAGTGACGTATTCATGACCTTGGTGGTCATTAAGTGATACCATAAGATACAGCATCACACAATCCAGTTCTGTGTTGGTGATGAAGTAATTGACCATTCTGTCTCCTAACTTCCTAATTATTATTTTTTTTTCTCATTGCAGGGCTTATTTGTTGGTACCTTACATGTAATTATCCCAATTTGTAAAACAACCTAGTACTGTGAATACAAGTATTCCCATATAAAAGATGAAAAACCGGGAATTAGGCAAATTAAATAATTTGTCCAAGGTCAATTGTAGAGCTGCTGTTCAATCCTAAATGAAGCCTAAATGCTCTTTAATCCACTACACCACCTGGAAAACTAGTATATTTCTGCTTTGTGGAAAACGAGGAGGGTGTAACTGTTTATGGCCCTATTTTTCCTCTTGGCTACCAGGAACTTGAGGGTAAAAGCTATTCAAGTACAGCAGTTTTTTGAACTTAGGGTTTCTGTATATTACAGCTTCTATTTGAATTTATGTTTACCATGGTTCTGATATGTTTTCATTTATATTTTACCATTTTATTTTATATTTCCTATAAATGGTCCAATTATTTGCTCATTTGAAGAATGAGCTAAGTATTTAATAATTTCACCAATAAACAAAGAAAATGTATTCCTGTTATTCTCTGGCCTGTGAAAATATCAGTTTAAAATTTATCTTTTTTTTTTTTTTTTTTTTTTTTGCCTATGGCGTATCCACAACTTCGTGGTAGGCTAGTTGCAAGCTTGACTCAGTTTCGAGTTGCTATTATAATTAACAACACTTATAATCTTTCCTCCTTCACCTGGTAGTAGTATCTGCATTGCCTTTTAGAGAATCACCCCCTTCCCTGCTCCGTCCTTCAGATTTTCGGAGTGGTGCCTTCAACCCAGCCTCTTGCGAGGATGTTCGAACTGGGTACAGTCAACCAGCACATCCTACCCACTGGACATGACAACTGGTTAACAGACGGGCACCTGAACTTAGGCGTCCACTGAGACTCCATCTCAGGAATTTGTAGGCCTATTGAAAGTCAAGTCCTTTTTTCTACTATCATTACTGAGTAAGATGCCTAAAGGCAACCAATTAACCACCGAAAGAGAGGAACTACCTAAGAGTTAGTTAGGCTGCCCAAGAACTGGGAGGTGAGAATAGACCAGAGCTGATGGGACCGATGGAGTCCCTGGATCCAGCCATACTGACTGAAAGGCTTTAGTTATGTCGGTAAATACATTACCTCTCCCCTAAATATAGCCCCACCAGTGTGTATGTACACAAATACACACGCACACACAAACACACACGAAGACACACACACTTTTGTATTTGTTTAAGCAGTCTCATTTGGGCTTTTATCATTCACAACAAGGAGACCTAATGTTTTGAAAAGCTAGTGAAAGTCTGCGTTAAAGCCAACTTCTTCTTCGAAGCCTCGTCTAACACTTCTGGGTTGTACTGAGGCCCATTCTCTCTGAAAGTCAAATAGAATCTATACCTAGTAACTCATTCCTTAGTTAGGCACGTGATGGTTTATATCATTCTTTAATTGGTCTTGGGACAAGGATGCCAACCGGATGCACGGACTAGCTTGTAAGGCTCTGGGAGGGCTAAAACCTCAGAGTTCTGCTATGACTTTCCCCCTCCCTCCTTGCCTCTGTCCCTTCTTCCCTCTGGCTCTCCCTCCACCTCCTCTCTCCCTTCTCTTTCTGTTTCCTTTTTGTCACAGTACATGGTTTTTGGCCCAGTACATAACAGGGATGCAATAATGATTGATTGATTAACCAGTTATTTTGTCTGCACTAAATGTGGATATTTTATTTGGAAAGTAAACATATGCCATTTTTGTACTGTTGGCTGCTTTCTTTTATTCCCACAGTCTTCTCATATTTAATATGGAAAACCAGCATTTTTCAAACCTATTACCAACTACATAAAATATTTTGAAATGATGACCATCTCTGTGGCAGATTCTGCTTGTTGCCTACCTAGTATCTATTCTTCCTCTCATCCTAATGGAATCATGGTTTCACTCTTGATAAAAATAAACCCAACTGGAAATATTCCTCCACTTAGACTCATCTGAAATCGGAGGTGACCGAGTGATCAAATTCTGGCCATTTAACAAATAAATGAGATATAAAGGGACATTGCTGAAATGGCCTTTTAAGAAAACTTCTAACAATGAGCGGACTCATCTGGCATCCTTTGTCAAACTTGTACATTCCATTCCTTTTTCCTTCCTGGAACACAGGAGCAATGCCTAGAGATGCAGCAGCCATCTTGCGACAGTTAGGAAACAAACATTAGGATCATTGTACAAGCTAAACTCTACATGATAATGAGGTTTTTCTGTAGAAAAATAAATGAGATAGATCCCTGATGGCATCACTGTGCCATTATACCAGATCTGGGCTGCTTCTTGCAGGAAATAAATAAGCCTTCTCGCCTATTTAGGCCAGTGTAGTTAGGTTTTGTGCTGCTTTCCACCAGATGCATTTTTAACTGAGGCTGACACTTCCCCTTTTAGTTTCTGATAATTTTGTTAGTTTTTAAACATGGCCACACATATTATTATCCTCTGAGCAAATCAAGAGCACTCGTGGGAAAAGTGCTCCAGTCTCAAACCATTCCTTTTGGTCCTGCTGTGTACTGACACTGCGTAGCAGCACAACTGGCTTAAAAATTCTATGTCGATGATCAAAATATGTCACTGGGAAGCTCCGTGCTTTCTCTCTTCAAGCGCTTTAACTTTAAAATTCCTTCCTTTGACAAGGTGCTCTCTTTTCTTGGGTAGTTTATAAAATATTTATGGTTGGAAGTCAAAGGTAGCCGGATAAGGAGATGCATCTGTCATAAACACCATCTGTGCTAGCAGCCCGTCAAGTGTAACTCACCACACGGCTTTAATCTACTCGGTTATGGCAAAGACTCCCGGCAGTAGATGGACTGTTGCCTTAAAACACCACAGAACACACTAATTTGCTCAGAAATACAGCTGAAGAGTCCTCCAGCCTCTATGACCCCGCCCCCAGCTTCAGCGCAAAAGCCTTACATCTGTCCTTTGCATACTTCGCACCTTGAAAATTACATGGTCAATAAACAACTCTTGATCTAATTCTGTGAGTTGCTCTTTTTTTTTTTTTTAAATATTTTATTTATTTTTTCAACAGAGAGAGATCACAATTAGGCAGAGAGGCAGGCAGAGAGAGGGAGGAAGCAGGCTCCCTGCCAAGGAGAGAGCCCTATGTGGGGCTCAATCCCAGGACCCTGGGATCATGACCTGAGCCGAAGGCAGAGGCTTTAATCCTCTGAGCCACCCAGGGGCCCCTGTGAGTTGCTCTTAAGGCCAAACTATGTTCTCCAATCCGTCAAGGGGCATGATCTTATCTGGGGTAACCACATTCAAGAGTGGAAATGCAATTTTATTTTTCAGGAATTTATAAACAATCCCTTTGAAGCTTCAGAGGAGTAATACTTGGTAAACTTTGACATAAATTATTTAAAACTGTGACTTGGAAATCTTTCTCTACTCTTTCTCCTGGTCTATATACTTGCAAACAACCTACACGTTGGGAACCTTTGGAGAAAACCTGCCATAAACTGCAATATTTTCCTCCCTCCCTCCCTCTCCCCTTCCCTCCTTCTCTTCCTTCCTCCCTCCCTCCCTCCCTTTCTCCCTTCCTTCTTTCCTTCCTTCCTTCCTTCCTTCCTTCCATCTTTCCTTCCTTCCTTCCTTCCTCCCTTCCTTCCTTCCTTCCCATCTTTCGTAGAAAGTTAACAAATCATTCTGAGTTGCAAATCCTTCATCTGAGTTTGTCATTTTCCTTTTTAAAGATGTTTCCTTACCCATTGAAAAAGTCCCTGTGTGTTTTTGAACAAGATCGTAAACTGCTCAACTTTGCTTCCTCAAAGAACTTGGAACACCTGCTCCCACAGGCGGGTGCTGTCCTGCTTGGGTCTTTTGTCTTTTCCCCTATAGGCCCACTGGCTTTTCTTTAAGGGATCAATCTTTCTCTTTCTATTGCCTGAACACAAGTTCATAGAACTAAATTTTTCAAATCATGTTGAGAACGTAAGAAACCAGAAAATGAAAGCATATCATGTCAACAGTTTGCATGGCTAATTCTACACCATGGTAGTGAAAGCTCTAGGATAAATGCAGTCATCTGTTTCTGCACAAGAAATGCGACATAAGCATTAATATTAGAAAAATAAGTACAGGCTTAAATTCTTTTAAAGCACCCAGAGTAAAGAATCAAGCAGGCATAGTCATGCCAGCACCACTTAGATTCTCAAAAAACACTCATTACGCCTTCTTGCAGTCCAACTCCATCCACAAGCGTGTAAAATCCTGACCCCCATGACCCTAGTTGATAGAAAGCCACAGTGATATCTTTCTGGGGATGGCGCAGGGCTCCTGGATGAGACTAGTACCCACAACCCACAACACACATGTCAACCTCCCTTTCTGGAGGGGGTTGTGAATGTTTGAGAAGTATGTATCTAGGAAGTCCACCCCCTGCATGATAGCCAAGGGGAAAGTCAGGATGTCTCTGCACACTAACATAGTGGATTATCCCCATCATAACTGGGCTAAAACTGAGGCCCCAGATACTGCTCAGCTGAAACACACTGCATAGAATGGCTAAAATGAACAACTTGGGAAACAACAGGTGTTGGCGAGGATGCAGAGTAAGGGAAGCCCTCTGACACTCTTAGTGGGAATGCAAACTGGTGCAGCCACCCTGGAAAATAGTTTGGAAGTTCCCTGAAAAGGTAAAACTAGAACCACCTTATAACCCAGCAATTGTACTACTAGACATTTGTCCAAAGGATACAGACATAGTGATCTGAAGGGACACATGCATCCGAATGTTTATAGCAGCAATGTCCACAATGGCCAAACTGTGGAAAGAGCCCAAATGTCCATCAACAGATGAATGGATAAAAAAGAGGTGGTATATGTATATGTGTGTATGTCTGTATACACATATACATACAATGGAATATTACTCAGCCATCAAAAATCTTGCCTTTTGCACCAATGTGGATAGAACTAGAGGGTATTATACTAAGCAAAATAAGTCAGTCAGAGAAAGACAAATACCATATGATTTCACACATATGTGGAATTTAAGAAACAAAACAGATGAACATAGGGAAAGTGAAGGAACAATAGAATAAGATGAAAACAGAGAGGGAGGCAAATGATAAAAGATGCGAACTCTAGAAAACAAACAGGGCTGCTGGAGGGAAGGGGGTGAAGGGATGGGGTAATTGGTTGATGGATATGGGGAGGGCACTTGATGGAATCGGCACTGGGTGTTATATGCAATTGATCAATCACTAAATTCTATCCTTGAAACTAGTAATACTAATAGTAATACTAATAATTCAATAACTAAATTGAATTCAAAAAAATTTTTTTTAAAAATGCATTACATAGGAGGACAGTCTCTTCTCAAATCAGGATGTAGGCAAAATTGTGAAGTTGGCTAAACTCCAGTGTCCCCTCCCTGATCTGAATTAATATTAACTTCCTACTATGTGCCAAGGAGTTCAGGGGTGAAGAATTGCTGATAGTCTTGTAGGGATTCTGTGTGAAAGGGAAGTGATAAACAGGTCCAAGGGGAGGGCCCTGAGCAGAAACACTTAGCCCCCCAGGGGCGGGGGGGGGGGGGAGGGGGGGGGGGATGGGAAAGGCTGCCCCGAAGGGTTCTACAGCATGGGTAGTGAAGCACCAGATAGGAAATACCCTAGGCCATAGAGGGCTTATTTTCAATGTTTGTTATCTGTTTGTTACACAGACTTTTAAAAACATAAAAACTATTCTCAGCCTGTGAGGTTGTTTCTCAAACCATAACAACATCAGGCTGGTTTGGCCCATGGGCCAAGTGTATTGACCCATCTTCTAGAGGAAATAATATCTGGTGCTGAGTTCCTAAGGACAAGATGTAAAACTGACTACTGTTTAATAAATGCTTTCATTTGTCAGGCCCTGGACCAATGGCTTTATAAAATTCATTTCATTTCATCAACCCAAAACCATAAGAGGGTTCTGTTTTTTTTTTTTTTTTAAAGATTTTTATTTATTTATTTGACAGACAGAGATCACAAGTAGGCAGAGAGGCAGGCAGAGAGAGAGAGAGAGAGAGAGAGGAGGAATCAGGCTCCCCACCGAGCAGAGAGCCCGACTCGGGGCTTGATCCCAGGACCCCGGGATCATGACCGGAGCAGAAGGCAGAGGCTTAACCCACTGAGCCACCCAGGTGCCCCATGAGGGTTCTGTTTTTATCACTATCATCTAATAGCAAGGAAACTGACGACTGGGGGCATCAAATTACTTGTCCAAAGTCATAGTCCCAGAGTCTAGGTGAGACTGGAAGCAGGTCTTCTGGCTTTAAAGGGGCCAAGAACAGGCCATGTACAGTTGTGTAGGTTGTGCCCTGGACAAAGACACCCACAGAACAGGTGTGAGGGGCTGAAATCCAGGAGTCTGGGTGAGAAGCAGCGTCTAGCCCAAAGAAGGGGAAGGGGTGCACAGTTCTTTGCACAAAGGTACACCTTACCAAGCCATGTACTTCAGAGGCTGCATTGCTGGGTATTTGGGAAGCCACCTATTTTTAACTGGTCCAAAGATTATCATTCTTAGAACTGTAATTAGCGATAGCTGGTTCTGGACACTAGGATTTTGCCTAAATCCCTGAAATATAGAACATACCCACACTTTCAATCATGGCTTAGAAAATATTGTGTAACTACAGTGAGATAGCCCTTCCCACCTACCACGGTGGCTGCAATTAATCAGATGGACCACCACACGTGCTGGCAATGATACGGAGAAACCAGAACTCTCATACGTTGTTGATAGAATATACAATGGTCCAGCCGCTTCGGAAAACAGCTTGGCAGTTCCTCAAAAAGTTAAACATGGTTACTATATGGCCCTGAAATTCCACTCCTAGGTATATGCTCAAGATATGGTCCAAAAAATCTTATCCTTGAATGTTCAAAGCAACATTATCTGTAGTAGCCAAACAATGGAAACAACCTAAATATCCATTAAATGAAGATGGAATCTATCCATCCAACATGGTTAGCGAGTGTCCTGCCTGCTACGTAAGGAGTGAAGTCCTGACACGTGCCACAATGTGGATAACTCTTGAAAACAGGTGCTAAGCAAAAAAAAAAAAAAAAAAAAAAAAAGCCAGATACAAATGGCCACACACTGTAGAATTCCACTGATACAAAATGTGTGGAATAGGCAAAACCAGAGAAACAGAAAGCAGGCCAACGGGTGCCCGGAACTGAGCAGGGCAGAGGAGATGGGGGCAGAGGGTTTAGGAGGGAAGTAGGGAGTGACTGTCAGTGGGTGCCATGCTTCTTTTTGGAGGTGATGAAAATCTTCTGAAATTGGGTAGTAGCGTCAGTTGTAGAACTTTGTGACAATACTAAAAACCACTCAGCTGTATGCCTCTAAAGGGGCGAAGGCTGTGGTGTATGAATAATATCTCAATTTTAGAAACCCTGTGGATGTGTGATTTCTCTTTCCCCACCACAAGGTTGTCCAGCCCCCTGCCAGCCCCTTTCCCACCTTCACTCATCTGAGGTGGTGTTTGCTGGGTCAGATGCCCGAGCTACTGGCCTAGCCTCTAGTTATGGTGGACACAGGAAGAGGGTGAAGGCTACCAGGCAGAGGTGGTGGGGGTGGGGTGCTAAGAAACAAAAGAAACATTAATTTACCCCATGTGGCTGGAGCCCAGAGCGGGAGAGTGGGGCTTGGCAGGGGAGGTGAGGCAGAGGGAGATGGGGCTGCAGAGTGACAGGTTCCAGATGGGGGTGGGGAGGTAGGGGTGATACTCCATGACTGGGCTGGGTAACCTCTATGTCCTCATCTGTGCTTTTACAGCCCACAAGGCTGCTGTAGAGGTCCCTCTTGCTCCAGAAACTTCCAATCCAACAGTCTATCCTGGGATGCTGAAGGCTCACTGGGGGTCCTTTCTCCCAGGGGTGTGGGTGTTCCAAAGTAGGACTCAGAGGAGAACAACCCTTAACACAACACCTTGCTTAGGGTACCAAGGATGCCGGAGAGGGAGAAATGAGGGGAGGGTGGGGCCCCAGCCTAGACACACTATAGAGGTTAGCTGCTTTTTCAGCACAGACCCATAAAACACTGCCTGTCCCCCCAGGAATACTAGACCCAAAGCCTCCCATCTCCAGTTTGTGGGGATCTTCCTGTCCACCCATTGCAGGATGGTCACTGGGACAGAGCTGGGCACAAAGTTATTTTCAACTCCCTAATCTACTTGTATTTTATCTTCCGCAGTAGATTATAGGCTCCCAGAGGCAGCAGCTCTGTCTTCAGAGATCCTTTTCCCCTCAGGGGAGAAGAAAATGTTCCTCCTGGGGCTCCTCAGTCTGCCTGGCCGCCCCCAGCAATTGGCCATTAACTGATGTTACATAAGCTTTCCTTGTTAGAAATAATTACTAGACTTCTCTCATGTGCCATTAAGAAAAAGCCTCTGAGACTTTTGCAAGTAACTGCATCTAATTAACACTCAAGTCACCTATTTTAGGTGCCACCAATGCCTAGTGAGGAAAGCTCCCGAAGCAGTATGTCATGCTTGCCTAGCATGGGGTCACGTTGCTGCTGTTTGTCCGTCTGACATACCTGATAGGAATACAGATGAAGGACAAAGGGAAACCAGATACAAAAAGAACCAAGACAAGTCTCATCACCACCTCTCAAAGATTCTTAGTTTTGCTTTTAAAAGAGCAAGCAAGAAATGTGTGCTATTCCAAAGCAAAAGTGAACAGACGGCAAACCTCCCCGGGGTGGGGAGAGGGGGTAGGGGTGGGAAGAGGCCCAGGTCCTTAATGCTCCTGGGTCTTCATCTTGAGGGGCATCAGAAGGGTCTGACTTGGGGGATGCCTGAGCACACCTGGGCCTCAAGAGACCACATCCGAGAGTCTGGAGGGCAGACTGGAGGGGAGCGAGAGGGAGCTAAGATCTGAAAGACCTCACGTAATAGCAGTCAGGAACGTGAGGCAGGCAGAGCCCATTCATCCTCTAAAGATCAGTATATGGCATAAAATCCCTGAAAATAAACAAAGTCTACCATACATTTAAGCATGGATGTTGCTCTCTCACTCTCTCTCTTTTTTTTACTCTCTTTTTAAATGTGTGAGATAAAGCTTTCAAAAGAGATTCCAAGAGGATGTGTAAGGAGGTCAGGGTGTGGGAGGAAGCCTCCTTGGGTGTTCTCTAGGGTGGGCGAGAGGCCTCAGTGGCCATTCACTGGGTGTGTGGCCCCTGGCAGGCCTGCACTTTGCACCTACAGGCCTGACCTCACTCTTCACACCAGCCCTATAGCAGGGGTAGGTGTGGGTGAAGATGCCTCAGACAGGTTAATAACTCACCAAATTCACAGTGTTAGTGAATATAGAGCTAGACCTGAAACTTTTGTCAGTCTGACTCTAGACCTGAAAGCTAATTTAAGCCATTCTCATAGATAACAAGGATCAGAAATCACCTAGGAACACTCTAGAAAGTCTAAAAGGCTGAACCAACCCCAAAACCATACCAGCTGAAATACGTTTAAAAAATATAGCTTATTTGCTTCTTCAATGATTACCAAAGGTTACCTGCTTCTTCAATGATGAAAAGATGTTTAGAAAAAACCATCCCACCCCCCAAAAACCTGATGCTGAATAACTGCCTTTGGGAGACAAATTATTTTAGAAACACGCAGGTTCTGCATTTTGCCATAACGACCATGATACTTGTTGGGAATACACTATCAGCCTGATTATCTCATTATGCAGAAAAACCTTGCGTGAACCTTTCCTATTAGACTGTGAACTCACCATGGTAACAGAGAAGGTATCACAGTTACCTACCTGCAGCCCACCTGAAATGTCCTTACACACACACACACATACACACACGCACAACACACAACACACAACACACACACATCCCACGTCTACACCAAGAACACCGTGGAAAGGAAAAAAGGCTCTCCTAGCTCCAGCGAGACTCTGACATTATCCTCTGCTGGTCTGGAGCAGGTCTGAGGCAAGCAAGAACTACTGCAGGGGGAGCTGCCCAGACCCTTGGCCATGGCAGCCATCTTGGAAAATGCCCAGGACCAGTGAGCAGGTGGACAGGCCCAGACAGCGTCTTTGGAGAGGACACAGGGGCAACCCCCAGTGGTAAGGGTTTAGGGAAGAGAAAGACACATCCCGGTTGGGTTGAGGAGGCTTTTCTACGAAGGGGACATTAAGGGGGCTTAAGTTCACGTCTCTGGGAGAGACCCTAGTGCTTTGGAGGGATCACAGACTGTAGCAACGTCCATACAAAAATCATGCTGTGTATCAAAATGAACCACAAGTTGGATGAATGTTGACAAATATCGTAGTTTCCTTGGCTCATGCTTATTAATGTTGTTTATTTACATATATCCCAGTTTATTTCAGAAAGGATAGAAGGTAGCTCAAAAAGATATCTTCCCTAGAACAAGGAAGCACAAATTAAAAATAAGACTACATATTTTTTAATTACTCAGGAAAATAAAAGAGTACACGGCTTGGAATCTAATGTGGTGCCAGTAGTTAGAGCTGAAATGCATGCCATAAAGAGACTATTGATGTTTTTCTGGTATTCTGTTAGATAAGGCAGGAGCCATCTGTCTGAGCCTAATCATAAAATACGTGTAGGAAATAGGAACTCAATCATACACATTTCCTGTGATACCTTAATCATCATTTAAAAGCAAGTAAGAATAATAATTAAAAAAGAGAGAGTATTCTGTCTGACAAAGAAAAATCCGAAAAAGATGGCCTTATAAAATTTATATCCAAAGCACTGCGCAGGCCAATTTTTAAAAAGCACTCTGCAGGCAAATTCAGGTGCCAGGTGATTAAGAACCACTGTAGAAGGGGGAGTCATTAGGTGTTATAGTAAATCAAATGACTATTTAATAATTGAAAGTAGGAAGAAAGGTTGGAACAAAACTGTTAGTTTTTATACCATATGCAGGAGAGGAAAAAAATGTTTCTCTTCCAAACACTCTCAAAGAAAACAGGCCTTTATGAGATTTTTATGTGGAAATGATCTCTTAAAATTTACTTAAGCGCATTCAATGAATATTCTGAATAGGAAACCAGAGTTCCATTGATTGGGGAATAGTTCCAAGTTAGTATTCAATTCATAAAGCAAAAGGTCTTCCTTTCCTTACAGATTATTATAAAGCCCTCCTGGAACTTTCACTGGGTGATGATGACCCAGATTCCATTCTTAAGGGCCTTAGTGGCAAAGGGGCCCCTTCCAGGGTGCGCTGTGTGGCCTTTGACCACCAGGAAGCCACAGTACCCAATGTATACAGTGGGCAGTGGTTATCAGAAAGAGCAAGAAGTACTGCTCAGGCCATTTCTCTGGGTGAGTTCCAAGGTCTACCTGCCTTACAATCACTGGGGCACGCGTTAAAAATTCAAATCCCTGAGCCCCACCTGCCTGCCCCTGAATCAGGTGCTTGTGGTTGGAACCTGAGAACCTGTAACTTTACAAGGTCCTGGGAGGTTGTCCTGTCCGTGGATGTGTGAGCACTCTGCTGTCAGGAATCACGGGAGTATATGGTCACTGGTGTGTTTATATCCAGCCAGCGTGTAACTGTAATCATAAATAGGGACTCTTATTCATTAACTATTTATCAAGGGCTGCTCTGTGTAAGATCCTGCACTCTAGGCATGGGAAGAAATGCTGCTATTCTGGCGATTAAGACAACCCCGACTCTCAAATGGCTGTACACATGTTGGCAGAGAGAGGTGCAGTCTCCAGAAAACTGAGCCAGAGGGGACCGCTGCTCTCGGGTTCCATGCAATCCCTCCTCCCCAAGCCAGGGCTCCAATTTGGAGCCCAGAGGGTGATGAATGCTGCCTGGAAGCCCTGCCAAGACCCGTCTCCTCCTACTTACCCTCCACTCCTCTACTCTTTGCATGCTGCACTGAGACCCAACCATGTGATCAGATCAGATCAGAGGAACACAGGAATGGGCCATGTCATGGCATCTGGGCCATGTCATGGAAAGGGGAGAGGGAGGGTGTCAGGGATTGACCCGAACAGTGCAACTTGATGACTCAGGTGGCAAGAAATTTCCTCTGTTCTAGTCCGTATTGTCTGCCAAGGTTGGGTTCTGCTAAACAGCTAAGTTGGAATTATTTATCAGTGCAAGTCATAGGCCAATACAAATCGTAACACTGTACCCAAAATCTTAGGTCTGCAAAATCTAGGAAGTGGTATGCTCAAATGGATGGGGTACGGGGTATGTGGGTGAGGTCAGCCTCATGGGAGAGCTACGGCATCTCCTGGCAAGCGTGCTGATGTCAAGACCTTTCTCAGAGGTGGAGGAAATGAAGGAGGAGTAGTGTGGAGAGAGGGGCGCCCCGGGGATGACACCAGTTCTAGGGTCTCAGATCTCCTAGTAAATAAACTTTCTGGGCTAAGAGCTGCAGAGTGAGTGCCCTCCACCCACGGTGGATGATGAGACAACCAGGACCAGAACCATGTCTGTACTTAGCTGTGAAACCCAGAAAGAGTATTCTTCCTGTTTCACTAGTTATCATGAAGCAAAATTAGAGCCAACATCCCACCTCCCTTTTCTTGCTTCCTCTAACAATTCACCAAAAATACCCAAGAAGAAGATCTATTAAAATTGATCCATTTCAATATAGCATAGGGCCAGGGTGGCAACCTCAGTTCTACCTCTTACCAGCAGCGTGACTGTAGACAAGTTACTTAACAATAAGTTTGCCAAGAATTTCTCTGCATTTGTATGCACGTTTCTGTTTTTCCTATCTGGATCAAGATTTCTTTCCTAGAATTTGGTAATTATGTTGACATCATAATAAGGTTGCACCAGGATACAGTTCTGTACTATATGGGATGGACATTCATCATTGGTGGCTGTCTAGAATCTTCTGAACACCGTATCAATATTTTGAGAGCTTCACACAAGGTGAATCCTGCCTTTCCAACTTTTCTGGCTTTCCCTGAAGCTATGAGTGACCATTTAGAAATACTCAGAATTCCTTTGTTAGGATTCTGGAACAGCTTCTTAAATTAGAGTGACTCAGTTGGGAGGTAGGCTCTTTTTTTTTAACCCCCCCACCCCTATGCCTGCTACCAGTCTGGGAAGCGGATATGATGGCTGCTGGTTCAGTGGCTATTTTGGACCAGGAAGTCATCTTCAGCATGGAAGCCATGCACAAAAATAGTGGCTCCTTAATGACTGTGTGATGGTCATGTCAGTCTAGAACTACCCAACCCTGGACTTATTTTACAAAAAAGGAAAATAAATTTCTATCTTGGATAAGCTATTTTTATTTTTTTTAATTATATGTAGCCCCATTTAACCATATATTTTATATTATATATTGTATATAATCGTATAATATATATTGATCTTATATACTACACTTCACTTATCGGAGGGGTCAAGTTTTGATTTTGAACTATCATAGGAAAGATAAGACCATATTTAACAATATTTTTTTAAAAAGACAGAAAACCAGACATGTGTATCACCTGCCTGATGAGATGCAATGGAATGCATGTAGTACCCCCTATGACCTATTCTTCCCCAAACACTGCCTTTGAACCTGAGGAAGCCTCTGCATCTAACCACCAATTTACAGGAGATACAGAAAGTAGAGTAACATGTTCTGTAACACCACAGGGAGGCAATCATCCAAACCCAGAATGTAGGAAACTCTACATTTAGAAAACTGAAAAATGGTTCAGTTTCTTCAAAAATAAGTTGCACGGCAGGGAAGGAGAATTTACAGAATTAAGGATTTACAGATTAGGGGCACATGGGTGTCTCAGTGGCAGTTAAGTGTCCGCTTTCGGCTCAGGTCCTAATCCCAGGGTCCTAGGATGGAGCCCCACATCAGGCTCCCTGCTTAGCAGGGAGTCTGCTTCTCCCTCTCTCCCTCTGCCTATCACTGCCCCTGCTTGTTTTCTCTCTCCCTGTCAAATAAATAAATAAAATCTTAAAAAAAAAAGAATTTACAGATTAAAAGCAACTCGAGACACATCAACAAATGCAATATGTAGAAACTTCTTTGGGTACTGAGTTAAGCAAACCCACTGAGAAACATTTTGAGACAATCAGGAAAATGCAGACACTATGGATTTCTGATGCTATTAAGGTATTACAGCTAATTTTAAGTTGTAATAATGATATTGCAGTTATATTTTTAAATTCTTATGTATGTGCTTATAGAAACACATACTGACTGATATATTTATATATGAAAGGACATAATATATAGGATTGGATCTAAAATAATCCAAGGATGAGGTAGGGCTTTGAGAATATGAATGAAATCAAATAGACCACGTGTCTTAGTCAGTTTGGGCTGCTATAACAAAAATACCATACACTGGGTGGCTTAAACAACAGAAACATTTCTCACAGTTCTGGGGGGCTGAGAAGTCCAAGATCGAGGTGCAGGTGAGCTGGATTTCCGAGGACCGCTTTCTGCTTGGTGTGCAGATGACTACCTTCTTGCTGTATCTTCTCCCATGGCAAGGAGTGAAATCATTTCTGTCACTTCTCCTCTTCATAAGGGCACTAATCTCACTCATGGGGGCTCTATCCTTATGATCTAGTTATCTCCTAAGGCCCCACCTCCAAATACTATCATACTGGGGGTTAGGGCTTCAACATATGAATTTTGAGGAACACAAACATTCAGTCTGGACCTCATGTGCTGATAACCATACAGCTGGGAGATGGGCACAGACTTTGTAATTTTCGTGTATGTTTAAAAATTTTCTATAACTTTAAAACAATACTCAACAAAACTCTTATATTCTGGAGTAGACTCTGAATATTTTTTCCTTGATAAATCCATTTTCTTTTAAGATGACAGGTTCTTTTCTATAGAACCAATAATTAACTGACTCAGAAGATTATCTGAAGTGGCAGAGGGAAGCCAAAATGGTAGAATCAGAATTTCATGTTAAGGAATCAAAACCCCAAGAGCTGGATTAACTATTCACTGTTAATTCACTATCCAAAACCTTTAGGGACATTCATCACTGATGATAGAATGATCTTCTGATGAATTTTGACGAATTCATGTAATTGCATCTAAATCTAGTTGGTTTCTTGGGTCACCCCAATGCTCACAAAAGAATTTTGGTCCCTAGAAGACTGGATGACTGCAGAAATTGCTTGTTCCTGTAAATACAAGGTTTTATGTAGTCCTGGAAGGGAGTCCTGTAGACTGTAGATGGAGAGAGTCTACAATAAAGGCATTCTTTGGACAAAGCCCCTATAGTGGGCGGGTCACAACTCAACCAATTCAAGATGTGCGTTTCCAGAGGTTCTGCCACCCCCCCGCCCCGTCAAAGTAAAGCGTTTACGGATGATCTCTGCTTAAACTCTTGGTTTCCAGTTGGGCGATTTCTTTAATGACTGTTTGGTAAGCTGAGGGGCTCATAAAAGCCACGGGCAGTGCAAGTCCCTACTGGCTCCACTAGCTCCAAAAGAAATTGCCGCACAAAGCTATCTGAAACATCTAAGTTTCTCTGTATAAAGTAAGAACCAGGCACCAGCAGCAGGAGTGAAACTTGGGTCAGGCCAAAAATGCAGACTCTCAGGGCCCCCTCAGGCATCTTAACAAGATTCCCACTGATTCCCATGCATCTTTCTGGTACAACAGCAGCCTGGGCACACCTGCCTGCTTTGTAATCAAGCACACCGAACAATTCAGTGTGAAACCATCATCAAGGCAGCATTAGGTAATAGCATAAGATACTTATTCTCCGAAGAGATTTTTAAGGGCTACTCTCTGTGCTTATCTGTGGGTGACTCATCACAAGATAAAAATAAAACCCAGACTCTCAGGGATCACCAGCCACACCTGATAACTCTTTATCTTCATTTCTTGCCAAATCTATGAACAGGCTCCGAGCAGCCAACTGTTCATCTCTCCCTGTGGATAAATTATGGAGGTCATTACAAGCAAACGCAATGTAGATAAGAGTTGCCTCCTCTTGATCCTTGTGTTCTCTTAAATTATACACCACAGGGTTATAGTTATTGCTGAACGACAGCAAGTCCTGAATGCCCCTATGGTGCAGAATTTAAGGAAACGCAGCTCAGGACAGACAGATGCAAGGACACCAGTTCGCTCTCCCTCCCTTTGTCTGTTTTCTTTCCTTCTGTTATCGCTCTGTGCTGTTATATGTCATCTGATAAGTAGCCTTGAGATGAAAAGAAATGACAACTCATGAACTGAAACTTTCATTGAAATATTTTCCAGTGGAGTGTATGGACTCAGGAAATGGACGCAAAGTGCTAGTAAAAGACCGGTGGATAACGCATTTGACTCTATTTTTAAATTATAATCTCTTTGCTGCTGAAAAGGATTGGGCACCACTGTCTTCTCCTCCCCCACCCCTCCAAAAAAAGCACAGAACCAAGAAGACAACTAAAACAAGAACAAAAGACAACAGGTAAGTAAAAAGGGAAAGGAGACAATACAGAAAAGGGAAAAAACGATTTCATCTCCCTACCAAATTATTTTTTTCTGATAATTTTTTTAAACTTTACATTTCTCTTTGGAGCATCTGAGTTTCCAGTTGTGACTTTCTAGAAAACCTATTTGTTTTAAAAACCCAATTTTTCCAAAGCCGAGTGACTGAGAGAAGAATGACTGGGAATTCTAAAAGCTAAAAAGTAAAGCCTGAAGGAAGAAGACATCAAGTCTATCAACAAAATCAAAGACCGGTAAAAAAAAAAAACATAAAGGAAGAGCTAGTCGCTTCCCAAAGGGAGAGAAAGGTTTCGGTGGCTGGTGAATGAGGATGAAGAGGGACAAGACTAGGTCCCAGAAGCTGTCTGGGCCCCAAGGAAAAGGTCTAGCAATCCACCCCTCCCCACCCCACCAAGTGTTTTGGGGAGTGGTGGGTTGATAGAAATCCCAGAGGAAGGGGGCCAGCTCCCCACGGGGTGTCTTCAGAGGCTCTGGACCATATAGAGAAGCACTGTCGCTCTTAACCAGAGCTTGAGCTTCTGGGTGTCTTTGGCTGAGGGAGATACTCAGTAACATGGTTCTGGGGCAGTTTGCTATAAGAGCACTTCTGAGTTTTCTCTGGAGCTATGAGACAATGTTGGGTCCCCTGGGTCAGGACAAGGAAGACGCAGCACATGTGCACCTGCTGAGCAGAGACCCTGCTTGGGCCAGTGTTATGGAAACAACAGGCTGAAACCCAACACTGGGCCCAGTGACCTGAGACAACCCTGCACAGAAGACAGCATTGGGACAAGGTGTCACTCCCCTGAGGTCACACAAACTTCCCTCACCCCCCCAGGGAAATGATGGGCCATAAGAAGGGATGAAAGGAACAGGAAGGAGACACCTGAGAAGGTGAATTTAAACTGGAAGAAACTAAGAAACTACCACCAGTGGAAATGGGGACTCCTGGGCAGGATTACTCATATCAGGGAAAAATCTAAAATGCTACATTTTTGCCCAGCTAACTTCTTACCTTCAAGTGTGTATATACATATGCATATGTCTATATCCTGAAATTTACAAGAAAGTTGAACTCTAATTAATGGAAAAAGCAGGAAATAGAGGTCTGTCTAGTGGTTTGGGGTTAATTGCAGTAACTTTTTTTAAGGTTGTGGGCCTGCAGTCCAGGCAGAAAGCACAGGTGGGCTGTAGTCTGGAAGAACGGGGGATGGGCTTGATTGTCCTTAGTGCCCAGAGGTCTGGAGGAAGAAAAGGGAGACTAGGTAGGAAGGACTGTCAAGAATGTATTCAAGACTATATGAGAAGATTTAAAGAACCTATTCTGATTATGAAATTTATCTGTTTCCGCAACACAATCAAATTATTTCCTGGCTCCATTAATAGGAAACAAACTTCTAAATCATTAAATACATAGCAGAAAATGTCCCCCATTTTCCCCAAATCATGCAGGACTGTGGCCTATTGCTTTTCTTAATAAGGTTAGTTCCTTCTACATTTGTGGAATTAAGGCAATAGTTCTTAAAATAATAAGCACTATCCATCCTGTGAAAATGGAACTTGCCTATTTAGCCATCTGAACACATCACATCTGCCATCACTTTTGATGGGGGAAAAGTGCTTGCGGAATGTCTATCCAGCAAAAGATTTATCTTCTTGCCAGCTACTTTGACCACAGCGGAGTAATCACTTAGAAGGCAGGAGCAGAGGCTGGCAATTCTCTAAGTGAAAACAGAGGTGGTCTGCCAGCACATGTCCCCCCTGCTAACATGTCATCCCAAAGGACAGCACTGCGGAACAACATTGCATGAATAATGCAGGTTCCGAGAGAGTTCTGAGTCCCTAGGGCCCTCCGGGCTCCACTACCGAAACCAAGCAGCAAAAAGTGCCCGCCCAGAGCTCCTTGCGGCACCTGAAATTAGAATATTAGAAAGCCTATTTAGAGGGAGATGAAAGTTTTCAACCTTTTTATATATACGTGTATATGAAGAATTTCAAATCCTAAGTTAATAAAATCATTCATCTATTCTAAGTGCCGCAAGCACAACGAGAGAACCATTTCGTTTCCTACGCCTTAGCCGGTGACTTTTGAGAACGGGAGAAAGCACTTCTCTCACGGTGGAACTTTTAGAACTCTGTTGTGGAGTCTATTCAAGGCCAAAAGCAGATGGCAATACCCATTTGCATATTTGAGCATCCATTATAATTAGAGCTCTTTAAATATAAAAAAGTTGAATTACTTTCCATTAGAGTTTCTGACAACATAGAGAAATTTCATTAAAACATGCTTCTTCTCAAAGAGAACATCATAAGGCGAATATAATTTCCAATAAAATAAAATTGGAAAAAAAGACATTCATATAAAAATTTTTAAAATTTTAAAAAATTTAAAAAGTCTTAAAAGATAATTCTAAGCTTTTAAAATTATGAAATATGAAATACATACAAAAGAATGTATGAAAACATATTCTTATAATCCTTAATTTTGGATGAATTATAGCTTTAGGCTGTAACTCAAACATTCAAGGATCATATAATCATAACATCAACTGTAAATAATTAGAAGATTAGGAGGAAATTATTGAAAATATTTTGATAAGGTTCAAGAATGAAACCCATGTGAACAGAAGGAATAAATTAAGTTCTTAGATCCCCCCAAAAGGGGATGATTCACCTTTTTAATCAATAGTCTTTTTGTGATGCTAATAAAAAGATTTCTTCAATTCAAACATTATATTACAAAAGCATTTTGTAATTAAAATGAAGGAAAATTCATCTTTCACATATACTTTCGGATACATTTGAAAACATCTATAACTTAATAATTCAAATTACTCATGATTACATGGAGGTAAAAGAAATTGGATATTTATAATTCAAATGTAAAATAATAAATTTGTAAAATATTGTTATTCTGTGTAACAATGGCTGACATTCTCATCTACCAAGATAAAAAATAAACCCTGAAAGTCCAGAATGTTGAAACGAAATTATTTTTCTCTGGGATACTTCACTAATGTACCACTTGGCTTTGGGTCCATAACAATAACCAAGTGGTCCTTTATGTTTTTGACTGGATGAAACAGTAATCTAAAAAGGTATCTCACTGTATCACTGATTAAAAATATATTATGTTTACCTATTAAAAACATTTAATAGGGATGCCTGGGTGGCTCAGTCAGTTGAGCCTCTGCCTTCGGCTCGAGTCATGATCCCAGGGTCCTGGGATCGAGTCCCACATGGGGCTCCTTGCTCAGCGGGGAGCCTGCTTCTCCCTCTGCCTGCTCTGCCTGCCGCTCCCCCTGCTTGTGCTCTCACTCTGACAAATAAATGGATAAAATCTTAAAACACACACACACACATTTAATAACAAAAACACATGTTTGCTAGGGGAAAAAAAAAACTTGGCTAACATGGATCAATCTGATTTGAACCAAATGCCACAAAACATATACAATCACATGTATTTAAAACATCTACCCTGAAAGGCCTCAGCAGATATTCCAAATGGACAGTTGTTATATCTACAAATATTAGCAATTCAGATCCGGACCCAGTAAAGCACAATTCATCAGTTAGTTACATGAGGGCATGTTAACTTAGTTAATGAAATTTGTACCAGGCTGGTGTTAAGCATTTTAGGTGGTTTCTTTCAATCCATCTTCTCAAAAACCCTACCAAGTGGGGACTTCTGTCTCTAGAGGATAATACATATTCAGAAATCTGACCCAAATCACATAGTAGTTAAGAGTCAGTCTTAATCTTAAGTTAGGCTCACTAAGCTCTAGAAGCCGAGCACTCATCTCTTTCCCTCCAATGGCCATCACGCTAATGATGTCTGTCCTCAGTGTCCATCTTGGATCTCAACAAAATTTTGAAATTTCAGAAACATCTACTGGCTAACCCTCACATATTATCTGTGAAGTGAACAAACGACAAGCCCAGATGGGTTCATTTCTTTCCTAGCCTGATATTTCTAGCCATGACGCAATTAAATTGCAACACAGAATATCAAGAGAACTGAGATCCTCCTAAAACTACTCTCTGCTATTTTTCTTAAAGCCCTGACACACGTCTTCAGTAGGATCATTCTTTTTGGCCAAAGGAAAGAGGGCACCTGGCTTCAAAAAAGAGGGAAAAATAAGAGAGGCATAAGAATCAAAGTCAGGGGGGAAAGTAAGTCCAGGTAAGGAGCACCCCTTTTTCCAGGCCACCTGCAATTATCAGACACCATGCGAAACTAGCCACGCACGGTAGAATCAGGCTGGATGGAGCTAACACGAATGACAAGCTTGTTTTGGATACCTCTGACTGCCAGATGAAAGGGTTCCTCCAGGTACGTATAATTTTAGTATTATCCATTAAGCTATAAAAGATGTATAAAACATGTTTCTTGTCCTTAAGGAATTACAATACACTTGGGGAGATAAAAATATATACATACAGGTGACAATTCAAAGTATAATGATGTGTGCCAACTACTGTTATGGGAGAGTATTGGAAGATCCTAAGCAACATTTTTAGTGCTTTACAGTTTTGCACCCAATGATCTCTAATAGAATTTCAAAGGGACCTTCTCCTCTGTGGAAGAAAAGGAATCCTTAAGGTCTGCATTCCCCAAGGGCAAAACTAGGCCACAGTGGCAAGAAACAGTGCTCTCAAAGGTACAGTACAAAGTTTTTAAAGCTGTTTTCTACTTGGAGCCCTTTCTGAATCTCTTCCTGTTGTGGGCCTGTTTCACATTGCTCATTTGTTCTTAGGACTCAAATAACTAGCGTAATAATAAATGGTTCCCAATTTCCCCTTACTGGAGAGGAAAAAAGCCAAGAGGGAGTCTGGGTATGGCCACAGCGAAAGGCTACCAGGAGAGTTTGGCTGGTTCTGCTCTGCTCTGCTCTGCTCTGGATCTTAGGAAGAGACAGCAACTATCCCGCATCTTCTTACCTCCAGGGGTAGTAAAAGTTCAAGATCAAGATGAGAGTGTGAACCTGGAAGACAATTGTCAGGATATCATTGAGCCTGCCTTTCATGAGGCTTCGGGGGCAAAAGGAACCCTGGAGATCCACACTGGGTTCATTTACAGAGGGACCCCCAGGAAGCAGGAAAGAGACGCAGGTCCTGGAGGACTCAGGGGTTCAGGAAACAGGTCATCCCCATCTTTACCCATCAGTGACATAGCCTTACAGATCCAAAACCACTTTTATAAACATTTCTTAAATTCCTTTTCACAAAAATGAGAATGTGAAGAATACAGGGAAATCATTAATATTTTTCATTTTAAAAATGAGATAAACAAAACTCAAGAAACATAGTTGGCTTTTGTCAGCTCTAAGAACTAGGAAGACCTGAAGCTTGGGCTTGTCCCAAGGTGTTCAGACTCCTTGTTCTCAAATCTTCACACAGTTGAGCTTTGAGCTAGGGAGGTCACAGAAGGTGCAGAAATCAGGCAAAGCCCTACAAGAGGGGTACTCTGAACAGCAGCAACCCAACGAATGACTTGGGAGATAAACATCAATAATGACTAAATTGTCAAGAAAAGTCAGTGATTAACAATATTCTTATTGGGAAAAAGAGAAATGTTCATATTCTATATAATAGAAATTCTCTATATAATAGAAAATGAGAATGATCTTACTGGATTGAAGAACATCAACTCTGAAACAAGAGGCTGTGCCTCCCAACAGCCTTGTTCTCTTCCTTACCCACTGTGGATTTGTCATCCATGAACATATATACACTTTTACGGGGAATGATTTATAATTTTGGCCTGCCCTGTAATTTGGGCAAACGAAGTCTGGTTGTTTATCAACCACCAGACAAAGCAGAATATCCTTCCTCTTGTCTTTGATATACTTTAAGATTTGAAGGACATCATTCCTATTTATTTCAGACCAGAGATGTGCTTAGGGCTTGGTGAACAGTTTTGTGCTCTCCTCAAACACACTCCTTCTAGTTTTATAGACTTTGACCATTTTCCCGAGCCAATGTCTTTCCTGGCAAGAATAGAAATCAATTTAGTCTTTTCTTCCAGCTTCCAAGAGCATTCGAGTTGTTACATTCTGGATGTTCTCCAGCTCAATTATGCCTCTTTTGATCTTCGTTGACTAAAACTGCATGTAAACTTTCAGGTGTGGATGGATTGTAGCTTCCACTAGACACTGTTATGTCCTTTGCTGGAGGATGTCCAGGGGTTTGATATCCTCTTTGGGCTGCAGTATCACCCTAGTTGGGAACCCCTAAGTGAGAGCTGACAAAGACACCAGGCTTAGGGGGTAGCACTGTGGTTGAGTACTACTCTTCCACCAAAAAAAAAAAAAAAAGAACAATGAAAAAAAAAAAAAGCAAGAAAAATCTGAGTCACCTGCAAACTCAGGGACTTTTCTGAGTGTTTTTTCCTCTGGGTCACCAGTAAAGACGTTAAAACAAACTGAACATTGATAAAAAGTGCCTGCTTATAGTCCCAAGCTGTCTGCCCCCATTACTTTTATTTTTTATTTATTTATTTTTTTAAAAGATTTTATTTATTTATTTATCAGAGAGAGAGAGAGTACACACAAGCAGGCAGAGAGGCAGGCAGAAAGAGAGGGGGAAGCAGGCTCCCTGCCAAGCAAGGAGCCCGATGCGGGACTCGATCCCAGGACCCCAGGATCATGACCTGAGCTGAAGGCAGCGACTTAACCCACTGAGCCACCCAGGCATCCCTCCCCATTACTTTTAAAACTGAAAGTAAATTGAATTAAGCCAGTTCAAACTGTGTTCCTAAGTGCAAGGTCAAAACTCACAAAGGAAATAGGAATCTCTCAAATAACTACATGCTTTCAGAAAAGTAGCAATATTTTGTTAGCATGATAAAGAATCTCTATTTTAAACTAAGTAGCAAAATCACACTTAGTGTAAGATACTGTAGCATTGTTATTAAAACTTCAAACAAAACAAAGAGGCTGTCTATAGCCATTCATTCATTTGACAAGTATTTATTGAGTGCTACTATGTGCCAGGTACATGCTCTAAATGCTGGTGACATGATAAGAATTAATACACGCTCCCCCAGGATGGACTTTACATTACTTAATATTATTCTGGATAATACTATTAAACCTGAAACAGATAGGAGATAAAATGAATATTGTTCAATTATGTGATCCCCTGTTAAGGAGAAGATTGAATTAAGGAAAAATGATTGAAATAGATACAAAGTTAAGTAACACAAGTATATATAATGCATAAAATCAATAATTTGTAAAGATTATCACAAAATCAATAAATTTTAAAGATTATCACAATCAGTTTATATATATACATATATTTTATATCTAGGAGTAACCTTTTGCAAGAAATGTAAAAGGCCCCATTTGGAACCAAAGAATGCTCAAATAAAGAACATTCAGAGAATAGTAGCAACAACAAAAAGCTCTTGGAAATTAGAAATATGAAAACAATGAGGAAGAAACTTAACGGAAAGATTGGAAAACAGAGTTGAAAAACCTTTCCAGATAACAGAGTAAACAGTCAAAGAAAAGAAAAATGAGAGGAACAAAAATAAGATAGACAACTCTATTTGGAGGTTTGCAACCAAAGAAAGAGTTCCAGAAAGACAGAAAGAGAAAATGCAGAGGAAGAAATCATCACAGAAGAAGGTCAAGCAAATGTCCCAAAATAAGATTGTAGTTTCCAGACCACTGAGTGTCCAGAATAGGACCTGAAAACTGGCACACGGTAGACACAAAATTACACAATTTTAGAACATTAGGAATAAGAAGCTTCCAGAGACAGATTAGATTTTCACATTCAAAGTCAAGAATTAGTCTTCTCAGCCAAGATACTAGAAGCTATAGTGAAACGGAGAAAGATCAACCTTCTGGGCGGGGAATTCTGTTGTGGCAGAGACATGCAATGCTTAGAGCACACAAGTGCTCCATTTCCCAGCCTCCTCCAGCTGAGCCTGGCCTTCCGACCAGTTCCAGCCAAGAGGGTGCTCACAGAAGTGACATGCGTCACCCCTCTAGCTCCTCTTTGCCCTGCCACAGTGACACAAAGGTCCTATGTTGAGATGGTGAAGCCACAGGGGGAATCCAGCCAGGATCTGGAGGAAGCTGCTGAAAGAAAAGAGCCCCTGGATCCACTGAGGATCTTATCTCAGCAAGACATAAACTTGAAGGAGAGAAGCCATTGAGATTTTGTATCACCCTAACCTAGCCTGATCAATATCGATAGATTTCCAATCTGGAATTTTACAACCTGCCAGGCTATTAGTCAAGGGTAGAACAGCCATCTTCAGAAAGGCATTATTTCAGATAACTTCCATACTATGCACCTTTTTCTCAAGAAGCTACTGGAGACCAAGGAAGGAGAAAGGTATGTAGAAAAGGCAGAATAATTTGTTCCCACTACCCACCTCCCCCCGACCGCAACCAGGATGCCAAAGTCCTAACCTCCAGAATCCATGAATGTATTTCCCTACACAGCAAAAGGGATCTTGAGATGGTGAGATTACCCTGGACGACTCAGGTGCACACAACATAATCACAGGGGTCTTCATGAGTGGAAGGGAAATGGGGAAGAGTCAGAGTTTGAAGATGCAACGATGCGGCTTTGAAGATGGAGGAAGGGGCCGCCAGGCAAAGAACACAGGCGGCCTGGAAAAGGGAAGGAAATGGATTCTCTCATAGAGCTTCCAGCAGGAACACAGCCTGGCTGACTCCTTGACGTTAGTCCAGAGCCACCCATTTCAGACTTCCGTAAGATAATACACTTGTGCTGTTTTCAGCCCCCAGGCTTGTGGTAGTGCATTACAGCAGCAGGGGGAAATTCTTGCAACATGGGGTATAGGAAGTGGAAGCCAAGGCAGAAAGGGGGCACTCCCAGACACATCTGGGCTGGAGGCTGGACCCAAACCGGAGCAGGAGAGAAGGCCCAGGAGAGACATCTACAACCTCACTAGCGTGTTGGGAGGCGCTGGGATTTACGCTGCTGGAAAAAAGTCTCATGATAACTTGGATGGGGAAGAACATATCATAATGGCCCCACCGCTCCTGTTATTTGCCTGGTGGCAGCAGTAAAAACTGAGTGTTGGGGCAGCCCAAATAACACACACTGGGTTTAGGAGGAGGGGGCTGAAAAAGGGGGATGAAGGTGGGGAGCAATGGGCTGTCATGAAAGTGCTATATCCGCCCATTTCCAGCAGAAGGAGGTCAACAGAGGAAGCCTAAAGCTGAAAAAAACAAACAAACAAACAAACAAACAAAAAAACCCAGAAATCAGCATAAGCCAGTTAGTTATTCAGAGATATGAAAGCTGATTCTTAAAACTGGCTGAAAGAGTGTAAAGGTACTATTTCTGAACAACAGAAAGTAATGGGGAGGGTGTAGTCAGGGGTCACTTCTTCACAAGCTAATGAGCCATTTGGTGCTTTAAACTCTCTGCGTTATGTATATGCATAACTTTGATTAAACATAAAATGTACATACAGGGGCTGGCAAAACATTTGCAACAAATGATACATAGGCCTTCATATTCTTAATATACAGTGAAGATTAGGCAGGATGGTGAAAAATGCTTTGTTATGCTTGTCTCTGAGTGGTGGCATAATATGTGATTATTCTTTCCTGCTGCTCTATAATTTTCTGTACTTCCCACATCAAAACAAAATAGGAGCATGCATAATTTTTAAAACAAAAAGAACTGGTCAGATGGTCAAGGAAGAAATAAAACAAGCAAAAAGAATTAGGTAACTATATTGGAAGCTGCTAAAATGTTTAAGTTACTACAACTTTGAAAACCCTCAAGCAGTTGTTACCCTGCCAAAAAAAATGGCGGCCTGAGTTTTCTTAATTTACTAAAGCAATTTCTTGATTAAATATGCTTTCCAACAACAATTTGCAATTTAAAAATTTCATGCTTCATTTAAAGCGCTTTATTTTTGTTAAAGGCAGCCCAAACCTGACAACGCATTAAGTCTGTGATTGTGACTGGTGCGGGTTTGGATAAGGTTTGGAGAACATATTATCACCAATAACTGGCCTGTGGGCTTTGAGGAGTGGGGTGGGGAAGATGCTAAGAGAACAATTATATAAACCACATATTTTTAGTCCTGTGGCTTCACAGAATTTTTTTAATTAACAGAAAAAGACAGAAGTGGAAGATACGCTTAATAGTACTAACCATTTGTTGAGTAAGAAATGGATTCGTTATGTTCTTCTTGGGAAGGAGTGAACACATTACATGCTCATAAAACTGATAAATTTAGAAGTACTGTTTCTGAACTTGGACACAGATTTCCATGGAAAGTTGAAATCTCAGGAGGCCATTGGCTGGGTCAAAGCCTTTCATGCTAATGATTAGAGGCTGCGATGAGTTCAATGGAAGTGTGAAAGAAGAATACAGGTGACTTACATAATACCTATTATGTAAGGCTGATTTGTTCCTGTTTGGCAGATTCATCTTCTTCTTCTTCTTTTTTTTTTTAAATCTTCTATGTTATTAATTATCCATCTCAAACAATATACCTAAGTATAAAGTTCTTCAGGGTACCCACTGAACTCAAATGCTCTTAGAATTATTTAAAAATAAAATACTCGAGTCATAAATTTTCCTATCATTTGCAATGATTAAAAAAAAAAATGAGAGGGTAGAAGGGACTCCTTCAAGGTCATACTTATCTGAGTGTAACTGATTCCTAACTCCCAGCCTCATTCTGTTCTGCTAGTTCTTTCTCTAAACCTAATACATTTATCATGAATCATTAAACACAAACCTATTACCCAGTGCAATTGATTCATCCATAAAATGAAAAGTGACTCCACTTTTGTAGTGTTTTTTAAAAAGGACTTTGGGTAAAGCCTGGTGTGGACACAGAGAACAATATGGGCTTAAGAAAAGCTGAATGCCAAAGGTCGTGGAAGGCTTTGCTTTCTGTTCCAAACCAGCCCAAGGAAGAAAGGGGGCAACAACAGAACCTGAAAGTTCTTCTACTGGTATCTGGTATGCCACCAGACATGTAATTAATTGCTTTTAAAAATCCAGAGAAAATACAGTTGGGGGTTGGGAGCAAGTCTTATTCTAAGTAATAGCAAACTGAGTTCCCAGAATCTGTAAAAGGCTGTTTATAAGCAATACCTGGAGTACAGAAGAACCCCTGCTGGATGCTTACTTATGTTTGGTGCCTAAGTGCTTCCTTTAAGCTCACAACTCTACAAGGTGGATGGAACCATCTTTTTTTACAAATATAAAACTGAAGCTCAGAGAGATGAAGTGTGTATTCTAAGGTAACTAGTTACATAGTAGGATCTGAACTGAGGTCTGACACCAAAATCCATGCTTCTCAGACTCCTGACCACCAAGAGCAATTACGGAAGTTGGAATGAAGACTTTGGGACATTAAAAGACTAACATGTTTTAAATCTCAGGGGTGGACCCATTGGGTAGGTTGGATGTATGTCTTCTCTGTCTCACTAATTTTTTATCTTTGGAATATTTCATAATTAAAAGATAACTATTAAAAGAAACTAATTAAACATAATTAAAAGAAACTTCATTGTTTCTGCCTTGGATAAAAATAAGAAGATCTAAACTTTGGAGATTGCCATTTTTTTTTTTTTTCCCAAAGAAGATCAGACAATGTGGGTCTGGGGTATTTACAACAGGATGAGATGGAGCTCTAAAACCAGAAGGCCTGCTTAGCAGCAGCAATGGCTTCAGGAATTGTCAGACCGGAAGCAGCTAGATGAAGTAGGCCAAGCTCACATCCAAGTCTGTGCCCAAGATTTATTTGCTTCTTGCAGATCTTAACAGACAACAGAAAAACAAGGTGGATGGCCATGTCTGTACGCTCAAAAATAGGTTCTTGATCAAGAATATCTTGATCACAGAACCGTGTGCTCCCATAGTTTTTGATTCTTTAAAACCTCCAGATGCAAGTAGACCGTAAAGTATTAGATGACAGAAATGATCTTCAACTATTTTGTGTCTTTCCGATCCTTTGCATAAAGTAGGCACTCAAAAATTAATCAATACTAAAGGGAAATTAGCTTCTGGGGTGGTTTGGGAGGTAAAAAGGACTAACCTTTACTGAGCAATTGTTCAATGTCACACACCACTATGTATTAGACAAATGTCATTTCAATTAACATCACTACTTCTCATTCATTTGAAGATTGCTTGCTCAGCATAATAAATTGTAAAACCTCTTCTAATGAACCCATTTTTAAATAGAATTCTGGATACTAATACTACATAGAATGTTACTTTATATGGAAAAAATAGTATGTATTATCTTATATATCAAAATACTTTTATATACAAATGTCAGCATCAGCATATATCTTAACCCTCCAGGTATCATCAGGATGCACTGCACCCAATTTTAGTTTTTGGGGGTTTGGGGGTTTTTTAACAATTCTAACTATTTGTGTGTATTAACATTTCTTTTTTTTAAGATTTTAATTAACTTACTTCTTTGAGAGAGAGAGAGAGTGAGCGAGCAGGGGGAGGAGCAGAGGGAAAGGGGTAAGTAGGCCCCATGCTGAGCGTAGAGACCATTGCGGGGCTCAATCTCATGAGCCAGAGATCAGGATCTGAGCCAAAATCAAGTCAGAGGCTCACTGACTGCACCACCCAGGCACCCTTGTGTATCCGTATTTCTTGACATCATTCTTTTTTAGAATGTTCCAAAGAAAATACACCTTATTTTTCAATAAAGAGAATAAAACCCATTCTACCCTATAGTTATTGTCAAATAGGTCCATATTATTACAATTATAGAATCATAATTATAATACTAAATATAATTACCATATAACAGGGTCTATCAGCCTCTCGAAAAAATGTAAGATCCACTATGGGATCTTAATGATTTTACTTTTTTCTGCATCTTGAGACACTTGCTTTCTCACCATACTAGAATAATTGCCTACCAATTATGCATCAATTACTCTCAAATATGCTTTAAAAAGACAAAAGTAGCAGAAAAATTGAAGAATGGTGGAATGGCTGTAACTACACTGCTGTTCAGTGATTACCGGAATGTTCTATTCTGTGCTGTCCAATACACTAGCCACCAGCCACAGAGAACCCAAGGAATTTGATACGTAGTCAGTGCAAATGAGAAACTGAATTTTTAAAAAATTTTCATTAATTTAATTTCAATAGCTGCATGAGCCTAATGGCTACTGTCCTGAACAGGGTAGGCCTGGAATAGTAAGTCACTGGCAAAATACACCACTATTGCATTGCTCTTTGTATTTTACTGTGTTGTCCAAAGATTGTGTCATCTTTCCAAAAGATATAAAAGAAGACTGGAGACACCATCTTTGTAGTTTGCTTTTAACTTTCATGAGAGTGGAGAGTTTGGAATTTTTATTCCTGCCTATAATGACAAAGAGAAGAAAACTGACAGAGGAAGAGGTTTTACAAGGGTTGGCGGAACAAGAGATGAATGCTGGAGTTAGACAGCAGCACTTGCGACTCTAATCATGACGATGATATTGATCGTGAAAGGGAAAACCACAGACTCTGAGCCTTCAGATGATGACATCCTGGATTAGTTCTCTCAAATTCAATAGTTGATGAGGAAACAACATACGTCTAAGGACAAAATTTATATATATTTTTTTTTAATTAATTAACTACATTTATATATATTTATACATATGGTGTTCTCATGCAGTTAGTCATCAAGCAGAAGGACTTCATCAAACAATATTTTGCAACAAGAACCTTGACAATCCCATTTTACTAAATGAATGTGGGACAGTGTCCTCTAACCTTTTATGATATTTGTATACCAAAATGTATTATATATGCAGTTTATAAATGGACAAATGCTGAAGGTAGGTATGTATACAAAAGTGACTGGGAGGGAAAAGATGAGGTAAAAATTAAACATTTACTGGATTGATAAAAAAATGTTTAAAGGGTTCATTGCACTTGGATAGTAAATGGTGATGACTATTTTTTTCTGGTATACTAGAGTTAAAACTTATCTTGTAGTTAAGCTACCAGATAACTATATGAAAGAGTAAAATTCCAGAAATAAGGTAAAAATTTATTATATTTCTACTTATATAGGTAATCTTGAAATGGCTAAAATAGACCCTGGGGCTACACAGCCTTGGGTTAGGATTCCAAGCCTAGTACTAAGAACATGACCCTTGGCAAGTTATTTAGCTTCTCTATGAACTAGTTCCCTCATCTGTAAAATAAGGATTAAAAAATTACTTCCTCTCTTGGAAATTAAAAAATACTTTAAGACAAATGAAAATGGAAACACAACATCCCCAAATCTTTGGGAAACAGCAAAAGTAGGTCTAAAGGGGTAGTTTCTGGCAATACAGGCCTAACTTGACAAACAAGAAAAATCTCAAATGAACGACCTAACCTTACCCCTAAAGGAACTGGAGAAAGAAGAAAAAACAGAGCCGCAAATTAGTAGAAGTAAGAAAATTATAAAGATTAGGATGGAAATAAATAAGAGACTAAAAAAAAACCAGAAAAGATCACTGAAACTAAGAGCCAGTTCTTTGAAGAGATAAACAAAATTGATAAACCTTTAGCCAAATTAAAAAAGAAAAAAGAGAACTCAAATAAATAAAAGCAGAAATCAAAAAGAAGTAAAAATCAACACTAGAGAAATACAAAGGATTTTATAAGAGACTACTATAAAAAATTATATGTCAACAAACTGGACAACCTCAAAGAAACAGATAAATTCTTAAAACGCACAATCTTCTGGGGCACCTGGGTGGCTCAGTTGGTTAAGTGCCTGCCTTTGGCTCAGGTCATGATCCCAAGGTCCTGGGATTGAGTCTTGTGTTGGGATCTCTACTCAGTAAGGAGCCTGCTTCGCCCTCTCCCCCACCCATCATGCTCTCCCTCTCTGAAACAAATAAAATCTTTAAAAATATATATATAATCTCCTAAGACTGAATCAGAAAGAAATAGAAAATCTGAACAGACTAGTTGCTAGTAATGAAATTGAGTCAGAAATTGAAAAACTCTCAAGAAACAAAAGTCCAAGACCAGATGCTTCACAAGTAAATTCTATCAAACGTTTAGGAGGAATTAATACCTATCCTTCTCAAACTATTCCAAAAAAATTGAAGAGGAAGGAATGCTTTCAAATTTATTCTATAGGGCAGCATTACCCAGATACAAAAATCAGACAAAGACACTACAAGAAAAAATTACAAGCCAATATCCCTGGGTGAACATAGATGCAAAATTCCTCATCAAAATATTAGCAAACCGAATTCAGCAAGATATTAAAAGGATCAAGTGGGATTTATTCCAAGGATGCAAGGATGGTTTGATATCTGCAACTCAATCCGTGCGACACATTACATTAAGAAAATGAAGGATAGGGCGCCTGGGTGGCTCAGTGGGTTAAAGCCTCTACCTTTGGCTCAGGTCATGATCTCAGGGTCCTGGGATCGAGCCTCACATCAGGCTCTGTGCTCAGCAGGGAGCCTGCTTTCTCCTCTCTCTCTGCCTGCCTCTCTGCCTACTTGTGATTTCTGTCTGTCAAATAAGTAAATAAAATTAAAAAAAAAAAAAGAAAATGAAGGATAAAAATCATATGATCATTGCAGTAGATGCAGAAAAAGCATTTGAAAAAATCCAATATCTATTCATTATAAAACACTTTCAACAAAGTGGGTATAGAGGGAACACACCACAACATAAAAAATGCATATATGACATATCTACAACTAATGTCATATTCAACAATAAAAAGCTACAAGCTTTTGCTCTAAGATCAGGTACAAGACAAGGATGCCTACTATAACCAATTTTATTCAACACAGTATTAGAAGTCCTAGCAACACCAATCAGACAAGGAAAAGAAATAAAAGCATCAAAATTGGTAAGGATGAAATCTCACTAACAGTTTCACTATTTTCAGATGACATGGTAATATATACAGAAAGCTCTGAAACTCCACCAAAATACTACCAGAACTAATAAACAAATTCAGTAAAGTTACAGGATACAAATTATTATACAGAATGCTGTTATGTTTCTATACACTAAGAATGAACTACCAGGAAGAGAAATTAATAAAACAATCCCATTTACAATTACAAGAAAAGAGTAAAATAGATAGGAATAAAGTTAACCAAGGAGGTTAAGGACTTATACTCTGAAAGTTATAAGAATCTGATGAATGAAATTTGAGATGAAAGAAATTGAAGGGAAAATATACCATGCTCATGGATTAGAAGAATTAATATTGTTAAAATGTCCCCACTACCCAAAGCAATCTCTACCAAAATACCAATAGCATTTTTCACAGAACTAGAACAAATAATCCTAAAATTTATACAAAAGCACAAAAGACCCTGATTAGTTAAAGCAATCTTGAAAAAGAAGAACAAAATGAAGGCATCACACTCCTGAATCTCAAACTATCCTATAAAACTACAGTAATCAAAACAGTATGTATGGGCATTAAAAATAGACACACACATCAGTGAAACAGACTAAAGAGGCCAGAAATGAACCCACCATTATATGGTCAATTAATCTACAATGCAGGGGACAAGGATACACATTGGAGAAAAGACATCTCTTCAATAAATGCTGCTGGGAGAAGTGGACACTACATGCAAAAGAGTGAAAGTGGACCACTTTCTTACACTATACACAAAAACAAACTCAGATTGGATTAAAGACCTAAATGTGAGACCTTAAACCATAAAACTCCTAAAAGAAGACGTAGGGAGTAGCTTCTTGGGTGTCAGCATTAGCAATATTTCTTTTGGATCTGTCTTCTCAAGCAAGGGCAGCAAAAGCAAAAGTTAATTGGCACTATAACAAACTAAAAGCCTTTTGCACAGCAAAAAAAAAAAAAAAAATATATATATATATATATATGTATATATATATATATATATATCTCAACAAAATAAAAAGATAACCTGGTGAATTAGAAGATATTCACAAATGATATACCCAATAAGGGGTTAATATCCAAGATACATAAAGAACTCACACAACTCAACACCAAAAAACAAAGAATCCAGTTTAAAAATAGGCCGAGGGTTTATTCTTTCTTTTCCAAAGAAAACAAACAGAGGGCCAACAGACACATGAAAAAATGTTCAACATCACTAATCATCAGGGAAATACAAACCAAATCCACAATAAGATAACACCTCACACCAGTCAGAATGGCTAGTATCAAAAAGACAAGAAATACCAAGTGCTGATGAGGATGTGGAGACAAGGGAACACTTGTGCATTGCTGGTGGGAATGTAAATTGGTACAGCCACTACAGAAAATAGTATGTAGGGTCCTCAAAAAATTGAAAATAGAAACATCATATGATCCAGCAATTCCAGTTCTGGATATTTAGTCAAAGAAAACAAAAACACTAATTTGGAAAGTTATATGCACCCCCATGTTCACTGCAGCATTATTTATAATAGTCAAGGTATGGAAGCAACCTGTGTCCATATATAGATAAACTGGTAAAGAAGATGTGATATATATGTGTACACACACACACACACACACACACACACACACACACACACACACAGAGGAATATTACTTAGCCATAAAAAAAGAATGAAATCTTGCTGTGTGTGACAAAATGGACAGATGTAGAGGATCTTATGTAAGTGAAAGTGAAGTACATCAGACAAAGACAGATACTACATAATTTCACTTATATGTAGAATCTAAAAACAAAATAATTAAACCAACAAAACAAAAACAGACTCTAAATACAGAGAATAAACTAGTAGTTGCCAGAAGGAGAGTGTGGGGGAAGGGGTGAAAACATTGAAGAGGATTAAGAGGTATAGGCTTCCAGCTATAAAATAAGTAAGTCATGGGTATGTAAAGTTCAGCATAGAGAATATAGGTCAATAATACTATAACTTTGCATGGTGACAGAAGGCTAACTACATGTACCATGATGAGCGTTGCATAATGTAGTAAATTCCAATCACTACAACACAGGTTGTACACCTGAAACTAATATAATATTGTATGTCAACTATCCTTTAATCTTAAAAAATGATTTCCTCTTCCATAGGGTTTTACCAAGACTAAACTTGCATGCAAAATTCTTTTTTTTTTTTTTTTTAAAGATTTCACTTATTTATTTGAGAGAGAGAGAGAACTCGAGAGGGGGAAGGTCAGAGGGAGAAGCAGACTCCCCGTTGAGCAGGGAGCCCGCTGTGGGACTCGATCCCGGGATTCCATGATCATGACCTGAGCTGAAGGCAGTTGCTCAACCAACTGGGCCACCCAGGTGCCCCGTACACAAAGTTCTTCACAGGGTGCCTGCCACTAGGAAAGGATAGACACCAGCTATGGACAGTGCTTTTATTTTTCTTGAGTTGCTTAGACCAGCTCTCCTTATTTATCAGATTTGGGACCCCAACATACATGCATGAAACAATCCCCACATCCTATTTGCTACCACCCGAATTTATCATTGCTGCCACCAGCTGCTTGTGTGGGGACCCAAAGGCCAAGTGAAGTGGAGCAGGAAAAGATAGCAACCTTCAGAGATCAGGTTGCTCTCGGGTGTCATGAACTTCAGAAGCAGCTGCAGAGGTCCGAGCAGCACGGGCTTTCCAGCCTGACCCTCATCTTCTCTTGCATGAGGGCTTTCTCCCTCCATTCCCCACCCCCCACCCTGATCTTTAGGTTGAACGGGCATTACTCTAATGAAATAAAAAAAATACAAAACAAAATATAAAGTTAAGAGTAAAAATCTCTTGAAAGCTCACCATCCAGAGAAAACACTACTATCCTTCCAGGCTTTTCTCTGTACACACATATCCCATACACGCAACTTCATAAGAAGTGTGATTGCACAATCCTGGCCACTGCATGTCTGTTTTTGTTCTCAAGAATATCTTTCTAATTCATTCAGTAGAGATCTACGTGTTCATTCTTAGCAGGGCTCTAACCTTAAGCCATGTGTTCTGTGTGCACACAAAACAGTAGTAAAAATGGTTCACAGAAGAAAATACTAACATCTGCCTTTAAATAATGACTTAGATTAAAAATGGAGGTGAGCTGTGCCATTAAAGCAGATTTTAAAAACAAGTAAAAAATTCAGAGGCTTTTTTTTTTTTTAAATGAAAATCCTGGCAAGAAGGAAGCCCTGGGCTCTGTGTGCTATGTGGCACACACCCCATTCCCTAAATGGCTATTACTTGTGGAATGTGAAACTCGTGGAATGAACTTTTAATAAAATGAGAACTCGCCTGTAAACCTCAGTACATTTTCAGGGTTTAAAAACCTTATTTTATCTAGATCACAGCTCTTTCAATCTTGGCATCAGAAAGTTATTTCTGAATGCTAAACAAGTATGAAAATGGTGGGTCTGCCCTCAGTCTTGCTTTCCTGTGCCAGGCTGGGGGTGCATTCTGGAGGCCACATACGTGTGAGTCCGTCTCCTCTGGATGCCACCATGGTCCTGGAGACCCCAGGGGTCTATGGACCCAACTAATCAAGGCCCAACTTCAGGGGACATTCAAGGGACCTTAATCTGGAAGTCTGACTTTATCATTTCTGGGATTCATTTCCACCCTGGCAGAAGTAATAAGCATGGATGAAAAGATGTTAACATACCAACATTATTTTTACTCATTTTTGTATTCTTCTTATTTTGGCTACTGCTTAGGAAGTCAAAACAGTGTTTTTGCTACTCCACTCCTAGATAATGAAAATACAGTTATAGTAAAAAATCTGTCGCATTCTGCTGGTTGACGGAGATTATATTCACAATTTTGAACTTGGAATAGAATTGATAAAAATGGATTGAGCCTGAAAGTGATCTAAAATGATCTGATATGACCTGATCATTTCTGGGTGTCATAGGGAGCTCTGGCTGGAGGTGGGGGAAGAGGGAGGGGTAAAGACGAGGCTGCAGGGGTGGGGGAAGGCAGAACCAGGATAAGCTCCACACGGGCAAGGGGAGAGAATCCAGCAAATACAGAATCCAGGCACCGAGGATACTAGTAAAGAGGCAGGCAGGGTGGCCAGCTCAGCAAGATCAAGGACCCTAGGCAGATTAAGGAGGTAGTCCCAAGCCAGTTACCAAGGATCGTGTCAAGAAGGCAAGTTTATATGAAGTGGGCCTGGGTCTCTCTGCTAGATAAAACCCCATTTATCAAACCTGAAACCCTAAATAGTGTCCCAACATGCCACTGAGACAAACAGCTAATGGGTCCCACACAGCCAGTCTCACCCCCTTTCCCTGCAGAACAGAGAGAGTAGGGGGTGGTTTGCTTGGCTCCTCTTGGGAGAGAAGTACAGTTAGTGGTGCAGGAACCTAGCAGGGCATCCATACCATTCTTCTCCCCCACACCCACTCATCTTCCCTTCCAGACAGTTTATTTTCCAAAGAAAATTTGTTTTCACTGTAAGATGAGTTACAATAGTGAGTCATCATTACATGAATAAGTAGCCTTTATAAAATAAGCCATACCACTCTCTCTAGGCCATCAGCAGTAAAAACAACACAGAAAATGTCCAGGGACATTGTTTTCTCTAGATTCATTGCCTTTAAAGCAAACATGGTCCCAAGAACAGCACCATCAGCAACACTTGAGAGATTGTTAGAAATGCAAGTTCTCAGGTCCTACACCAGACCTACAGAATCAGATACTCAGGGGTCTGGGCCCAGCAATCCGTGTTTTAATAAGCCTTCAGGAAACCCTGAGGCAAGCTCAAGTTTGAGAACACTGGCCGAGTGGAAGAAACCTGGGCTGGGAGCCAGGAGACCTTATTCATATTCCAGCTCTGGATTCCATGGTCCAATTCAGTGAAATTTAATGAATAGTCACGATGTGCTACTGCAAGGGTGTGGGGTTGCCAAGAGGAGCTAGACATGGTTCTTATCCATGGATGGTATCGAACTTTCATATTCTTTTGCTCCTTCAGGATAGGGCCTATTTTGTTCTGTCGCTCTTGTTTTGTTTCGTGTTTGTATTCCCAGTGCCCGCAGCATCACAAGCCCCCAGTATATATGCAGTGGACCAAGTGGCAGAGCCAGTCACAACTGTGATAAATACCACTGGGCCATTCATCAATAACTGTAATGTTCCTCCAGTCTAGTTAACACGAGCCACTGTTTATTTAATGCTTATTGCATACCAGGGGCTGAATGTCATAGATCAGCTCACTGGATACTGTTAGATGTCCTGTACTGTGGGTAGTATGGTTAATCCCACTTTGCACATCAAAAAACTGAGGCTCCTAGTATTACGTAATTTGTCCAATATCATACAGTGAGAGTGGCAGAGTCGGTGATGCCCCCAGGAAGACCTTGTTCCAAAGCTTATAGTCTTACAAATAGTAGAATATGTCTTCAAATCCCACAAGCTCAAAAGCCGACTTTGAGATAAATTTCCAGCCTCTAAGCTTAGTGGGTGCTTAAAACTCTACTTTGAAGGTCATCATCATAAGTGGTCCAAGACTGTCTTCATTATTCTCATTCTCTGGTATATCGATTGGTGTTCACTGAGCTTAAGAGAGTAAATAGTAGTGGGGAACTCCACTAAGAGGTCACTGGACTATTCTGACCCTTAAAACTCAGGCCAAAACTGCTTATAGGTTCTTCTCCTCGCTCTACGTCAAAGATGAACTTGATGTCTGTCATCTATTTTCCTGTAAACAATTCAGGGCCAGGAGGGCTCTGGTTGGGATTGCTGGAGGCTGTAGGGACTGAGAAAAGGAAAGGGGATCTACGCCACAGGCAAAGACCTTACCTTACTAGGAGGCGGTCCATGATCATCCAAGTAAGTGGAATTTCCTAGGGGAAGAAAGAAGAAAGTTGATGAATTGATACTTTTAAAACCAAAGTGATTTTAGAGCAAAGTCATTGAAAACAAGCATCCTAGGTATATCCCTGTTTAGACAACTGTACTAAAGAACAATGGGTAATTAATTGCCAGTTTGGTGGGATTTTGTTGATATCACCATGCTCGATTACAGATCCAACAGTTACAAACACTGTATATACGTTGGTGTGTATGCCCACATAACAAATGCAGAAATACGCACCAGTGTCCCTCACCCAGTATCTGTTGAGTTTATTGTAGACCACTGATTCTCAAACCTCAGTGTGCATCAGAAGTACCCGTGGAGCTTGTGAAACACAGACTGCCTGGGTCTACAGTGTCTCTGATATTTTGCATCTCACAAGCTCCCAAGTGATGTTGATGCTGCAGGTCCTGGAACCAGACTTTGAGAACCCTTTACTGCACTGTTCTCTACTTTGTCTTGATTATTGATTTTCCTTGGTCTTTCCAGTCTTGCTTGCATTGGAAGCTTGATCTGTCTTTATGAATAGCCGCTTACTGGCTTGTGTGCCTCAGAGGGGTTAGGACAGAAACCAAAGGTCACTGAGTTCCTTTTATGTAGCAGGTACTCTGCTCAGGCTTTCCAGGATTTCATTTAATTCAAATATTGGAGGTGGGTTATAATTACCCTCACTTACAGAGGAGGGAACAGAAGCCTAGAGAAATCCAGTAATTGGCTCAGGGTCATCCCCTGTTCAACTGCAGAAAAGATAGAAGACTGTATTTTCCAGAGTGTGCTTGGCTCATCTGAAAAGCCTACCTACCAGCTTTTCCAGAGCCTGGAAATGGACAACACATCCTGGGCACTGAGCCCACAGCCCCGGGCACCGGCCTGGCAACATGCTTGAGACCACGGGGGGAGCCAGTGATGTGCTCGTATATTCAGAAGCTCCTTCCAGGGAGACAGTACTTGTCAGTCAGGGGAAATTACCTCCACAAAAAGTGAAGATGGCCAGTCTTTCTAACACAACAAAATAAGAACAATATTAGAAACACAAGGATACCTAGAGAGAATAGTAGCTTAAGGAATAAGGTAAATGTCCCAGCTGAAGTAGGTGAAAGGCGCTTCTTTAGGAGAATGCAAAAGTGACTTAAGGAATTGAAATAAAAAGAAGTAGGGGGCACCTGGTTGGCTCAGTGGGAAGAGCATGCAATTCTCGATCTCGGGGTCGTGAGTTCGAGCCCCATGTTGGGTGCAGAGATTAACTATTAAAATAAATCAACTTCTTTTTTTTTTTTAAGGGAGAAGTAGAACTTAAGACAGAGACAGTTCAAATGGAGAAACTTATCCAAAGCATAACAAATAAGTGGGTTTTGTCTTACAGGGTTTTTTTTCCCTTTTCCATACCGGGGCATCAGCCATTCCTCTTTCTTTGTAGTCTTCTGATCTATCACCCGCTTGATGGCCACAGTGACTGTACCCTAATGGGCTAGTTGTATACAGTAAAGGGACAACAGAGCCCAATTTTTGTGCCTGAGACACACAGACACAAACACCCGGCATGCGCACGATTGGGTTATTTTCAGGAAACTTTGAAATGTGAATACGAGTAACGATTTGTTTGATCTTAATTATTGCGCTGCACTCTACTGAGAACACACAGAAATGAAATTTATCTGACTTAATAAAGAGGATATGTATGAAAGAATCCAGAAAAATGACTGCCTCAGTCTTAAGAAGTATTCAGAGCTACTGCTACGTAATATAGTCGGTATGGCTGTGGGAGGGTCTCATCACCTCGTCTTGTGAATGTATCCTTCCAGAAGGGACCTGAGAAAGCCCATCAAACTGCAGCCATGTTCTCCAGGTCTCAGTCTCAGGGACCAGACAACTCAAACAACTAAGTGTTTTCTAAAATACTAGAAGATTCCACAAGACACAAAGTTCCTAAAAATGAATGACTTGAATGTCTGACTGCCCCCTCACACTCCAGACTCAGCAATGCATGGACTCCTTAGCAACTTGGCCTGGATGTCTACAGGCATCTCACACTTGGCCAGTCCAAAGTCTTTATTTGCTGCGATTTCCCACCTCCTCCCTCCACCACGAACTGCCACCACCACCACCCATCCTCCTTATCTGGTCACACAACACATCCCTTCCCTTGTGGGCTCCAAAGCCCAAAAGTCATCCTTGATCCATTCTCCTTCCCTTACCCGACCTGTACCAACCCAGTCACAGGTCCCATTGGCTCAGGCTTCAAATCATTACTCAGATCTGATCACTTCCCACCAGCCCCTCTGGGCCATCTGAGAGAACCCTTGCATCTCCTCACTGGTTACAAATTTGCTCCTCTACCCATGTAGCAACCAGAGGGATCTTTTAACCTTATCCATCAGGCCATGTCAGCTCTCTGTTTCAAACCTATTTCTCTAAGAACAAAATAGTCAACTCTTTCCATGGCCTATACCCCCACATGACCCAGGCCCTGCCCTCCAACCACACCCACCGCCAGCTGCAACAGCCTTCTCTCGGTTCCACAACACACTGACCTGTTGTTAGCTAGGGACCTCCTAAATTAGTTCTTTCCTCTGCAAGAAAAAACTCTTCTCCACCTCCATCACTGAGGCTTAGCTCAAATATCCTTCCTTTCTTCCATCTCCCTCCTTTCTTCCCTCCTCCCTCCCCCCTTCCTTATAGAAGACCTCACTTCTTTCTTTCTGCAGAGATAGGGAGAGGGCTGGCCCCTTTTGGTCCGTGCACCATGAGCCCTACTGTCTTCTCCACCAGCAGATCCCAAGTGCCCCTCCACAGGTAGGTTTATTAGAACACAGAGGCTATAAATGTTTGTACTTTTAACAGAGGTACAGAAAAGGAAAAGAAAAGCTCCACACATTTCTTTAGTTGGAGACAGCAGGTTTTTATTCTCCTGGGGTCTAACTGTATTATTATCTGGTATATAGGCAGAGCTTTTCATCCTAGGAGCTTATGCTTTCATACTGCAAAGTAAACAAAACCATCAGAATCGTCAGACCTGAAGCTGGTAACTTGTCGTCTGTGGAGATCAAAGGAGGAGCCGTTACCCAAGTGAGCCTCTCTGAATGGGCTCCCTATCACCAGACAAGGTCTTGCTGCTCTGCCTCATGGGAGACTCAATGGATGGTGTCTAAGTGGGGGAGGAAGTCAAATGAAAGCCCCCCAGGCCTTTGGGCTTGGAGTTCAAGATGTAAATTCAGGAAGAAAAGGCGAAGGAGGGCTGATGAAGGTTCTGGAGCCAGGACAGAGGACAAGCACTTAGCTGCCACCCACCTCTATGTGCCCTGGGAACCCCAGTTTCTGATCCCAGGTGGCAGGACCCTGTGAGGCAGTATCTTTTCTTTTTGAAGGCTAACAGGGGCATATCATTTCATTTCTTTCAGAAAGTAACCCACATCTTCAGAGCTCTGGCTTCATCCTCCTTTTCATGTCTTAAGTCTTTTCTTTGAGGATCAAGGGTAATGGTATCTAGTCAAACTAGAAAAAACAGAAAGGCACACCCCACAAGTTTCCACTCCTACCACTGGGCACATTTTTCAGAAAGGTCTAATCTCCAAACTGCCAAGAAATCACTAGCTCAGGGTGGCATTGAGCTAAGCCTCTCACAGAAAGTCAAACTTATCCAGGCTGCTGAGGTAGGAACTCTTTGAAGCCTTTGAACATGGAGACTGGTCTACATCCTGGTGGTGGTCATGGTTATGTGGCTCTGTATGTGGGATAAAATTTATAGAACTATACATCAAAACCAACACCAACAGAATCCTCATGGTTTAATGATTTTTCAAATGCCCTGACTAGAAAGCAGGTGATCTCAGACTTTGCAACCAGCTAAATTACAACACATTCTAAATCTTGCCCTACACATCCAGCCCTTCATGATGGAGACCTCCCTGGGAGGTGATAAATAGAACATGAGAGACCATGCACCAGTGTGCAAAGGAGTTAAATCCACGTATGTGGGAGTTACAGTATATGCACTTACTAGAGCGTATATGGATGACCAGGGTCTCTGCGGGGCTGTATGCCATCAACGGCTACCTACTTCTGCCATCATACAAACTATTTGCAACAAAGAAGCATTTTAGGAAACTCATGTGAAGTCTGGTCCTAAAAATTAGGAGGCCAGGGGTTGTGACCAGGAATCTGAAGAGTTATAATAATCGTAGAGTTGGGTTTCAGTGGGCAGAACCCAGGCGTGTTGACCATACAAGAGCCATCCAAGTCTTCCATGATAAGAGCAACGACATGAACAGCCAGAAACAGCGTATACCGACAGAAACAGGCTTCAGCTCACTTTATAATAGAGACCATCCCCAGCAAGCATCATCCAACTCTAAATAAATTGCTTTGCCTCCTCTAAATTTTCCATGTACACATCTGTTGAAGTGAAAGAAGGTCCCGAGTTACTATGAGGCGTGTGCGAGGATAATTTCATTCTATGAAAAATGTTCAGAGCACTGCCCGCAGACAGTAAGCAGCTAGTCCATTTGCTAGCAGCACTACTGACACTACTCGCTGTACTAACTGTATGGCCAACAGGACCGGCAGCAGGTGCAAAACCCTCCTTCACCGTCTCTTCATCCTCCCGCTCACCTATTTGCAATCCTCACTGTGCATTCCACTCGCCTGCAATATTTTTAAGAATGTGGATGCCAGGCTCTGACCTCATTTAGTCTGATTTTAATTTGAAACAAGTCATTTAGCTTTTAGCATTTCCTAAATTTCCGCAGGTCATGCTAATGTCTTGACAGGATTGAGAACCCCCGAGCTACAAAAACACAAATTAGTGTCCTTCATAATTCAGGCTGCACTTTGCTTTCCAGAAATAAAACATAACAGATGGAATTCAGGCTGTTGTTAATCAGGGGTTCCCCCCACCCCGACTACTATTTCTAGTGAGAGATCAGGCCACACGAGCACCACATCAAATGGGAATGTTGGTGGCGAGCTGAGTCACAGAGTCACCCCCAGGCTCAAGATGGCCACCAGGCATTTCACTGCGAGCACCTCCTCGGGGTCTGTAACAAAACTGAAAAGGGCCACAGCCAGCTTACGGGCTGCCAGAGGGCTGGCATGGGCACTGCTGGGCAGAGGGCTTCCCCCCAACCCACATGGGTTGCCCAACTTTTGTGGGTCTTCACAAGTCTTTTCAAAAATAATTTTTAGAGCCTGCAGTTTCAGGACATATTATTTCTGCAAACAATGCTTAGTACATGTTGTCCTGTTGAACCTCTTGTTTCAAGGCAAAAAGGGGAAGGAAAAGCCTAGTCCTCCATCCCCAGAGTTTCCCCAGACCTCACTCAACTCAAACAACTAGAAGATATTCTGTCAGTCCTAGAGACACTCATATCTGACCCTTACATGCACTGTGAGGGCCACAAGGATCTGAGAGGAGGAAGCCTCCAGAGGATTCCCGCCCAGTGAGGTGCCTGTCTTGGCAGCCTCTGGGCTGGAGTGGAGAGGAGCTGGGGAAGCTGGCCAACACAGAGGAGCTTGAGGCCATGCCCACGTGAATCCAACAGAGACCAACACAGCTGACAGAGAAGAAATTTGCTAGAAGCACTGATGTGAAGGACTATTGAACAGAATTAGGCATGTGTTATAAATAGCAACAGTCACTCTTCTGTGTGAGAGGGAGAGAGACAGTGGAAAGGATCCCCAGGGTAATCATTTAATGGATTCGGTAAGATACTGCTAATAGCACTGACTGTCGCTGGTGACACCGGGTCGCCCAGGGGTGATGGAATACTGCAGGCTGCCGAACCAAAGACCTGGGTTCAAATCTCAGTCCTGCCTTTTTACTCATTGAATGGCCTTGGGAACATCACTTAATTTCCATGAGGCTTAATGTCCTCCTTTGCAAGATGAGGACATTAATAACCAAGTGACGGTGTTGTTATAAAAAAGAAACAAGACACATGTAAAGAAAGCATTCAGCACAATTCCTACCTGGCACGTGCTCATCTTATATTATCTGATTTTAGCATTCATATTCAATTTTATCATTTTATTTATTTTTGAGGAAATTAAAGAGAATCCTGAGGCCAGGGGCATAGTTTGTCATAGTGAAGATGAATATTGATATAAAATAATTATTTGATATTTCCTATTCCTTTCTGATTCTATCTTTGATCTGTCTTCAGAAATACACAAAAAGTTCCCCCTAGTTGTTTGAAATACTTCTGGCAATGTGCAAGTGAATTTACAGAAACTTGGTGGCCTATAATTTATTCTTGACTCTTTCAGTCTTGCATTAGCAAATCTATTTTTGCCCGAGTTGGTCCCTGAAGAATAAAAATGTTTTAATTCTAATCCGTCTTATAGAAACCATAATACGCATTAGTGTCAGTGTCGAAAGAACCGCCTCTACACTCTGTCAATTTCGATCAAACACCAGCAGCTCTTTGCAGAGTCTTTCTTTGGCCCCTTTTAAAATCATACTTCTAAGCGACTGAAATCCTTTCCTTTATTATTCAGAAGCAGCCATTTCACACAGGGTTCTGGTTACGTATAACACAATCATATGGCTGGCATCTCTCCCCGCAAACCCTCCACCCCCGGGAGTCTGGGCCTCTGATAAGACACTGTTAATGAAGGAGTCACTGTTGAAAGCAACACTGCAACCCCGGCTTTGTCCTTGCCAAAAAATTATGTTAATGCCACACTTTCCACCATTAACTATGGGTTACATTTCTCTAAGAGGCAGCTGTCAGCACACACCAGCCATGGTTAACAATGAGGAGTTTGTGTGCTGAGTAAATGTCTCCAATAGCTCCATTTATTATAATTAACGCAGTCCCAAAGACACTGTAATGGGGGAAAATTGCTTGCACAGCTTCATTTAAGATTTAATAAAATTATTTTCCACTGAATTAAAACAAATGGTTTTATTAACTACTGATACTTAAATACATTTACAAAAATGTCTTTCCAAAAAAAAAAAAAAAATCTTGAATGTTTACTTAACCAGTTAGCAAAGGCACAAACAGCCTGAAAATACTTTCTTGATGCTAAATGATAAAAATGAGCATTCCAGACACTGAAAAACATATCCGAATTAAACTGTTACCAAGTATGATTAGAAAGTGGTTTCCATTTCAAATAAATTTTAAAAGAGAATTAATGCTCTTCTCTTTGTATTTTCAGGCTCAAAAACACTGCTTTGTTTTAGAATACAGCTCTCTCTCTTTTTTTTAATTAAATCTAAATATACATCTTAGGATGTCAAGGGCACATTTGTAGATGGAAATTACCTTTGGAATCCAATGATCAGTGCACCACTGCTGTAATAACAACCTGAATATAAATATGAATTTATTGCCAAATTAGCTCAGGGATTCAGCATAATCATATATGATCTTATCCAGGTAGGAACGGTGTATCAAAGAGAAATAGAATCTGCTAGGTTTCTGTTTCATTCCCTGAGATTTTCCTCCCAAAGTAATGACTACAGCCATGTCCCTGTGTAACTCTAACACACCCATTAACGCAGCAGCCCCAGCCCCGCACTGGGCAAGGCTCTAACCAGCAGCCAGATAGGATTTCTTCCATCAGAACATAGCCACCGTGAGAACGGACACTTGCCATCACATGCTTATTTCTCAAAGCACCCCTGATAACTACAGCGGAAGACAGACAGGATGCCACGGATTAAGAAACAAAACAAGGCTGAAACAATCAACATCTGCGTTAGCATCACCAGTAGTTAGCACTGACGCTGATTTAAGCACGCTGAGAAGTATTCTCCAGACCTCCCCCTACTGAGTTCCTATGGCAAGCACGGTATTATGCCCATTTTACAGCAGAGGAAGTCGAGGCTCAGGAAGATGAAGTGACCTACACCATGTTGCACAAAGAGAATCAGCACGAGATCCTGGTTGTGGCCACAGCTGCCACGCCCCCTGTCTTGCCCAGAGACCCCAGCCTGAGGGCCACAGTATGCTTTGAGATACTGAGCCCTTTGGCTCCCATGGTACCTCGGGCTGGGCAGTCTGGGGCTGCTCGGGATGGCCTGGGCAGAGCAGGGTCTGAGCTCTTTGAGGAACATCTGGCCCAAACCAGCTACACGGGACCTCAGGCATGTGCCAATCCCCCAACTCCACCCAAGGGCAAGAGGCCTGTGTGCTGCTGAAGAAAGGAATGTCCTGGGATCCCAAGGAGTCAGCACAACACTGGGGTGAGGGGGAGATGCTAGGGGACAAGTCAGGTGGGCCCCAGATTCCAGGGGAAACTCAGAACCTCTGGCTACCTCGGGTCCTTTCTAGTTGATGTTCTATTTTAGTGGGTCCTGCTTAGCCAAAGGATGGTCCGCTTTGAGCGTGTGACCTTTCTGCCGTCTTCTTATTTTGCCGTCATCTTATTTTGAAATACCTGACATAAAAAAGTTAGCTTGGATTAGAAATCCATTCACATGATTGCAAAAGAAAACTCCACATTATATTTGTCAACTACAGAAAAGAAAAAGCTCTGCTTGATTCCTTGAATAAACTGGAATCAACATTTGATGCTGATGTTGATAAACAATGGATGCAAAATTTTGAAGGGTAGTATGGTGTGCTGGATAATGCCATCTCCCCCCACTCAAGGTTCCTCACATCCTAATCCCAGAACCTGTGAATATGTGACCCTTCATATTCCCACAAGGGACTCTGCAGATGTGATTAAGGTAGGGATCCTGAGATGAGAAGATGAGCCTTGATCATAATCCCTAGAGTCCTTACCAAAGAGAGACAGGACGGTCAGGGTCAGGAGACATGATCATGAGAGAGGCTGGTGGGATGTGCTTTGGAGACAGAAGGAGAGGCCATGAGTCAAGGAATGTTGGCAGTTTCTAGAAGATGGAAAAGGCATTTTCCCCTAGAATCTCCAGAGACAATGCCACCCTGCCCACACCTTGATTTGAGCCCCTGAGAACCTACTTCAGATGAACTGTGAGCTAAGGGATTTGTGTTGTGTTAGGCTACTAAATTTGTGGTAAATGGTTAAAGCAGCAACAGGGAATTAACATAGCTCTTAAAATGGTTTTACATTTAAAAAAACCACCTCTTTATGTGAATAAAGTTTCTTGTCAGTGGTAATTCTCAAGAACTTGGAAGAAATTTTCATCAAAAAGACTATATAGGGAATTGGAAGAGGTCTGAAAACTAGCTCATCACTCTCAATGATAAATTTGAAATGTTTCTATTTGTAAGTCTTCTGTGACTCCCAAATTTAATACCTCCCCTCATATTTGTATCTTGTTTTTCTAATAAGTATACAATAAAAGGAAAATGTAATGAATGCTTTCATCAAGCCTCGGAGAGATAACCCCCGTCCTCACCAGTGGACTTCAGTGTGTCATAAAAACATCATCATTTTCAAAGTGTTTCATGACTGGAAAAGTTTTGTTAACAAACACACAGAAGATCAATCAAATAGACTGCTGTCTTTGAGAAGGGCTTCAGCCCGACGGAACTGCCATTGCTCTAAGTCTGGAATTTCTCTTTGGCTTTGTTATCAGAGCTACTATGGGTCATACACCATAATACACACACACACGTGCACAGCGCACACACACACACACACACACACACACACACACACTCCAGATGATTTCAGAACAGGAAAATCACCAAAGATAGATAGTCTAGCCCCTCAACTCACAGAGGAAATAGCTGAATCCAAAAGGTCAAATAATTAGGCCAAGACCCACGGCTTGTTATTAGGTTAGTAGCAAAGGTTAAGAATAGACCCAGGTTGCTGATGCTCACACCACAACAAAACGATCTTACCGCACGCCATGAGTTCATCCTAAACATCATTTTTGGCCTTGACCACCTTGCCTACTCTCCAAATGTAAGCTGGAAGGACTCTGTGCTTTTCTTAGGTCATCAAATTACTTCTCCATGAGGAAAGATATTTCATGATTGAGAGAATTAACAAAATATATGCCTCAAACACAGAAGATCGTCCCCAAAAGGAATGGCTGAAGGGAGTTCACAGCCTCTCGAGGCTCATGGCTAATTCAGATGCTCGAATCTCAGCACGTTTTGTTGAAAAGAATACTTGGGAATCAACTTCCATAAATGAATGAAACGCACATGAAATGGTGCCCTGTGTAGAAATGTTTGTGAAATACCTGAGAAAGTACATGGGGAAAGGGACAGTGGAAGGTGGGTGTGACGGGGAGGAATCAGAGGGAGGACACTCCCAATGTCACCTGTTGTACCTAATGTTTTTATCGAGTGCCTACCCTATGCCAGGCACTGTGCTGGGCCCTAAGGATACAGACACGAGTGAAAAGACAGGATCCCTGTCACACTTTGTCAGTTTGGGCTGTTATAACAAATTACCACAGGCTGGCGGCTTCAACAAGGCATATTAATTTCTCACAGTTCTGGAGGCTGGAAGTCTATGATCAGGATGCCAGCAAGGTTGGGTGTTGGCAAGGGCCTTCCTCCTGGCTTGCAGATGGCTGTGGTCTTGCTGATTCTCACATGGAGGAAAGCGAGTTCTTGTCTCTGTCTCTTCTTACTGGGTCACTGATCTCATCAGGGGGGCCCTACCCTCATGACCTCATCTAAACCTGATTACGTCCCAAGGGCCCCACCTCCAAGTACCAGCCCATTAGGAGTGAGGGTTTCAACAAAGGAACAAAGTCCCTGACCTCAAGGATAAGAAGCAGTAAAGGATGAACAAAGAGCATTCCAGGCAGATGGAGAGCAGCCTGTGTCGATGGTCCAAGTCAGTGAGGAACCAAGAAAAGACTGTACTAGATGCAGCTCGGCAGGGAAATCAGGCACAGCTCCGTGTGGGCGGAGTCTCCCCAGCTATGTCTCAAAGAAAAGAGGGACAGGTGTCCTGAGACAGAGTACTGGTGCTGGCACTGGGAGTGCGACCCTCGGAGGTGGGCATGGCATCAGCAGATCCCTACACGATGGCAAGCCCAAATTAAAGACGTCCTCATGACCTTAAAATCAAGATCAGAGATGATGTCTAATTTACGAGGCAAAGGGAAGTTTGTGCAAAGATGCCAAGGGCTTTGGGGCACGTCTGCAAGGAGCTAATGTTGTGCAGGGCTCCCCTACGTCCTCCCAGGAGCCCCCACCTCCCCCCCATTAACCACGGGAGATCAGCAGAGCAGAGCAAGGATCCTCCCCTCACAGGAAGGAAGCTGAGCCCAAGATCACACAGCTGGGAGGTGTCAGTGCTGGACCAGGACTTCATGGGAACCGCAGTCCGCACTGTTTCAGGGTTCTGCATACCATGGGCAGAATGGAGGGGTTTCTGGGGCCACAGCACGTGAGCCTGGAGCCAGAATCCAGATAGAAAGAAGTCCACGAGGACGAGAGGGAAATGCTGTGGTAAAGTCATTAGCAGGTACTAGTGGGGAAACACCTTGTGCTGGGTTATGGACCAGTACTTGCTTGAAGGTCGGTGACAAAGCATGCATATTTTCAAATGGATAAAAAAAGCTTTTGTGTTTCTAGCTGTGTCCCTGCTCGATGGGTGTCCAGGCCATAGCCCGAGGCCACTGGTAAACGAGCGTCTGTGTCTTCTATATTGTAAATGAAACAGTCCTATGTTTGACAGAAAAATTACTTGTCACTTGCCAATTCCCTTCATGCTTTAGGGAAATGAGCATGAAGGAACATTCTACGGGGTGTTTCAGCTAAACTGCACTGAAATGATATGCATGTGAGAAAGAGATTTGAAGAGTTGCTCGTAAACGCTGACGTGATTTAGAAAGTGTGAGGATGAAATGAGTCTGATGGCAAAGTCGGTCTGACACAGATGTGGTCGTGCGCACAGAACTATCCCATCTGGGATAATACCTTCATGTACACTTTCAAGTAACACAAGGAAGAGATCATAGTTTCTCCTTTATTAGGTCTTCAGATGTCAAAGAGGATTTTTAAGAGAGCAGCAGAAATTATTGAAATCCTTCAGAGCAGTAATCCTCACAAAATTAACTAGCAATCTAACATATGAGCCTGGGAGTGTTTATTTAAAAAGAGGGCGTTTCAATAAATTCATCATCTCTCCTTTTTCTATCACCTCTCTAGTTCTATTTTGTATCAGACTTAATAGGATTTTGGTGAGATTTTGTGGTTCATAGAACGTAATATTGGAAGAAAAAACAGGATTCTTATGGCTCCATATGTTACTTCACAGGCACAGATAAACACACCACACACACACAGACACACACACACCCCTGCAAACACAAAAAAAGCCAAACAAAGAGGTGCTTAAAAATCAGAAAATCCTTGCCAAAGATGAACTGAAGGTAAAGGGAAAAGAATGTGGGGGAAAGACAGTGGACTTTGCAGCAAAACAGTCCAAACGAGCAATCCACTAACTGGATATGACCTTGAGCAAGGTCTTAAAGTTTCTAAGTGTTACCTTCCCCACAGGGAAAGCAGGAAGAATAAAACCTACCTCACAGGATCAGGATGGATTAGAACTAGCCTTTATAAACTGTCTGGCATGTACAAAATAAAGTGTAGCTCTTATGATTATATTCAAAATAGAGCCAATTTAAAGACATGGTGCATTAAATAAAACCTCTTCCAAGTGATCACATACATAAACATCAGTCCCAGGCACTGAAATATACATCCCTCATTATGCTCTAGAATGGCCCGTCATTGTCTTCCTCCACATTTTTCAGGATTTATGATGGGAGGTTATACCTGGGCATGAATGAAATGTAATTTTTAAAACCCTGGCAGGATTTAGGTATTCCTATGCTTTTATTCTTATTCTGAAAGATAAAGTGTACAGGGGTCATAAATACTCTTCAGCACATAGTAGATCGGTTTCTTTCTCTAGCAAAGTCTTAATTCTGCCTTTCAACAAAACAAGCTGGGGCAGGGGGTGCTTTCCTGGACCCAGGAAAAGAAGTCCTTCCTAAAAGCTCGACTGTCTTGAATTCATCACAGATCTGGAAAAATAATGCCTCTCAAAGTCCCAGTGAGTCACTCACTTTCCTGAACCACTAAAAGGTTGAGTTGGAGGACAAAGACAGTCCCATAGCAGAGGCCAGTGCGAGGTCTCCTGGGAGAAAACCGGAGTTTGTTTTGCATCAAAACAAATGGATGGTTTTTCCTGGTTTTCACACTCATGAATTCCAAATAAATCAGAGCCTACTCGATGTTAACTTGCTTGTTGGAAAATTGCTTCTTAATAAAAAAGAGTTTTCTTCAATAGCAGAAAACATCAAACAAATAATCTATGCCTCCCCAAAATAATTTAACTGTCATGGTGCACCAAGAAAGGTTTAGCTCATCGAAGGCAGAGCTCTCAGTCTGAAGAGTTGTTTGAAGTGGAATGGGGGCTCGGAGAAGCTGAGCAGTGGCAATGAAGCAAGTGCTGATCAGTCCCAGTCTGAGACTTCAAGGATCTGCCCTTGCTGAATGGAAGGAGGTACCTAGCCACCTCCCTACCTTTCTTCCAATTCTCAGATTCTTTGAAGACCTTTTAAGGCACAAACAAATGAAACTGCTCATCTCTTAAAAATCTCTAATTTATCAAGCAGATTTCAATCATATGAATAAGTGTGAGTACAATCATATGAATAAGTGTGAGTACTATGCATAGGGATATCAGTGACATCACAAAGACATTTTAACTTGGGCATGAGTCTTATTAACACAGAATTTGACAAATTAGATGACTTTAAACACTATATATATAAAACTTCAACACTGCCTTAAAAAAAGGTAGACTAGGGAAGGGAAAGCCAGTTAATGCAAAATGAGTGTTTCAGGAGCAAGTTCGTGCCAGGCAAATGGAATAAGTGTCATAGGTTTTTCTCTATTTCCTCTATTGTGCTGTAGCCTAGTTCCATGAAGATGAGAGATACTCATTTCAGGACACAAGGATTGAAGTCAGAGTTGAGTATGGAAGAATCGAAGGATCCTTGTTAAGGATTTTGTAGAGAAGGTTTTACAAGAGAAGCCACAGACCAGGAGACAAGAAGAGTAAGACAAGACTCTGGTTAACCCAGAAGCCTTCAGACTCAAGCAAAGCCACTACAAACCTAAACAAAACCAAAAACCAAACCATGTTCCGGGAGGTCCATAGAAAGTTAAATCATAGGAGAGTATGTGAGTGCTTTTATATGTAACCAAGTATAACCGAAGAAACCGCTCAGCAATGGAGAAAGTCTATTTCATGATGGTGCAAAGGGGCACTGGAGCAAAAATAACTTGTAAGGATTATAAAAAGAATAGTGTAGGTTATAAATAATATGAGAAATTGAATATGCTAATGGAATCGTGCTGATGAAGGCTGGAAACAGAGAATTAGGTTAGGCTAGCTAATAGAAATAGGGAGCAGTGAAAAATGGATTTTTAGGTAGGGAGTCCTCGATCCTTGCCTGAGGCACAGGGAAACAGGGAAAGGAATGAGTATTTATGTGCCGATCACGACTCACGCATTAGGCAAATCATTACATGTAACTCTCATTCAGTGTTTAAGTAGATACTGTTTCCTCATTTTGTAGATGAGGAAATGACCCCCAGAGGTCAACAATCCTTCCCACCAAGGAACAACTAGCCGATGTCAGGGCTAGTATGTTTCCAGAGCCCGATGCAGGCTTCCCCTTTCTATTCCGACCCACCACACATGACTGGTTCTTCTCCCTGTGTCACAGCAATTATGGTAGCATCAGGGATTATAACAAGCCTTCCAAATTAGTGGAAAAAGTAAGGTTTGGGGCCCTATGATAGGTTTCTAAAAGTATGTTATTTTACTTTTCACTGATCACATGAAATAATCCATGTTATCATGGGACAAAGTAGGAAAGAATTTTAAAACTCCCTTTGTACACATCACACATAGATTCTAAGGTTCTAAAAATACTGTCATATAAAGCTGTGCATATAAGAGATATTTGTCTAGGGGAGATATGCATGTTGATTGAAAACACTCATTCTCTTTTTAAGTAAGTTCCATGCATATTCCCAAGAACATTTAAATCAAGTTTCCAAAAGATGGTTTTTATCTAAAAACCTAGATAGAGTATTTTATCACCACTTCTCACCCATCCAAATTTTAACCGCACAAGCCCCATCTTACTTCTTTCCCTAAGTCTATTTTTGAAAACTCCAGGACATGCTCATTTGTCCCTTCTCTGAATTTTCACTATGAGAGAGGGAGATAGAGAGAAAGAGAGAAATACATTTATATATGTGTGTGTAAAATTTTTATTACTGTTTTTTCAGGCTGGAGAGGAAGGGTTACGCCAGTCCCAGATAGCAAATCGATTTTGACGGCTGCATGTCCCATTTCACTTTGGCATAGACCCAGCTGGTCTAACCACCAAAGTGTTCTCTCTCTTTACATCCTGTATACTAAAAATAAGAAGTAAATGACTTTCCCCTGAAATCCAAGAAGTTTAAGAAAATAACCAGCTTCTTCCCCCACCGGAACTCTGATCACAGAATTAGGGGCCGTACCGAAAATTCAGTGCTCGATTTTTTTTCTACAGGGAGTCCTTCCGAAGCTTTTAAATACCAAGAACCATGCCCCAAAACACACTCGAGAGATGATTTCAAAAGTGGGTCCTGCTGTGGCCTGACCCCAGGAATCATTCTGAGCACCTATTCCAATCACTAATGTTACCAAAAAATAACTTAAATACCAGCAGAGAGAGGGCTGTTTGGGGGCCATATTCCTCCAAGAGTAGCCACCCTGCAATGTGCCACCCAAAAAAACAGTCACCCAAGTCCCCTATGGACAACCTGTACTTCATCAAGACATCCAAATGGCGCTCACAAGTAGAGGCCAAAGTAACGTTTCAAGTTTAAAGCGAACACAGTGTTCAAGATCATGACCAGACATACTTCTCAATCTAAATATTGCCAAGTACAAAGAAGCATTTTTAAAATTTAGTTTATCTAGATTTTAAACCTTTTATGAATAAAATGACAATATATATCCTGTGAACCAAATTTATAAATATTTTGCTTAGCACTACCAGAGAAAAGAACCATTAGCCTTTTGGAACACTCTTGGTTTCGCACGTTGAAGCACTGTGTGCTGAGGAAAAACAAGAGGAACCGGAGGAAAGATTAATGACCTGTTTCACTGCCCAGAGAACTGGACTCTAGAACATCTTATTCTCTCCAGTGGTGATTTTTTTTTCGTTTGCTATGAATATGGATTATGACATTTTCAGAGACAGCTGAGCATGAGTACTAATTCATACAGCAATACCTAACCCTCCCACCTGATTCTTGCCCAGTGTTTTCTCAACCTCGGCAAGTCAGTGAGTGAGATTGCTTTACACCGATCGTTCCACAACATCGCTGCAAGTAAACACTGCTCTTTGCAATCAATATGTACTTGGACTTCTCCCATTTTTACCCGGGTTCCGGATTCTCATCTGGAGAGTATCCTTGTCCACAGACAGGAGAAATACCTCCCATGGTTTCCCAACCACTAACCACCCAGGCCTGGGTCAGACAGAAAAAAGAAAGAGAGGTGAAGAAGCCTTGCTATGCTTCCTCCTCTTGAAGCATCCAGTAAGTTTGTAAAGGGTAAGAGCTCTTCCAGGACAACAGGAATCTGGGTCCTGGCTTCACCATTAACAAGCTGTAGAATACTGGTCACACCCCGTAGCTTCCCGGAGACTCACCTCCTTCATATGCAAAGTTGGGTTAAGATGAGTATCACAAGCATCTAAAGTTATGGTGTAAACACTCTGTTGTGAGTGTTTCTGTACTTCTTTGACCCTTGCCTGCAGCTGTCTAATTATACTTACCAAACTGTGTCAATTGACTGACTGACGGACGGACGGACTGTAAATTCAACAGAAGCAGGACGAGCAACCCATGTTGGCCAAACTTACAGCAGAAGTAATAGTTAAGCCGTGCCTTAAAGGTTAGATGTGATCCAACTCAGACATGATAAAGGGAAGGGCATTTACAGCAAGGGGAACAGCAAAAGCGATCACCATGATGGACGGAGTCAGTCTGGCTAGTATGGGTCCCAAGGGAACATCGTGCGTACCCCAGGAGACAAAACTGTGAAGCAAAGATGAACATAATAGCATCTGCAGCTCTCCTTTGAGCATTCTTACCATTTGTCGTGGACCTGTGTGTGAAAATTTACAGTTGAAGCCACGTTCTGTTCGCTGAATATGTTCACCAATTTCAAGATTCTCCTAATCAAGTTTCTCACAGAAATGATCAAAACCTCCCCAAATGTAACGTGACATACTATTATACCTACATTCTGTCCTTCAAATATGAAAAAGCATATATAGGGGCACCTGAGTGGCTCAGTTGGCTGAATGTCTGCCTTTGGCTCTGGTCCTGATCCCGGGGTCCTAGAATCAAGCCCTGCATGGGGCTCCCTTCTCAGCAGGGAGCCTGCTTCTCCCTCTCCCTCTGCCTACCACTCCCCCAGTTGTGTTCCCTCTGTGTCAAATGAATAAATCAAAAAGTTTTTTTAAAAAAGCATACACACACACACATACACACACATAAAATATAAATGTAGCACACAGTTCTCATTGTCAGTGTTTCTCCAATAATCCAATTGTAAGGCATTATTCACTACAAAATGTTATCTCTGGGGATCAGAAAAGGAGGAAAAGGAGAGAGTCAGAGATTATACCACAGTCATGATTTTAGATCCCAATTCTCAGTCAGCTCCGGTATGAAAACCAACCTGAAATGCAACTGAGGGCACGTTTATACTCGTCATTCTGACTGGTTCAAAGGCACTGCTCCTGACAGAGTCGAGCCAGTAGTTTGTGTACAAATACTTGGTTTACCTAGAGAATCCTTAATGTTTCACCAGAGATTACATGGGGGAACCCACGCCCCAAGTCTCATCCTGAGTCTTGAGGTGCTACAAGGCCTCGGCCATTTTCGTGAGTAAAGGAAAAGCCACCGTTATGGACACTTGCAGACATAGCAGCCCTGTGAGTCTGTCTCAGGGGGAGCTGCTTCCTAGGAATACAACTTTAGTTTATATATACCTTGATTATGATGCACGATTTTCTGCTTTGTTTATCTGTTTAGCATGAATCATTTCTGTGCATGTTTACCAGGTTTCCTTACATAATGATAATCAAAAGTTATTTTTCAAGGTGGTACATAATTTTGTTAGGTTAATGAAAGCTGGAGTTTCCCCCTAAATACAAGGGAGAAACGTTTCTCCTGTCGAATGACATTTTTTGCCAGGTCTGAACGAAGCCCTGGGTGCCTGGCTGTGTGCGCGCACATGTACCTGCCGTGGGACCTGTGGCCTTGGCCCAGGGGCACACACCCTGCCCAGCACTCCAGCCAACCTCTTTGTCTCCGAGAATCATGTTTTCTTTCAAAGTCATAGGATCAGTAGTGAACAGCACTCAGGTGAAAAACGCACAGATTTCTCTACCTGCGCATATGTAACCGATGAAATTGAATTCTACCAACACTGCTTCCAGACTCAAGTTCCCACCTGCCTCAGATTCCTCTTTACTCTGGTTGGAAACTCCCACTTAATTGTCTTAGGTTACCTGGCTCTGAGTCTCCAAATAGATCCTCACCACGTGAGCAGACACCTTTCCAGAAGGTGGCACGTTCCTGCTCTCCTGCCTGTCCCCACCGGCCTTCCTTCCCTACCTGACCTTCACAAGAAATGGTATGTCTTGAGTTAGGATGCTCTTGTGCTGTTGGGGGTGGGGGGACATGAATTCCTCCCCAGAGAACAGCTGTGTGCTCTGGGACTCAGAGCCGATGGCTGGAGCACTCAAAAGAGGAGAACGAACGAATAAATCCTACCTACCATAGGGCAGGTAGGCTATAAAAGGAGGACATCTTGAAGCACTCTGTGCCAAAAGCTGAGAAGGCCACTTATTGAGAATTACCACTGGAATGACTGATGCCAGCTCCAAGGCCAAAATATTTCAACAGTGAAGGCTACTAAAATATTTTCTCACCTTTAATTTCTGCCCTCTTCACCAAGTATTACCCATTACACTGTGATCTATGCACCCACACATTAACTCAATTAATCAGGAATAGGACCTTCATCTCCTACCAGTCTCATTCCTTCTCCTCCCTAATATTTCCACGCCAGTACACCATGTGTCTAAAATTTTATGACACTGAGTTCTCCCAAAGCACGGTGATATTAAAATGAAGATTTGGTCTGCAGTGAATAACCTCGTCCTGAAATGAAACACAACGACAAAACCAGATTCATAACGAACATGCTAGACAGCACACCCCAGTGCGAAGAGCATAGGTAACCAGGAAGAAAAGCACATTTAGACAAAGTTTAATTCTCAGTTTTGCAAAAGGAGAAGAGAAAGAGTAGGCCAAGATCTTCTGAAGAAAATAGGACAGTCTTTCCTGTCAGTGTGCAGTTTGGTGTCCTGAAATAGATCAGGCAAATTCCCCCCCAGCCACACGTTCACAATCACAGCCACCGTGTGACTACAGCAGCTAAGCCCATCCCCTGATTCCGAGACCCCACAGAATGGGCTCAGTAGGAGGGTGTCCCTGAACAGCTCGGGGAAAGGTGCCAGGCTCCAGGCTGGGAGGTAGCAGAGGGACTGCCCTTGAAATGCTCACTGCAATTTTCCAAGTTCTATTTCTATAATTCAGTGAATGCAATCTCATTTCAAAGACGACAGGTTTGCTTTTGTCTTTAAATTTTCGTTTGTGTTTGACCATTTACGTGCTGTGAGCTACCAGACTTAATCACATATGATATCTGCTTGGGAATAAAGACGTTTGGTAACATGAAGCCAAAGTTGCACTTTTTTGTCCTTATGTACCTAGAGGAATGGAAATCTCAAATGTCGCATCAAGGATCTGGGTATGCAGCTCGGGAGGCGGGTGGAGGTGGCCCTGGGAGCCAGAAATCTTGGCGTGTACCCAGCAGAGGGGTGTCCTCATTCATCAGAGAGATGTTTACTAAAACCATGTGGCAGGCTCTGTCCTTGGTGATGGGCTTCTGATCCTCATAAACCATCCGTTTGGTAAGGATGGACGTGGGTTGCAGGCGACTATAACCAGGGATGAGAAGTGGAAGGTTGGAGAAGCACAGAGGAGGAACAGTCAGCTCAGGCTTGGGCAGTCCGTCAGGGAAGGCTTCTCAGGGAAAAGCGTTATCTGTGCAACAATGACAAAGATGAGTAGGAATTTGAAGATAAACAGGAGCTTGGTGAGAGAGAAGCACATTCTAGGTGAAAGGGAAGAGAGTTCACTGAGCAGCTCCCTACCTCACATGCCCGGGCAGCAATCTGTGATGCTTCCAAGGCTCTGAATATTATGGTATTTCCTCATATGAATGGATGAAGAAAAGAATGGACTTGTTTTACACAGTGATACACAGTGACACCAATCTCCCTAGAATCCCTGGGTTGAAAATCCATAAGGTTGAGAACGGGGTTCTCAATGTAACACAAACAAGACTGGGATCTTTTCCGGTACTGTCAGGTTCAAACATACATTCCGATCCTGGACAGGAACCACAGGCCTGGTCTGCAGGAGGGTAAACAAGAGATTAGCATATGACCCAATGCGACATGTGTTTTTAATGGATTCAGTAAAATTTATCTAGTCACATGGACTGTCGCCTTTTCCCCAAAGGAAAAATCAGTGGTCTTTGTCCGTGTTTGTTTCTAACCATTTTAAACACAGTGATCTGACTCTCCTCTGCTTTAGGTCCTGTCTTAATCACAACTGTGGCCTTTATCACAGATTTTGTAACATGAGTCCGGTTAAAAAAATGTCCTTTCTGGAGAGAGATGAAAGAATCCGGTCGCTGGTTTGCTTGATTCCTCTGCTGCTAATTAAATCAGTCCCAGCCATCATCTTATGCTTCTTCGTGTCTTTTATGAACATGAGTTAGAAAGCCATTATTCAAAACCTTTCCCAACCTTATGCAGTGTGTACCTTGCTCTTGAAGCCTTATCAGGGCCAAGTCCAAGATCAACACCACATGGTGAACACCAACCACATCTGTCTCTTCAATTGCTGGCCCCCAAGAAACCAGCCAGCGAGCCAGAGGGCTCCTCTTGGCTTTCACTGGTGGCCGCCACACGCTGCCTGATCCCATGCACACAAAAAGTTTTCAAAGATTCAGGAAAATCTGCCCAAGCCCAAATGTTGGGGTAATTCTATTCCTGTTGTCTCCCAACCTCAAGAAAACCTAGTCGCAACAGCATTCTCATTTCTATTGACTCAAATGATGATTTGGGTCAACATTTACCAACCATGCAAGACCTCCACACCCCCCACTGAGTGAAAGTTTACCAACAGCCTTCTTAGTATGCTTTCATTCACACACAGCGACACGTATCACTAGGTAGGTTCATACTTATGAAGATTTGTATGAGAGTGTAGTCAAAATGTCAATGTTCATTCTTAGTAAATAAGCCAACATCTGTGAATGGCGGGATGTTAGGGGATTTCTACCTTTTTCTTTATAAGGTTCGGTGAGGTTTGAACTGTTCCTATAAAATGGGAATGTTTTATTTTATTGTCAGTAAAAACTATAAATATATATGTACATATAAAAACTATAAATATGAGTTTTATATAAATATGTATTACATATTAATAAAAACCCATAAATCTATATATGCATAGTTACATATTTACTTTGTATATATAACAATTATTTATTTATCTACTTATTTATAGTTTGGGTTTGTGTGTGTGTGTGTGTGTGTGTGTCTTAGTGAAACAACCAGGGTAATCTGAACGTACAGCTGGCTAGACTGTCCCCAGACTACATTTCAGGGACAAATGGTGCTAAAGGTCCATGACAACAACCAATCCTTGCTCAAGATGTCTGGGAGGAGTTAGTCCAGCTTCAGGATGGTCTACGGGGGCAGGCTGAGCCCTACTCTGCTCTCACTGCTCTTACCTCATCAAGCCCTCCAAACATGGGTAGGAGGTCCTGAGTCATCTTCTTCATCAAGAATGGCATGATGCCATTATTGATATGGTGGGCTTCAGAGCCTAGGGGTTCGGGGACTCTGCTTTAACTCCAGCCCAAGAATGTCCCAATACCATGCAAGCTGCCCACAGCATCCATGGACGGATTTAGAGGGAAGTCTGTTGGCGCAGACTGTGGCTCTGTTGAAGGCCTCTTCAGAGTGGGACCCCAGGAACTGTGGCAGGGGCCAGTTATTGGTGTAAAGTCCATGACACGAGTGAGGCCACGACCACTCTTCATGAACAATTCATCTCTTCTTACTGTTTTACCTTTCCTGGCCTCTCCGCTGTCCTGCTGTCACCCTGGAGGCTCCACTGCCTGATGCCAACTGGGACTCTTCACGTAGCTCCAAGCATGACTACAACATATGAATCCACTGGGGAAGCACTGTATGTTGCCCTTGAGAATCATAATTAGGCCATCATCGTTGGGTGTTTATTTTCCTTAAAACAGTGAAGCGGGAGCTTTCTTAGATTGGTTGTCCTAACCCGGAAGCTTGTGCCAGCCTGGAGCAAGCGTGCTTTTTTGGTTTATTTGTTTTCCTTAAGCTGGATTGCACAGGTTTATCTTGGACCCTTTTGTTGATCCTGCTTTTTTAAGCATTGGTAAGGCTGGCTATGGTTTATGCATGAAAAGAAAGCAAATCCCTCAAGACGGTGGGGGGGGGGAGATAGTGGGACAGTTAGGAGCAGACACCCTCCAAGCTGCTGGTATTCAAATACTGGCTCCACTCTGGAATGGCTGTGAAGCCCCAGGCAAGTTGCTCAACTACCCTGTGCCTCTCTTGCCTCATCAATAGAAATGATAGTACCTGAGTCAGAGAATTTACCAAAGCATGCTTTTCAAAAAGTTAAAACACTATTCTCATGTAACTGTACAGTGAGCATGAATCAAATACTTATTTCACTCCTTAACAAGGGAACCAACGGGTTGAGAACACTAATTCACAGAATATGTGGGTTAGCATATATATATTTCCAAGTTCTGGAATTGTTTCACAGGTGGCTATGAAAACTAAATTAGTACATATATTTATGTGTATACATATGAGTAATATATGTGTATATGTTTGTGAATATAATAATATATGTATAGATATAGTATTATACACTATGCTGGGTAGAACAGTACCTAGCACATACTAGGTGCTATATAACTTTCACTATTATTATTCTGTAACTAAAACAAATTGTTCTTTCATTGTGCACCCATCAAAAAAGGCATTTTTTTGCTTTGAATGTAAATTACTTAGTATGAATTTGAAATGTGGCAAAAGAAGTTTCCAAATGTCTATTAATATTGTCTTTCTTTTTTAACTAGAAGAGATATATACTACTTTCCATTTCTTTGAAATGATTAATTCATAAACTCAAGGAAAGTAGGTTATGCAGCTTATTCAGGAGATGAATTTTGAAACAAACTTTTTTTTTCCCCGAGTATAGCTATATGTGGCCTTTAGCTTCTCAAAGCTTCCTAAACTATTAAAGGACTATAATAGTAATGTTATCCAAAAGTCTGGAAGTGAGCCTTTGTGCTTAACTTAAATTTGAAAAAACACTTAGGGCACTCAAAATCCTTAATTATCAAGGATAGACAGAATAAATACCATACGGTCAAGGTCAGACAAGGCTCTGTTGTCTTCCTGCACTGTCCAAACTCTCCAAGGCTAAGGGTTAAAGTTTAAACATCTTCCAGGTATCTTCTAATAACTAAAATATTTTGTTTGTGCTCATCTTTATACATGTGGCTTACTTTTTAAATTAATAATACTTTCCCTAAAAGTACAGACAACTTAGTTTCATATGACACTTGGGTTTCTTTCTGTGTTTTGCCTGGGTTAATCGTTCTATTCCAGATAAGCAAACTTGTTGCCAAAAAGCCTGGCTTCCCACCCTTGTGGTACAGGGGTCACTCTGCCCATCTCTCTACTTCTTTAATCCGCGGCAAATTTCAGACCAGAGCTCTGTCCAGTAGCAGATCATAGAAAAGACTCAATTCATCTACACTGAATGAACCCACTGAGAAGTATTTATCCAGAAATCACTTCATGCTTTCCTATCAATCTTCTGTACAAGTGGACATTAACAGCAGATAATTGATCCAGAACAGTGTCTCTCTGTGTTGGGGTAAAACTAGAGCCTCTGACACTATTCATTAGAACAGGAAAAAATTTAATGCTCTCTTTGGGTCAAAACAACTATTCTCCTCATACTATCTGTATTTTCCACTTTGAAAAAGATGTAAACCGACCATCTGTGACAGATAGACATTAAGATGACCTTTCAATTATCCTCACCTCTTGGTATTTACGTCCTTGTGTAATACTCTCTCCTTGATTGTGACTTGTTTCTAACCAATCAAATGAATCCTTCCCCAGGCCAGGCTTGAAATGAGCCCACAGCCCCATCCAACACCTGACTGCAGCCCTGTGAAGTTGAAGACCCAGTTAAGCCATGGCCAGACTCCTGATCCACAAAAACTGTGCAATAGTAAATAGGTGTTATTTTAAGCTACGGAATTTGTTGTCATTTTATTATGCAACAACAGATAATCAAAATGCTATCCTAAAGATGGGTCAGAGGTTGACATTTATGGTTTTCCTGATGACCAAGTAGACTTCCCATGTCAGATGGGCCCACTGCTGAAGAAAAGCCTCCCAGGAAATAGTGGGCCACCTCACTCAGGAGAGCCAGTGACTGGCTAGTCACTCACTAAGGATCACTGATCTGCCACCTCCCTTTGGAAGGCTGTTACTCGCTGAAGATGTTAATCCAAAGGCCTTTTGGTTCAAAACAATCTGCATGCTACGTGGCATGAGGTTAGATTTCTAGATATTCACTGCTGGAAGGGATCCGGACAACCATTTTTGCAATCCTCAAAATTAGTTTCACATGCATCCTATTTCTGCCAGATACCGAGTTAAGCATTGTGGATAGAGAGATGAAGGACACCTACTTCCCGATCTCGAGAGACTGCCAGCTAAGTAAGGAAGGGGGCATTTTAAAAGGTAACATAAAAGCTTAAAATGTCTGATGGTATCAAATTTTAGAGAAGATAGGGAGACCCTAGAACTCTCCTATGTTGCTTATGAGAATATAAAATGGTACAGCCACTTTGGAAAATGGGCAGTTCTTTTAAAGTTAAACATGTTTCCAGTCTATAACCCAGTGATTCCACACATAGGTATTTACCCCAGAGAAATGGTAACATATATTCTCAAAAAGACTTGTGTATGAAAATTTTCACAGTAGCCTTGGTCACAATTGTTCCAAACTAGAAAGACTACAGAGGCCCATCAACAGGAGAATGGATAAACAACTTGTGGTATATTCATAAAATGGAATACCACACAGCAATAACAATGAATTAACCAATTATATGGTCGATACCAGTATATACAACAACGTAGATGAATTTCGAAAATACTCTGTTGAATGAAACAAGGGACAGACAAAAAAAAAAATAGTCTGTAGTTCAATTTCTTTAAGTTCAAGAATAGGCAGCCTTCATCTTGGGTAGCTGGAAACGAGAGAGAAGAGGCACGAAGGAACGTTGTGGGCAGTGAAAATGTTCCACATCTTCACTGGGTAGACAGTTATACAGATGTGTGCACTTACCAAAACTCATCAAACTATACCCTTAAGATATTGTATACTTAACATGTATGTAAACTTTGCCTCAATTAAAAATAAAATAAATTGAGAACACAGGCTTTAGGAGCCAATCAGATCGGGATTCCTCCTGTGTTTCTGAAATTCATTAACTGTGACCGAGAACAAGTTATTTCATTCCTCTGAAACTCAGTTTCCTTACCTATAATATAGGATAACAATATCTAAGGTTTGTGTCTCTCAGGGTTGTTTTGAGAACGAAAGGAGGTAATACGTGTAGTGTATTTAGCCTCATGACTAGTACATTATAAAATCTGTATCTATTATACTAGATAACAAGTAACTAAGTTATCGATCTTACTTTAAAAAAAAAACACATGAAAAAATATATAAAGTGGTAAGTCATACATAGAAAAAGAAGCATTTCTGCCTCAAGGACAAAGTGGACCAGAGAAAGCTACCTAAATGAGATGACAGTATGAACTAGCCTAACCATTGGCATATGATTTTACGAGGTGGAAGGAAGGTAGAGAAAACCCAACTCTTCAGCTTTTTTTTTTTTTAACTCTTCATCTTTTTTTTTTTTTTCTTTTCTTAAACTCTTCATCTTTTTTAACAAAAGTGACTGCGAGGGTGCCTGGGTGGCTCAGTCAGTTGGGCAGCTGCCTTTGGCTCGGGTTATGATCCCAGGGTTCTGGGATCAAGCCCTGCATTGGGCTCCCTGCTCAGCAGGGAGCCTGCTTCTCCCTCTGCCTGCTGCTCCCCCTGCTTGTGTTTGTACATACTCTCTCTCTGTCAAATAAATAAATAAAATCTTAAAAAACACACAAAAAAACAAAAAACAAAAGTGACTGTGACACTTCTAAGTTAGGCAGCTTTCAAGGAGCTCAAGATATCTGAAAATCCATTAATTCAGGAAGTAGTTATTAATTATCTGCTTTATGCGGCACAGCCAGCTAGATACTATAAATGGGAGAAATAGCAAAACACAAAAATAAACCATAAATTTTACTGGATTATACTGGGAGTGTGGTTAGCTTCAGGTAAATGGAAAGCCTAGCCAAATTACAAATGTATTTGAACCTGTAGGCCCACACGACATTGAGTCATGGCTGTTAAGGTGTTTGGGGGCGACGATATGGTTTTAGACAAAGCTGGGTCTGGAATCTGGAATGGACCCTCTACTTCACCAGGCAGACATTTACAAATCAGAGCCTCAGTTTTCTTACTTACAAAATGCCTTCGAAGGTTATCTCAAAGAGAAAATGAGATAACCTGGGAAAATCATCTGGATTTTAAGTCTTACAACCATTCCACCATAATGATCAGTGTCTTCTGAGTTGGCCCAAAGTGTCCCAATGGAAATAAAGTGACACTGGCAGGAATGGACTGTCTTTGGGATCTTGCACAGTAAATGGAGCCACTCAGAAAGGAATGCTTTTGTGGGCACCTGTCTCACTCCATGTCTGCTCCCCGTTTCTCCTCTGATCCAGTCAAACTGTTTTCAGAATATTTTATCTAAATAAGACACTTGAGATAGACGTTGCTTTCCTGAAATTTTAATCTGGGAAGTGATGGTTGTTTATCTACAGGAATCTTCAGGTGCCTAGACCACACTCAAATTTAGGGTTTCAAAATTTCATTTCTGGCAATAATTACATAGGTGTGTTCTTTATTTCATTTAATATCTCTTTCCTGTGTTTTATTTAGCTTCTAGAACCACACTGAGTATGTCATCACTGTGACAGAGTGGTTTTTAAACTCTCCAAGTGCTACTCACCAGTATTGCCACAGACCAGCCCTGTTATAAGAAGCCTCTTAAAATACACAGAATAGGGCCACGCTGTATTTGCTGCCTCCAAGGGTACGAATTAAGGCTAAGTGCAAGCATATGTCTACCTAGGAAAGAGTCTTACAGTTTTCAAACATATCAAATGCTCCAGCAAAATAAAGTACATGGTTTAAATAATATTCTCATGTTGTTAGGATAACCACAGATGAAGGGATGTGCAGATGAAAAAAAATCCCCACAACCTTCCCTTAGGCTACTCCCACCTTCAGAGGACTGATACCTCTTGGTTTCCCCCCTGCAAGGCTTAGCATTGTTAACAAAGTAAACCGACAGCCTCAACTCCTAGTGATCATGACCTCTCTTTCTTACTCTTCTTGATTGAGACAAGAAATTGAAACCACAGTTTTTGTGATCATAGAAGAATTACACCTTGTAAATAAAATGTTGGCCTAAGACAATTACAAACACTACACGAACGCGACCAACTCTTCCTCAAATCAGAGATGAAGAAGAATGGTTGCAAAGTTCCTTCCTGCCTACACAACAAATGAACTGAGGTTTCTCTTGCTTTTTTTTCCCCAGAAAATAATGAAAACAAATCTTCACTGTTTTACTGGTATTTTCCATATCCTAATGACAAGCTTTAAATATCCTTTTCTTTTCTCAAGTTTTCATTTAAATTTTAGTTAGTTAACATATACAGTGTAGTAATTGTTTCAGGAGTAGAATTTAGTGATTCATCACTTACATACAACACCAGTGCTCATCACAACAGGTGTCCTCCTTAATGCCCATCCCCCATCTAGCCCATCCCCCACCCACCTCCCCTCCAGCAACCTTCAGTTTGTTCTCTGTAGTTAAGAGTCTCTTGTGGTTTGCTTCCCTCTCTTTTTCTTCCCCTTCCCCTGTGTTCATCAGGCTTTAAACAACCTAAGAATGACTGCAAAAGCACCAAGTAATGATCTGTGATGACCTTTGGATTTTGAGTTGACTTGTGATTAACTTACTGCTCTTACAGCATTATAGCAGTAGTTAAACAGAAACCTCAGAGACTATGATTTGTTCGAGGTCGACCAAACGAAATAATTCAGAAAACCTGCTCAGATGCATACAGCAGAGCTCTTTTGCCTCTTCACAGGAAAAGCTAGTAACAATTAGCTATTTAGGCAAACATATGATGACCAAAACCAGACATCCCTGGGCAAATTATAAAGCAGAGCTGGGAAGAAAATGAAAAGTCCCTTAAAACTTTTAAATAGTAATTATCAAATAGTACCTCAAAGTGGAACATAAAATACCAACACAAAAAAAAAATCCGTCATTTTACCGTGATTTTCTTTTCCTTAGTTCCAAAGAATAGAATTTCTTTTCACAGATGGAAATTTGGACAGGATGAAATTCTGGCAGAAAAAAAAAATGTTATTTCAATAATTTCTTCTCTCTTTAAATACTAAATTAATCATAAGAGAAGGAAATTATGCCAACAAATGCCGGTATGGGAATTTGGTCTATGGATACAAATTAATGACTGATGCCCTAAGAAATTTGCTAACTTCGTTTTCTAACATATCACTTAAAGAGGTGATCTTTTGCTCCTTTTTAAAAACATTTTCTTCACAAGTTAGGAGAAAGATATTTTATTCCCTTTCAAATTCCACTAGTTAGTATTTTTAAAAATCTATTAAAATATCAAGAAGAACTACTATAATGTTACAGCTGTTTTTTCCTTTCAAAAGTTTCTGGGTCATGAAGAAACTCAGCCAGGTCTCAGAAGGCAGAGGTGGTCAGACACGAAGGCAAGTTTTCATTAACAAACCCCAGTGGGCATCGCTCAGCACAGCACGGACACCCTTTGCAGCAGAGAACCAGTAGACACAGAAGGGACAAGTAAAGGGTGCATACAGGAAGCTGGGGGCCAGTCGCTAGTGCTCCACAGGGGATGGGCCTAGAGCCCAAGAGGGTCAGATTCCAAATACCCAAGAGCACCATCTGCTTCCTTTGGAAGGTGACCGCTAGGACACACCAGTAGTTAAAATTTCAGCTTTCACAGCATTCCTTGCCTCCTTTTGCACACAGAAGGGGTGTGTTCTAGCAAACATGGCCCTCCAACTGAATGCATACGTTAAACCCCGTTGTCCCACTCACAGTCCTTTTCGAACAGAGATGGGGTTTGGGGGGAGGGGGAGCGGTTGTAACCTGATGAACAGAATCAGCGCCTTTACCAGTGCAGAACAGAAAAGATGCAAGCTCCTAGTTTCTGGCCTGGGACCACGGTGGTTCTTGATCTCTGGAAATATCCCTTCGGTTCTGTCTCTCCTGTGCTGTCCTGTCCCTTAACACCCACCCCCACCCCCACCACCATGGTAACCCATCTCCTGTTGAAGATGCTGTCTATTTGAAATAGCTGAGTTTCTGTTTTGTAGCTGGACCCTGGCTCAGACAAGGTTCCCCTTAATATCTAGCACAGTGAGCTTTGCCCCAAATGGGGAAGTAGGGAAGTGGCACAATACTACAAAAAAAGCCCTAAATTTGGAGTTAGAAGAACTAAGTTGAAATCTCTGCTCTATCACTTCCTGGCCCCGTGACCTCGGGTAAGTCAATGAGCCCCTTTTCACCTGCTCTCTGCAGTGGGAACAACAGTCCTAGCCACCTCCCTGGGGAATCTGGTGACCGCATCTGGCTCTAAGGCTCTCCATCTGAACTACGGATTAGCCCCCCCACCCCGCCCCCAAAAATCCAGTTCTGGGCTCCTCCCCCAGGAAGTTTGATAAATCAAGTGTGCTCTAAACACTGGCAACTTTGAAAATCTACCCAGGTGACTCATCCTCACAGCATGATTTGAACACACGTGGCAGGGCTCCGTGTGCATGACACACCAGCAGCATCAACCTCGGAGGCCAGAGAGACAGGCTCCGAGGCCCCACCCCAACCCCACTAAACCGGAAGCCACGTTTTACAAGCTCTCCAGGTGATTACTACCTGCGTTACTGCGCACAGCGCGAGAAGCTCTGCTCCAGAATACGGTAGGTGCTCTAGGAACAGTGGCAGGACCCAAATGTTAACCTTATTCAAACACTTACAGCAACTGGGCTGCCAATCTGTATAGTACCCTCGAGAGGAACCGACTAGAACCTCTGCTCTAGAGTCACAGGCCTCAGTCACACGAACCTGAGCGTCCACACCTTCTAAAGCACAGCTTCTAGCTCATCTCCCTTCATCTACTTTCAATTCCCTGCAATTCGTTCTCCAGTCTCCACAGGGCAGTCCAAGGGATCTTTTAAAACGTGGTTGACACCCTTGACACTCAAAGTTGGGTGCATGAACCAGCAGCAACAGCATCACCTGGAAGCAGCTAGAAACGCAGAATCTCAGGCCCCACCCTAGGCCTACCCAAGCAGAGTCTTCAGTGTAACAAGCTCCCCAGGTGATTTGAATGTATGTGCACAAATACTCTACTGGCTTTCTATAACACTGGGAGGAAATCTCAACATCCCAGGTGACCTGGCCCCCGTCTTCCTCTGACCCTGCATCCCAGCACGGCTACCCACGCTCGCTCTGCTCCATACACAATGGCCTTCCCTCTGCTCCTCCAGGTCACCAAGCCCATCCCTGCCTCAAGATGTTGGAACTGGCTGATCCAGCTCTTGTCCCCCAGACCTCCACGTGGTTGACTCCTCAGAAAGCCTGTCACATCCTGAGAGTGGCCTTGCCTGTCCACCCTATTTCATGAGCTCCCATCTTTTCAACCTATCCCCAATTATTCTGTATCAATTAACCTGTTTTAATTTTTTCGAGGCACTAAGGAATATTTGAAATCCTCTTATTCATATGTTTACTTACTTACAACTGCCTCTTTCCCACTAAGAATGTAAGCTCCAGAAGAAGAGAGACCTTGTATGTCTTATTCTCTGCTATATCTCAGCGCCCAGAAAAGTGGTCAGTACTTGGTAGGCATTTAATAAATTCTTGTTGAATATATGCTGCTTTCGTATTTTTCCACCACAGTTCCCAATATGTCAATGTGTTTGATGCTAATTGTTAGGAGTATCCTTTTTCCACGCCTTGGGATTCCAAGTGAAGGAACTTCAGCCAGAGAACATTCCTGATCTGACATCTCTTCCACCTCCTTTTAGTGACTTGTTTGATGGATGAATTTTGGAAAAAGCAACAGAACATTTCTGGCTTTTGGAAGCAGCCTATCTCCTCAATTCTGACATCCTCTGCCCCTAGGTTCTCTTAGTGGGGTAGCCTTTTTCCAGTAAAGGGGAGAAGAGTGTCCATAAGTTTAGGAAGATAAATTCAATTTAGAGAAGAGTTGGCAAGCCCACTTGGATACAAATCTAAACCCATTTTGATCTCAAATTGCCTGCCGTCAGTGGCTCAAAAGTAGTCCAAAATTCAGAAAAGGACTATAGGAGTATTATTTATTCATCTTCATGAAATCCTCACACACATCACAACTCATATAAGGTACATTGATAATAATTCATCAATACAAATGGTTGTCATTGGAGAACAAGATATTTTATTCAAATATCCATGGAGCAACTTAAAATTCTGTTTTCTCCTCCAATCTATGCCCTCATGAATTAGCAGCTGAGGAAAATGATCCTAATTCCAGTAGATCTCCATTGCTTCTGAAGAGAATTGCTAACCTCTTTCTTGGCATAGTGATCCAGTCTCCAAGATCTAAGTATGTTCAAAAAACTTAGCTCTGCTGAGCATCTGTTTCACCTGAAAGGTGTCCAGCTTTCTCACCCATCTTGGGGAAAAGTTCTTTGCGCACCAGGAGATGCACCTAGGCGCCCCTCAGATGGCCTACTTCCTGTCCTGAGTACCCAGTGGACCCAACGTCCACCTTTTCGTGGGGCCTCCCCATGTTTCTAATGACATCCCCGAATGGTAACAGTTCTCAGAGAGCTGCAGATTCATCCAAGGAACAATTAGAATATATTTATGAAGTCCCAAATCTCTAAATTCCTTCAGAGCCAGATGAAAGTTGGAGATTTTCCTGCACCAAGTATCCAGTGCTCAGAGAAGTGAAGTGATTTGCCCAAGGTGACTCAGCTAGAGTGTGGTGAGGCCTGCACAAACACTCTATCCATTCAAGATGGGCCTTCTTTACTGTTTCTTTACTGTGAATTGCAATGAAAGAAATTAGGTAGTTGTGTGAGACACTCCTGGAGGCAAACCAGGTCCTATGCAATGCATGTTTGCTTGGGTTTCTGTGAGATGGAGTTAGCCCAGGCTAACATGAGCCAGACATCAGGAAAAAATGAAGAAATGCTGCCAAGTCATTACAGTACCAGTAACAACTATAGCTAAGAAAAGTAACTCATGACTCAGAATAAATAATTTCCATACACACTGAATTTGCATTGGCTTTTGGCAAGAACCTAATAGAAGTCCATGTAACGGCAGGGATTAATTGAAAACGCTGTCAAGCAGATGCTACCCCTGTGTGTGCCTGGGATTGCTTTTCCTTTTCCACAAAATGCCATGAACTCTGATAGTTCAAATTAAAGAAAAAAAAAAAAAATGAAACTGCCCGAAGTTGTGCTTTCAGTCACCGCAACCCAGGCCTGCAAATCAGCGCTGCTCATTTTCGTACGTTATTGGCGAGACAACAAAAAAGGTGGTTTCTTGTCATCTTCCCTGAAAATAATTGTGTGTCATCACGAAAGGAAAATACATATTCATCTTTAAACTGAAGTCTCGAACATCCCTTTTTAAAAACAGCCATGAAATTGAGAAGGAAAAATATTTTCCAAGGAAAGCTGATTGCTCTGATCTTCCTGTCCTACACACTCCCATGGTTTCACATAAATGTCAATACTGAAGATTCAGAAACGAATCAACCAGGCGTCATCTTGGAAAACCCGAAAGGCCCCCAGCTAAGCAGGCAGGCAGGCCAGACTCTCCCGGTGCCAGTGAGCCGGCTCATTCCGTGCACACGGGGTGCCCATTTTTCAACGTGGCAGCTGACGGACTGGACACTGAGAAAAAGACGGCCCTTGAGCCCTGCGTGACAAGACCCCATCACCAATAAATCAGCTAAGTCTGAACAAGCCATGATGAGAGCTGACTGGGGACCAGAAATGTGCTTGAAGAAGAAGCAGTCTCTGCTAAAACTTGAGAAGTCATCACCTTTCTCCCAACTGGAAAACAGACCACTGACTACCTTCTATGTATTGCACAAGGATGATTAAAAAAAAAAAAAAAAAAAAGGAAGGAAGGAAGGAAGAAAGAAAGAAAGAAAAAAACCATCTGTAATTCCTCTTTGATTCAATTAAAAAGCCTGTGGGACTCTTTTTCCATCCATTCCAGAAATGAAACTTTGAATTGCTAGTAACCTACTGCCTTAAAGAGTGACTATTTATGTGTATAATTTGGGTGTTGCTTTCTGACAGGTCGTGTTAGTCATTTTCTATTAGCAAACTTCAGATGAAATTTATCTTTAAGGAGTATGAATTTCCTGCCAGCGGGATCCGTGTTTTACTGACTTTGGTGTCCCTGCAGAGAGCACAGCATCTACCTCATAGTATGTCCTCCGCAACTCTTTAATAAACAAACGACTAAATGAATGAGTGGCTTGTTGATTGGAAATAACGCCGTCTCAGCAAAGAGAACACTTGGCCAGAATGGTTTACTTTCACTTAGAAAATCTAAAGGTTACCACTAGTGATGGTTTTCCTCCAAGAAGTGACTAAATGATAATAAACCGTGGTTTGGTTTTTTGTATTTTTTTTTTCCTTTTCTTAGTTTGGTCAAAATAAGATAACTTTAACACTGGGTATTTTTTTCTCTTTGTTTAAATGTGTGCAAGGTTAAAATGAAATGAATTGTATAAATGCATGTGATTTTTTTTTTTCTCCTCATTGTATCAGTGTTATCCTTTTGAGGTCTTTCTAAAAGTTGTTAAATAACATAAAACCATGGAGACAATAGGTGGAAAAAATTACATGTTCGAGACAGACTCTTTCCCATAATGTTTCAATAACAGCATCAATTTCTGAACAAAAAACACGATGAGGAAAAAGGTCAACATGGCAACTGATTTAACATCAGCCATTTCACTGAAGGCTGCTGGATAAGAAGACTTTTGTTCTTAAACCTTCAAGATATATGCAGCCCCTTAAGACTGTGCTTAGATCTGGAAAAAAAAAAAAAAAAAGTCTTCTTCCTTTATCTTTTTGATGAAATGGCTGGTTTTAAAGATATGTTTTTTTAAAAATAGCGTTCAGATTCATGCATGTTGAGTTTCAATCACTCTGCTTTTCTGAGCTGAAGACCTATACCGTGGACAACTAGGAAGTTTTTAGGTGGGTGGATGAATGGAAAGGCAACATTTCCAGCAAGGTTAGAACATCTATAGCATATCTGCCCTCCATCTAAACTTGCTTGGCCAAAGGTATCCTTTTATCCTGGACACACACTTTTTCCACTCAGAATAATTTTATAAAGATGTTTTGCTTCTCGTTCTCATGCTATAAAACCAGGGTTAAATATTCTTTTCTCTTTCCAAGTTTTAAAATAATATGTTTATTCCTTCCCCCAAGTTTAAAAAACATGTTTGTGATGTCTTCTTATCATTGCAAATAACTCTTGTGTTATACCCTACCAGGTAATATCTTCATAGAACCAAAAAAAATCCATGCAAAAAGGTGTTCGAAGGTCTGGTGCTTTTTCTGGGGAGGACAAGAAGGTCAAGAAAGATTCCATCAAATGGCTTTGAATAAAGGAGCCTCTCTATCTGTTTTTCTTGTTACTGAAGTCTCAAGATAAGCATTTTTTTTCCATCCTTTTCTAGTGAATATTTGTTCTGACAGTTATGACAAAGACAAGACAGAAATACAATATGATTTGGCACTGCTTGCTAGTTATAAGAAGAAGTTGAAAAAAACCCGAGGAATATAAATAGTTCCGAAGTTTTGATTCCTTGCCTAAATATCAAATGGAACCTCATCTGACAATGAGTTCCGAATACTAACTGACCACATTTCTTCACTAGGTGTCCTGATTCCAATGATGTATAGGGTTCTGCTGATGCATTTGGATTTGCATTTTCTGATTCACTTTCCTATCAAGATGACTTTGACTTTTTTCCTCTTGAAAATGCTCCTCAAAGGTCACGAGATCACCGTAAGGGCCACGATCAACTCAACATTCATGGTCTGGACACTCACCTTTACGCCTCTACTGCCGCCATAGTGTCTGAATGATCCAGACCTGGGGAGGGACCAGACGCTTCGCTCTCCCTCTGCAGGGTGCTGACAGTTTCTAGGTCTCTCTCAGCTACACCTTTAAATTAAATTTGCCCTGCCCTAGGCTCCTAAGGGCTTCAAACTAAGACATGTAACTTATAACCATAAACAACATGTTTAGTTTATTGATACTTTAAAAGGTAAAGAAATTTAATATGCACATTGTGGCTATAGGCAAATTCATATGTTGAGCTCCATCACCCCCAACATGATGGTATTTGGAAATGGGGCCTTGGGGAGGAACTTAGGGTTAGATTAGGTCATAGTGGGCCTTCATGGTAGGACTAGTGCTCTTTAAGAGGAGGAAAACCAACTCACTCTCTCTGGGCACACACACTGAGAAAAGGCAATGTGAGCACATAATATGAAGGTGGCCGTCTACAAGCCAGACAGAAGGCTCTCGCAAGGACCCAGCCTGCAGACACCTTAATCTGAGACTTCCTAGCCTCCAGAATTATGAGAAATAAATGTCTGTTGTTTAAGCCACCTGCTCTATGGTACTTTGTTTTAGCAGCCTGAGCTGAAGAGGACACAACCCAAAACCTAGCATCCAATTTTGGGTGGTTTCACTAAGGATGTAATAACAACCTTAGACAGATACATCCCTAAGTTTAAAAAACAGAAGGAAGGAAAGAAGAGAGAGAGGAAGGGAGAGGGGAAAGGAAGGGAAGGAAAAGAAAAAAAAGAAAAGAAAAGAAAGGAAGAAAAGCATTTTATGATGTCTGGTCTAAAGTTAACTAACATTCTCTCAAATGCATTTATAAATACTAAATCTACTATATATAATCAGAATAGGTAATTGAGTTTGACTGTAATTAACCAAAACTAAATTTCAAACCTCCACTTACTAGCTCTATGGCTTTGAGAAAGTATGGATGCCATCTGGGCCTCGGTTTCCTCGGTTTTAAAAGGGGGATAATAGTTGTAATTATTTCTTAGCATTATTGTAAGGATTATATGATTTTTATTTGTAAGGCACTTAGAGCAATGCTTGCTCCCAATAAGCACTATATAAATGTCTCCTAAACGAAAATAGAAAATATTTACAAAGCCTGGCACACAGAAGGTATTTAATAAATGAGCTCAATTCTGAAACCGAGGGCAATACAGTCTTAATAAAACAACACTACAGCTATAAAGCAAATTCCCTATAATAATGGGCATAGTAGAGTAGAAAGAATAATACTGTGAGTCATGAAATGACTGCCCCAGTCATAAATACACCCTATGACATTTGAGTAAGATACTTCCTCTTTGCACCTGAATTTTTTTATTTGCCAAATGAGAGAACGGTACTGTAGGAGTTTCCAAATGCAAGTATGTGGTTGTAAACCAATCAGTATCAATCCAGTTTGTGATAAAAGGGGAAAACAAAGCACAGTGAATTGATTTTTTTGTAGAGTTACATTTAGTAATTTTAAAGGAATATTCCTTCGAAGTCACTCTTCCCCCTCCTTCCCTCTCTTCCTTCTTCCCTCCTTTCCTTCCTTCCTTCCTTTTTTCTTTTTTCTTTCTCTTCGATGTGAAAATCTCCTCTCTTTTATGCGACATCTTTGAAAGTAGATGGGAGATATTTTTAATTGTAGCAAAATACGCACTACGTAAAATTTGTCATTTTAAATGTACAGTTCAGGGGTGCCTGGGTGGCTTAGTGGGTTAAAGCCTCTGCCCTCAGCTCAGGTCATGGGCCCAGGGTCCTGGGATCGAACCCCACATCAGGCTCTCTGCTTGGCAGGGAGCTTGCTTCCTCCTCTCTCTCTGCCTGCCTCTCTGCCTACTTGTGATCTTTGTCTGTCAAATAAATAAATAAAATCTTTAAAAAAAAAAATAAATAAATGTACAGTTCAGTGGAATTAATTACAACCATCCACTCTTCACCTCCAGAACTTGTTCACCATCCCAAACTGAAACTCCGTTCCCATTAAACACTAGCTCCCCAATTCCCCTCTCCCCAGCCTCTGGCAACCACCATTCTTCTACTTTCTGTGCCTATGAATTCTGCTCTAGGGACCCCATATAAGCAGAGTCATGTAATATTTGTCCTTTTGCATATGGCTTATTTCACTTAGCATAATATCTTCAAGGTAGGATATATTTTTTAAAGATTTTATTTATTATTTGACAGAGAGAGAGGGCGAGCATGGGGGGAGGGAAGGCAGAGAGAGAAAGGGAAGCAGGGAAGCAGACTTCCCACTGAGCAGGGAGCCCTGAGACCCTGAGATCATGACCTGAGTCAAAGGCAGATGCTTAACCAGTTGAGCCACCCTGGCGCCCCAAGTTGGATATTTTTTGAAGTGTTCTTACTTGACAGTCCCCAAGTAATGTTCTTACTAGATTCTCATCCAAAAGTCTGGAAACCACTGGACTAAAAACCTTGAACTTCTCCTCCAGCACTAGTACTCTGCAGTTCTATGATCAAGGGCAGAGGTCACATCTTCAATATGCTTGATATAAGTGCTCAATAGACTTGAAGTAATGTGGCAAGACCCTGGGGTTGTTGCCCAGTGGTCCCTGCAGGGATAGGATTGGACTGAAACTATGTTGGGTGTATCACTTCCTATATTAATTGCCAAATATCTTTTATGCTCTAAAGGAGTTGAACTATACATGTGAAAATGAAAAGATAATGGGAAATACTATTTTTTAAACATACATATCATGTCATCAACAAAACCCGGCCTACTTGCAACAAACTAACAAAAGGAGATTGGTGGTTTGGTCCAGGTTCTACTGGATTCTACAAAGCATCTGCTCATGTCTGCTCCTGAATGATTCTGTAAGTTGCCTTATTAAGGGAACCATTTTAGGGAAGTATTCCTTAAGTTACCTTAAAAATCACAGATCTCCAGTCTTGCTGTTTAGCATTCTTACTTCCTGAATAACTATCCAGCCTCATAAACAAGATCCTTAAGAACTTATAGCCCTTTATACAGCAGTTAATTACATCTAAGTATAGAGCCTGGTGTTTTTTTTTCAATGTTTTGGAGATGTTGTACTAGTCTTTACCCATGCTCCTAAGTCCAGAACATTCTTGCACTTTAGGTCACGAACTATGAAATTACCAAAAGAAAAAAAAAAGAAGAAAAGATTCTAAAATAATATTCCATAAGTCATACCAAAGTGGGTAGAGAGTACATAATGATGGGTGTGGTAAACTGCTTCATTTTTGGAACTGAAGCTACATTAGGAAGGAGAAGAATGCAAGAAGAATAAGAGAAAGTGTCAAAATGAAAGGTTCTGGACACATAAAAATTAGCCCCAAACAATTTTAAACTATCATGGGTAAAAATAAGCAGTGAAGACAGGAGAACATAAGTGACCAGGAGTGAAGCCTGGGGCAGGACTCAGCAAAGAAATGATGGGCTACAGAAAGGCAGGTGCAAGTGGAGAGAACAGAATGGATTCAAGCTGGATTTTGGAAGTAGACTGAGCAGAACAGAGCATATTTTAAAATACATGCACCTGGTCTTTCACACAATATATTACTATCCCTTGTCCCCTCCTCCCAGGCTCACTATGATGCCCAGACGTGGCTGACAATATATGCATTTTCCAGGCTGGGAATTCAGGCAGAGAGATGGCCATTACAGCACAGTGGCCCTGCTCAGATGGCTGGGTAGGAGAGGCAGAACGCATTCGTAGGAGCAAAGGATGCATACACATATAAAAGCCTATGTTAGGGTCTATTTTTCTCCAGCAGTGTTAAAAATGCGTGATCTTCAATTTAACAACAACAACAACAACAACAACAACAACAAAATCCTAGGGCTTAACTGGAAATAACTACTTTGTTCCTGGGCATACTCAACAAGATCAACACACGTTTTGAATGGATTTTCCACTTCTAACTTCAAGGGTTGGTGGTATTGTGTTTCTGGTAAACAATGTATATTTTGAGTAATTCCCTCCCAGATAAATCTTATTTGCTTTCTAGTTTTTCTTATTAAAAGATTTTATTTATTTAAGAGAAAGATAGTGAGAGAGAGCATGAGTGAGGGAGGGAGGAGTGTTGGTGGGGCAGAGGGAGTGGGAGAAGCAGGCTCCCTGCTAAGCAGGGATCGGGAAGCTGGACTCCATCCCAGGACCCTGGGATCATAACATAGCCGAAAGCACACGCTTAACAACTGAGCCATCCAGGCGCCCCTGCTTTCTAGTTTTTAAGAAAGAGGGAAATCTGGTTTTAGTTGACTTATTTAAATGGAATAACTAATAAAAAGTTAACTACAATGTACCACTGGTTATGAAATGTCATTGTAATGTTACATTGTTTCTACTGTCAACTTGGTTAATTCAGTGATTTGTGAAGCCTTGAAAAGTGGCTGATACTTCATAGGAGCTTAATAATTGATCACTGAATGAATCCTTTTACCCTACAGCTTAATTATCATCATCATTATCACCACCATCATTATCACCACCATCATTATCATAGCAAACATTTATTTATTTCCTATGCATCAGGCATTTCTCCAAATGCCTTACATATATAACCTTGTTTCATTTTCTCCTCAATTTTACAGATGAGGACAATGAAACAAGTAAGGTAAAGTGACCTGCCCAAGGACACATATCTCACAAGTGGCAGAGCCAAGATAGCAACCTAGGGCCCCGGGTTCTAGAGTCTGTGTTCTTAGTATCACATTTTCCTGCCCCTCTTAAGCAAATAAAATATCATTTTAAATCTAAGGAGCATATAATTATTTAAGTGTATTCTCAAAATATTATATTGCTATAACTAACTCTGCAAGCCTAGTTTCTAACAATAATGTAATGGCATTATTAGCTTATGATATGAAGAGCTTTCTAAGCTCTTCCTGTATATAATTCCTGACCTGAAATCTGGTGCTGAAATGAGAATTAAATCTCTGAAGAGCACAATTACAGTTTTCTTTGTTAAAACAAAACAAAACAAAACAAAACACGGACTAACAAAGTATTTGGGAGCATTAATCTGTCAGACTTAAGTTGAATAAATAGCTAATTTAATAGAGGTCAAAACCCCACTGGAATACTCAAAATCCAGAAAGTGAATGGTTCAAACTCATTTTTGAAGGCATGGAAACCGGCAACCTCCATGGAAAAGCTTTTTTTCCCCCCCAAATAACAAATGAAAATAGTTACAGAAGGCATTTCCCACTGTCCTTATTCTAATCATTTCCAAAAAAGCATAAAAACACAAAAATGCTTCTAAAAATCTATGCTTGAGAGTAAAAACTCCCTATCATATGTTTTGGAAAACCATATATGCTCATCTAAATATCAAGTTGAGTTTATTTTTTTAATGAATACAGAGTAAACTCTTTAATTCACAGTTATATTTTTTAAAACAAACTAGAACTATTTCTTTAAAAGATTTTATTTATTTGAGAGAGAATGAGAGTGAGAGAGAGAGAGAGCATGAGAGGGGAGAGGGTCAGAGGGAGAAGCAGACTCCCTGCTAAGCTGGGAGCCTGATGCTGTACTCAATCCCAGGACTCCACAATAATGACCTGAGCTGAAAGCAGTTGCTTAACCAACTGAGCCACCCCAAATTAGAACCATTTTAAATTAACAATATGGCAAGATGACCAGGACCATGAAGGATATTTTTGCTGAGATCACATCATTTGAAATTTAGACCTTTTTTTTTCAATAGAAGGCCACAAACTTCTCTATTAGAATATAAGAATAAACGTTATATAATTCTTTGTATTCAGAATCCATTCCATAAATAGAATTAAATTAGTGAATCTATTTTGAAGACAATTGGAAAGCCCAAAAGCCCATTTGCCAGCAAACCCCAAAGTATGTTCTGTATCTGAATTGCTCACACCACAAGAACAGGCAAGACCATCGCTGTTTTAGAATTTACCGGCAAGGCCCTTACTTATTGGTATTTATTTGTAGACAGAATAATCACCCTCACTGATGTCCATGTTCTAATCCCCAGAACCTGTGACTATGGACCCTTACATAACAAAAGGGACTTGGCAGGTGTGATTAAGCCAAAGATCTTAAGATGGGGACATTCTCTTGGATTATCTAAAGGGGCCCAATGTAGTAACAGATAGAGATGGAAGGGAAAGTCACAGAAGGAGATGTGACAACCAAAGCAAGTAAGATGGATACAATATGAGAAGAACACAGGCTGACTTTGTTGGCTTTAAAGATGGAAAGAGATGGTGGGGCATGAGCACATGAATTCAGGTAGCTTGGAAATGCAAGAATGCAGGTAGTCTGGAAACTGGAAAAAACAAGGAAATGGATTCTCCTCTAGGGGATTCAGATGGAATACAGACTTGCTGATCTCTTCATTTTATCCCAGTGAGACCCGCACTGGGTTTCCAACCTCCAGAATCGTAAGACGACAAATTTGTGTTAAGTCACAAACTTACTTGAAACATCTTATAAATATTCAGCTTATTTTAAGCTAATGACAAAACTTTGATCACATATAAAAACTCTACCACTTTACTCTCTCTCCCCCTATTTTGTTTTTGATGTCACGATTCACATCTTTGTTTTCATTTACATCTTTTTATATTGTATATCCATTAACATATTACTATAGCTCTAGCAATAGCACACATATCTCACAAGTGGCAGAGCCAAGATAGCAACCCAGGCCCCCGGGTTCTAGAGTCTGTGTTCTTAGTATCACATTTTCCTGCCCCTCTTAAGCAACTTTTTCCTTTAACTTTCACACTAGAGTTAAGTGTTTAACATGCCACCATGTTACAGTATTAGAGTATTCTGAAACTGATTATATACTCAGCTTTACCAGGGTGTCTTCTTTTTTTTTTTTTAAGATTTTATTTATTTATTTGTCAGAGAGAGTGAGCACAGGCAGACAGAGTAGCAGGCAGAGGCAGAGGGAGAAGCAGGCTCCCTGCTGAACAAGGAGACCAATGTGGGACTTGATCCCAGGACGCTGGGATCATGACCTGAGCCGAAGGCAGCCGCTCAACCAACTGAGCCACCCAGGCATCTCTACCAGGGTGTCTTCTATCTTCATGTTTTCATGTGACTAGTTAGCGTCCTTTTGTTTCAGCCTGAAGAACTCCTTTTAGCATTTCTTATTATGACATGTCTAATGGTGATGAACGCCCTCAACTTTGGTTTGTAGGACAAAACATATCTCACCTTCATTTCTGAAGGACAAATTTACTGGGTAAAGTATTCTTGATTAGCAGGTTGTTTTTTGTTTTTTTTTTTTTTTCAGTCCTTTGAATAAATCACCCACTCTCTTCTTGACTGCAAGGTTTCTGCTGAGAGACAGGTTGATAACCTTATGGGGGTTCCTTCATATAAATGAATTCTAAAGTTCTCTGCTGTTTTTAAAATTCTCTTTCCATTTTTGATTTTAGACAATTTTATTATAATGTATCTTGAAGAAGATGGTTTTAGATTGAAATTCTGATATGAACTGTTAGCTTCTTGAACTTGGAAGTGTAAGTCTCTCCCCAGGTTTGGGAAGTTCTCAGCTGTTATCTTTTTAAACAAGTTTTCTACCCCTTCCTCCCTCTCTTCTTCTAATGGGACTGCAATGGTACATAGGTTGATTTTCTTAACAGTGTCCCCCAAGTCCCTAGGCCTTCTTCATCCCTTTTCACCCTTTTCTTTTCTTGCTCCTCTGACTGGATAATTTCAAATGATCTGTCTTCGAGCTCATTGACTCTCCTGTTTCTTTTAGTCTGCTCTCAAAGCTCTCAATTGAGTTTTTCAGTTCAGTTGTATGCTGCAGCTCCAAAATTTCTGTTTGATCCTTTTTAATGTTTTCTTTCTTTGGTTGAACTTCTCATTTTGTTCTTGTATTGTTTTCCTGATTTCATGGACTCTTATAGCTCTCTGAGGCTCTTTAGAATAATTATCTTGAATTCTTTATCATACAAGTCCTGTATCTCTACTTCTTTAAGCCAGTTACTAGAAGTTAACTGTTTTCCTTGGTGGAGCTGCATTTCCTTGATTCTTTATGACCCTTGGGCATGTTGTAGGTGTCTGCACATTTGAAGAAGCAATCACTTCTTCCAGACTTTAAGGACTGACTTTGGTAAGCAAGGACCTTTCCCTGTGGGTGAGGTCCTTCTGGAGCATGCTGTGACCCCAGGTGTAGAGGTGAAGTGTACCAAGTATAACCCCAGGTGCAGGGGGATGTGGTGACTTGTCACCTCAGTCTGCTGGTCACCACAGCAACTACAAGTGAGTGGTCCTTGATGAACACCATCAGTGGTCCAGAGAGGAGGGAAGGGCTACCGAGTGAAACTGAAGCAGGTTCTTCATGTGGTACCCCAAAAGGCTGGGGAAGTACCCTGTTCTCCCTTTCCCAGCAAGAAGATTCTTTCTTGTTGGGGACTTTCCTCTTGGAGATGAGCAATCCCAGCTTAGAGGATGAGATGATGCTGGCAAAATGAAGCCATTCTTTCCTTTTTTGTATGCTATTCTCAAGTTTTGTTCTTTAAGGGGTTTTTTGGTTGTTGCTGTTGTTTCACTGTGTTGCTGAAGTTTCTTACATGGACTCTAGCATTCTCCCATGACTCTTTTTGTTTGCAGATAGTTATTTAATTTTTTATGTTTGTGAGGGGAGGTAGACTGGGGTCTCTTACTTTGCCATCTCCGTGATATCACTCTCTTTTGAATCTTAAATTCTGTAAAAACTCCTCTCCTCCCAGTCTATGGTATAGAAGATAGAATCCAAGACAGCATTATTAACTGAAACTAAACACACAGGTTAATCTAATAAAGGATGTAGTTTTTAAAAAGGCTTTTATTTCTCACCCTTCCAAATTAAGGTGTACTGCTACCATTCCTAATATCACTTTTCTTTACCTTTTGTGTGTGTGTGTGTGTGTGTGTGTGTGTGCTATCAGTTGAATGATGAAAAGGAAATGTAAGTAACAGGATAAGGCAGCATCAATAGCTAATAAATTAAGGAAGAAAATATAACTCTCCTCTAAATTATGTTTATCACAAAAGTGCACAGTTTCTCTGCAACTTAAAACACAGGAGCACAACTGTTCTCTGTAGTCAATCAGATTATGGTTGGTTTCAAGAATACCTGATGTTAGCTGGAGATATAAAAAGCATTCTTAGAGCAATGGGCTGCAGATTAATGTACAGGTTATTTTTTTTTCCTAAGGTCATTCTCGTATTGTCAGTAATAAATTTCCTTTCTTACAGTTTGCTTTATTTAGATTTAGAAAACTTTCTAAGTCATTCTTTCAGTCTGTATCATAAGCTTCTACACAGTCTGAAAAAGCAAGCTGGTATGCAAGAAAAACACTCCCCAAATCAACATTTTGTATGATATTTCATATTTTCCAACTAAAAGAATGGTCTCTCACAATTCTCTCTTCTAAAACTAAGCAGAATTATCTGCACGTCTCTGGTGACAGAGACAGATGTGGGGAAACTCATTCTCCTCTCAGCACATGCACACAAAGCATTTACACCCCCCAACCCCAACACACACAAATACAAATACCCACAAGTCATGTAAGAGTTGTGAATACATTGTATCATCTTTTTTTAATGGCCAGGTTATTTAATTATCTTATTAATAAAAACAATTAAAACCTATTCGCTTTTTACAAAAAATTTTTTTCCACTACCCATAATATATAGTTTGCCCTTTCAAGTTCTCCCATGAAAATTTTTACTTTTGATACAAAAGTAATGTTTTAGGCTTATGTATCTTCTACCTTAGAGATTACAAACCCTCTCCCCAAAGAAGGGAAATCAGTTTTAATCACATCACTGAACAAATGGTAAATTATTCCTATCCCCTACAGAAGTGTCTCATGGCCCATAATTACTTAGTCTCTAGATGTCAAAGACCTACCTTGAGCTGTACTCAGGGTTGGTTTTACACACCATGCAAAATACTGTATTCTTTCTCTCCTTCTCACACTTCTGTTTCATGAATTTTGCTAATTATGGGCTATTTCACACTTTTTCTTATGTGAGGTCAAGGCCAGTGGGGCAAGAGACAGGAGATAGCCCTGGAGAGTGAGGACTGGTTGCTCAAAGACTTGAGCAAATAAAGGAATATGTTGAAAATAATTGGGTTCAGTTTCTTCTCAGAGAGGAAGTTATGAATACGGAAACAGCAGCAGCATTATTCTTCTGACTAGAATAAACCCAAGATATTATATTTGAATTGGAGTATCAATGTAAGCACAAGTTTTTTAACACATGAACAAATACAGAAATCAGTAGAGGTGTGTGTGTGTGTGTGTGTGTGTGTGTGTGTGTGTGTTTGTGTGTGTGTGTGTTTATACAGGCACATATTTTCTAGTTCTGTTCACTGAGGCTTAGAAACGATGACCATCCAGAAGCAATGCCTAGCACCCAAATTCTGATTTTTAAATACTACACTCTACTAAGAAAAACCAGATCTCATTGGAGAAATGGTTGGTTCCAGGGCAGAGAAAGCACCAGATGAGTCTAAAATACCTTTTTAGACCATAAAGTAAGGAAGTGCTCAAATAATGATGAGAATATGTCCAAAGGACATAGAGGCCAACTTGATGCATACTTCGTTGGCCAAATCTGAGCAATTTTGTGCATTAAAATAAATATAGCTGAGCTTGACCAACACAGGAATAGAGGCACTGACTCCCTGCATAGTTGAAAATCCCTGTATAAGTTTTGATTCCACAAAACGTAGCTGCTAATAGCCTATTGTTGACCAGAAGCCTTACCAATAACATAAACATAACATAAATTAACATATATTCTGTATGTTAAAATATTATATACTGTATTCTTACAATAAAGTTAGCCCCAGAAAAGAAAATGTTACTTAAAGAACTCATAAGAAAGAGAAACTACATTTATACTACTGTACTGTATTTATTGGGAAAAAATCTGCACATAAGTGGACCTGCACATTTCAAAACTGTGTTATTCAAAGGTTAACTGTAGTAATGGTAACAGGTTAGAATCCATTGACTCAAATAAGACTCCATGATTCTATATTTAACTAAATAAATGACTAAATATAAGAGAGATTTTGGTCTTATAGTATAGTGCCAAGCAATAAAGTAGAAAGAGTGAGAAGGTAGAAAATCACCATTTGGCAACCATCTGGTAATAACTGAATACATTTGATAAAATTGATTCTGTCAAGAATCATCAATGGATGATAAAAGAGATGGATGAGAGTCTGATGAACAACAGAATATTTAGCTTTCAATGTCTCCTTTCATCAACTATTATTAGTTAATAAGCACATAATATTTGTTACTTCAATTTATATGGATAAACCTGACAAAAACTACTTTTAATGTTAATATCACCAGTGACAAGACAAGTCAGCATCACATATTTCTTAATAGGAAACACGAAAGATTCAGTATCACTTCTCCAGTAATTATTCTGTACCAAATCCAACCATAGGGAAACCTCAGACAACCTCAAATTAAGGGACATTCTACAAAGTTATTGACTTGGACTGAAAAAAAAAAAAAAAATTGTTCCAGAAAGAGATCGAAAAGACATGACAACTAAATGTAACCCATGACCCTGGACCAGATCTTGGACCTATAAAGGACATTGCTGGGACAAGTGACAACATTTGGATGGGGTTGGAGCATTAACTGATAGAATTAAATTTATGCTAATATTCTGGTTTTGATGGTGTTCTGTGGTTATACAGGAGAGAAATCTTTTTTTAGGAAATAGATATAGAAGTTTTAAAGGGTAATTGGACATTGTGTCTTCAACCAACTCTCAGATGGTGTTGAAAATTAAATGACATATGAAGAGAGGATAATAAAGAGAGAGAGAGGGAAAGAAAGAAAGTGAGAAAGTGTAAGAGAGAGAAGCAAGTCTGGCTAACTATTAATTTGGGGGGAATCTGAATAAAGCGTATATGAGAAGTTTTTATTTTATTCTTACAACTTTTCTGTAAGTTTGAAATTATTTCTAAATAAGCATTTTTAAAGGACAAAGATCAAATATTTTACTATACCAGTACTTTTAGATGGTGCATACCGAACCCCTATCATGTGCCCAGCTTTGCAACCCACTGGGGATGCACGAAGGACCCAGGTCACTATCTAGAGGGACAAGCGGACCCACGCAGTAAGATGTGTAACAGCTTACACTAAGCCAGTATGCAGAGTGGAAGAGAGCAGCAGGCATAAATGAGCCTTAAAAATGCTACAAGAAGAAAAAGCAGCACATATTTAAAAAAAAAAAATCTGAAGGGTAATAAAACCCAGAATAGTTGGGAATGAGAAGCAGAGTTTCATGGAAGGAGGAGTGGATAACAAGACTGCTCTTAATCAGAAGAATTTTCAGCAGAAGATGCTATATTTCCCTTTTTCATTCATAGAAAGGTTCCAGACAGGCTACATTACATTTAGGGCAATGAAAAAAGAGCCTATGACTGATCTTGACAATCACACTCCTGATTCACAAACCTGACTTACCACCGATACAAATACAAAAAAGGCTCTTCAATGCCCATATGTATGGACTTTTAAAAACAATATGGGAAAGACACAATTCCATTTTTGTTTTTTTACTTCTTTAAGAGCATAAAATCCTTTATTATCCATCTGGATACTTTGCACCAGAAAATGTACAAAGCCTGTATATGCTGTCAGTGGGTAAATCAGAGAAAGTAATGTGAGAGAATCCTGATATCTTTATATCTTTAAGTCAATAGATTTTCCAGTCCAATTCAAGTTAGTCTTGATTACTTCTGCAAATGGAAGAAGTATGAGGTAACAGGGCATAGTTTCCTGACCCCGAGGTAACTACACAATGAATGTTATGTCAAATCATATTTTGTTCTACTGAGTAATGGGAGAGAGTAAATCATGAGCCCACAGTGGTACTTTTACAGACCCTTTTAACGTTTAAACCATACTTGCTTTGCATTTCATTATTATCTCTGCTAACAGGATCAGTGATTAAATTCAGACTATTTTTCAGGCTGAAAAGCAACCTAAATTGAAATCTATTACTTTCCATGGCAAATAGGCCCTAACTTTGTGATGGGAGGTTCGTTCACAGAACCCAGCAGGATTCTGCTTCAAATGTAGTTTCTCCGTGAAAGTGAACATTCAATGAAAGTATTAACCCTTCATTTCTCAGGTCTGGCTAATTTTGCCCCCAACAGTGATCTTACATTATAGAACAGCCCCGATTTTTATTACCACCCCTCCAAATAGAAAACCGGGGCTGGACATAAGGTACAGTGTGTATGTGAACACCTTGGCAGTTAGGCACCAGAAGGTAGGAGAAGAGAAACAATCCACTCCTTTTCCTTTTATTTCTCTCTCTCCTTTGAAATAACCCTCTGTGTATGAAGGGCAGGTACAAATGCACATGTATGAACGTTCGCAAATAAATCAGTGGGATGGACTCAAATGATGTTAATTTATCATCCCAATCAAATTCAATGGACAACATAATCCTGTCCTCAAATACTATAATATTGCTTAGAGTAATTCATATTTTTCTTAATATTTGGCAAATACTTTTGGAATTGGCTACCAGCCTAAAATTTCCTTCCAATCACAGGCTCTGCCCTGGGGTTAAAAGCCAGCCACCCACGTTTGAAACATTTATGTCCGAACCTGCAATTTGTTGGCCACCCACACTCACTCATTAAAAATGTTGGAACCAAATTTGCTTTGCCAGCTTAATTATCAAAGCCAAGAAATCCATTTCCCACCAACTGAATTAGGGATAGCATTCTCTCTCGATGAAAAAACGAAGACCTATGTGTTACCCCTGTCTCGAGATTAGTTAATGCACCTGTCCTACTTCCAAAGGAAAGTGAGATCAGAGCCAGTCTCGTGTGCACACCAACAGTCAAATGCAGCACAGGGCCAAGTGTGTCCCTCACCCCAAGTCACACTTTGGTAAATGAAATAAATCCTTTATTGCAAATATTGGCCTGAGGCATATCTTCTCCTTCAAGATCTACACAACTTTACTTTAATATTTGATTTTGAACTTATTTCATTCTGGGTCTTTTTCATTTTCATGGCTATTGGAAACAGATTCCTGACTAACTAAGGAAAAGACTGAAGGTTTTCTTTGTTCTCAGGGAAATAAAAACACTCTATCAGTTATAGGTTCATCCTTTAACACAGGTGGGTTGACAAATTTTTTTGGTAACAGGTTAGATAGTAAATATTTTCATTTTTGCAAGCTATGTGGTCTCTGTGCCTGCTATTCAACTCTGACACTGTAGCTTGAAAACAGCCACAGAAAATGTGTAAACAAACGGGCACAGCTGTGAGCCAATAAAACTATATTTACAAGAACAGGAAGACGGCTAGATTTGGCTTGTGGGCTATAGTTTACTGACCCCAGCTTTAACATTTCTTGTTTTTGCTGTCTAATGAGAGATAGCCTTTATATAGAAAATGAAACAAAACAAAACAAAACAAAAACACTGGAACAATTTCTGAAAGAGTAGTTCATACACCATGTGCATCAGAGTCTCCCAGTAGGTTTGAAAGCCATTCATACCCCTGGGCTCCAACCCTAATTTACCAGATCAGGGTCCCCAGGAGTGGGGCCCAGGAATCTGCATGTTTACGAGCAGTTAATTCATTGTGCCAAATTTAAGATCTTTAGGGCCATAACTTCAAGGTAAGATAGGATACAGAAAGTTTACATCTGTGGGAGTCATGGTTTTGAGGGAAAACTTTATTATCCTAAACTTAAGCCCCAAAGACAGATTCACTCTCATCTCAAGGACTGTTTATTACCCCACAGATGAGTGTTAACATTTAGTTGTTTGCTTTAAAAAATATGTTAATACAGGGGCTCCTCAATGGTTCAGTCAATTGAATATCTCACTCCTGGTTTTGTCTCAGGTCACGATCTCACGGGTCGTGGGATCCCACCTAATGTCAGGCTCTGTGCTCACTGGGGAGTCTGCTCAAGGTTTCTATCCCTCTGCCCCTCCCCCCACTCGTGCGCTCTCTCCCTCTCAAATAAATTAATAAATCTTTAAAAATAAAATTTAAAAATGTTAATACAACAAAAGGAAGAATAAATGTTCCATATCCTAGTCTCCATTTCTCCTATATAGTGGCCATTTTATCTCAATTTCGACTTTCTTATATGTAAATTAATTGCTTAATACTTTACAATCATCATACATACTTTACAATTCATCATACATTTATGTTTATGTAGCTGATGGCAACACACTTTTGATTTGTTTTGGTTTGACTATCTCAGGAAACTTTTATTTCAATGGAATCAGCTATACAACATACAGACAGCTGCATAGAATTCTATCGACTCCCTTCACACATTGAACTTTATAAAAGCTCCCTCCGGGGGTCAAAGGGACATTTCCTTTTTGCTGTATCTCTTCTCTCAGTAACACATGCTTAAATTGGAATTTAATTATCTTCTTCCCGCAGACTGAGAAACACCTCTCAAGTGGGTTTAAGGGTCCCCTCTTTGCACATTCCACTTGTCTGTCTGGGTGTCAGTCACTTTGCCCCTGAAATGCCATGTTGATATCACCTGTCATCCATCCTCCGTACACGGTGACTAAGTGGTTCAAATTCACTGTTTGCGACCATTCAGGGGACTAGGTTGCATTTTAAGCCGTTGGTTCACTTCTCATGGCATCTCCTGATAATCTGAACTGCAGTGTGTAAAAGTGGGAGAAAATAACACAGTATTCAATTTCGATATTCCATTCACATCCCAACTAGCCCATCCCAAGGTACCAACCAGTCCCTGCACCAGAGAATCATGGTGTCTCTTAGGTCTGGGTCAAGCTCTCCCATACGTCACAGTCAAGCCCCCAAAACAGTTTCCTGTCAGGAGGCTCATCAGATCTGCTGTTAATGAGCAAATGCAATGTCCTGGACAGAGAGATAGGGACAAATGTTGTCAGTTGAGAATAAGGGAGAGAAATGCAGACTCAGCCTGTCTTTAACTACAGAGTTCATGATCACTTAGTGATAAAAGTCTCTCATCCTATAATTTACGGGCTTTCCACAGGACTTTCCATAGAATAGAAAAACCATTGAGAAACATTGATAAAAATATATTTCCAAACCCAAACTCATTTTCTCCTAAGCAATATAACTTTTCATTCTCAATTCCTTCTTTGTTTTTTTTTTTCTCTCTTTTAAAAGATTTTATTTATGTCAGACAGAGAGAGAGAGAGAACTTGCAGATGAGCAGAGGGGAAGGGGCAGAGGGGCAGGACAGAGGAAGAAGCAGACACCCTGCTGAGCAGGGAGCCTGGCCCGGGGCTGGATCCCAGTACACTGAGGATCATGACCCTCGCCGAAACAACTGAGCCACACAAGCACCCCTGTTTTTCTCTTTGACCAAGACACTTTTCATATTGAATGGGATATTGAAGTATCAAAATAAGAATGAAGGGTGGTTTTCCACATGGCACCTATTTTTTCCAGTTAACAAATATTTTTTGAAGCTCCTAGGCACTATGCACTAGGAACATAACAGTTAAACAAAGGGGGACAAAGGAAGGCATGGATCTCTGCCTTCTAGGAATTCATTTTTGTCTCAAGTCTCAGTCTCACCACCTTGTTTCAACATTGTTTTCTTTTAGCAGTTGTGTGTGTGTGTGTGTGTGTGTGTGTGTGTGTGTCTGTGTTATTTCCTTGGTTCCAGATTCAAAAGGCACAGAAGGTCATTCAGTGGACAGTATCTTCTCACTTCTCAATTCCAGCTACTCGGTTTCCTCCCTGGAGACAACCAATGTTTTCAGCTTCTCATCAAGCCTTCTAGAAAATGTTACACTATTCAAGCAAACAAGTATATACTCCTTCTTTTCTTTTCTTCAAGTATAATAAATACATCAATTATATGCTCTGTTTCGCACCTTGCTTTTTACACTTGACAAGTCTTGGAGCTCATCCCATCTTACTGCTCCGTGTTTACAGCTGTATAGTATTCCCCTGTGTGGATATACCCTAATTCAATGAGTGCCTTTAATCGACAGGTATGCTGTTTTCAATCCTTTACTGTTACAAACTAATAACAAACTATTAACACTCTAATCACTCACACACACATTTTAATATAGAAAAGCTATCCTTACTGGAAGAACTTGGCTGAGTTCATTCCTTGCCCATGTAGGCCATCTCCAGTCCATAAGCAGAAACAACATGGGCTGAGCCTGTCCTCTCCATGGCTGAAGAGATACGTCCAAGAGGACGCCTTGTCATTTGGATCCTGTGGCCCAGGGCATTCTAAAGAGTTTCCTTGTGAGAAAGGGAAAGTGAAGAACCCAGTAGAGCTTCCGGAAATCTGCAGCTAATCAGCTTGTCCTTCTGAGGTCTCGGAACAACTTCAGCAAATGGCCTTGGACCCCAGAGCTGCCACAAGCTGACTCGATCAACTGCAGCGTTAAGAGCTTCCAGAGCTGGAACCCTGGTGTCACGGATGGAGTTCAAGCACCGGGCATCATAAATCTATGAGAATTTCTTGGTCAAAGGCTCTGTTGGCGTCATTTTTTTTCTTTCCAAACTCTGTGAAGGGCTCAGAGTCTTTCTTTATCCCTCCGCACAGCTGCAAACTCACATGTCCCTACAAGAAGGCCTAACTGGAGTGTTTCCTTTTAAACCTTTTAAATCAAACACCTTCCATAGGTACTTTGGCAGTTCTTCTGAGTCTTTAAAAGTGAGAAGGCAGAGAGAGGACCACCCACAGGCAGTTGGGTTTATTTGCACAGCATAACCCTTACAGTGGGCTCTGAAAGGCTGCCCTTCCGCACCCTCATCTTACAGGTGCTCCTCCCGCCCTCGGTGGCCAGGACTTCGGGATAAATGCAGACCTTGTCATGAGTATAAACGCCCAGAGTCCTGTCCTTATTACCCCATCATTTAACTTGGTAGTGTCAATTTACGGAGTGCCCACAACGTGGAAGGTGCCATAAAATTTATTAAATGTTGCAATGATTGAAAGTGCATCACGTAAATGAATCCAGATGTATTTCTGGAAAGGCTGAAAAGATTTGTACAGACATGAAAATGAGTCAGTTATACTTTATCTCACATAAATGGCGGGGGCGGGGGTGTGAACTCACAAACCCAATGAGTATTCATTTATAGCATATTAAATTAGTTCACAGATTGTAATAAAAGCTTTAAAATCACCTGACATAGAAGAGCCCTTTCAGTACACCAGTCCGGAGCACATTTCCTTCATGCCGCCTCAAAAATAGTAAAGATAGCAGAACTGTAACTTGGCATAAATGGTGAAGGGCATGTTCTATTTTGTAATGGTCAAGTTTCTTGCCAATTAAAATTTCTTCCATTAATGGAACTATTAATGGCAGTGGCTTACATGAGGTTGGGGGGCAGTGTGACCTAACTTATGGAAACTGGGCACTAAATTAAAAAAATAAAAATTTTCTGGAAGATGATGGGACCCAGCAGTTTCCCTCTCTTTTACTTCTCCTTCTCCCAAGCCATGGCTTACTGAGGACAGTTTCTGGAAGTTTACCAGCAACTACATACTTTGTAAAATGTTCTGAAGTATTTTATACTAATACTTTAATATTTTCATATTAAAAATATGAGATTGTATAAAACAGTAATAATATATTGCAACATAAAGGAAATTTTTTTTTACAAGAATATCTTACAGTTTTTAAAAATGGGGTCATTGACTTGTTGACATCTATGAGCTGGTACTTCTCCATCAGGGAGATGTGCCAAAAGGAAGCATCTCATTCCCATGCATCAATAAAAATCAATTTGAGGAAATATATTCATAGCAATGCATACTATCTAGTCTCCTACATGACTCCCTCCAGGCTCTCCTCGCCCGGCACTCACACCCATGTCCACTCCCTTCCTACACTGAGCCAGAGTTGGTCTGTGTGGTCAATAGATTATGATGGAAGTGGAGGTACCTCATTTCTAAGATTAGGCAATAACAACAACAACAAAAAAAAACCCAGGTTCCATTTGGGTTCTCTCTCTCTCTCTCATCTTCTTTCTCTCTCACACTCTTTCTCTCTCTCTCTCATCATTCACTTGGAGAAGTCAGCTGCTATGTCACGAGCAGTCTTATAGAGAGACCCGTGGCACCAGAAACTGAGGCCTTGTGCCAGCAACCCCACGAGTGAAGGTGGAAAGCTGATACTCCAGTCCCACTGAGGCCTTCAGACGAGGCAACAGCTGGACTGCATCTTCATGAGAGACCCAACGATGAGTTAAGCCACTCCTGGATTCCTGACCCATAGATACTGCATATACTAGTAACTGGTTATTATTTTAAGCTGCTTGATTTTGGGGTAATTTGTTACATAGCCATAGGTATCCAATACAATAACTGAGATATTCCAACTGGGAAGCTGCTAAGCCACTTACGATATAATAATCTTGATGAATTCCTAGATAATTAAAATAAAAATTACAAGCATTTTGGGCATGTAAAATAACTCAAAAAAACTAAAGCACAAATTTGTACACTGATTAAACTAGGTAAAAAATGTGTATATATACATTTTCTCAAAGATCATGAAGAACTTGGAATGAAATAAACAGTTACTCCTACTCATTTCTTGGGTTCATTTATAATATGCAGAACTATATAAAATAAGAAAAACATCTGATTATATAAATTGTAGATGCCCTATTTAATGGGAATAGTCAGTACTAAAGATATAAAAATAATAACACTGTGACTTAACATCACAGAATGAGCAACTGATTTCTCTTCATAAATAACTAGGGTAAATGTGTGGAGATTTTTAGACACGTCTGCAAATTCACCAACACTTCTTGCACCAAGAGGTGGGAACTATTTCAATCTTCCCTTGGATTTGGGTTGCCATTAATGGTTTCTTGTTACTAATGGAAGATGCTGGAAGTAAAGACATGTGGCTTCCCAGGCCATAATAGACAAGGCCATTCAGCTTCTGCTTGGTTCATTTGGGACACTCTGAGGGAAGTAATTGTCATATAAGTCTGCTGACATCTTGGAAAAAGTCATGCATCGGTGTCAACTGTTAGCTGTGTGATGGGGCCATCTGCAAGGCCTGCACTGAATCTCCAGATGACTGCACACCCAGCCCAGGTGACTCCCAAATGAGAACTGCCAAGCTGAGCCCTTCCCAAAAGTTTGAGCCACAAAATCATGAAGACAATAAGAGGTTATTGTTATATATCACTGTGTTTTAGGAAATGTGTTCAGCAGCTCTAGTAACCAGAACAATATACTCTAATAAGAATACACTCTTATAGTTATAAGACTACACTCTTATAGAACTGAGAATATAGAAGGGAAGAAGGCCATTGATACCTAAGCTTGAAACCAGCACGCCATTACTTCTGTTGACCAAAGCAAGCCCCAAGTCAAGCCCAAGCTCAAAGGTGGAGGAAACAAGATCTACTTCTTAATGTCATATAGCAACAAATATGCATACACAGATGGGTGAGAACTGGTACCAAATTTACAATCAACTTGTTCACACCGTGAGAGACCCTTAACTCTAGGAAACAAACTGAGGGTTGCTGGAGGGGAGATGGGGTTTGGGGGATGGGGTAACTGGGGGATGGGCATTAGGAGGACACATGATGTGAGGAGCACTGGGTGTTAATTGCAACTGATGAATTACTTAACTCTACATCTGAAATTAATGATGTACTACATGTGGGCTAACTGAATTTAAATTAATAAAAAAGAAAAGAAAAAAAGGAGAAAAAAGTGGGGCAGGGGTAAGATGGAAACATATCTGCCAGCAAATAAACAGAAGAAGAAGAAGAAAGAAAAAGGATCCACCTATGTTGGTCTTCCAGAAAATGAAAGATCATAAAGAGGCTCACCTACCTCCAAGTTGTCCCACGTGCTCCCAGACCAGCCCAGGTCCCAGCTCACCATAAACACATGAACGTGCCCTCCACTCAAGACCAGAAGAACTGTCTACCCGACCAGCAGCATAAATAAATAGATCGTTCTGTATGCCAACTTCTGTGCTCGTTTGTTGTAGAGCATTACTGAGGCAATAGATAGCTGATAGAACAATCATAATGAAAGCACTGTCTGATAATCAATGTTAACTTTTAGACAGCTTGAAAATGCCAGCTTGCAAAAGGTCATTGTTACCTGTATCAAACTTTCTTTTATGGCTTAATGCAGGCTAATTAGTATATAACACTTCAACTTTGTTTTAGGGATTAATGTGTAGCTTAATTAATGATCTATGACTCCTAATGATATATATAAAAAACTAATAGTTTAAACAAAGTGGGGTGCCTGGGTGGGTCAGTCTGTTAAGTGTCTGCCTTTGGCTCAGGTCATGATCCCAGGGTCCTAAGATCAGACCCTGCATCAGGCTCACTGCTCAGTGGGTAGTCTGTTCTCCCTCTCCCTCGGCTGCTCCCCCCACTTGTGCTCTCCCTTTCTCAAATAAATAAATAAAATTCTTTTTAAAAAATAGTTTAAAACGGAGTAATTTGGGGTGCCTGGGTGGCTCAGTAGGTTAAAGCCTCTGCCTTCAGTCAGGTCATGATCCCAGGGTCCTCGGATCGAGCCCTGCATCGGGCTCTCTGCTCAGTGGGAAGCCTGCCTCCCCCCCTCTCTCTGCCTCTCTGCCTACTTGTGATCTCTGTCTGTCAAATAAATAAATAAAATCTTAAACAAACAAACAAACAAGCAAACAAACCAAAAAAACGGAGTAATTTAACCCCAGAGTTAACTCCAGAGCCCTGGCAAAGCACAGGGCTGGAGGTAACAATTCAATGGGTTTTGGAGTTTTTTTAAAAACTGGTTTTCTGGGGCGCCTGGGTGGCTCAGTGGGTTAAAGCCTCTGCCTTCAGCTCAGGTCATGATCTCAGAGTCCTGGGATCGAGCCCCACATCGGGCTCTCTGCTCAGCAGGGAGCCTGCTTCCTCCTCTCTCTCTACCTGCCTCTCTGCCTACTTGTAATCTCTGTCTGTCAAATAAATAAATAAAATCTTAAAAAAAAATTCAAAAATAAATAAAAGAAAACTTGTTTTCTTTTCTGGTAATACTTCTTTTTGCAGTTCTGGGGACTGCAAAAGAAGACGGAGTTGAGCCCACCTCCAAAAAGGTTGAGAGAAAACCTACCCTGGTATTTATTTTGACCTCATATTCCTTAGCAGATGGGCAGTAAGGTTCAGACCCAACCAAATAGCAGGGTTGATTTTTTTCCCACACACTTTTCCTAATAATAGCCAAGCAGTAATTACGTACATGGCAACTATGTACCAAGCTACTGTGGTGATCTATTTAAGTAATACAAACAGAAATATCTCCATACAATACTTATTACTCATAAGAAAAGAAAAACTTAAGTACTATTTACATCAATTCAGATAAGGCACCACCTCTAAAGCCAATAGCAAACCATGTAATAAAGCGTCGAAAGGACATTTTTTGAGCCATATTTATGGCCTTACTCTAATCTTGATCCATAGCAGCCTACCCAAAATTTCCAAAGCAGTTATAATTCTAAGCAGACTAAAAAAAATACATTGCTATGCAGTCTGCCCTCTTTCTAACCTTTTAACCCCAAGATGGTCAACCATAAAGTTCAATGTTATGGTCCGAGTTCAAAAGTTTTAATGTTCAGGTTGCTTCTGGCTACTAGGTTTCCTCTTCTAGCTACTAATTTAACCCAACTGCATTCTAAAGCTGACTCTGGCAATACATTAAAAAATGTGGTCAAAACAAATAAGCTGCTCTGTCTCCTCCCTGTCCTCTAGCAGGGAACATTCCTTCCCCATCAAACTGACATCAAATTTTCTCTACATGATAACGGCCGCAGACACCAACAGGCATATGGCAGCAGAGCTGGGGTGAGGACGGACCCACGTACACACTGGACTGAACTACAGAGGATTTAAATAAAATGTTAAGACAACTGTTGGAAAGATGCCAGAGGGCAGTACCTGTGAATTTGAGAATAAAATGTGAGCTTGGACCAAGTGACATTTATGGGCACTTCCATCCCTGAGGCTCACTGAGAAATACCCCCACAAATGGGGAAAGGAGTTTGGAAATGAGAGAGCTTGCATGGGGCACAGAGACTGGATCAAGGCTGGGTCTGCTAGACCCAAGGACACGGCAACAGCTGTGAGGCAGGCTCTGGGCTTCAGGGCCGGGCCTGCTTAGGACGGAGACGGCAACAGCTGTGAGGAAGGCTCTGGGCTTCAGGGCCGGGCCTGCTTAGGACGGAGACTGCTGCAAGACAATGTCGCTTCCACCAGAACCGTAAGAAGAAGAAAAACAGCTCGTCTACAAAACCACAAGTTTCAGAGCCGATTAGAATGCTGAGGTCAAAAGGGAACTGAGTGAACTGAACTCCAAAGGGTGACAAATGCCTCTGTAGGGAGGAAGGACACATGCATTTTCACCTCTGACCAAGCGTGGGAGAAAGGGGCGTGCTTTTCAGCCAGGGAGAGAGGAAAATAACTGAGATTTCAGCAAATTCTGCGTGGATGAGTGTGGTAGCTCAGGACCCCTGGATCCCTACAAGGGGAGTCTGGCCCCCACTTGCCAACTCTTTTCCACAGGCTTCCACTGAATGCTCGTGAGACGCTCAAGATGGCCAAGACCCTGAGAGGGCCCTCCAGTGCACAGGCCTGTTGAGGTTTGAAGGGAGAGCAAAGGCTATCTTAAGAATAAGATGGGTTGGCCCCTGGGCCTGTGGGTAGTTGCAAGTGAGGGACAGTGTCTTGGTCAGCGTGGCCTGCCATAGGACTCCACAGACTGGGTGGGGTTCAACAACAGACATTTATTTCTCACAATTCTAAAGCTGGGAAGCCCAAGGGCAGGACACCAGCAGACTCAGTTTGTAGGGAAGGTCTGCTTCCTGACTTCTGATGTGGTGGAGAGAGAAAGCATTCTGGTGTCTCTTCCCCTGATCTTATAGGGACATAAATCCCTTCATGGGGGGGGGTCCAGCCTCATGACTTCATCCAAACTTCATTATTACCTCCTAATGGTCCCATTTTTTAATACCAGCCTGTTAGGAGACAGGGCTTCAACCTACGGATTTAGGGTTGGAGAGGGGATACATTCAGTTCATAACAAATGCGCACAAAAGCTGTCTGTGTCCCTCCTCTAATATCAAACAAAAGCCATCTGCTCCCAAGGAGGGGCAAGAGCTGACCCTTTGACATGAGGCAAAAGCAGTATGTGGCTGGGGAAGAGGTAGGAAATCCTTCCAACCCCCCTCCATTCCCTTCCCCATTCCCCACCCCCCACCCCCAAGGATGTCTGCCTGACTGGAGAGGACTGGCTAAGAGCCATCTCCCCCTGGGCAGGGACTCAGGTCTAGGATCCTTCCCTGGTACAAAACAAAAAAGTTAAGGTAGGAAAATGTTTGCCTATAAGGATGGACCAGTGGGGTAACTGTTGCTCTTGCTGCTCCCAAAGCCAGGGGACATGAGTGAGAAGGTATTCCCAAGGAATTCCCAAGGGAATATCCCCAAGGAAGCCCTGCTCACTCAGAGACCCTAGGTTCCTCAAGGCCTGTCTGAAACACCCTCTCCATGGGCTGACACCCAGGGATTCAAGCACGGATGCTCTTTCCACTTATCTCCCTTACAACACCCACAGAAACTCTAGTCACTTCTAGAACAATGGTGACCACTCTTCGGCAATCTCAGTCCTCGTGCTCATGGCTCTGACTTCCAGCAGCCCAGCCCTTCTGGCCATCCAGGCACCCCCATCCATGTCTACTGTTCACAGCTCACAAGGAAGTATTCATCCACGAGCTGCACGGTGTGGTGCTAGGAATTGTGGGTTGTGTTATTCTTCCCTCTGGCTGGTTTCTTCTCAGACAGAAATTCAGCTCAGTGGGCCTATTCACATTCCTGTCTGATGTCTTTCAAACCACGACACTGACAACCACACCCGACATCTTATTGAACAATCATCCACGGTGACCCTGTAATCTCTCCCAGACATACGGAACCACATCTCATTGTGGTGACAGGCCTGCCCATCACACATTCCTCAATATGAAGATACAGCCTTTCTCATCCACTTCTTACCAACCTACCCAAAGTCCCTGGTTGAATGTTCTAGAGCTACCTCTATAAATGTCCCACCTGATATCTACTGTGAGCTCCTCTTGGCACAATTCACCCTGTTGCCCAGCCCTGTCTCCCCACCCCTGCCGGACCTGCTGCCCTCCGGAAGAGAGAAGGAAGCTAGTGTGCACGGTACATGCACAAGCCAGTGAGTGCTTTCACACACATTCAAGTCTCATAACTTCATTATTATCCCAGTTTTGCACAAAAGAAGCCAAGACTCCGGTAGCTTGGACATGGTCATGCGGCTGGGAAATAGAGAGCTGGGATTGAAACCACTAACCCTGTCACCCATCCCTTTCCCTCCATTCCTCCATGTGTTATTAAAAGGCCTAGCGGGATGTGGACAATGAAGGAAAGACGGCACCTCTCCTCCCAGTCAGACAATGTGGCAGAGGCTTGGTCAGACGTCTCTTCCAGCCACTGGCCCGAATATCGGCAGCAATTCACCTGCCAAGAGGCTAACACTTCCCAGTCTGGGCAGCTGAGCGAGGTACTGATCAGACCCACAAGAGAGCCATTTTCAAGGTGGTGACAAAGTGACTCTCCCTTGTTCAAGGAGGCCTTTCAATTGCCCCACCCCTTCGTGTCCTTCAAACTCCACTACCGAGCTCCACGCAGTAGGAAGAAATGAGCAAAGAAAAAGAAGGAAACAAATTTAAAAAGATACTGGGAGGGAAGATCCCTTCCCTTTTTAATTTCAGCATAAGCTTGGAGAGCAAAAAGTTTTCAAATAATATAGCCATGGAGTAAATGCATAAAGATTAGCCTGGGTAAGTCTGAGCCTGCAACAGCAAAATGACTAACCATACTCAGGACTCTCTCGAACATTCAATCTGGATAAACTGGGCTCAGATTGCAGACAGTAAAGCCCCGCTGCTTACGAATGAATCACACTTAAACATGCACGAGAGGAAAAACTTGTCCCTTTGATTTCTCCGAATGCATATTTGGATCATCAAAGACACTGTTCATGGGTCCCGTAAATTTGAGTCCCTATCTTTTTTTATTTCCTGGAATCAGCTCTAGTACTTTTGTCAAGATAATGGAAACCAACCAGAGTAGCTTTGAGCACCTGAAGGACAATCCTGCAGTTAAAGGCTCCATTCCCTAGCTCCATAAAGTCTTCTTGCAGAGGTAAGAATGTAAAAAGTGTTCTGAAGTTCTAAGACCTGTTCTGACCTCCTGGATAGTCACTACTTTGCAAGATACAACAGGGTGAAGTTCAAATTTCCAAAGTGCCAACTGATTTGAAGGAATATGAAAAGTTTATGAAAATTAGGCTTTAAAAAAGCCTGAATTGTGAATAGTGTTGGAAAATTACATCAACTTTCAATTTCCTCTCCAAATGTGAACAGCCTTCAAAAGAGATGTGCTCCCCTTTCTGGGAAACTTCTTCCAGAAAGCCTCACCATTTTACTATTATTTTCACTTAGAAATGGATGACTTTCAGGACACCGAGTTGTTTTTGTTTTTGTTTTTGTTTTTCCCCATTTTATTTTATTTCTTTTCAGTATTCCAGCATTCATTGTTTATGACACTGAGTTTATAAAAGAGAATCCTCTCCCCCTCTTTTCTCATGTCTTTTTCGACATAACTTTTGGAAGAAAAACAAAACAAAACCAAAAACCCTCCACTAATTTTCCAATACCTCAGGTTTTTTCCAGTTGACTTTGGGCGGCTAATCATGGAATCCAATCTGTAGGCAGATTATTCATTTCCTATTCTTTTTCTAATTAACGTGATTTATGAACACTTCTACGCAACATAACAAACACTGCAATAATTCTACAGAATCCCCAGAAGACATTTATGTAAACAACTGAGATGTTTAATGATTTTGGGTTATTGAAGAATATCCTTCAAAAGTGATATCACAAACAAACAAAATTATCTGGGAGAACAATTTGAAGCCCTTAGCTACATAAAAACGGTCTATTTTGTGCACGTGTTTCCACTAACCCTCAGATACAGAATTTTGGTCATGTAGAATTCTAAAACCTGAACGCACACATACCACACATACCTTGGAAAAATACTTTATTTCAGAAATTCGAGTTTATGAAATTAGATTTTCATACATCTGCAGGTATATTTTCATTTGATTAATCATATATTATGTATATATAACAACCAGCACACTGAAAAAATCCATAGTAATTACAATTTCATATATCTCTTATTAAATATTTGTTTTATGAACCTGAGCTCAGGTTTCACAATAATATGAAATCCACCTACATTTCGAGGGTATGACACTGTCACCTAAATCTTAGAGACAAATGTTTTTAGCACTTCTTAGAAAACAACCTATAAAATTCCAGCCATGACTTCCCCCTCGGAAATACATTTCCAGAAAGCCCCACCCAGGTAGTGACTAGATGTAATAAGGGCATGAACATCCCTCAGGTTGTTGACAAGAAATACTCATCCACTAAGCCTTAAAAACAAGCAGAGGGGTACCAGACCGCCTCGTCCCTGTGTGGGGTAGGGCAGTCACACAAGGTGGTGACGTACAGAACTGGAGAATTTGCATTCCTCCCTTTTTGAGTGAGACTAGAGCGTGAACACTTGCAAGGCTCCAAGCAGCCACTCCATCCGACCCTCCTAATGGGAGATTGGCTCAGGGTGTTACAGAAGCCATCCCTTGAGTGTCCAAGAATGGGCCAGTTGCCCTGTCGCTCAGTTCCTGCATTGGCCTCATTTCCACTAATGCATTCAACAAGTATTGATTGAGTCCCATGTGCCAGGCCCCTGTAAGGCCCTGGAGGAAGATCCAGTGGAGACCAAAACCAGCGATTTCCTCTGGCTTCATGGGGCATATAAGCAACAAGCGAAGGTGATGAGGAGCTGGGAGAGCAAAGGCTCCCTGGACCTAGTCAAAGATTCAGGAAAGGCTCTCCTGAGAGCTGAAGGACATGGAGGGGTTCAGGAATTGGATGGAATCTTCCTGCAGACCCACAGCAGCAAAGGCTTGTGGCAGGACAAAGAAGGGCAATATTGAGAAGGCCAGTGTGCTCCAACACAGGGCACTGAAGTGAAAAATGATGTAGAAGCAGGAGCGGAAGGCACAGCTGGCCCTGGCAGGGCCTCTTCTGCTCAGCTGGGGAAAGAGCCCTAAGACAAAGGAAGCCACGGAGGGCATTAGGCACGCTGCAGAAAGCATGGGGGATGGGAGGCTTCAGCTGGTGTACATTGTGAAAAACTCACTCTGGCTGCAGAGGGAAGAACATTTGGCATGGAATCGGAGTAGATATGGCTAAGCTAGTTTAATAACTTAGAGAGAATATCGTGGCTTCTATTACAGGGTCAAAATGGAGTTGGACAGAAGTAATAATATTCAAGAAGTACTTAAGAAGCAAAATCCACAGGACTAATGATAGGCAGTGTACAGATTTTGTTAGGGAAGACTTCCAAACTTGAACATGGACTCTGGTCAATATATGGAGAAGGAGAACCATCACGGCCCCTCAGAACATCGCAGGGATAGGAAAGAATTAGAGATCAGGATCCTCTGTTCAGTTCAATACCACACCTGAAGTTTTTTTCTTCCCTTTCCAAGACAGGAAGCAGAAATAGATCCAGAAGGGAGAGCATAGGAGGAAGAATTATTCTTGTCTATGAATCTGTAAAGTACCAGGCTTTTCTAGCATGAAATCCTATTATCAGAAAAGTCAGCACTTGAAACTATCTTTTTATTCCACAGAATCTGAAAACCAGCTCCTATAGTACAACGTACTGTGAAGACACAGTCTCCAATGATGATGAAAATTATGATAATGAAATTTTCCTACCATTATGATCATCAGCATTAAAAAAAGAATTACCATTTATTGAGAACCTTATAGCAGGCAATGAAATGAGAGTGCTTAATCCTTACAAAATCACTACCAGGCAACAGACAATGCGAACAAAGCTCAGAGAGGTTGAATCAAAATGAGTTCCTGGTAAAGGTTTAAAACAACCTCCTTCTGTGTCCACTATCCTGCCCAGTGCTCTAAGATCACTTTCATAATTTCAGTTCTAAAATTCTTCCTGCTTTCTGGGTAGAGACGGGTTCACTCCTAAGTATCCACCGGGTGTCTCTGAATTTCTTGGTACTTCCCAAGCACAGAATCTGGGACAGAACATTAGCATTTCCTCCCACCCTGGCCCTCAATACATAACACTTACAAATCTGGCTATATTTAAGAGCCAAGAGAATATATATAAAATCACCCATAATTTATAAATGACACACATACAGAGAGAATTGAAGGGTGTCTTAAAATGATCTCTTAAGACCTTAGTCCTTCATTTTTAATTGCTTGGTTCAGATAATCTTTCCTTCCCATACTTCCATGCCCAGAACCACTAAATCCGACTTCTATTGAGCCTCAAATAAACTCATACATGTAATGTGTGCTCATAAGTAAAAAATTAAGAGAGCAAAAAATTAGATAATTTTAAAAAGGTGACAGGTGGCTTGTTCTTGACTCATTGGTCTATGGAACTAGCTCAACTTCAAAGAACCATTGATTGCTTGTGAAATAAAAAGCATTGTGATGATGGCTTAGGTTCAGTTCCCTAGAAGCAGAGTCTGAGATAGGAATTTGGATGCCATTCTCCAGAGAAGGAGTAGCTGTGAGTCTTAGGAGGCCACATTCACAGAAGCAAGGGTAATGGAAACATCAACTCAGAGGGGGACCTGGACAGTGCACCCACAGCATGCCCTATAGGCTGTCTTTACAAGGTGAACTCGCTTTCTTATAAAACTTTACTATATATGGAGTGCCCTGGGAGCTTGCTGGGCCCCTTTCCCTCTACAGAGAAGAAAACTGAAATTCAGAGAGGTGGAATCACTCAAAGAATCAATGAGCAGAGCTGGTACTTTAACCCAAATCTTTAAACTTCAATTTCCCTTTATTCAACCTGATAACCTGAAAACTCTCCCAGTATAAAATATGTAGATATGTTGGATAAAATGTAATAAACACCATTTTACAAGCTTGGTTGAGCTCAGAGAGAGAACAGGATATGTCCAGAGGCCAAAAAGAAAGAGAAAATGGAGTGGTAAGCCTGTGTTGGTGTGCAGGTATCCCTTGAGGAGAAGGGTGGGGAACCCAGGAGTTTGGATGTTAATGGCCAAAAAGGGTTGAGGGTTTAATCCTAGACCCAAAGGTGGGCTGGAATGAGGGCTGAGAGCCCCAGGAAAAGCTGTGAACTTCACAGGGCTACCCTGGAAGAATGAACTAGAAACAGAGTCGACCCACTAGCATAATGAGGCAGTAAGGATGTTTGTTTCAGTATTAGCTCTGGGTGGAAAAAAAAAAGGAAAGACAGAAAAAGAAAAAGTCTCACTGCTGATTCAAAATTGGGAGCTGACTCTCCATTTGGGTTTGAAAGTCAAATCTATACCACTGATGAGTCTAGGAGCCCTCAGGACAAGAGATTAGCATAAGTAGTCTCAGGTCAGTGATCTCTTGGAGCACAACTCAGAGGTAAACATAAAACCTCTGTAAGGAAATAACCAGACCCCAAGGAATCCTACAGATAAAATCCACTAAAGATGAGCTTACAAGTCAAAACTATAAAATACCCAGCAGAGAGAAATCTATCATGACTCCATCAATAGACACAATAAACAGCAAAACCAGATCCTCATGTTTTCAAGTGTTTCTCCTACCGTTTAACTTCCAAGAGACTAAGTTGATAAGACAGCTTTACTCTTTAACCACATTATTCATAGAAATGTTCTATTTCATTAATTTAATTAAATTAATTAATTTAAAAGAGCTAGTCAGTCACTCAGAAAAATTTCTCATTGATATTGGCTTTAAGGAAAAAGTGATCCTAGCACTCTAATCTGAAAAACAGAAGGATGTATCAAAAGAAGGATTTATCAAAGAAATTTTCTTCCTTAGATAACTTAAATATAGACCTAGATGGAGGCAAGCAAGTGGAATAATTTTCTTCTTTAATTCCCCTAGAGTCTAGGGTTATATGAAGATTCCTTTAAAGCCACGTGTCTCAATCTGCTTTCAAAAAAAAAATCTGATCTGAAAATATTATGCTATCATTGGCTGTAATCAAAAAGAGGGTGGGTGAGGAGGCTGTATCATTTGCCAACCAAAACAGTAACTAGACTAAAAAAACCCAACTTCTTTGTGTTTGGCAATCTCTCTCATTGTGAACCACAGATGATACAAATATCCCTTGAAGAAATCCAAAGTGGTCTGTTGTAAACAAATATATAATCATTCCTTATAACAACTGACAATAGCCAAGTCTCATACTATGAGACAAAGACACTTTCCAGCTTATTCTCAAAGCCAGATCATTAAATAAATAAGGAGAAAGGGAGATTTTTCTCTGCATAAAAAAGATTATTTGAGGGGTGCCTGAGTGGCTCAGTCATTAAGTGTCTGCCTTCAGCTCAGGTCATGATCCCAGGGTCTTAGGATCGAGCTCCCTATCAGGTTACCTCCTCAGCGGGAAGCCTACCTCTCCCTCTCTCACTTCCCTGCTTGTGTTCCCTCTCTCGCTGTGTTTCTCTCTGTCAAATAAATAGATAAAATCTTTTAAAAAAAGATTATTTGATTGATTTTCAATGATGTGTCCTAACTAAGAACAAAAGATGGGAGAGGAAGAAAGCTGAAGTAAAAATGTGGAGTCAGGACAAAAAGGGGACTTTAAGTACTGATTTTATATAGCAACAATTTGCAAATATTAGTTCACTGAGTCCTCACAAAATCTTACGGCTTCTGAACCAATTTACAGATGAGAAAACTGGGGCCTGGTGTGGGTCAGTAATTGCCTGCAGCCACTGAGTGGCCAAGACTTAGCCAGGTCTTTCTGACTGTAAAGCCTAGAATTTTCATTAGACACTGTTCATAAGTCCATATTCAAATCAAATGCTCATGAGGCTAAGGGAAAAAAAAAAAAAGACTTTTTATCTCCTAGAATCAGAAAGCTCTGATACTTGTAGACTTTCCATTTTTAATGAAATATTTCTCATACTGATGCCTTACAGTTTTGATAGCATTTATATTTATTAAAACATATATGTCCCTCAACAAACTGGGTACAGAAGGAACATATCCTCACGTAATAAATGCCATAAATCACAAACCCACAGCTAACAACACACTCAATAATGGAAGGTTGAAATCTTTTCCAATGAGATCGGAAACAAGAATATACTCTCACCACTCTTATTCAACATAGTATTGGAAGTCTTAACTAGAGCAACCAGGTGAAATAAAGAAATAAAAGGCATCCAAATGAGAAAGGAAGAAGTAAAATTGTCATTACTTTTATAGGATGTGATCTTACATACAGAAAATTTTAAAAGCTTAGCCAAAAATATGTTGGAACTAAAAAACAAATTCAGTAAAGTTGCAGGATACAAAGTCAACACAGAGTAACAGTTGTTTTTCTACATACTAACAATGGAATATCTGAAAAAGAAATAGAGAAAACTCTCCCATGCACAAAAGCATCAAAAATAATAAAATACTTAGAAGTAAATTTAACCAAGGAAATGAGAGATCTATACAATGAAAACTATAAGAACTTGATGAAAGAAACTGAAGAAGAACCAAACCAATGGAAAGTGATCTTGTGATCAGGGATCAGCAGAATTAATATTATTAAAATTTCCATACTACCCAAAGCCATCTATACATCAATGCAATCCCTATCAAAATGCTAATGGCATTTTCTACAGAGGTTAAAGAAAAAACAAACAAACAAACAAAAATAACTTAAAACTCACATGGATCCACAAAAGACCCCAAACAATAAAAGTGATTCTGGGGAAGAATAAAGCTGGAGGCATCACACTCCCTGATTTCAAACTAGACTACACAGAGATAGCAATCAAAACAGTATGGTACTGGCATAAAAATAAACACATAGATGAATGGAACAGAACAGAACTAGACCTCTAAATATATGGTCAACTAATTTTTTTAAAAAGATTTTATTTATTTATTTGACAGAGAAAGAGAGCACCAAGCAGGGGAGTGGGGGAGGGAGAAGCAGACTCCCCACTAAGCAGGGAGCCCGATTCTGGGCTTGATCCCAGGATACTGGGATCATGACCTGAGCTGAAGGCAGTTGCTTAACCAACTGAGCCACCCAGGTACCCCGGTCAACCAATTTTTAACAAAAGAGTCAAGAATACTCAATGGGAAAAGGATACTCTCTTCAATAACTGATGTGTTGGGGAAACTGGATAACCATATGCAGAAAATGAACTTGGACCTCTTATTCCATTCAAAAAAATTAATCTGAAATAGTCAAGGACTTAAACATAAGACCCAAAATGACAAAATTCCTAGAAGGAAACAGGGAAGAAGTCTCTTGACATTGGTCTTAGCAAGAATTCTTTGGATATGACATCAAAAGCAAAAGCAAAAATCAACAAGTGGGACTACATCAGATTAAAACACTTCAGCACAACAAAATAATCATCAACATAATGAAAAGGCAACTGCAGAATAGGAGAAAATATCAGCAAAATCACATATCTGGTAAGAAGTTAATTCCCAAATAATATACGAAGAACTCATACAACTCAATAGCAGAGAGAGAGAAATCCAATTTAAAAGTGGGCAGAATAAATAAATAAATAAATAAATAAAATAAAATAAAAGTGGGCAGAAAGGGGCGCCTGGGTGACTCAGTGGGTTAAACCCTCTGCCTTGGGCTCAGGTCACGATCCCAGGGTCCTGGGATCCAGCCTTGCATCAGGCTCTCTTCTCAGTGGGGAGCCTGCTTCCCTCTCTCTCTCTCTCTGCCTGCCTCTCTGCCTGCTTGTGATCTCTGTCAAATAAATAAATAAATAAAAACCTTTAAAAAAATAAAAATAAAAATGGGCAGAGGAAGTGAATAGACATTTTCCCAGAGAAGACAACCAAATGGCCAACAGGTACATAAAAAGATGCTCAACATCACTGATAATCAGGGAAATGAAAATCAGAACCACAATGAGATACCACCTCACATCTGTCAGAATGGCCGTCATCAAGAAGACAAGGGACAAGGGGTGTCTGGGTGGCTCAGTCAGTTAAGCATCCAATCCTTGACTTTGGCTCAGGTCATAACCTCAGGGTCATGGGATTGAGCCCCAGATTCAGCTTTGTGCTGGGCATCTGACTCTGTGCTGAGAGTGGAGCCCACTTAGGATTCTCTCTCCCCATCGCCTTCTGCCCCTCCCCCCACCTCTCCCTCTCTCTGAGGGGGGAAAAAAACGGCAAGAGACAACATGCGTTGGTGAGGATGTGGAGAAAAGGGAACACTTGTGCACTGTTGGTGGGACTATAAAGTGGAGTAGCCACTGTGGGAAACAGTATGTGATCTCCTCAAAAAATTAAAACTAGAACTACCATATGATTCAGCAATCTTGCTCCTGGGTACATGTCCAAAGGAAATGAAAACAGGATATCAAAAGATACCTGCATTCTCTGTTTATTGCAGCATTATTCACAATAGCCAAGACACAGAGATCACCTAAGTGTCTATCAGTGGATAAATGCATAAAGCTGTGAAGTGTGTGTGTATGTGTAGTGTGTGTGTGTGTGTATATATGTATATGTATATGTGTATAATGGAATATATACATATTATATACATAAAGTTATATAGATAATGGAATATATACATATTATATATGTGTGTATATCTATATTCAGACATAAGAATGGAGGACACCGTGCCATTCGTCCATGTGTGGACCTTAAGGGCAGGAGGCTAAATGAAATAAACCAGACAGAGAAGGACAAATACTATATTGTGTCACTTCTACATGGAATCTAAAAAAGTGGAACTCATAGAAACACAGCAGAATGGCTGTTAGTTAACAGGCTGGGGGTGGAGGAACTGGAGATACATTGGTCAAAGGGTACAAACTTGCAACTACAAAATGAGTAAGTTCTGGAGAGCTAATCCACAGCATACTGATTCTAATAAACAACACTGTATTACATACTTTCAAGTTGCAAAGAGACTAGATCTTAAATGTTCTCACCACAAAGAAAAGGATAACCATGTGATGAGATAGACATTTTAGCTGAATCTATGGTGATCTTACTGCTATATATACATTTATCAAATCAATGTCTACTTAAGTTGTACACCTTAAACTTACTCAATGTTATGCGTCAATTATACCGCAAAACAAAACAAAGCAAAAAACATACACACATAGTACTCATTGCCCGCCAGGCAATACTATAAATTACTTCACAAATATGAATTAATTTAATCCTCAGAACATGCCAGGATAGAATAGAGTCCCCATTTTACAGACGTGAATATTAAGACACTTAGAGGTTAAGTAGCTGAAGGTAACACAGCTGATTGAATGGCAGAGATAGGATTGGAAGAGCGGCATTGGGGCTCCTGAATCCCTGCTCTGAAATGCTTCTTGGCATTCATTATTCATGACCTACTGAATAACACACCCAAGAATGTGGCTTTCAGTGGAAAAGCACACATATCTATCTGCTCAGCGGGCCTCACTCCACTGGCCCTGCAGAAAAGGACTACTTCACTGAAAAACCATCCCCAAATCCCTGTTTGGTCAGATTTGCTAAGAAGGGAGGGATGGAGAGAAGGAAGAAAAGAAAAGAGAAAGGGAGAAAGGGAATGAGGAAAGCAGTGAGGGAGATAAGAGCAGATAAAAGAACAGGTCTTCTCTTGAATGGTTTAAGTGTAAAGGACTGTGAACGAGTTCCCTAAACAAGGGGGAAGCCAGAGCTGTCCATCTGCTCAGTTGTGGTGCACGTCACTGCTCCCAGCTTATCACCTCTTTCAACTGGCATCTACTAACTCGCTATTTGGAGCCAAAAACTCATGTGTCACATAAGCAACAGATACAGAGGAGAACAACCTAGTGCCCTGGCCATCTGGGACCAGTTGGGGTCAGTTTGGGGAAATGGGACAGTTAAAAAAACAGCTACAGCTACAGTGTGAGACAGAGCATGGGAAATGCTAGAGCAGCAACACAGACTAAGGGCTGTGGGCAATAAGGAAGCAGATGAGACTCCTGTCTGAGCAGAAAGAAGGTAGGGCAGACATCAAAGAAGCCTTCACCTAAGAGACCAGACTTCAGTGGCTAAGAGAGCATGAGAGGGCTGAGAGGGCCATCACTTCCTACTGGCCCCAAACCCATGTCTTCTGCTCTTACTAGAGACATCTTCTCACAAAGCACCATCACTTTGTCACTGACATGATTGTGCTAAGTTAATACCTTGACCTGGGATGTCTGCACACCTTCCCTCCATTATCCAAATTCTATAGGTATTTTAAAGTCTTTATTTCAATCCTGCCTCCTCCTTCATGGCTTTTCCTGACCATCCCAAGCCTCGTCATTGCCTCTCATCTGTATTCCTAGGAGCTAATCTTAACAAATAGTGACCAACAGTTACCGTACACAAAGCACCTTCTGCAGGGTCTGACCCTAGTGAGGGCCCTTTCTCGAAAACTTTCCCCTCCTCTGGCTTTCATCCCATCACTGTCCTGGTTGTCTTCCTGCATCTATGCCCTTTTGAGGTTCCTTTTGCCCTGCTCACGAATCAAATGTGGGGAGCATCCGAGAATCCATGCTTGGTCCCAGACCTCTTTCTTTACTAACTTCTTAGGCTATGTATTCCATATCTTCTAATTTACATAGCAAAGAGATGCTGATCTCTCCCCAGCTGACATCTCCAGGCCAGAGCTTTCTCCTGTGCTCCTGACCCAAGCATCTATGTATCATTTCCTCTGACATAAATATTTATACCACGAACTCAGTGTTCCCTAAATACAACTCAGTAGCCTCCTCCCATTCTCCATCACCAAGCCTGCTCCTCTTCATGTAGTCCATGTCTTAACAAGGGGGGAAACAAACAAACAAAATCCCTTCTTTCTTAGGAAAAAAAAAAAAAAAAGGCCACTGCTCTTTCATCCTGCCTCTAAGGCAAGCCCAAAGCTAAGTTGTGTCGTGTAGACATACCCTGGTCCACCTGGAATCCACCAAACCCAGAAGGTTCTACTTGTCTAAAATCCCACTCTGCTTTCAGCAGTGTCCTCCACGGTTCAGGCTCTTTCCCTTCTCTCATCTTAATTGTTTCTGTACTGTTCCACATCTATATCTGTCCACCAACCTTTTTCAAACCATTCTCCACCCTGGCCTCATGATGAACATTCTAAAACTCAATTCTGACCATGTTGCCCACCTACCTAAATGCTCTGCCATCCTTCAAGATCATGGCCAAACTCCTGACTCTTCAGTGTTAGTGGAGTGACTGGTATGTTCTTCATGCACTGTCCACTAATCATCTAGCCAGCCTCATCCATCAACACCATTCCTACCTTCCTTAACATCCGTCTCCTCATACACTAAGCTTAGGACATGTTAAGTGATTGGCAGTCTCCCAAGATCAACATGTTGGCCTTCACGTGCATGGTCTTTCCATCTGATGGCCTTCCTTCCCTCCTTCGTATGATCAACTCTTCCTCATTCTTCAAAACTCAAGAATCAACTTCCCTGCTTACTCCTTCCATAAAACCCCACACCCCTTTGTGCTCCCACAATGTCCTGTGAATACAATTTCCCTCATACCCTTACCCTCTACTCCGAGCAGACATTTATCTTCCTGTCTTCCCTTCAGGCAGGAGTTGCATCTTTTTAGATTTTGTATTCCCAATGCCTACCACAAGGCCCATAGTAGGCGTTCAATAAATGTTTGTTGAATAAATGAAGAAAATATTAGGAATGCTTTTTAATATACCTCTTTGCTTTTCCAGTGCGTTAACCTTTGGATTCTGTTGTGGGGGGTAAAATAAACAATTTTTATGACAGTGCCTTCTAAACTGTTGTAAATTATCAGAAAACACTGGCTTTTAAGGAACAACAATGGGTGGTGAAGAGAACTTTAGAGGCAAGTGTCCCTGCATTTCACTTCTGAGGCCTACCAGCATGTGTTTTATCCTTAGTGTGCCTCATTTTCTCCCTCTCAGCTCTTAAGCCATGATTCAGTTTATAAACCTTCAACTTATAGACAATTGTTCAGAAATGTTTGTGTTTCTAGAGCATAGCCCTATATCCCTTCTAGGTGGGTGGATGCTTGTGTGCAGAGAAAAGCCAAGTCCCATGTGGATTCTCATCTCAATCTTTCTCCTAGGTAAGGATTCAAAACCCCCTTCCAGGTTCTCAGGTTGGGGGAGTTACCCAAGAGCACTTGGCCAGAGCATGGCCGCAGGAAGTACAGCCAATTACCCACCACGCTGTCCTACCTTGTTTGTTCAGTGATTAAATCATAGTCACTTTACACCAAAAATAAGATTAGCTGAACAATAAACATTTTCTTGATGGTAGTATACGCAGGTGTAGTTCAGAGCCAACCTTTGTTTTACATCTAATAAACTACCTCTGCAAATAAAAAAAAAATTAGTGGCTGTATATTACTTCAACCAGCCCACAATGAGCAGAATGAGGGAATCAATATTACATAAACATTTATCAAATCTGACATAGCAGTTATACAAATCAAGTCCATGGCATGGTTTTATAGCTCCATTAGAATGCAAAAATACTTAATCTGAACAAAAATGGAATATTTTAGAGTAGAATTAACCACAGACTACAGAGCTGCAGAGACCCCTCCCACCTATTCTGTAACCCCACCTGAAGAAATTATTCCACTGAAAGGTAGAGTTCTTTTAAAATCCCTGGGCAAAATATAGCAGGTGTTGAGAGGATTTTTTTTTTTTCATGTATGGTAGGGGAAAAAAAGCGTTAAGCCCTAGTATGGAGCTTTGAGCACTGCCCCAAATCCACCCTTTAAGAAAACATGTTCACTCTAAGTCCAAGAAGTCAAACAAGGAAGCACTTTGTGTCACAAATCAGAAGCATATCCATGATGCTCGTGCCCATGGGCAAGTTAACCAGCCTCACCCGAGAACTCCCAAGGAAGGTCCCAAATGCCCCAAAGGCCAGAGAATCCAGATTCTTCCTCCCACTGTGCCTTTACACCACAAGCCCTCTTGTCATTAATGCTCCCCCACTCAGCTCACACCTCCAGGCTAACCCCAGCACTCTCAAATATTTCTTACGACACCTTGGTAAAGTTTTGAGATTGATTTTTCCATTAGAAAAAAAAAATGGTACAAATCATGTTACAGAAAATCAGAGGAATGATCCTTTGCAACTGGACCAGAAACAGAAGTCAGGAAACTCCAGGCTCCTTAGACTTTGCACCGACAAATAGTGCCCTTTAATATTTTAAAAGCAACATGAGTCAATACTGAGCATGACTGACTGTCTTTCCTTGGGATGTGGAAAAGACCACGCAGCCTTCAAAGAGAACTGTAGACCTAAACACTGAGAGTCAGAAAGGAGCCTTAAAGGACGAAGCATGCCCGTGGCAGCGGACAGAACAGGGTAAAAACAGATGGAGTAAGTGCCTCTGACCTCCATACTTTATTCATTATGCCACGTATTTATGGCCCCAAATGAAAGCGCTTCCTCATGAAGCTGGTTAGTTCACTGATGTTCTCCACACAACATCAGGAGCCAGTTTTATCAGGCTCTGGCCAGAGTCGGATAATGTTCTGGCTCTGGGTCCAGAGCAAGCACTGTATGAATTAAATCTTCTGCCAAGGGGTTTTGTGGGTCTCCCAGCACCTAGTCAAGTACTTCCAGCTCTAAGTGTGAGAATATTGGCTAAAAGAAGTCATCTATGGGGCGCCTGGCTGGCTCAGTGGGTTAAGCATCTGCCTTCAGTTCAGGTCATGATCTCGGGGTCCTAGGATTGACCCCCCCGTGGGACTTCCTGTTCAGCAGGGAACCTGCTTCTTCCTCTCTATCTTGTTCTCCTCTCTCTGTCAAATAAAGAAAGAAAGAAACTTAAAAAAAAAAAAAAAAGTCATCCGAGCACCTCGGTGGCTCAGTTGATTAAGCCTCTGCCTTCAGCTCAGATCATGATCCCAGGGCCCTGGGATCAAGCCCCGCATCTAGCTCTCTGCTTGGCAGGAAGCCTGCTTTTCCCTTTCCCTCTGCCTGCCTCTTCCCCTGCTTGTGCTCTCTCTCTCTGTCAAATAAATAATACATCGTTTTTTAAAAAGTCATCTATAGTATCATCAAATCTTTTGCTCCTAATCTAAAACTGAAAATAATTCACGAGAGGATTTCATATCTCAAATCATACCACTCTAGCATTTCTTAACTCAAAAAAGGAACTTCCCTACAAGTAAAATTCTGCTAATGGTAACAGAAGAATATGATACTCTTGTAGTCCAAATAATACAGTTATGAGAAGAAAAAACTGACCACCTGGTGTGCAATCACAAGAGATGTAAAAAACTTGAAGCCATTCTGAGCAAAAAGAAAGCTCATCCTGGAGCATCAAACACCAACTTACCTAAAAATGTAGACTGTGACACAGAATTTTCTAAAATAGCTACTTGATACTTAAAATATAGCCATAATCATAACTGAGGTAGAAATTATCTGAAACATGACAACATCCAAGAACCCAGGAGAGTTCAAAGCAACTTGGAGAAATCTAATGATCTGAATCCAAAAACACAGAGAGAAGAAAATAGAGATAGAAGCCTGAGTGGCTACAGCCACTTTGGAGAAGTGCTTGGCACCATCTACCAAGACTAAACAAAACCTGACCCTATGACCCACCAATTCCATTCCTAGGTGTTTCCCACCAGAAACGTGTGCTTGTGTCAACACAGACAGGGCTCACAGTTAGCACTATGTTCCCAACCAGAAACAACCCTGACGTCCATCATGAAACAGAACAAACCTTAGTTACAGCCAACAGTGTGAACGAGTCACAAATACGATGTTGAGCAGAAGCAGCCATGAATCCACAGGGTATCGATGGTATAATTTCAGTTACATAAAGTTCAAAGACAGGCACTAACCTCTGCAGTTAGAAGCTGTGTATAAGAGCTCCAACTCAAAGGACATTCATTTTTGAAGAGTGAAGCAAAAGACAAACGATGCTTCAAATATTAGATTTTTGTACCTTACATATAGAATTTTTAAAATAGGTCCCAGAAAGTGGATAAAGAAATAAAACCATAAAATTTCCCACAAAATTGAAGACAACAGCTACAAGAGACTTAAATGAAGCTGGAGTGCAGGCAGTTTTGGACAGTATCCCTGAGTCCCAAGCTGACAGCAAGAAAGTGACATATGGGAGGCTGTTGATATACAGACGGCCCTCACACATTCCCTTATGGAGGATTTTCCAAAGTTGTCTTGATCCTTCAATCAGAAGCATCTAGAAGGTTGAGTAGTTTCCACATTTCAGGCCCAGGGGACTTCTGGGTTTTTTTTTGTTTTGTTTTGTTTTGTTTTGTTTTTACTGAACACAGAAGCCTGGGGCCTGGAGTTGGCAGAAAGGAAGATCCATGAGACCTCACCACCAGCACAAACCAGCTGTGGACACAGGGGCAGCCTCTTGGTTTTTCCAGTTTACATAACTCATACAACTTGAATATATTTTGGTCTGCATCGTGCCAAGGTGCATTTATTCAAGTGAAGAAAACAGTTTTTAAATCCCACTAATGGGAAACAGGCTATTCTCTGGGTCATCATCAGCAATGAACCCCAATATCCTGGAAATTCAGGAAGATTGGAAAGGAACTGATGAGATCCTGTCTGTCTCCTCCTCTGAGTCACCAGCTACTCCCCAACGCCCGGCTCTTGTCATTCTTCCCAAGCACACTTTGGCCCCTTCCTTTGAGGACTGTGCCATCCATTTCCTCTTATCCAAGCAACAAAGATAATTAGGATGAACTATTTGAATACAGTGTTTCCATTTGAATGTCCTAAAGTCAACCTATAAGCTTAGGCAAGGTACCATCTCTCCTGTGATTGAAGCTTGGGCACTCACTTATTCATTCCTTCAAAAATCTCTTCATGAGTTCAGGCTAATGGATAAAAGTTCCCATTTAACACATGAAACAGTCAAGAAAACAACAGGAAGCCTAAATTCCAGGATCCTGATATGGAATTCCTAGATTCACATTTCCCCCTTATTGTTACCTTCGACAGGCAGAAGGCAAGAGGAAGGATTTATGATTTCTTTCCCAAGAAAAACTGAAAATCTAGGACAAGTAGTCATAAGACCCTGGACAACAGGAGTATTGTATTTAAATGTGTTTCTCCACAGGGCTTGGTGATTAGAACTGCTGTCCACCACAGGCTCACAGAGTAGAACTCAGGGAGCAAATGAGTGGAAACATTGACTTTGAGTTGGTGTTTCTCTGACACTACAAACTGCTTCTGCGTGGGCCTCTGGTAAGTGGAAACTATGCAAAACATATGCAACAAAAATGCATTCATCCACATAGTAGTGTTAATATGGGAGATTTTTTAAACATTGAACCCCCACCCTAGAAAAACATGAGGGAAGGGCAGTATTTAATTCTTACTTCAACTGCCTCATTCATCTGTTGACCATGCCCCTATGGAAATTTGGGGCTTGGGTAATTCTTGGCGATGGAGCGCTGTTCCGTGCATTGTAGGATGTTTAGCAACATCCCAGGTCTCTATCCACTAGAAGCCAGTAGAACTCCCCAAGTCTCCAGATGTTGCCAAATGTTTCCTGGAGAATATAATTGCTCCCCTGCCCCCCACCACTGAGAAACCCTGCTTAGGAGGGAGTCAGAATGGTGGGATTGGAAAAGCATTTGATTGAGACAGGTTCCCATCTAGATTTGGCAGCTAGCTGACTGTGTAACCTGGTCATTGAGGTTCTCTGAGGTTCTGTTAAAGCAGCTGTGTTGCTGACGCATACATGCTGAGGCAGAGAGGCACATGCACACAGGCATGACCTATAAAGAAAGAAGGGAAGCAGGACTGGGTGGAGAGAGCTAGTAAATTACATGAAACTGCAAGGCAGAACTCCACAAGTCCCCCAGGGAGTTCCAGCACTGGGATGGCCCTTCTGAGCTGTCCCAAATTGAGGCAAAGGGCTCAGGACTCGGCACCCCACATCAACCAGGCACTGCCCCCACAGGGAAGAGGCACAACCTTGGGCAAGAAAGTGCCCTTCAGCACAGGGTAAAGCCGAAGGAGGGACCCAGCCATGAGCTATCAGCAGCAACACCCAGGGACAGAATGACTGAGTGCCTCTTGCATGGGGACATACTACCGCATCCCAATGATACGGGAATAAGTTCCACCAGACGGGAACAGGTGCATGGGAGGAATAAGAGAAAGGACTTCAGAAGCAGATTAACTAGATAGGAATCTCAGCTCCCCCCGTCCCCACCCGAATCACTGGTCTCTTTTTTTAGACTCATATGGTCCCTACTACTCTAGAGAGACAGCAAAAATATAATAACAGGTCACACTGTCCCAGGCATCAGAGACACAGCAGGGAACAAAATGGAGTCTTGACTCATCAGGAACATTCATCCCAGTGGAAGGGTATGGAGAAGGGGGGAGTGAGGGGATTGCAGACATGAAGGGACCTAAGAAAACTGCTAAATCCACCCAGAGAGGAAGAAACAGGGAACGCTCTGTGAACCAATCACTGTAAGCAGCCAGAGTCTAAACCACGTTAAGGATAAATACGACAATAATGTGAATTTATTATTTCCAGAGAAAGAAAAGCACTATAAGGATCAGCTCTCCCAGAGAAAAATAAGAGGAGCCTCAAGCTGAAAATACCTGGAAATCCTGATGACTAGGGAAAAGATGTTTGGCTTTTAGCGGACACCTGTGATATTCATCTATGAGTCTCCGTCATCGAAGGGTTACAGTGTTGTATTATTTCCTTTTAATTTATGATGGCTGACATTGGTAAAATAAATAAAATTAAAACACTTTTGGAAGATAGTGCCTGTGTGTGTGATCTGTAAGACAGTTCTAGATCCTTGCAACTCAAAAGTATGGTCCAAGAGAGAAGGATGGCCTCCCTCTTCTGAGTTCTGCACAGGTATGTAGGCATTATTTTGCTATATGTGTGCACTTGTCACCTGACTTTGTCTACTGTGAGGTCTCAGCACAAAATCCAATGCAACCAAAAATTTCCATTTAACCAATCTTTTATGCTAACTGCCTCCCATTAATAAAGAAAACATATAAAATCTCTTTATTATTCAGATACTGAGTAGTTACTCTGGGCACTGATGCTGATAAACCAGCAACAATGATAGTGCAAATTTGTAGTGTTTCTGCTCCTAAAAAACATTACTTTTGGGGAAAAAAACCACACAATAACACTTCACTGATAGCCTGGAAATTTTGTATTAAAATTTTCAAGTTGCTAAATCTAATAGGAGAAAAATGCATATTCACACCAAGCCCCCTCCCAAATTTTTCTACACATTATCAGCATTCAGAGAGAAAAAATGGGAAACTGCATTATAATAATGTTAATATTGTGCTGTCAAAAAAAAAAAGTATGGTCAGAATCATGCAGTGCTCACAGAGAAGATTCTATGAAATGCAGATTCTAATTCAATGGATTTGGGGTGGGTCTGAGAGTCTGTGTTTCCAATTGGCCCACGGATGAGGCTGATACTGCTAATTGGGAGACCACCCACTGAGGAACAAGTTTCTAGATCATTTAGCTCAAATGGTTGTTGAAGTTCAGGTGAAGAAATAAATAATTGAGTCTCCTGGTGAAAAAAAAGAAATAATATTGCACCAAGAATCTAATAGGTTAAACTCTATTGTCTGAGCTGCAAAGTGAACCCAATTAAAACTTCCAACAAATCAAAGTATTTCCCTCAGAGTTTAAACAGTCTGTGTCTGGATCTAAGACAACACGAGGTAGGTGCCATTTGCTGGCAGGTACAGGTAGTTACGTGGACTTTGGATATATTATTTACAACATAAATACCACAAAACAAGACCTGAAAAATACTATTCCCTGTGAAAATGGGCCAACCCTTAACCACAGCATTTTCCTGAACTGAACTGGCGTTCTCAACAATTCCCCTCAAATGTCAGAGCTGAGCCCTTAAGTGAAAATAATTTGCTACAGACATCACGTTGATGAGATAGTTGCTGAACATTCTTAATAAAAGGAGTAAGAGTTGCTCTTAAAATTAAACAGACTGCTACAGCCAAAAGGATTTGAGTTTCTCTTGACAGTTTTATTCTAAATGCCTGGCACCGTTCAAAATCCTTTTTTTTTTTTTTTTTTTTTTAAGGAGCTCTTAGACATATTATAAATCAGAATCTTGGATCATATTTTTTATCATAGTCATCCAGCTTGGATGTGTCAGATAATAATTATTACATGAGGATGATGAGTGATCTATGGGAGTGGTTCAATTTCACCAACACAAGCAAAAGTTTACGAAATAAATAGTAGTGTAATAACAGCACTTTCAAAAGAAATTCCTAATACATTTTCGTGATCTTTTCATATAACAACCCTTCCTCAAAGTGACTCATATCTATATTATTTAAACAATAAGGTTTAGTGTGATTGATTAACAAAATAACTAGCACAATATATATTATATATAAATTATATTTTATTATATATATTAGAAATATATATTAAATATATTATAGTTTAACAACCTATTATTATATTTAAGTTAAAATTCAAGAAGGTAAACTATATAAGAAATGACATAATGGAGGAGGTACCTGGGTGGCTCAGTACATTAAGTGTCTGACACTTGATTTCAGCTCAGGTCATGATCTCTGGGTCATAGGATCAGCCCCTCCTTCCCCTCAGCCTCTGCATTCAGTGCACGGTCTGTTTGTCCCTCTCTCCCTGCTCTCCCCCTGCTCTCCCCTTCCTTTCTCTAAAAAAGAAAGGAAGGAAAGTAGGAAGGAAGGAGGGAAATAATGGGAAGAAATTACTCACAATAGTTTACCAAGTATTATTAGTGGGTCTGATTACAATTTTTTACAATAGCACTGCCACTGTTTGAATGATCACAATTTATGATGACAGAATTTATGCTAGTGAAAAAGTCTTAAGATTGGGTTCTAGCTGTACTATGTCATGGGGGGGGAAGGGCATAATTTTTTGTGTGAACAGAGCAAAATCAAATAATTCTTGTCAAATTCTACCCCCTAAAAAATACCCAGGAAAGAAAATTCTACTTCCCTATATCTTATGTCAGTTCCTCAATTCACATATATTTTTCTTGATCAGGGGATCAATAATAATCAAATGTGCATTTTAAGGAACCATTTTTTTTTAATTGTGTGGTTTGGGGCATTTACTTAGAGTCGTTCTCTTTCTATATTTTTCTACATCTTTAATACCGTTGTTCAAATGCTAGTCATGAAATACACAGCAGTATCTTGAAATCTCATCCAAATGATGATGTTCAATATAGCTTTGATATTAAGGATATTTTATTATATATAATCTTTCTTTTAACTAGAAAGATATTTACTACACTTATATTATCCTGAATATTCAAATAATCAGAATATCTCATTCTCCAACTATTCATTATAAATGGCAGCTCAATGGTCATTTTAATAATATGCAATTTCAATATAGACAAGTGAGCATAGTATGTTAGTTGTCAAAAAGTGATTTTCATGTGCATTCCCTCATTTTATTTTCATAACAATCTCTGAGGTAAGCATTATAACGATCTTCATTTTTAGATTTGAGAAGTCTCATTAAAAGATGATGGAATTCTCCCTCAAATCATCTAGCTATTGGGGAGTAAAGTCAAGATCCATATCTGGGTCTTGGTTGCTGTTCTCCCCATGATGCACGGCTTCTCCAAGACTACATAAAGGAAAGTACCACAACACCTGTAAAAGACAGTGGTCTAAGTCTTCTTAATGCTTAACTGTGTATGTGCTCTTCGCAGTAATTTAGATATCTCATGGCTATGCTCTGCTGTTACTGGGTGATCCACACTTCATGTCCACTGCCAAGATTTTTCAAGGTGACTCTGGACCAAACACAGTAACTTGTCAGTACCATAGTCTGTTGCCTTTACTTGATTTGATATAACACTATGACTTCCCATTCATTCATTTGTTCATTCAGCAAACATCTATCAGGCTTCTACTACGTGGCAAGCACTGTGCTTTGAGTTCTTCCAGTGGTTCGGTGGATATACACAGAACATAGACAGCCCATATACACACAACTTCTCACCTGTTCTTTTTCTAATGGCATAATCCGATTGCAACAAAGTCTATGTTCTTTTTTTTTAATATTTTATTTATTTACTTGACAGACGGCAATCACAAGTAGGCAGAGAAGCAGGCAGAGAGAGAGGAGGAAGCAGGCTCCCTGCTGAGCAGAGAGCCCGATGCGGGGCTTGATCCCAGGATCCTGGGATCATGACCTAAGCTGAAGGCAGAGGCTTTAACCCACTAAGCCACCCAGGCGCCCCCAAAGTCTATGCTCTTATAACTAGCCTGGAAACAAACCAAGCTATCATTGGCTTGACATGGCCCTCCATTTGGGAGGGATAGCACCTAATGTATAAAAAGCAGATCATTTATTGGTGGAACTTGAGAGGATTTCAGAAGATGTTGTGAGTGGGCCAACATTACCTAGACTTATGTAGGGAGAACGTTATTTTCTTCACCATCCTCTTTCAGTTTACATAAACAAAGAAAGGCAAAGTTTGGGGCTAGTATATCTTTAATATCCCTATATCTCCAGATAGTCTCTCTTTTTAGCAGAGAGAGCTTCAGGCTCAGAACCTTGAATGGGTAACTTCGTTAAAATTTAAGATATCTATCTTTTCATTGCATTATTTTTAGTGTTACTTTCTTTTCATAGCCGGTGAAACTGGTTCTTATATAAAGTTTCTTTTATAAATTATTTACATATAGAAGTCAGGCTACATTTAAAATTACTTTGTCTCTGACGGTAGGTTGGGGGTACCTGACCTGGCATGAATTATGGAAGTAATAAAGAAACCGCTGATGTCTGGGGAAAAGTCAGAGGGAGAAAAAGCAGTGGACGGATCAGTAGCAGCCTGGCTCTAGACCAAGTTGTGTGACATTGAGGAAGTTATTGAACCTGGCAGTCTCACCATTTTCATCCATAAGATGTGGGGTTGGGCTGGATCTGCAATGCAACATGTTTCTGTCCCCAGTCCCCTAGACTTATGACATGCCCCCATCTGGCAGAACCTTGCTACTACAATGATGGTGGAGTGGTAATGAGGTTAGAAGGAACCGTGTAGGTTTCCAGTTTCCCTGGCTTCCACTCCCAGGCATATTCTCCTTGCCATGCTGGGAACATGCTTAAGGGTTGAGAATCACCAGATGAGACAATCATTAAGGCCTCTTCCAGCTCTAAAACTCTAAGAAATTCTGATTTTAGTATAATCGTTAGTACCAAAATCTCAGGACTGTTTAGTAACTGTCAGAAGAAAATATGCCCATAATTTCTCCAAGGAAGGAATAATTATTAAACAATAATGATAGTTCCGCTTTTTTCTAGAAAAGATGTACATGGCTGAAGAAAAGTAAAAATGTAAAAAAAAAAAAAAAGTATTTTTCTCATGACAAAAATACTCTAGGCAAGTCTGATTAAAATTGAGCTCTGTCCAGCAAAGAGAATACGACTTATCTGAACTTGACAAAATAATCCTACCTAGTTAGAGACATGTGTCCTATCTGCATCTGCATTTGTATATGGACAGCATATCATAAAACAGAGTAGCACGTCATTGATCCATAACTCAGTGTCTGAGACCTCTTGTGTCTGGAATAAACCTGAGAATGAATAAATCAGTAGCCAAAATAAATATCATAAAGTCTCGGCCCTACCGTTCATGTGACCTTCAAGAACTACACTCAGGGCTGTTGAAATAAGTAGCTAACAAGGGAGTGAAGGCGATCTGAATCTGCAACCCCAAATATGCCACGTCGGCAGAAGGATTATTTTGAACTGAAGGCAACTGAGGAACAGCAGACACAGGAGGAGCTCTCTGTGCTCCCTGCGACTGCCTAAAAGCAGTTTATGCCTAAATGCTTGAATTTTCCTCTTAAATAAATTTTCGCTTGTAGAGGTTCTTTCTCATACTAGGAAGAGGATAATGGCATTTGAGATGACTCATCACCAGAGACAACTTGATTCTGCATGACAAACTTTACTAAATGGGGGTGGAGGGGAGCTTCTTTACTCCCCCAGAAGCCCAAACCCTTTTTTCTTTTGCATAGTCCCTTCTGTACAACTTACCACCCTTTGTTAAAATGGCATATAAGTTCCCAGGTCTAACCACTTCTTTGGGCTTTCATCTCTTTTCTGTGAAACCCCCATGCACATAAAATATTAAAATTTATATGCCTTCTTCTCCTGTTAACCTGTCTGTTGGCAATTTAATTGACAGGCCCCAGGGACAGAAGAGGGTTGAGGAAAACTTTTTTGTCCCCTGCAGGAGGGGAAAGATTTTGAGAAACACTAAGTCGAACAGAACTGGATAGGAGGTCTTTCCTGCAGGACTTAGGGGAGGCTTTCATATGTGAAAATGTGTTATCGATTTCCAAGCAGAGAGTAATTCACTGTTTCCTAAACTTACTTGACCAAAGGTCCTCTTCTATTGCAAACCCATATGAATATGTCCAGTAAAGATGACACCTACATTTTGAGAGCTCCTTCAACTTTTGAATTTTCCAAGCGCTCCCATGTACATTACAACTCATTCTGTCTGCACAACCTCTCAGACAGTGGGCTGAGTGGGAATTATCCTATCCCTGGGACAGTGGAAGAAACAGAGGGAGGGTCAGAAGTAGAACCCCCTCAGCCCCTGTTCTTTCCTCCAGACAGCATTCTTGTTGGTGTTCGCTAACTAAATTCTCCGGTCCACCAATTGCATCTTTTCTACAAAGCTGGAGATCACCTTAAAAACACCTTAAATCTCCAAAAGTACTCTTTGAGAGCATTGTGATGAAAACGGAGTATTACAGAATGCTTCCCCTCGTGTCTTTATTTCATCTCCTCAATGAGATGGCAGAGGCCTGAAATCCATACTTGAAAATTAGACAAAATGCTGAGTCAATGGGAGGACAGTGATGTTTCTGAAATAATGAGGAATTTTCCAGGAGGTTTTAGGGGGTACTTTCTGGTTGACAAAAATGTTCCACAAAGAACATTCTCTGATAAAGTAAAATCTTAGTCACTCGGAAGGAAAAGGGAGAAGTCTTACTTGGGGACCACAGCTAGTAAGGGCAGCCACAGCTGTGGACCACAGCCCACAGAATGGGGCAGAAGAGCTGGGCTGCCGTGGACACCATGGCAATGGCGACTGGAGAGAAGACAGTAGAAGATGTGTGCAATGGCTGACACATTCTGGGCAGGATTCAGCGAACAAAGGCTGGGAAACACCACAGCAAACCTGGGCTGTGGTTCAAGGTCCCATCCTACCACACGCTGGATTTCCAATCCTTGGCAATTTGCCCAAAGGCCCTGCATTTCAGTCCTAAAGTCAACACAAGGTCAGCAATGATATCTTACATGTCTGTAGACAACAAGTGCACTGGATGGACTCTGAAAGCTCAGGACTCACACCTGTGGCCCTGTGAGGATCCTCCTGCTAGGCCCCATCTTGGAATGGGGACCCTCACAGGACCACTGCCCATATCAGTGTGCCCTGCTTGAGGTAGCCTGGGAGGGGCAGGGCTGTTCACCAACCATAGCACCTCCCTCCTCTCTGATGAAGGACACCTTTGCAGAATGAGTTGGTCCCAAGGGGTGCGTTTTTTTTCTATTTCTCCCAAAGGTACCGTATGTCCAGCAGGGCCTAGGATCCTCAGGATCATTTAGAGAAATCACTCGATGTAAGAAATAAGACGAGAAGTATCCCCAAGAGGAAAAACTCCTTACCTTCCTTCTGAAATTACTAGGAGAAAAGAATAAGCAAACAGCCTTGCATGAGGGACCTAGAAAAGAATAAAACTGGTAACGGGGACTCCGTACTCCAGAAACTCCTTACCAGCTCTCTATTCCCCACAGCTGTCTCCTGTGACTTTTCTAAATTGAAAATTAAAGTGGCAATTTATGCTTTTTTGTGTTATTTTAGTTTTTGTTATTTTAACTTTGTTGATATGTAACCATAAGGAAGTCTGTTGAAAATATTCATAACGTGCCCTGTTTTAGAGAAAAGAATCTTTTGTTTGCTTGGCTTCACGTTTGACTTGGTGTTATCTGAGAAAAACCTATCAAAACAGCATTCCATCCAAGCTTATTTATTTATTTACTCAGAGTTATCCACCAGACTCAGCCATCTGTCACACAGCGGAATAGAGGAGCTAAACAAACAAGGCTTCTGGTGAGCTGATGGTCCAAAGTTGGAGACATAAAGATCATGAATGCTCTTCATTTATTCATTAAATACAGTCGTTATTAAGTGCTGGCAAGTGAGCCAGGCGCTGCGTGTGGAGGATAAATGACACAGGGGAGGATAAATCAGACACGGCTCCAGCAGGTGTGTGTTCAGGGATCTGCTGAGAGCCAGTCCCCCTTGCTTTACAAATAACTCCAACAAGTTCTATTATTTGCTGTCAAAATTCGCTGCCATTTAAAAGCAGCAAGTTAGGGGCACCTGGGTGGCTCAGTGGGTTAAATGTCTGCCTTCGGCTCAGGTCATGATCCGAGGGTCCTGGAATTGAATCCGTCATCGGGCTCCCTGCTCAGAGGGGAGCCTGCTTCTCCTCTGCCTGCCATTCCTCCTGCTTCTGCTCGCTCTCTGACTCTCTCTCTTTGTCTAACAAATAAATAAAATCTTTAAAAAAAAAAAAAGGAAGAAGAAGAAGAAGAAGAAGAAGCAAGTTAGCAGGAGAAAAAGAGCTGCCAGCTCCTTGTGAGCAGGGAAAGGCACCACGGACAAGACAGGAGATGGCATGGCTACAAAAACACACCCCAGAGTTCAAAGCCCTTACTCCAAGCAAGTGCAGTGAGTGCAGCCCCCAACTCGATAGCTCCAGAGAGACCCCCCGAACCACAGTGCGTCCCCTACTCCATGCCTCAGCTATGTCTGTAAGCTATTAAAGAGAAAAAAAAAAAAGTAAACAGTGACTACTAGTTTCATTTGAGGGAGAAAGAGGTATAAATATGTTAGACTTCCAACAAAATGGTTAAAGAAAAGGGAGATTCTGGTGGTTAAAAGCACAAACCTTCGCTTTGGAAAACATCATGACCTTGAGCGCTTCCTTCCCTGGCCTTCTAGAAAACTAGGGTTTTGCACAACTTTTCATTACAAGTATGTCTCTTCGCCTCTCTTCAAAGTGCTCCACTCCAACTGCTGTATCTCGCTCAGCTTGAAGGTTCACTTTAAGGCAAACCATGTGCAGAGAAGAATGAGATGATTCTGCACAAAACTGGTTGTCATAAGAAAACAGCTCGATTACTAAGTCCCTGAGACGCGTTACATCACTGACCACACTCCCACCCTCAAAAATCCACCGCAAACACGATTGCTGAAAAAGGCTTGAATACGTCGGAAAATGTAAGCTAACAGTCATATATATATATATAGGTAGATAGATAGATAGATAGATATTTTTTAATTTGGAAAAAGATTCACTAAATGCCTGAATGCAAACCAGAAATCACGCCTCTGCTGGAAGGGAGCACTGGAGGTCTGAAGGAGATGTCACAGCCACTCTGGCCCGGGATAGCATCATGCTGTGATTTAAAGATAAGATCTGCCATCTCTGTTTGTTTCTCTGAGGTGAGGTAAAGTTGCCCCGCTAATTTAGCCAAAAGAAACAAGAACAATTCTCTGAAATTCATATCTCCTTTAAAGATATAGAAAAGAAAATATAAATAAACTCTTCAGCTCCAAATTTCTCCAAGTTAAAAAAGAGAGAGAGACAATTAAAAATATATATCTTATTCTCCTGGAGTCCTAAGTGTGAAATTCATATTTTATCAAGTGTAAATAATCAATTGTGACATCATCAAAATAGTTCCCATATCTGGGATTCTTTTCCAATAAGGTTAAAGCTATGGCCAACTCCCCTTCAGGGCCACAGGCTGACAACAGACCAATGCATGGCCTGGAGGAAGATGGCTTCTGTTAAAAATCCTGCATTCTCACTTGCCCCACAAATTACTCAACATCTCTAGGCCTCAGCTTGTCCATCAGGAAAATGGAGTTCTCATAACTCACAGGATTTTGTAAAGATCAAATGAAATAAAGACGTGGCAACAGAGCTCATATTAGGCAGTCAATTAACATCAGATTTTTTTTTTTTCACCAGACTCTAAGTGCTTTGAAGCCCTTGGCACACAGTAGATGCTCAATAAATATTTTTAAGTAAATGAATACATCAGTACAACTTAAATTCAATAAAATGCCCATTTAACAGTATCTGTATTCCATTTTCCCTGCTAAGCACTCATCGGACACAAGAAGCTGTGACGAATCAAAAAAGATGTGTGAGACATAGTCCCTGCCTCGCCATCCATAAACTGACAAAGATAACTGAAATAAAGTGCACACAGCACAGTTAAATAGCATCCCATAAAGGTTGGTGGAATCAAGTTAACGCCTATCCACCACCACCATCACCACAATCACCAAAATGAAATAAGATTTTTACTGTGATGTGAAAAAAAGAAATGTGCTATTTATAGTCCCTGTGGCTTCTAAGAAACTAGCAACTAAAGTTTCACTGAGTGAAGGGATGGGTGTGGGGGTGTCACTTTGGAAAGGCTTGGAGAAGAGTTAAAATGTTCCAAATGAGATCAAACAACCTCACAGATAGAAACTTGCATGGTTTAATTTTTTGTTTTTAATCTAGGGAGCAACTCAGAACAAAGACAGGTTGGGGAGGTTGGGCGGGGGGGGGGGGGGGGTGGTTATAGAAGCAGCAAGGAGGGGTAAGGAAGATGGATGGAGGGACCTGGTTTTCCCTGCCCCTCCTGGCAAACAGATGTGAAACCAGGACATAGCTCCACGTGCAGCCAGACTCTCAGTTCCCAAGACTTGGTAATAGCCTCTGGTGCCCAGGACTGTTTCCTCCACAAGGAAACCTGAATACGCTGTGGGATTCATTTCCATGCATGGTGGTCAGCTATGTGCTTTCTCAACAGAATTCCACGTGTTAGAATAGCAAGTCTCTTCTGGGATGGTTGTCAAGCTTCTATGCTCACAGTTACCCCCATAAGAATTCTGATATGGCCCTCATACATTAACATCCAGAACTTTTCATCATATGTTTAAAAGAGCTGCAAGGGATATGATTTCCAGCAAGATGCATATTAACATTTTTTTTAAAAGATTTTATTTATTTGACAGAGCGAGAGAGATCACAAGTAGGTAGAAAGGCAGGAAGAGAGAGAGAGAAGCAGGCTTCCCGCTGAGCAGAGAGCCCGATGCGGGGCTCGATCCCAGAACCCTGAGATCATGACCTGAGCCGAAGGCAGAGGCTTAACCCACTGAGCCACCCAGGTGCCCCACATATTAACATTTTTAAACAAAGTAATTACATCATTTTATACATATATCCAACAGAATACACACACACACACACACACACACACACACACACACACACACACACTGATATCTACCCCTGTGAATGTAAAAGTTTGTTTCCTATAAGGCTGGGACACGTGTGTGTGCGTGTGTGTGTGTGTAATGTATAGAAGGAGGTTTGTAGTGAAATTACTGAAGCTTAAGCCTCAGGAGCCTCTAGAGCTGCCTAAATAAACTTATTAGCAACAAACTCACTTGGTCACAAGTCTTTGTACAATCTACAAAGTTAAGCGGCTTAAGCAGTTAGTTACGACCACAGTCCCTTTCCACTCTTAGCTTCTCCTTTCTCATACACCCTCTCACACTGGATGATGTTTCGTTGGTTGGGCATTTTTAACTCATAATTTCTTATCCTTTTTCCTTTAAAAAAAAGCTCTTAAGTTTTTACAGTGTTCAAGCCCCACAAAAAGTGGCAGAGAAGAGTAAATACAAGATTGAGATACCAGTTACCTAGGTTGGGGGGGAGATCAAGAGAGAGTGGGAGAGAATAACACAGGTATATTTAAGTCACTCTCAATATTGGAAAATCCTTGTTAGATGCAAAACTATTATGAAGGAAGGACAGGGAGGACAGGGAAGAAGGAAGAATTAACAGGCTTTTCTTCCATGCACTCATTCTACAGTAACTTGTATCTTCATTCCACTTCCCCCACCCCAAATATTTGTTCTAACAGAATATATCTTTGGGGCACCTGGGTGGCTCAGTAGGTTAAGCCTCTGCCTTCAGCTCAGGTCATGATCTCAGGGTCCTGGGATCGAGCCCTGCATGGGGCTCTCTGCTCAGCAGGGGGCCTGCTTCCCCTTCTCTCTCTCTCTGCCTGACTCTCTGCCTACTTGTGATTTCTGTCTGTCAAATAAATCAATTTTTTAAAAAAGAATATATCTTTTATGTTTGAGAATAGTTTTCATCAGTCCATTCTATTTTTTTTTGTTTGTTTAAAGATTTTATTTATTTGACAGAGAGAGAGATCACAAGTAGAGAGAGAGAGGAGGAGGAAGCAGGCTCCCCGCCCAGCAGAGAGCCTGATGCGGGACTTGATCCCAGAACCCTGAGATCAGGACCTGAGCTGAAGGCAGAGGCTTAATCCACTGAGCCACCCAGGCAGCCCCAGTTCATTCTATTTTATACAATAAAAACATGTGTGTAAATTGAAATTCATTTTAAAAATTTTTCTGTGACCATAATGCTCTTAGAGTACAAAAAACATATTCTTAGCTGAGTTATTATTAAGATTGCCATTGCTGGGGCGCCTGGGTGGCTCAGTGGGTTAAAGCCTCTGCCTTCGGCTCAGGTCATGATCCCAGGGTCCTGGGATCGAGCCCCACATCCGGCTCTCTGCTCAGCGGAAAGCCTGCTTCCCCCTCTCTCTCTGCCTGCTTCTCTGCCTACTTGTGATCCCTCTTTCTGTCAAATAAATAAATAAAATAAAATAAAAAAAAGATTGCCATTGCTTCACAATTGATCAAGACGACACAAAGATTTTTACAAATTTCACAAATAACTCTTAAAAAGCCCAAGTAAAACTTGATTGAAAATGCATCTATTTTTTTCCTATTTTTCATTTGAATAAAATGAACACTGAGAAACTTCGTTCACATAAATTAGTAAGATGAGGATGGAAGATTTCTATTATAGCAATGTCACTCCCTTCTTTATAATGTCTCTCTAAATCCCACAGTAATCTGTTGATCACCTATGGGAAGAGATCACTTGATTTTTTGAAAAATTTGATTCCTTGATAATTTGAACTCCTTCACTTTGGTTGAAAGCAAAGAACTGAAACCACCTGATTGACAGAAGGGTGTGTGGCCTGCTAGCCACGAATGTCATCAGCACCGGCCTTCTGCCTTCTTCCTTAAGCACCTGCCTGTGTTTGGCACCCTGCACGGTGTGAGTCCGGCCACCCTCTCTGCAAAGCCGGCAGGTGGGGAGGGCCTGGAGGGTGAACGAGTGGAAAAGGGGAGCCGGCATGGCAAGTTCTCAGGGAGCTCAATTCGAGAAAAGAATAATGGGCAGCTGACAATGGAGAATTTGATTCTCTCTGACAATCCCTGCTCAACACTTTCCCCTGGAAAGTCTTTGAGTGCACACTGCCCAGAGGTATACAAAACCCTAGTCTGAGGTGCCACAGAATCCTACACCAGGCAGTGGTGCAAATTCACACATTTGCTCTCACATCTCTCCCTCCTATTGTCCTCTCCAAAAGGGAAAAATAGAAAAATGTCTATGTAGGTCTTGTAAAAATAATTAAACAAAATGTCAAAAGGACTTGAAGGCACCTTTTCCAGTGAACTAAAAAATCTGAGGCTTCTGGTGTTTCCATTTACATTTGAAAAATAGATTAGAATTTTAATATGCATATCGTCTTCTTCCAGATATGGAAAAAAATGACCATTTTCTAATTCATATTAACATTAGTGAAATTAAAAGATAGGGAAATTATAATTGATACACTTTATAATTGATTTCATAATATCCTTTATTTATGACAAAGTTCCTCATATGTTTTTGTGAAATCATATATCCAAGAGTACTAAAATATGTTAAGACTAATAGAAGTTTGCTGAATTGGAAAATATTGTTATCATCACCATCATCATCATCATCATCATTATTATTTCAAAAGCTACAGAAGAAAAGCCAGTAAAATGAACTCCATTCTCTCATTGACAATTGGAAATATATTAGATTTTTTTTTAAAAAGTCCTTCAAGCCATCAGGTGTCAACATTCAAAATATGTTTATTCGGAATTCTCTGAGAAAGATTCTGGCCCAGATCTCAGCTGCCAGATGAGGAATAACACTGAGAGTCTAAGAGGGTCCCGTCCGAAGCTCAGCCCTCCTCCAAGCCCAGAAGATCTGAGGCGGGCCGCCTACAAGAGCAGGTGAGTGAACCAGAACATTGTTCTGCGCAAACTCACTCACCCACACTGGATTGCTACGCCCCGGCGCTTAACATCATTCAACGGGCTGCTCTCCTGTTCCTGCCAAACACAAGGCTGAAGAAATGGATACTTGAGAGAAACAATCAGGGTCATGGTCAATACCTATTGCTCTGTCTTTTCTCAACACATAAAGCTACTGAAAAGCGAGACACCTAAACTAAACAGACAAGACACCGAAACAGCTCAGCTCCCTAGGGAAATGCCACGGCTGACCTGCGACTTTATATTATGCCTTCCACTTTCACAAAGGACCGGTGAATGGCACAGGCTCGTGAAGAACAGCTCGTAAAGATGACAGGACGCATTTTATTCCCCTTTTTGCCTTGGCCCCCAGAAAATTCAGATATACATTTAATGTACAGCTACAAAAACTATCTCACTCCCTCTTATAATTACTCTAATAAGCATATATTACCCAATAAGTAATAATATGGGAGCCCCTGGGCCAGTGTAGATAGGTTGGGGGTCCAGAGCACCCACGAGAGCTTTTTGTCCTTCCCCTCTTCCCTAAACAGATGTCCCGCAATTCAAGTGGTTGAAGGACTACCTACCCACCCACCACCATGAGCACAGTTCAGTTTCTTTTTTTGTGACCTAAACCCATTTCCTCCAGCTGTGTTTTAACAAGATTAGAGATTTTAAAACTGGTTTCTGGTCAAAAACAAGCACAAACAAAACTAGACCATTTTGCTTGAAACTTCCTAGAGCAGGTGGCAACTGAGGGAGGGCCAGGTGTCCTTCAGCAGGGGCTGGAAGGGCTCAACTGCCTTATGAAAAGCTACACTCAAAACACATGATCAGGGGGGCCTGGATCTGGGGCACCTGGGTTAAGCATCTGCCTTTGGCTCAGCTCATGATCGCAGGGTCTTGGGATTGAGCCCACGTGGGGCTCCCTGCTCAACGGGGAGCCTGCTTCTCCCTCTCCCTCTATCCCTCCCCCAGCTCGAGCACACACACTCTCTCTCTCTCTCAAATAAATAAATCTTAAAAAAAAAAAAAAAAGGAGAAGAAAAGGGAAAAAAAAGAAAAAGAAAGCAAGATCAACAGCCCCAGAATACAGGCCTTAAGGCAAGACGTAAGGGGAGTCACTTCTAAAGACCCTTCGATGAGCCTACAGAGAAAATAAGCCTGCCGTACTCAGTGAACAATCATTTTTAAAACCGTGAGAAATGATAGCCTAAATGCTGGCTTGATCTACAACGAAATGGCATAATCGAAGTTCCTGAAATAAATGAAACATAAATTCAAGATACGGTAGAGCCTATCCTAATAAAAACGCAGTGGGGATTTTTTCTTCCCATTTTAGCTAATCAGAGAAAATAAACCATCAGCTTGTAGAATGCTATCATAACAGGGAAACAGCGGCAAGGAGGCAAATCGACATGAATCTATTAGACTAAATAAATACCTGCAGGATAAGAATTAAGTTGACTTTCCTGTCCAACTTTCTTTATCAAGATTAAAACTACTTTGAAAGCTCTCGTTAAAGGAGTTAGAAAAATACCTCAGTGCTTTCATTGAAATCTGCTTCCATATGCATGGAGTAAAGAGGACAAGATCCCCAGGCCCTGGGCAGACCTGGACCAGATGCAGAACCCCTCCTCTCCCCAACCCACCTGCTGAGTGAACCAGGGCCCTTCATGCGTCTCTGGACTCCGGGTCCTCATCTGCGAAGTGAGCTTATCACCCACCACGTGGGAGAGTAAAAAAGCAGGTGTGACAATACTTGGGCAAGTACTTTATGAACTTGAGAGGCTACTCAAATCTGAAGACCCTTCCAGACAAATGCTTAGACTCTTCCATGGCATTCTGTCTCCAGATTCTTCATGAATAACGAATCTGCTGTCACCCTGCTGTCTCAAACTGTTCAGTGGTTTCCCCCACTGCAAGACAGTGCATAAGGTACAAGGATCTTCACAATTTAGCCTTTTCCCTTGGGAGCCTCCCTTGTAGCAAATCCCACTCCCTGTCCCATGCCACAGTCTCTCAGTGACCACCCTGTACTCTCTTGGAGTACCCACAGGTGCCACGATTTGCCCACAGGCCTGCCCTTGGAAACGCTGCTCCTTCTGTTTGGAATGCCCCTTTCCCACATCTCTGCCCAGCAAACTCCTATTTATACTTCAACACCCAGCTCCAGTACCACCTCTTCCATGAAGCCCTCTTCTATTCGAATTTTTTCCTCCCCTGTGCTCCCCAATAATGTGAATGTATCTCTATTAGCACAAATATATGCATGAAAATGATGAACTTATACATCTATATCAGAGACTAGACCAGCAACTCTTGGGAGAACTTTTGTGTCTCTAGCACACAAATTTTGAAAACAGTATTGAAAAAATTAAAAACTTACCAAATGATCATGGGGTAAGTGTTTTTAGAACTTCTAATCATCAAACTATTCTTTGTAAGTTAAAAATGAAACAGCCAGAGGTCTTAAGACATATTTTAAAAAAAATCTTTGTTCAGACCTTAAGGAAAATAGGGAAAGAGTAAAAAGATCCAGTAGATTAAAATGTAATTTACATTATCTTAGGTCTTCTTCCCACAGAAAACTGTGAAAGAGAGAGCAGAACTATATACACAACAAATAACCCTGTGTGTGAAAGCCGAAAGGCAGAATTTTGATGGGTTGGTTTGTTTGAAGACACACACACATACACATTTCCCATAATTAAGCAACTTCCCTCCTGCTCCTACCCTCTGGAGTGCCACCTGCTCTGGCCAGGCTTCTGCCTCAATAATTAAAATGAAGATGTGTATTGGCAGATATTATAAATCCAAGTTTTCATAGGATTTCAGGCAGCAGTGTACGAGATAGCATTGTCTTTAGAATCTGCTGGCTGTTGTTCTAGAACAGAAAGAGTCCCTCTAAAGTTCCAATGGAGATTCAGAGAGGTTAAGTGAATTACCCAAGGTCACACAGCTGCACAGTGGCAATGTCAGGACTCAAACAGAGGACTTCTGATTGGAAACCCAATGCTCTGTTACACCACACTGCCTCCCGAAATACTCAACATCCTGTTAAAGGCAAGTTCACAGTCGAAACATGATTTCCTGAAAAGAAAATGCAGCTCTGCTAGACCATATGGTTGGCCTTTAAATGTCCGTGTGTTCAAATTGTGATCCCTTGAGTTTTATAAACATTTAAAAGAATAACAACCCACGGGAACTAAATAACTTATTGTCATCTAGTTGTTTATAAAAATAGTGTTAACATGAATTCTGTCCCCACGATGCTGCAAAGGGCCAAGTGCTGGTAGAGCCTGGCTGTCCTTAAGGAGCTCCACCCTCTGCTAAATTTCTAGCCAGACTGAAAAGGGTGCTTGTGGCTTTGGGAGGCTCATTTTTAGCTTTCAGTAAGAGACCCAAGAAGAATCCAAGAGGCTAAGACTTCTAAATTTGCCCGATCCTGTGACAGAGCAACTCAGGGCAGGCAGGGAGAGTGGTCGTGGCTGCCTACCCGGAGTGCAAGCAACTGTGCAATGCATGGACGCACAAACAGTTGTGTCCAGAAACAACTGCCGCGGCTGGGCAGAGGGGCCCCATGCTCGGAGGTACGGCTGGGAGAAGCAGCGGAAGAGGAGGCCAGCCACTGGGTTCCAGCACTACAGAGAAGGACTGGATGGCCTCTGAAGCCCTCCCGCCTCCGGAAGTGTGGCATTAGATGGCAAACAGGGGTTCTGAAGCCTCTAAAAGCGTTAACGTCAAATCAGTTCATTTCAATGTTTGAAAAATTAATTTACTGTTCAAGAATGACAACATTCAAGTATGACGACTTTTTCTCCAGCCAGACTCACAAAACCATTGAGTTCATTTACACTAGAATAAGTGCCAGAAGGGGTGAGAACACGAATGAAATAAGGAAACAACAAACAAACTAGAAGAAAACATACAGACTACACACTTGATGTCAGGATTAAAGGCCTTCCTAAATGTTGAACACTACATCAAAAACTAATGATGCACTATATGTTGGCTAACTGAACATAATAAAAAAATCTAAAAAAAAACCATAAAAGTAAAGAAAAAATAATAAACAGAAGAACGTCAACTAGTGCACGAGAAAAATAAAAGATATTGATTAAAAAAACCAAAGGGCAATGAAAAACCAAGAGGGGAAGGGTTAATACTCTCCACCCTGAAAGAACTCTTACAGCTGATGAGAGAAAGGAGAACACACCTAGAGGGGAAAAAATGGGGAAGGGTAAAACTCATTCTCCAAAGAGGAAATGTGTCTTATAGTCAAATTGCTCGATGTCACTAATATACAGGCAGATGGGAATTATAGCATGAGAATATCACTTTTCACCCATGGAACGGGTGAGGAGTTTTACAATATCATATCCAGTATTTTGTCAGGGTGTGAGCAACACAGGTTACAGACGGCTGGTGAATTACACCAAAAATTACAGCAGTTTGCACGAAGAGCGATTTTAACACGGGCACGCACTCTGCTCCAGCCGTTCCAAGTCTTAAGAATTTATCCCAGGGAAGTAGACAAGACTGCGAAAGCTGAACAATGTTCATCACAGCTGTATCTAGAATCTCGGAAAACTGGAAAGAGCCTAAATATGAAAACGACCCTGCTAAAGGAATCGCGGAACATTCCCAAGATACCCTGCCATGAAAACCAACCTCGCAGAGAAACGTGTGAAGGCGTGGAAGGGCCTTTGTGATTCTGCAGGTAGGAGGAAGATGTAACCAAACCAAAGCAGTTGTGAGTAAAGCAATTATCATGCTTTCTCTTTTCTTCTTTGTGCTTTTCTGTTTTCCAGTTTCCTCCAGTGAGCATGTACTAATGGTTTAACTATTTCTTAAAATTGTGTTGTCAAAGCGTGACACCAAGTCCTTCTAATTATCTGCTCTATTTGCATTATTTGCTCTGGCTATTAAAAACAACAACAACAACAACAAAAAAAAGCCTTCACCCGGAGTATTTAGATAAGAGGGACACTTGGCAAAGAACTCTGATGCCAGGCCTCAGCAAGAAAATATAAAATGGTGCAGGAATCTGTAACAACTATGAAGAAACTTCATACCCAACACCAGTTGTTTTATTTCCAATGCTTATTAATGAACTTGACCTTCGGTCAAAATCTATACTCACATATCTCCAAACAGCCTACATTTCAATACCGTGGATTACAGAGATAAAAAGAAAAACAAAACAAAACAGGCATTTTAAAATTGAATCATGCAAGTGTGATTCTCACTAAAGAAAAATCTAGTGTTTTTAAATTCGAACAATCAAATTGGTGAATGAAAATTCAATTCTAAAGAAGTTTAAAGGGGCGCCTCTAGGGGTTGGCTCACTTGGTGGAACATGCGACTCGTGATCTGAGGGTTGTTAGTCCGCGCCCCACATTGGGTGTAAAAATTACCTAAAAATAAAATCTTTAAAAAAAAGAAGAATTTTATAAAATGTTTAAATGCCCAGATCTTTAGGGGGCTGGGCTGTACTTTGACTCATGGGTTTGTTTACAAGTATTAATGATGTCCTAGAAATGCTGCAGTGTGGACCTGTGCTACTCAAAGAGGGATCCTCCGATGCGAGCGCAGGGGGCACGCTGGCAATGCCTGAGAGCTTCTTAGAAATGCAGAATCCCAGGCCCCACCGCGATCTATTGCACCGGAATCTACAGTCTAACAAACTCCCAGGTGATTTGAATGCCATTCAAGTTTGAGAAGAGCTGGTGTGGAGAAGCCAAAACTTAAAGGGTTAGGTCACAACCAAATAGGTGATTTTAGATTAAGTGAAATGTCCCTAACTAGCACTGGAAGAGGACTTCATGAGCACACGATGCCCCCTTTCTCCGCTTCGGGTATTCTCCGCCTTGCTTGCATATTAAAGATTTTATTTATTTATTTGACATACAGAGATCACAAGTAGGCAGAGAGGCAGGCAGAGAGAGAGAGGGGGAAGCAGGCTCCCCGTGGAGCAGAGAGCCCAATGTGGAGCTCAGTCCCAGGACCCTGGGATCATGACCTGAGCCGAAGGCAGAGGCTTAACCCACTGAGCCACACAGGCACCCCCTTGCTTGCATATTAGAACTACTTGGGAGCTTTTAACAAATACAGGTGCCCAGGACGCCTCCCGCCCCCACTACCCTGGGCCAAATGAATGGAAATCAGCATTTTCCAAAGGTCCCCAAGTAATTCTATCATGCAGCCAGGCCAAAGAGCTCGAGACTGGCACAAACAGGACCTTAACCAAAGAGATCGTCACCCTCTCCACAGCCAGGCACAAATACTGCTTCTTCTCTCCTCCGGTAGCCTCCCACAGACCCGGTTCGTCCCTCTCTCTGTTTAGCCTTCTCTGCCCTTCCAAGCAGAAGGCAGACCCCTGCGTGCACTTCGGTGACGTTTGACAGACATTTGCTGAAGAAACAAGATGGAAGCAAGAGAGGGTGACTACCAAGGTGAATATGAAGGAGAGTGGGCATGTGAAAGCTATGGGAAAACACATGTTCTCTGATCCTTTAAGGCTCATTGATGTGAACCTTCCATGAAGTATAAGCCTTGTGGACGGGGCTCCTGGGTAGATCAGTGGGTTAAGTGTGTGCCTTCAGCTCATGAGCCCAGAGTCCTAGGATCCAGCCCCACATTGGGCTCCCTGTTCAGTGGGGAGTCTTCTTCTACTCCTCTCTCCCCGTGTTTGTGTGCTCTCTCACTCTTTAGCTCTCTCAAGTAAATTAAAATCTTAAATTAAAAAAAAAAAAAAGCCTTGTGGGCAAGTCTTACTCTGAAATGAACAAAAGGTCACCTATCATTCCAACAAGGTGGCCAGAAAAAAAAATCTGGACAAAGGGGGCTATGTTTTCAAAGAGCAATGCATTATGCCATGAAAGAAATGAAAGACAAAAATAGAAGCCTTCCCGGGAACCCAAGTCTGTTCTAGTAGGTTCCCCCTCCAAGCTAGGGAGCACCCTTACCACCCTTACCTACACACACGCTCTATGCCAGACTTCAGGTTAGAACCAGAGCAGCACGGCCGTGACCGTGTACATTTCACAACACAGGCACAGAGAACACACACACCTCTCCCCAGTCGTAAGGAACAGGACAGCAAGGTGCAAGAATGCTTGGATAAAGTCTTTTCCAAATGTTTTTGAAAAGTTCATCATCAAACTACAAACAAAGGAGACTCAAATATCATTGCTAAGTTCTCACTCTAGACATCCTTTGCCCAAGGGAAAAGGGCAATAAAAAGAGGTTATGGATCCTCACAAATCCTTCCTTCTCCCTCCCTTTAATTTCTGGAAACCTCTTCATCTCACAGCAGGATGAGGAGAACATAACCACAAATACTTCAGACTCTGTAAGGTCTTGGATCTCCGCTGGGCCAGCAAGCAAGGGCAGCCTTTGGAACTGGGAAAAGCCCAAGCAAACAAAATAACACGGCCTCGCTCCCATCATCTGCTACAGCAAAATAAAGACACTGTCCCATTCGGTTTTATATTTGCATAGCTTTCCAGAATCCTCTGCTCCACAGTCACATCCGTGTCCTGTGCGGTTCTTGAGAGAGACTCTTGTGACAGAGCCCCGGACAGCACACAGTGCATCTTGGGTGGAACCAATGTCACCCTCACAACCGCTCCAGCTGGCATTCTCCTCAGAGGTTATGTCAACACTGTCCTCTGGGTAGGTCTGCGGCACAGGAACTCCTCACTCGACCTGCTAAGAGGCGACTATGCTGCAGCCCCCGCCCCCGGCCAGTCCGGCGAGACGGGAGATGCCAGCGAGCCCGCATCCCAGCTGTGCACACACCTCACCTCCTTACTCAGCCCTGCCCTGACTTCCCTGCCAACTGTCACTTTCTGTTTCCTTCCCCGCCCTGGTAAAAATAACTTCCTCTTCGAGTGTCTAAATCTGTACTTGATTTTACACACATTTTCTGGCACATCGTTGGCTGAATTTTGACACCAAAGCAGAATGAAATCGCATGAAATCTGCAATCATCTTTCTGTAGAACTCCAACCAGATGAGTCAGTTTCACTTGTTTTTCCCAGATATTGAGAAAATACTCCCAGGCAAGATGCTGCATTCTGAGCGTGCGACATCAGTGTCTTCTGCCCTGCTTCTTACAGACTCAGCAAAGCGTCGGTGATGGAGGGAGGCAAAGCAGGGCACAGGGCACTGCTGGGGGTTAACTGTGTGAGGTTCACTGGCTGCGGTTGTGAGTGTGGAGAAGGGCGTCTCAGTGAGCAACCCACCCAACACAAAGGTGGCACCAAAAACTCATGAAGACTTCTGTATTTAGGGCCTGTGTCAGGGTCCCGGGAGCTACCCCGGCTCCCCTCCCCTATCATAACACACAGTGGTGATGGATGTGCTGATCATTCTCAGAAGAGGGCAGGTTAGAAGAGGCACTTCTGACAGTGAGTCCTCTCCGCAAAGCAGGCTTGTGAGCAGAGGCAGCTGGAAGTTTCCTTAGTTCTACAGGCCAGCAAAGGGCTCCAGAGACAGAGGCAAGTGGTTAAGGTACTTAAGAGAATGGAGGCCATTTTGTCTTCTCATACACTTACTGGCCAGCTGTGTTACCTCGTCTCTGAACTGCCTGCTCATAGTCTTTGCCCATTTATCTCATGAATTATTTCTCCTTTTAATTGATTAATTGAACATTTACATAGCTACATATTAATCCCATTTCCTAGAGAAACCCTGTCCCCAGTCTGGGTCTTCTGCCTTATTTATAGGGTACCATTGTTCAGAAGGTTCTATTTTTACAGTCTTTTTTTTTTTCCTTTGTTGTTTCCACTGTCTATGTCTGCAGGTGACTTCAGATGAGGAACTACTGGGATCTACATCTATTTTTCTGGACAATATTTCTGTGAGGGGAATGACAGTCATCTTCATATCCTCAATCCTCTGAAAGATGATACAGTCCAATAGACTATTCCTTGTAGCTTCCAGAAGAACTAGCAGAAGCAGATGGAAGTAGCTCGCCACATCGCAATGAGCTCCCTCAGCCACTGGAGCTGTCCACAGTGGAACGGAATGGCCGGTAGCCGGCAGCTGGAGAGAGGCTGTGAGACTCTACTTCGAAAAACGGAACATACTTATTCCTACCCGTTTTCCTTCTTTATTCCTCTCATGTTGTTAGACTCTGAACGCTGGAAAGACATGTCTTCCTCTGCTTTCTCTCTCTCTCTCTCTCTCTCTCTGACTTTCTAGGGGCATTCTGTTTCCCACAATTTCTGGACAAGATTCTCCCATTATTGTCTAGATAGGCTGTTTCAGCTTGGTGACGTTGGGGGAGTGGTGCCAATTTTAATGAAGACAAAGCAACAAAAACAACAACCAAACAGAAAACTATGATTAAGACTTTGAAAATAATGGCCTAAAAAGTTTTTGTGTCTTCTACTTGCCTTAGTCACTGGACTCCTACAATCTTTTAAATAAGCGTTTGGTGCCAAAGGAAAGAGCCTTACAGTTTTAGTTGCTGCAGTTAAATGGCTTCTTATCTCTTTGAACATGTGATTTTAAGAGTAGGCAGGACTTGGGGTGTCTGGGTGGCTCGGTTGGTTAAGCGTCAGACTCGATTTCAGTTCAGATCATGATCTCGTGGTCGTGAGACGGAACCCAGCATTGGGCTCTGCGCTCATCGCAGAGTCTGCTTGTCCCACTCCCTCTGCTCCTCCTGCTGTGCGGTCTTTCACTCCCTCACTCTCTCCCCTCTCTACATATAAAATAAACAAATAAGTAAAAATCCTTTAAAAAAAAAGAGTAGGCAGAACCTTAGACAACACCTCATTCAGTAATTCTAAAGAGAAAAGAGGCAGCATCTCCTGGGGCTACATATAAAAATCACCTAGAGACTCTCTTTAAAGAACCCCAAATCCACCCCTATTTTCCCATTCCTGGCCACTGGGTCATAGTCCTAGATGGACCATCAAGTCCATATGGAAACCCTGCAGCTGATAGGGGTCAAAGCAGGAAGCTCCACATTGGAATTGCAAGGTCATGGTTTTTCTAAACAAAATTTAACTTTCTATTAAATAATGTAAAATCACTTTGCTTTCAGCTTCTCCAGGACATGAGTGACCAGCTACAGCAGAGAGAGTAGTGGCCTGTGGATCTCACACGTGTCAGCACTCAGAGAAGGCGGGGCAGGTCCAGGCAACAGGAAGAAGCAGAATATGCAAAACAGAGGCAAGTTCACCAGCCTCCTGTCAAAGACAGGATCCGTGACTCCGTGACTCAGGTCCACTGCTCTGGTCCTGACCTCCAACAGAAGGGAAGCAGGAACAGAGAAAAGCAAGCGGCCATACTGAGGGACCTGGTAGTTCCGTCTTAAGTGAGAGAAGTTCTCACAGCTGTCACAGTGTCAGCCTGGCATTCTGATTGCTTGAAAGGGCATGAGTCACAGACCCTGTCCTCAAACAGCGGGCCATCCCAGAGTGCCGGCTGCACCAAAACCCCTTCTGCACAACTATTTTTATTTGATAAATGCGGGGTTGGGGGGAAGGAGATAAATGTGGATAAGTTCAAAGCATGCTGTGCGCAGAATGTGTTCTTTCAAGACTGTTTCCAGAGAGCAACAGAGAGAAGAAGCTGGAAGGCTGGTGTGTGTATAATTAATAGGGCAAATGACTGGCCCTCGCCAGACTGGCCAGCTGTTGAAACGCCCTCGCTAATCTGAGGGCGCGGGTGATGAGATAAGCCACAAGAACTCTAGTTTAGTACACTCATAGTTCTCAGTTAGGTTGGTGCCAGGAGTAGGTCTGCACGTTCCAGCAGGATGGGTATTCGCATGGGTGTGCGTCCCTGTGCACGGATGCATTCATGCCAGAAGAAAAGGGAGCCTGAGAAAAGCAAAGGACCAAGTGAGAAAATGGACATTTGTTAAATCCGAATGCCAGGCCCTCGGTTAGATATTTATCCTATAAAACACTTATCAAGCCCATCTATAGATCAACACACCTGAAGTTCAGAGAAGTTAAGACAATTGCCCAAGTTCTCCCAGATAAGTAGTAGCGCAGGGATTCACATCAAAATCTCTGCTCTAAAGCCTCTGTTCTTCCTGACGTCTGATGCTTCTGGCCCACAGGCCTTCCATGAATATTTGCTGAATGACTGAACAAAAGGATTTATGTGTTTCAGAACACTTCTTTTTTATTGTCTTCAAGACTGTGAAAGTCATACTCACCGAGCTAGGGGAAAAAAAAAAAAATCAATGGTGTTTCCAGAAATGCAGTAGGGCTAAATGTAAAATAATTACTTAAATCACCCATCAATGAGTGAAGTAAGAATTGCTTAATTAAAGCCTCGACTTAAGGAGATGTTCATACCCTTCCTCAAACAAGGGTCAATGGGTTTGTGCACCGAGCCTTAATTTTATTTTGTCCTAATTTGCCCTTCTCAGTTTAAATCCATTTGCTCGGGACTTCAAAAACCATGTCATCTTTTGGTCTCATCTCCTTAAAGACAAAAAGTCATGCTGGCAATGGACTAGCTAATTTAATACAAATCACTAGGTAAGGAAGACACTGTCTTAGAGAGAGAAATAACCCATCTGCAAGCTCCTGAAACAACTGGTCAGGGTTTGGGAAAATGACAAGAAACAAGAAGTCTGCTTTCTAGTCATATGCAGCCAAAGCTCTAGACTGAGCTCAGGTATTCTTGATTAAACGGGGAGAGCTCTGTAAATGTAATTCCAAATCTCCGCAGGTAATAGGCGGACAATTATCCCCATGCACAGAGGAAATCTTTACAGAACTCTATGTCATAGTGGCTTTAATATCTTTGCTTGGAACATATGCTTCAAACAGCCAGTAAGAGAAGAGACAGGAAGAGACAGGCCGTAGACATCACCTGAGCTTAAGTCTTTCCTGGCACTCCTCCTCATGTTCTCTGCTTAAAATAGAGACCAAACGAAACAGGATGTGGAACCTTCAGGAAGAACAGTCTGCTCCGCAAATATACGGAATCCACAGATAGTTCCTGAGGGCCTGTGTGGAGCACCCAGGAGAGGTGTTAGAGTAGAGATGGAAGGTACTGGAGAAGCTTCCTCCTTCCAAGGTGCTTGCCCACAAACCATCAAGACACAAGGTAGACTATCACAACTTCAGATGTGACCATGAACAAATGACAGGAGTTCAAAGATCATCATTGGAACGTGAGCTTCCTAAACCATCAGCAGAGAGGCTGTTGCAGAAGTGTAGCCACATAATGAGAGCAGAAAAATGAGCCAGGTCTGTCTCTGGGAAATTACAGACAACAGATAGAAACCCTGAGTCAGACCGAGAGGTGTATCATACCCTCAACACTAAACAGCTATCTGGCTCCCAGGTCACTTTCAGTAGGAGAGTGTTACACTTTATGCAAATTGAGCTTCTGCCAAGCACATAGAATTGACTGTACCTATCCTAAAGCTTCTCATTTTGATAACACATATTTTTAAAACATCCTAAAAACATCTAACACTTTTAGGAAAAGCAACTAGTATTTCTTTCTAAAATTCGTAAGTTAATTTACTAAAGAGAAACATACATAATCCTGTTCCTATATATGTGTCCTCTATGTTGTAGCACAGTGTGAATAAGAAATGAGCTGCATATGAATTCTAATTTTATGAGAATGCCCAAGATCTCCTTGGTAGCCTTGTAGTACTTGTATAATGGACATGATGTACCCAAATGTTTTCCCCTACTGAGCTTATCGGCTCCATTATAGTGAGCAAATACAGGACAAAATACATCTATTGTACTACAATCTGCTGTTCAAAACTAGCTAAACTCATATTTCACATATAAGTCACAGTAATCTTCGTGACATCTATAAAATGGGTTGGTGCCAGCTACACATAAAGTTTCATATGTGACAGCTAAATGTAGACAACCAAAATGTTTCCGATTCAAAGGGATCCATGATGGCAAACAAGACCCCCCAAGATTCTTTTGAAGAGATCCTTGGTCTTGGTTAATTGTTAGGAATTTATTTAGAATGTACTAAATACCCAGACACTGTACTTAGCACTTTGAAGGTGACTAAAGAATGAAACTGTTTTGCCCCTTGAGAATTTACACACCTATAATAGAGAACAATCCATAATAGTACTGGGTTTCAGCCAGTACCATCTTTTGCAACTTCAAAATAAATAGCAGAATTATATATTTGATAAGGGTCTAGTATCCAGAATATATAAAGAACCCTTAAAACTCAAAAACACAGCCCAATTCAAAAATGGACGAAGGGGGTTGCCGGGGTGGCACACTTAAGCAATGGACTCTTGGTTTTGGCTCAGGTCATGATCTTGGTCACGAGATCAAGCCTCACATCGGGCTCCACACTCAGTATAGAGTCCACATGAGATTCTCTCTCCTCCTGTCTCAGCCCCTCCTCCATGCACACTCTCGCTCTCTAAAATACATCTTAAAAAAAATAAATAAGTAAAATAAAGTGGGCAAAGGATGTGAATACACATTTTTCCAAAGAAGATATACAATGGCCACTAAGTACATGAAAAGATGCTCAACAACACTCATCATTAGGGAAATGCAAAACAAAAGCCCAATGAAATACCATGTCAGAACCATTAGGATAATGATAATCAAAATAATGAAAAATAACAAGTGTTGATGGGCATACAGAAAAACTCAAACTCTCATACACTGCTGGTGGGGTTTACAATGGTGCAGCCACTGTGAAAAACAGCTTGGTGGTTCCTCAATAAATTAAATATAGAATTACCATATGACCTAGTGATCCACTTCCAAGTATATACCCTAAGGAACAGAAAATAGGTCTTTAAGCAAAAAAACTTGTCCACAAAGGTTCATAGAAGATAGAAACAACCCAAATGTCCATCAACCTATAATGGGTAAACAAAATGTGGTCTATCCTGTGAACTATTATTCTGCCATTAACAGGACTAAAGTTGGGATACATGCTAGAACATGAATGAACCCTGACAACAATAAGCCAAGCAAAAGAAGCCAATCACAAAGTCCACATATTGTATGGTTTCATCTCTAGGAGATGTCCAGAACCAGCCAATCTATAGAGACAGACTGTAGATGAGAGTTGACTTAGGGCTGAGGAGATGGAGGAACAGGGAGGTGACAGCCAAACGGTGTGGGGTTTCTCTTTGTGTTGATGAAAATGCTCTAACATCAACTATAGGAATGGTTGCGTTTGCCTATGTATATACTAAAAACTATCGAAAGCTATCAAACTTTTAAGAACTTTAAATGTCTGAATTGTGTGATTTCTAAATCATATCTCAAGAAAACTTTTAACAATGAAAAGCAATACCAAAATGGGCTTCATTTGGAATTTTCTTACCCAACAGTCTCTACATTTTTTTAATTTTTGCATCTTTTTAAATTTTTTGGTGGAATAGTTGTGCTTGGGTCTCCACTTCTAATAAACGAAAGGGTTTATGGTGATCATTGCTGCAAGCTGAGTTTCTATAACAAAAATCAATACAGGTAAGACATTTCTTTGTGGTCCAGTCTAAACTCCTTTCAAAATAGAAACACAAGCGAAAGCAGAAAGAGCAAGAGATAACTTCTCACAATTCAAGCAGCCATGCTCTGTCAAATAAGATGCCTTTTCATTGTCCATCACTGCTCTCCTTCAGGACAGCTGCAGGGCAAGCTACAGTGTCTGTCCCTAAACTACCCTCGGGGGAAGCAGAAGATACTATTTCTTCTGGGACCCAACAAGCTTGACCACTTTTCTCCTGGTTTCTCAAATACAAAGCCAACTAGTGTTTTAAACCTGGATTGATGACAGGGAATTTGAGGAAAGATAGTATCCAGATAATACATATTTATACAGACTTTTAAACAATTCATACTAAGACTAGTCTACATCAAAAACAGTTGACAAGGCAGAATGCTTTTCGCCATTCATGCCATGTGTTTACAGAACAGTCTGCCATAGCTGAATTCCATTTTCTGTCCTTCCTCTAATACAGGGCTACTGTGTCCCCAGCCAACACTATAAGACACATTTGCAGCTTGAACAAGAATGCCATTTTCTTTTTATATCAACAATTTCTATTGATCGCATCATATTTAATCCATTCATTTCCTGCATTGCTGTCTGGGGCCCAGAGCAGCTATATTTAAACCATGCCTGATGTGCAGAAGAAAAATTAAATTTGACTTTTAAGGTTGAAAGGGATGATTTTGTAATGGATCTGGGTCTCTATTTTTCACATTTTCCTTTAAATTCGTTTAAACCTGGAGAACTTCAAATTCGATGAAGTTCCATCTCTTTCTCTCTCGTTTTTTGACTGGATGTTGCCAGGCTCGTATAGAATATATATAAAGATTAACAATTCTGAAAACTGAAATAGAAGTAGTGTATCTCCCTTTAAGTAGTATAATTTAAAAAATGGAAAGGAAAGCATGTCAATTTGAGATCGACCCAACAGATTCAGTTCCCATAAAGGCTAAATGCCATATCCAAAGCTTGATGGTAAATCATTAGTTTGCCAGTTGTAGAAGATGGGTAGTAAGCCATCTGGCTTTATTCAGTTTACATCAGGGTAACGAGTGTTATTCTAAGTTTCTGGTATTTCCACAGCTCATAAGTAATGAGACTACTGGCAGAGGCTGTATCATAACCTAATTTCTGGGGGAGATTTTACTTGATTTTTATTTGTTTTCCATAGCAAATCAAGGTCTGAATGCCACTTCAAAAAGGCAAAGAATTTCACTGAATTGGAAAAACAATGGTCCCCAAGCTTAAGGATAGCCATTTCCCAAACCCACACATTTTACCCCACTCTATGCGCTTGTTCTCCCTCGACCCATTTCAAGGAGGAAAAAATCAAGACCACGGTTATTCCTGCAAAATCCACCCTGCTCCCAACTTACTTTGATTTTTTCAAATCCGCTGCCGCAGAAAGTACCTTTAAGGAGAACAGACTTTGCCCATTTCCAAACAAACGAGAAAGCAAGAACTGTTTGACCCAGCTTCCGTGGGAAAAGAAAGCATCATCAGTGCCTCCTTTCCCTTTCCTTCCCCACTATTCCTTCTGGTTGCCAGCTCCACTCCATTCCATGTACCTCCTAACCTCGGAGAGTTTAAGCCAGCTGGAGCTGCAGCTGTTGGCTGGTCCTTCCCTTGAAACAATGGGGCTTAAGCAGCAAAGCAGATGCATTTTTAAAAGTTGAGCTGTAAAAGACAAAACCATGCACATCACCTTTAAAATAGTTTCTGAATCGCCTCTCTTGTACCTCCCTTCTTTCACTCAACTATACAGGAGGCATTCTGAAAGTAAAGCTTTGCCCTGGAACGATGGTTCTCGAACTTCAGGCTGCATCAGAGTCACCTGGAAAACTTGCTAAAATACAGACGGCTGGGTCCTGGACCCAGACTCTTTTTCATTCTGTTGGTCTGGAATAGCCCCGAGAATCTGCATTTGCAACAAGTTTCCAGGTGATTGCTGCTGGTCCGGGGACCACACACTGAAAACTACTAGCCTAGACAAAGAACAAACTGCTAAAGGAAGACAGAAAGTTCAGGAATTTAAGATTGTAATTGACAGCACCCCCAGGTGTGTGGCTCTGGGAGAGCTGAGTTCGCTGGTACAGGGAAATTAATACAGGAAGGTGGAGTTAAGAGCAGACAGACCAGCTGCTTGACTTATTTCCCTTCTCTGCTGGCCCTTTAAGATACTCACATTAAAAGTATCAAAGAAAGTGAAATTATGCAAATACGTAATGAGATTATTTTTAGCCAGTCAGCTCTTCAGATTCCCTTCTCATCTTGGCTGCTTGTAGAATTATGCAATAGGTGCCTGAAGCAGACAGATTGGGGTTCAAGTCCTACCTTACTGGCTGTGTGTCCTTCAGCAAGTCTGTGAATCTCTGTGTTCTCATTTCTCTCACACCAAAAATGGTGTTGGTAACAACAGTTGAAGCTTCCTGTAATATTGGTATGTGGGTACAATTTCACTCTGCATGTGTGTTTACTGGAACATACACAATGAATGTTAGCTTTTATCATGAATGTTCCTATCTTCTGGCTTGCTGTGAGAATATTCAATATGTTAAATATCATATGACCTATTTGATACAATAGGTCCAGTTTATTGCCATAAATATCAAGTAGCTACTATGTGGAGATGTATTATATTATTTAAGTATATTAAAATAAGTTCCTGTCAAGAAAATTTTTTGCTATAAATATTTCAATTTGGAAAATTTTGACTTTATATGAACTTACATTTAAGAAAAATAGTTGTCTCCAAAATTGCCTAACTCAGGAAATATGTTTACTAACCACAAATTTTGTTTTGACAGACACTAAAATAATAGAATGGAGGAAACAAGGGGAAAGTATTCTGCAGACACCTTGGCCTTCTATTATTAAGGGTATATTTTAAAGACCTCTTAAAGACCACAAGCACACTTTCCCCCCAAATCATTATATTTATGTAACAAAACAACAGGGAACAAATTTGGCCAAGGTGTCCTATTTTCAGTTCACAGTGATGTCATTTTTTTTCACCCATCATGTCAGTCAGAAACTTAATGATGAGTTAGTAGTAGCAGGAGCAATGTTTGCCCCATAAGTTCTTCCCAGTTCCCTGAGTGAATGCATCCTTCTAGTAACTGAGCCCCCAAATTTATCAGGTCTCATTTTTTGAAATATAGGATGAAAGCACTCAATTCTGGGAACAACAGACTCTGGCTCAATTTTCAAAAGGTTAACATGCTGGATAGTTCAGTTTCTTGATTTTGCCCCTGGTATAGCCTTTGTTCTTTCTACCTCTCAGGACTTCCCACCCCTAAGAAGGGATCAGAAACACAACATTTCAGGACCTGGGTAGAGGTCTGAGATACAGCCTAGTCCAGCCCCTAACTTTACTAAACTAACTTTACTAAAAAGCTAAGGCCCAGGAAGTTTGAGTGCCCTGCCTAAAGCCAAGTGCTCTTGAGGGCACTAAAAACAGATACCCTCATTCCCCATCCACTGTTTTTCCTGCCTCATTGGCCTCCACATTTTGCTTAAGGAGAATTTCAACAAAGAATTCGTCATCAGATTTTATAGACCCCTGGACTTCAAAAACACTTCCAAATGCCAGTTAATGCTGAGATGTTGTTAACTCTTTAAAAAGGAAAGAAAGAAAAAGGAAAAAAAATAAAGTTAGCTTTGGAGCACTAGCAGGTGTCTCAATCTAAGAAGCTACGGAGACTCCAAAATCCAGAACTCAGGGAGAGAAGAGATTTGATTCCCTAATAAAAGTGCATATTAGGGGACGCCTGGGTGGCTCAGTTGGTTAAGCGGCTGCCTTCGGCTCAGGTCATGATCCCAGCGTCCTGGGATCGAGTCCCACATCGGGCTCCTTGCTCGGCGGGGAGCTTGCTTCTCCCTCTGCCTCTGCCTACCACTCTGTCTGCCTGTGCTCATGCTCGCTCTCTCTCTCTCTCTCTAATAAATAAATAAAATCTTTTAAAAAAAAAAGTGCATATTAGGGGCGCCTGGGTGGCTCAGTGGGTTAAAGCCTCTGCCTTCGGCTCAGGTCATGATCCCAGGGTCCTGGGATCGAGCCCCGCATCGAGCCCCGCATCGGGCTCTCTGCTCAGCGGGGAGCCTGCTTCCTCCTCTCTGCCTGCCTCTCTGCCTGCTTGTGATCTCTGTCTGTCAAATAAAATAAATAAATAAATAAAAAATAATAATAAAATAAAAGTGCATATTATCCCAAATCCTCTAAGAAACCAGATGCTAAGGATTGTGCTTTGGAAATCTGCTTGGACAATATTTTCCCTAAAGCATCTTACAAAACCATAGCTCTCCAAAGTTTCTACTGAAACTTTTAAAATCTACATGGAAGGAACATGATTTTACCTGCTTTTATATATATCAAAACGCTCCCGACACTGCCTGCTAGCTAGACCTGTGGCTTCTGCGACTGGGGGCGGGGGGAGGACTTTTGAGGTGAAGTGTGGCAGCCTCCAGCCAACTGGAGTCTTTCGGCCCGATATGGTCCAGCGCTTCGGAGGCTTCCCTTTGCACACCGGCTCGCCGCAGGCAGATGCCGGATGTTTGCCCGGTGGCTCAGGTTCATCACCTCGGACCTTTGCGAGGAGCTGGCGGCTCCCCAGCCTCTCCCCCCACCCCGCCCCTGCAAAACCTCTTCTGGCCACGACTGGTGAGAGATTTGCAGCCTCCCTGGGTCCCGGCGCGCGCCAGCCGCGGTCCGGGAACCTGGGCTTGCGCTCGCCTAGCTCTGGCACCGCCCTCCCCGCGCCGCACAGAGCTGCGGGTCACGCCCTCTCTCTGCAGCCGCTCTTTTCTCTCTGGGTGCAACCCCTTCCTCACCTCTGCTAAAAGGCAGCCTCGCTTTTAAGAAACCAAGCACAAGCCCTCCCCCCCACCCAAAAAAAAGTTCTGACTTGAAACACACGCAGCGCAGAGGTTCTTCAGGTCAAAGTAGGCGACACTGCCAGCCAGGCTGCCCCCTGCCCTCGGATAGCCCCGGACCGCCCCCCTCCCTGGGCGCGGCGGCTCCCCGCGTTCCCCTCGCTGTTGCCGAAAGACAAGCCAGCCCAGGGTCAGCACGGAGCCCGAAAACTGCCCCTGGGCCACTGAGCTGACAAGCAGGAGGGGGACTCGCGGGGAGGAACTGGCAGAAGCAAGCGGGGTGAGGAGCGAACCCCAACCCCCGCACAACCCGGAGTGCTCACGGGATTGAGGACAACGGTCACTGACCATGCCCCGAGCCCGGGGTTGGGGGTGCTTTCCCCTCTCCGCTCCCCACATCTCCGGCCCAGAAAACACACACTCGTACACACCCACAAACACACACGCCTGCACTCCGCCCCAGACCGAGAGGCGGAGGCGGGGAAGGTATGCGGTGCCCAGCCCCGGGTACCTGCCCCGCGCGCCACCCAGGCAGCGCCTCCGCCTCGGGGCAGAGGGACCGACGCGCGGGAGAAAGCCGGCACCCGGGAGTCCCACCTGGGGAGCCTCGGGGCGCCGGCGGGCGGTCGCAGCGCCACAAGTCCCCGGCGCCCCTCTACCCACCCCACCCCCGCACAAGTTCGAGCGGCCGGCGCCGCCCTCGCCCGCCCCCCTTCCTTACCCAAATACTGCCGCAGGTCGAGCAGGAAGCGAGGGGGTCCGCCGCTGAGCTGATAGAAGAGGGAGCCCAGGCAGAAGACCAGCAGGGTGGCCATGCAGAAGCCGTAGTCCCGGAGGGAGAAGCGCAGGAAAGGCAGCAGGGAGACCCGGCGCTTCCAGCTGCCCAGGCCTGGAGGGGCGCCCCCCAGAGGGGCCCCATGGGGCCAGGGATCCGCGCCGCCGCCGGGATGCTGCTGCTTCTTCTTCATCGCCTGCTCCGCCGCCTCGCACAGCCTGCCCGTGCCAGGAAAAGGTCACCCATCCGCCTGCGAGGAGGAGAGCCCGGCCGCCCGGCTGCACATGGGAAGGGCCGCGCGGAGGGCAGCCCGGGTGGGGGCGGGGAGGGGCCGAAGTTGCCGGGCTCAGGAGACTTTCCTCGGCATGGTCCCCGCCGCCGCGGCCCGAGCGGCCGAGGTGCCCGGCCCCGGCTCGGCCCGCGCCCGCGCCCGCTAGCGCCCCCGCGCCCCGCGCCCAGCCGCGCCTCGGGCTCGCTCGCGGCCGCCGGGGCTCGCCTCCAGCGCCAGCGTGGACCCCCCGGCTTTGTGTCTGTCGGTCTCGGCGGGTTTTGTCCCGGTTCAGACTCCTCTAAAAGACGGCAGGGAGGAACAGGAGGCGGACACCAGCCCCTCGCTCCACCTCCTTGACAGGGGTTTTCCTTCTTCCCCTCCCCTTTCCCTCTCCGACTCTCCGCAGTCCTCTCTCCTCCCTCTTCCCTCCCTCTCCGCGCTCGGGTCTCCGGGTTTCTCCCGGGTGTCACGTTACTGCCTCTGACCGAGGGACGAAGCGGGCGGGGGGTGGGGGGGCGGCGATTATTCGCAACTAGGAAGAAAGTTTCTGGGTGTTTTTCTCCTTCCCCCTTGCTCTACAATCTGGCCTCAGTTTCTGCGCCACCAGCGACCTCTTGGGGGCCCCGCTGAATTCCCTCTTGTAAACAGTTCCCGGGCAGGAAGAAGCACGACTTCTTTAACTGTATCTGTATTTTTTTTTTTTTTTCATTTCAGAAACTTGATTCTCCTTCTGTATCCTGGGCTGCTTACAAAAAACCGGTAAAAGGTACTTGGGTATATATTCCAGGCTTCACTGAGATGGTCAAAGAGCAAGTGGTGTGAATTAAAATTAAACATGCCCCATGGGGCCAGCCTCAGCGCCCCGACTCCTGGAAGAGAAAGGGAAGAGGACGCTCTCTTCTTGCTCGCCCTCACTCTTCAGCTACTCCTCCACAGAGCTGCTCCTCCATGTAGCGACCAGAGGGGCAAGACTCAAGGAGGTCCTTCCTCTAGCAGAGATGAAGGGGAAGAGCCCTTACATACCCCATTTCCCTTAATTCCATGGGAAGCCTCTGGGCCTGAAAGAAAACCCCCCAAGGTAGAAAGACCACATCCCACACAGATCTGGCAACAGGTAGGCGATGCACGGAAGGGCTGCTCTCATCAGCCACACTTTCAGTAAGAATCATTTGTTGCTGTATAGAGAAGCCGCACCACCTGAGGCTAAAGTGACTTGCCCAAGGACACAGAGCTCCTAGGAATTGGGTTGGGAGCCACACTCATCATATCTGTCCCACCCTCAAGCCCACCATCCTAACCACTGCACTGCACTATCTCCCAGCCAGGATCCTCTTCCCATAATTTGCACAGCAATTGCAGGAAAAGATATAGTTCACTGAGCCCAGGCCGCCTTGAGAAACGGACACCTTGGGTTTTGGTGCCCTCATCTCTGGCTCCTCTCTCATTCCAATAGCAGAGGACCAGTGGCAAGGAAGAATCAGCAGCCAGGACCTCTATGAAGCTAAGACGGTTTTCCTGAAAACCTTTTTAAAGGTGGGTATCTGAAAACATTTCCGTGGAAAATTGGGGAATAGGATCCTAAAAGCAAGAGTTTATAATCTAAGAGTAATGGAATTTAACTGTAATCCATACATACCTGTCGTTCCTGCTCTGAAACAATGAAGAAGACACATAGATCATAAGCTGGAGAGAGTTAGAGATGAGGTGGGTCGTGTCTCTCTCTCTCTCTCTCTCTCTCTCTCTCTCTCTCTCACACACACACACACACACACACACACACACACATTCTACCTCCCAGTTCTCTATCTTAGCCCACTTCCTTAGGGATCAGAAGGCTGCTTTGGGATCCCAAGGGAAGGGAAGTCCCTTTGTTCTGTCACCAAAAATCCTGAATAGACTCTTAATGGTTTGTTTCACATTTATTCCGTGAATCAGAGATTTATTTGGATTAATATGCACATTTGAGAAATGTGAATGCCCCCGAGAGAATTGAGCCAATCAGTCATTGCCCATTAATGCGAATTACTTTAATCACCACACTGAGTAGCCCAGAATAGGCTCTCAATTAATAATTTTTGCGTTAATGAAGAGGGACCGAGGGGCGGGAAAGCAAAGCAATGTTGATGATGTTTCAGAGACCATCTTTGACAAATCAGACCTGTACCTGCGGCCTGGCCCTGTGAGATGAATGTTTTTCATTAGATGTGCTGTGCAAGGTCCTGCATGCTCGCAAGGCCTGCCCAGGGTCTAGAGACTTCTCTCCCGGAACAATTTGGGAAAGCTTCCAGTTCTTTCCCCTCAACAAAGGAATGTGAGCAAGAGTGAGGTTATAACAGGGAGATGAGGCAGGAAGAAAGGAAATAAACAGCTATAAAAGTAAGTAAATATGGGAAAAAGTGTTTTTTTTTAATTGTGAAAAAGTTATGAGGCAAGGACAAGGGGATGAGGCCCAGCTTCGAAGAAACACACTGTGACATGAAGAATTTTAGAAAGAAAAAAACAGGTCAGTTTTTAAAGATTGCATTAATGGACTAATCACCTTTAAAAAATCAGGAAGGAAAAAAATATAAAAATAAAAACTCAAGAAGGGAAAGAAACCAAGAAACAAAGAAGTTCCACATGGGAAAAAATGCCTTGTATTTTGGGGAGTAAAACTTTGTTTTGGGGGTAAAACTTTGCTCTTTGAAGTCCTATAAATGTCCCATTAAAACAAAACCAAAAAAAAATTAAAAAATTTTTTATCTAAAGTACTTATACTGATGAATGGTATCTTTATTCAAACCGTTTATAAATCAACTCATTATAGGAATTTATGAACCATTGTTATTCTTAGTCTTATAGTTAATATACTTTAACACTTTGACCTCCATCCAGTACCTTGGACTTCTCCATCCCTTCTCTCTTCAATGACTTTTTCTTTCTCTCATCTGAACCCCTCATTTTCAACAGTAGCCCCCTCCGACCATCAGCTCCTGTCCTTCTGCTTAGCTCCTCAGGTGCCCACACTCTGGCCATTTCTCGGCCTTTTCAGGAACCCTCAACTTTTCCATCCATCATTCCGCTTGTGTGTTCACTTGCTTCCTTCTCCAGTTTTGATTCCTGATCCTACCTTGTGATCCCCAACTTGCAGACACCCCTTCATTCATTCCCTACGTTCTTTCGTTTTATATGGTCCGTACTTGCCTGGCAAATACCTTGTGAAACCCAACGGTGCCAATGGACTGGACTGCAGAAAGACACACAGTGTGGGTAATCGCTTCACTTTAAATTAGCCCAAATGTCCAGCGAAGCTCGCTCATTGCTACCCAGCAAACACACAATCTAAAATGACTACTTCACCCTTCTGTCTCTCTCCTCCCATCTCCACCCTCTACCTCCATCCCTTCAGTCTCAGCTGATGACCTGGCCTCATGCTTTATTGAGAAAATGGAAGCATTGGACAGGAGCGCCTCCCATTTTTCCACCAATGTACGGCCCACGCTTTCTATCTGCCATCCCATCTCACTGTGTCTCTCCCTGCTTCTAGCAAGGTCAACTCGTCACTGCTCTGGACTCTTGATTCCGCCCTAGCCCAGCCCCACACCCCCACATGCTCTCTTTCCAGCCTTCTGCCTCTCTGTAATTAATGGCACTATCAAGACACTTGACGCAAAACCTGGAAGTCTTCCTTACTTCTTCTCCTCCCCTCACTCCCATGTCTCACCCATCTGCAAATCCTAAATGTTCTACCTTCAAAAATATAACGAGAATCTGACTTCCTGTGCTACGTCTCTGGTCCATCAGCTCCGTCACCTGGAGCATTGCCATGGGCTCTGATATCAGTTATATTCAGGTTCAGCTGGGTTGAACTAAAAAAAATCCCAAATAACAATGGCTTGAACAACACGGGAGTGCATTTCTCCCTGTGAAAAGAGTCCAGAAATAGGCAGGGCAGAGCGGGTGAGGCATCTCCATGCTCTTATCAGGGAGCTGTGGGAGTTTTCTGTTCCACCATCCTCATTTTAAATGTCACCTGAGGATTCAAGATGGCCGCTGGAGCTCCAGCCCTTATGTTTATGTTCCCAGCTGGCAACAGGAGGAAGCAAAAGAAGAAAAAGACCTCCTTCCAAACGAGTATGTTCTTTTTAAACACTGTTCCAAAAATGCTACCCATCATCTTCTTACAGTTCTTTGGCCAGAACATAGCCACAGGACTATGGTCCAGTTCTAAGGGAGATCCAAGAAACAGAGATTTCAACTGGGCACACAGCTGCCACCAAATAATCAGGGTTCTGGTACTAAAATAGGAAAGGACAGGTGGCAATTAAATGGCCACCAGAAGTTCCTGCCTTTCCTCCTTCCTGCTCCCAGCCTCTCGCTTTCTATTTACCGTCCTCACAACAGCCAGAATGTCACTCCTCTGCTCTAAACTTGCCCATGGCTCCCACAACACTCAGAGGAGAAGCCCAAGTCATTCCCGTACCCTTTGCAATCTGGCCCCATTGTCTCTCTGACCTCATCTCCTATCACTTTTCCCTGCGCATCCTGCCCCATCGTTGTTCGCCAGACAAACAAAACTTGCTCCTCTATCTGGGCCTTTCCATTTGTGGACCTGTCTAGAAAGTTCTTTCCCCAGATTTGTACGTGGCTTGCCCTTTACCTTCCTTCCAGTCTCTGTCCAGCACTACCTTATCAAAGCAGACTCCCTAACTGCCCCATACATAATGTGCACACACACCGACATTCCTTATTCCCTTCACCTCCTTTTATTTTCTTCATAGAACTTAACATAATCAGAAACGTTGATATTTTTCATTTGGTGTCCATCTCCCTTCCCTGGAAAATAAATATCCTGATTTTGTCTCATTCATTAGCTGTTCTTTCCCCAGAACCTAGGCTAGTGCTGACACTTGCTGTTCATTCAATAAATATTTGTTGACAGAAAAGTTAGCTTCTAATATGAAGGAATTGAATGAAGTTCATTGAGTCAAATCTCATTATTCCATGGCTGGCCAGTTAGGGATTAGAGGTAGGGGGAATGGAGGGCAGGTCTGTATAGGCTAGAACATCCAAGTAATCATCAAAGGAAATGTTTGACATTAGAAATATATTATGAAAAGGAAAAAAAAAAAAAGATGGAAGAAAGGGAGGAAGGAGAGAATGAAGGAAGGAAGGAATCCTCATCACCTCCATGACCCTCAGTCTAATCAGCAATTCAGCCATTCCCTATGATTATGAACGCCTCATGGAATCATAAAAGGAAAATGAACCCGTGAGTCTGGCTTGGTGTTACCATTCCCCTTGACAGAAGTACCCCTTATCTTCAGCACTGTTGCTCATTTCAGGGGTTGAGGAATTCACTCTCTTGGAAAGCCAAATTCCCTGAGCTTTGGCTCTGGAAGACCACTGGGAGATGTTTGCATCCTCTTCTTTCACTGCCCTGCTAAAAGTAGGACTGTTTCCAGGAAAGTTTTTGAGTTGGAATGCCCTATTGCAATGATGGGAAGTCACAAGCCAGCCTGATCTGTTTCTCTGCCTTGGAATTGTGTAGTCAAATGAGTGGTGAACAAGGTTTTAATAAGATTAAAATTTCATGGGTTTCCAGGCTTGTGGATCCTCGGTCATTGTGTCCATGGGACTTGGTCTTGGGTTCTCTGAACACTCACCAGTGTGCAGCACATAACTACACGCACATCAAGAACAAGGGTGCTCTCCAGCTATAAACCTGCATTGTTCTTCTCCCTCTCTTGTGGGGATAAAGCATAAACACAGAAGCAAGCAAAGAAAGAAAGAAAATATTCAACAAAAGGGACAAAATATATTAAATATCAGATATTTTGTAATTAATAATAATAGCCAAACTGTTAACACCAGTATGTTTATAGCATGTTCTAATCCCTTTACATGAATTAAGTCATTTAATCCTCACAACAACTTTGTGCTATAAGTACTATTGTCTTCCCCATTTACAGATGAAGATAAAAACCATAAGAATAACGAATATTACCTATGGGAGACCTGGTCTGGGAAGGCTCCCTGGAAGAGAAGACACATGAACTGGATCGCAGGGTGAGTAAGATTTATAGTAGCAGTAGCCCAGAGGGCAGTAGCCCAGAGGCCGTTCCAAGTAACAAAACAGACTGAGAAAGATCACAAAAATGTGTCTGGGGGACCATGGTGAGCCTACCCGGAGAAGAAAGGTGGAGATCTGTGGTTGCATTGTTGCTAAGAATGGGGGACCTCAATCACAAGAAACCAACTGTCGTTTGTCCAAAGCTTCCTTAGAGATTCTTCCCTTTGTGCCAGTGCTCATAGGCCTCTTAGATCTTAGGCAGGTGTTCAGCAGAAACTCTTGATTCTATTTCAATTAAACAGATGCTGCAGAGAAAATAATGTTAATTCAGGGAATGTGCAAAAGACAGGCATGCCTTAGCTTTTTGCAGAAAGAAATCACTTATCCAAAAAGGTACTATAGCTGCAGACACTGTTGCATAGTCATAACACAACACGGTGCAAGTCCAATTCTTCCAACTCTGAGAAAAGGGATTGGCATTTTTCTTTCCATGGTGAATTTTTTAGAAGTCTTTGGTCAGTTGGGGTGCCTGGGTGCTCAGTTGGTTAAGTGTCCGACTCTGGGTTTCGGCTCAGGTCGTGATCTCAGGGTCCAAGATGGAGTCCCACATCAGGCTTCCCTGGGGAGTCTGCTTCCCCTCTCCCTCCCCGTCTGCCTCTGCTCCTACTCATGTACACACACACACACACACACACACACACACACACTCTCTCTCTCTCTCTCTCTCTCTCTCAAATAAATTAATGTTTTTTTTAAAAAGTCTTTGTTTAGTCTACATGAAAAGCCTTAAAAATTAAGTTTGTTTATAATCAAAGAAAAACATTCTTAATAAGTCCAAGCATTGAATGTCTTACCTTAATAGGTAAGAGCTTTATTGCTTTAACAGTGCAGATTGTTGTTTGGGCCATATTTTTAGATCTCTTGGCAGTAAAAATTATTATGTTAACCTTAGAGCGGATTGTCTAGCTGATTTATTTTTCACCATGCTCATAAGAGGTTCTATAGTGCATCCAAGTTTTTGTTTATATTTTTCCTATAAAAATTCTTGACTAGACCTTTAATCTATGTTATATAGTTTAAAATTAGTATATTCCTTTCAATCATGTAATAAATAAGCAAGTAGCACTATTGTGTGCCTACCACTCTGCTAATTACCACAACGCAAAACGGAAAAGTGTCAGACCAGATGTTCAGCCTTCAAAGAATTCACCATCTTTTCAAGAAGAAAGGATTGTCATAAGCAAAGAAATTTGACAATAATGTAAGGCATTATTAAATGCTAAATTGCTTGTTATATACTATAAGGAGTAAAGTCATTAAAATCTTTAGTGAAGTTGAATATTCAATTCAATTCCAAAAGGAATACTTTTTCCTTGATTTTGAAAGTTGTCTTACCAATCACTCCCCTTTGAGTATGAAAGTGTTTGTTTGTTTGTTTTTTAAGTAGGCTCCACATCCAGCGTGGAGCCCAGTGCAGGCCTTGAACTCACAACCCTGAGATCAAGACCTGAGCTGAGATCAAGCTCAGCAGACTGAGCCACTCAGGTGCCCCAGAAAGTGATTTTTAGATTTCGGAGTTGCTTCTAGGCAAATATAATGAATAAGATACATGACCCAATTGGTCACTATTTTTGGTCCCAGAGTGGTGAGACTCTGAAGTCATGGTTACGAGTTCCTTGTGTAGCTTTTACATTGACTGTGTCTGATGCACATTATTGGTGGGGAGGAAGCCAGCTGACAGGCCAGGGAGATGGAGGAGTCTGTTAGGGGACAAGAACAGCCTGGCAAAGTGGGAACTTACATGGGACCTCTAGAGACATTATCTCCAGTAACTAGCTGAATAATTCTTTTGCAGATGAACTTCATGTAGAACTTTGTGTAATGCAGTATTACTGGTCTATTATGAAATATGCCTTGTGCTTTTCATGCAGCTGAGCATGAACATAAATTCCAACCCAATCATTTATCACAAGATGATTTTTTTTTTTGCTTTTAATTAGTTAGTGATTTGATGGGCTCATTTGCCTTGCTTAAAAAGCATGAAAATAAAGTAATCGAGTGGGTTTTTTTTCAAAATTGTTAATCCAAATGAGTGTTGTCACCCTCAAATTATGGATACTTGTTTAAATCCCAATGTCATCACTTAAAATATAAAAATATGACACTTTCTTTACTTCCTGTTAACTGATCTCATCTTACTCCAGAGGCTTTTTCCCTAGAGCAGCAGAGGTTGAGGATGGCACAAGTCTCTTCCAGCTCAGCCTCTTCTGGTTGGAGACAATCTCTTTCCCATTGCATTTACTATGCTTTGTCACTTTGGGGTCAGTATTCAGTCAAATTCAAGGTGCAAATTCCTGCAAAGGCCCTCCTCTTCCCAGCAAAGATGGTTCTGTGTTGGGAACATTTAGTGCTTCATCAAGGGAGGTGTGATGCTCTGGTGACCCCCCCGGCCACTGCAGTCCACGGCTGGTCACCTCTCCATTTGCTTTCTGCTTCTTACTGGTGTGGCTCCTAGTGGAGGGCCATCTGCTTAACCACCTCTGCTGCCAAGTCTCCTCACCCTGCATGACATGACTACCAGCTCTGAATAGCCAGTCACCTTCTGTTGGCCCAACACTACCTTGAGGCACCACCAGAACTTTTCTGGATCTCAGTGTGCCCATTTCAGGCCTCCTCTGCTTAGAATCCTTCCTCAGCCCCTTCTAACCTATGACTTGTTGGCACTGTGATTCTCCAGAAGGCTTATATCTCTCGCATCTGTTCCAAGAGAGTGTGAACAAACCCTACCATTCTGAGAATGCCCCTGTCTTAGTCAACGCAGGCTGCCATACCAAAATACCACAGGCTGGGTGACTTAAACAACAAATATTTATTTCTCACAGTTCTGAAGGCTGGGAAGTCCAAGATCAAGGGACTGGCAGATCCAGTGCCTAATGAGAGCCTGCTTCCTGGTTTGTATCCTTAATGGCTGGTAGGGGTGGGGAGAGTGGGGTGGAAGGAGGGAGGGGGGGAGGGAGAGAAGGAGACAGAGAGAGGAGGGAGAGAAGGAGAGAGAGAGATACTGATCTAGTCTTTTCCTCTTCAGTCTAGAGAAGCCTCAAATTATCTGGGTGTTTCCAAACCTCCCTGAGCTGTAGTATTTTGGACCTGGAGTGGGAGACCCAAGAAAAATGTTTCTCATAACCTGCTTTTTCTCTCTCTCTCTCTCTTTTTCTGTCTTCCAGCTCAGCCCCCATGAACCTGAAACGCTTTCTATGTCAATGTTAACAAAAGAGCTATAGGCAAAGAAAGTAAAAGGCCAGGGAAATCATTCAAACTCTAACATCTTCATTATGCCCCTTTGGGCCTTTTATTTCTGAATTTCCCTTTGTGTTGTCAGTTTCTTGAAGGGCACGTACCTTCATCCTTTGAAGATTGATTTGATTTTTAGAGACAGCCAAAAGTATTCCAAGACAAATGTGTTGAATGAAATGGATGAGATACTTGGTCAGTAGACTAAGGCATTGATAGAAGGGAGGAAAAGGAAACACAAGGGAAAGGAGAGAAAAAAAAGAAGGCAGCTGAGGAGTTGCCCTAGTATATGGGGCCAAAACGCACTGAAAATAGTCAGGAGCTGATAACAGGTATTATCACCTGCCCTTTCCTGACCAGGACATTGAAGGCCTATCTCATGCAGACTCCCTGTTGAGCAGGAGCCCAATGTGGAGCTCAGTCCCACGACCCTGAGATCATGACCTGAGCTGAAACCCAGAGTCAGACGTCCAACCAAGTGAGCCACCCAGGCATCCCAAGGACAAATGCATTTAAAATCAAAAGTTGCACTGCACAGCTATCCCTAAGGACTGGCTACTGTGATGGCACCTAAAGGCTCTGTTGGAAAGTGTATCAGTATTTTCTCTGTTTTGTTTGTTTGTTTAATAAATTATAATAGACCATTTGTATTGATGGAGTGAAAAGAGAAAAAATTGAAGTCACACACTCACTAGTTGCTTTTACATGATTTCTCAGTTCACCTTTTACTTTTACTCAGCTGTGTAGCCATGTAGCTACAGAGTTGAATCTCTGGCCAAACTTGATTCCTCATTTCCAAAATCCCTGTCACTCCACAGTGTTAAGTTGGCCCTTTCCTCATTTTAGAGGTCATCATCTAGTGTTAATGTGTTAGAGCTGAAATCGATGTAGAAGTGATATCCTTTTCCCTCCCTTCTTAACAGTTCTTAACAATGTCATTAGTCCTTGTTCAATGGGCATGTCACATACCTTCCTGTCTTCCAGAGAAAAATATTGCTCAAGCTTTGCAAAGTACTTTAAAATAGTTTTTTGAAGAACAGCCAAAAAGTGAACTATGAAGATAGAGAGTCAGCTCTCCAGTAAAAAATCTTAGCAGAATAAAGATTCCCAAGGTCATCTTAATAGGATTTGTAAGGAAATATTAGAATTTGAAGCATAATCTTCCAGCTCTGCAAATTACTAGCTTTCTGACATAAGGTCAATTACTGAATCCCTTTGTACCTCAGTTTTCACTTCTGTAAAGAATGGATAATAAGATCTATCCTCCTCAGCTCACAGAGCTCTTAACTGGTTCAGGATGAGAATGAGACTTACCTGGTGGAAGAAACCCATCACCAGCTAGCTGCTTTTCTCTTTATGTAGTGAGGTGATGCAAGAAATTATCCTACCCAGGAAAAATGTATTGCCAAATATAGGGTAGTGCGAACTCTTAAACAGCAGACAATTTGGAGAGTGGAATTAGCATGGGTCTTGATCTAGAACTTACCTGGAGATAAATGTGATCTTGAGCAAGTAATCTGAGTGTGTTCTGAGCCTCATTGCCATTACCCATAAGATACAGTGAAGCACCTAGCATTTAGTGATGAAATTAAATACACTTTTATCTGATGCCAGGTACATGGAAATCGAAATGCAAAAAAAAAAAAAAATATTTTTAAAGATGAAGAAAGTAGAATCTAATTAAATTACATAATTGGCACAAATTTATATTATTTGCAAGTGGCAACACTAGAACATAAAAACAGATCTTATGAATCTGTCTCTAATACATTTTCTACAATAAAGTAAAATTTATCTGGGCATAACCTCTTTGAGGCTCTGACAACTCTATGAACACACTTCCCCCCAAAAATGCACACAATTTTTGCAAATAATTTCAGCTCACCCATGGACCTTCAAAGGGATCATGGACCGAGATTAAGAACCCCTGTACTACAAACTGTGGTCTGTCCTAAATACTTCTGGTAAATTTGCCAAATAAGAATATCATTTTTCTGTCCTTACGTCAAAGACTAGGTAGATTTCATGGTCTTAAAGATGTACGGAATGTCTTTAATTGACACTGGAAATATAAAATCTTTTTTCTGACTGTCATGGTCTTTAAAACACTCCAAAGATACTGAGAATGGGTCAAAATGTGAGCCATATCCAGGCATTCATTCAGCAGATCCTTACTGAGGGCCCAACTCATGCCTGGCTGTGGAGATACAGTGCAGCCAAGACAAACCTCTCGGGAAATTTATATTCCACGTGAGGAGAAGGATGATTCACAGAAAGATTATGCTACACAAGTAGTAACTACCACCAGGAAAACGAGACCGTGCGGCATGACAGAGAGTCCCCTGAAGTCTCTGTGGACAAGGAAGGCTTCTCTAAGAAGCTGGCATTTGAGATGTGACCAAAACAATGAGAAGAAGCCGCCCTGGGGAAGATGTGGAAAGCAAGTGCTCCGTGCATAGCTAACAGCCCATACAGAGACCCTAAAATGAAAATCACCTTGTTTTGTGCCACTATCACTATGGTGGGAATGGGCTCACCAAGACAGCAAGTACATGAGGTGAGACTGGAGAAGTAGGTAGATGGTGTCAATCCTTACAGGGTCTTGTAGACCAGGGTAAAGAGTTTGGCTTTTATTCTATGTGCAGTGGGAAACACTGGAGAGAGAGGTTAGGGGAGGGACATAACCTGACTCACGTTTTTATTTTTAAATTTTTTTTAAGATTTTTTATTTTTTTAGAGAGAGAGAGAGCAAGCAGGGGAAGGGGCAGAAGGAGGGAGAGAGAGAGAGTCTCAAGCAGACTCGACACTGAGCACTGAGCCTGATGCAGGGCTTGATCTCATGACCCCAAGAGCCCAACCTGAGCTGAAATCAAGAGTTGGATGCTTTACAAGCTGTCCTACCCAAAAGTACTGATTCATGTTTTTAAATGATCATTCAGGCTGCTATGTGGAAGTGGGTGGTCAGGGGGCAGGATTAGAAGAAGAGAGATGAGGAATCCAGGAGAGGGATGATGCTGGCTTTGCTCAGGGTGGTAGTGATGAGAATAGAAAAAAGGTAACACATCTGGGATCTGTTTTTAGGAGGCTGAGTGCCTAGTACTGGCCAGTGGGGAGTAAAAGAAAGAGTAAAGCTAAGGATGATACCTAAGCTTTTGCCAGGGCAACTGGATTGATGGTGAAAATATTTTCTGTGGTGCAGGAGTCTAGAACAAGAGGCTTGGAGGGAAGAGTGTGGGGGAAGCAATGAGCAGTAATGGTCAGCTATGTTAAATAGGCAGTTAGATATATGAGTTCAGAGCTCCAGGGAAAGGTCCTGGCTAAAGACATAAATTCAAAGTTATTTCTATCTAAATGGCATATAAAATAATATGATTGCATAAAATTATCTCTGGAACAATATAGACAGACAGAATAGGAGATGACACAGACATAGCCTTGGTCCAAAACTTACAAGTCCAACAGAAGAGGCACCCGGGTGGCTTATCAGTTAAGTGTACAACTCTTGATCTTAGATCAGGTCTTAATCTAAGGGTCTTGAGTTTAAGCCCTGCATTGGGCTCCATACTGGGCATGCAGCCTACTTAAAAAAAAAAAAAATCCAACAGAAGAACTAGAACAAGCAAAGAGCCTGAGAATGGTAAAGAGGTAAGCAGAAAACCAGAAAACTAGGAGAGGGCAATGTCACAGAAGCCAAGGGAACAAAAGTATTTCAAGAAGGCCAGAATGATCAGCCATGGCAAATGTTCCTAGGATGTTGGCCATCTCTGCTAATGTACACTGCAATCAGTTTCTCTGTTGTCCTTTTAATAATAGGAACCACTGAGTTCTAACTGGACACATAGCCACTCATACAGAGACTGCATTCACCAGTTTCCTTTGCTGCTACGGGGCCATGTGTCTAAGTTCCAGTTGTAAGAAAAAAAATTTAAGCAATCTGCTAGATTTGGCCTTAGAATATAGAGTGTGCCTTCCTCTATCCTCTTTTCCTGGTTCCCTGAATGCTCTTATGAAGCCGAGCTGCCCATCTGCTGAGAATTGCCCACCTCCCTCTGGATTCTGTTGTGAAAGAAAGAAGTTAACCTCTCTCTAGAATCACTATCTTTTGGGGTATCTGTTATAGTAGCTTAGGCTGTACCTTAACTTACCTACATACCAAGAAAGTAACAGAGAGGTAAGGTGTAGCTGATTGGTGACTTTAACAGTTTCAGAGGTATCAGTGGGAAAGAAACCTGATAGGAGTTTATCAAAGAGATAATTTATTCTCTCATTTACTCAAAACACTTACTGAGTTTTTAGTATGTGCTGTGCATTCTGCAAGGCCCTGGGATACAGCAGAAGCCGAGAGAGAGAACGCCCTTGCGCTCATGGAATTTGCATTCTAGGGGAGAGAAACAGTAAACACACAAACAGATAACAAACAAACAGATAAATATGAAGACCAGGTAGTAATATGTGCTAAAAGGAGAAAAGACCGAAAGGGTGGCTAAGAAGTACTACTTTAGATAGTGTTCAAGGAAGGACTTTTAGAGGAGATAACTTTTGAGAAGATTTGAATAAATGGGGATTAAGGAGAAAGCTACAGGAGAATTTGAGGAAGGAGTACATCGCACAGAGGAACAGAAAGTACAGGGTCTGCAAGGCAGGAATTCACTTGTTCAAGGATTAGCAAGCAATCTGATGTTCTCTAGAGCACAGTGAAAGAGCTAGAAGCAGGAGATGAAACTGGACAGGAAGAATGACTTCAGATCATGGAAGTCCTTGTAGACAAGAGCAAAGGTTTCCAATTTTATTGTAGGTGGCATGGGAAGCCACTGGAATAATCATAGAGGATTAGATCAGATTTTGCATTTTATTTTATTTTTTGGTGGGAGGGAGAGGTAAATGAAGAGGATACAGATTTCACATTTTACAGTATTGATCTTTTTGCTCTCTGAAGAACTGAACATAGGGCATGTGTTGGAAATTTCCTGGTGAAGAAATAATGTCTGGGGTGGTGGCTTCTGTTTTATCAAGGCAATGGATATGAGGCAGCTCAGAGTGCAGACATGGCCAATGAAGAGGTAGGCTTGAAGGAGAAGAATGTACTGTGACATGATTATTTCAGAAAGTGGAAAACATGCACATGAAGGGAGGGGAAGAAGGATTGTTGAAAAGGGTTGAGCTCATTTGAAATGGGTTGTTTTAAATCTAAAATGAGCCCAGTCAGCCCCAGTGTTCTGTTTTCCCATGGCCCAGTTCAGTTACTTGTGTGCAGGTGCTGAGAAGCTGTTTCATTATTGCTTAGCCTTGGCTGGGGTGTTACTAGGGAAATGAAGAGAAGGGAGTGGTGTTAAGGGTGTTTTGCAAAAGAAGGGTGTTGTGGCAGACCCTGCAGCCTAAACCGAATGAAAAGAAAAATAATCTAATGAGGGGAACAATGACTGATTTTGTTGGCCCCAAATGAATACAACTTGGAGGGATTCCCTCTTAAAGAATACAAAATTATAAAAAAAAGAATTAGGTATGAGAGGCTGATACTTATTTAAGATGACAAAAACAATTATAAGAAATTATGAACTTTATAAAGCTGATTGTGATGGTTAATTTTGTGTGTCCACTTGACTGTCTATGGGGTGCCCAGATAGCTGTTCAAATGTTATGTCTAGGTACGTCTGTGAAGGTGTTTCCAGAAGAGATTTGCATTTGAATTATTCAACTGAGCAAAGCAGATGACCCTCTCAACATGGGTGGGTGTTATCCAATCTGTTGAGGGCCAAATAGAACAAAAAGATGGAGAAAGGGCGAATTTGCTCTCTCTCTGCTTGAGATGAGACATCCATCTTCTCCTACCCTTGGATACCGGCATTCCTGGTTCTTGGGTTTGGGGTCATAGATCTGGACTTACACCATCAGCCTCCCAGTACTCAGGCCTTTGACTCAAACTAAACTATATTACCAGCTTTCCTGGTTCTCCAGCTTGCAAATACAGATCATGGGACTTCTTGGCTTCCATAACCATGAGCCAATTTCTATAATAAACACCTCTTGTATACATCTATGTATATCCTATTGGTTCTGTTTCTCAGGAGAACTCTGACTAATACACTGATATACACCATCATCCTAACAAAAGCCAGAAAACTTACACAATATTTTTATTAACTCTATGAAATACTGCTTACTGCATTAGCACAGCCAGCGATTACATGACTATACCCAGAGGTGACTGTGAACCCTGCATCACAACAAAACCCAATCTAAATATACTCGCCAACAAAACTTCCCCTCAGCTAGATGCCCAAATGTCCACAGCCACTCTGACACCATCTTACCTAAAGGGAAGTACAGCAGAAGGGATGGCAGAGTGAAAAAGAAGCCACTCTTAATTGTCACTGTTAAATATCTAACAGCTTCTGTTGACATCTCAGTTTAAGTCCTTTGCCCTTATTTTCTTGAACTTAGTTTTTTCCCTCTTGATTTTAATGCATTATTAAACCTAAAACTTTTGCCTGTTATATGTTAAGGTGAAGAGGGGTAAAATATACCACTGCAGATTGTTTCTTTGGCATGTTATTTTAAGCTTGCTATTTTTAAGAAATAGCAAACGCAGATGAAGCTCGAAAAAAATGAGTGGAAGTTACCCTTTGTAAAAAAAAAAAAATTGGCATTGGCAGGAAAATTATCCATTTGTAATGGTGTCTCCCTCTCTATACAGTAGTCCCTCTCCTTACCCATAGAGATATGTTTCAAGACCCCTAGTGGATGCCTAAAACCACAGATAGTACCAAACCCTGTATACAAACCATGTTTTTTCCCATACATACATACCTATGGTAAAGTTTAATTTCTAAATTAAGCACAGTAAGAGATTAACAATAATAAGTAATAATAAAATAGAACAATTTTAGCAGTATACTGCAACAAATTTATGTGAATGTGGTCTCTCTTTCTCTCTAAGAATATATTGTACACAGCCTTCTTGTGATGATCAGGGTGATAAAATGCCTACGCAGTGAGATGATAAAACACCTACATGAAGAGATGAAGAAAGGTCAATGACAGAGGCATGTAACATGGGGTTAGGCTGCTAGTTACCTTCAGTCTTTAAATCAGAAAAAGGTTCATATGCTTCCAGACACTTGACCACAGATGACTGGAACCATAGTCAAGGGGACCACTGTTCAGGAGGAGCAGGATGACTCAATATCTAGAAACTCCCCTCAGTGGAGAAGGCAACGACCTAAATCTACAGAACAACTTCACCCCTTATTTACTGTGCTTTTCCTGGTCACTTCCCATAACTGCCTCCCTCCCCCTACCCCTAAAACTTTGTCTTCACTTGAAGATGATATTTAAGGTAGTGGTGGTTTGGGTCATTTTAAAGATTGACTCATTATATAGGAGGTTTACATGTTATTAGATGTTTGTTGTTCTGTTCATCTTTTTACTACAGTAGTGTTTCAGCCAAAAACCGAGAAGGGTAGAGGAAAGCAATTTCTCCTCCCCCCACAAAGGCATGTAGAATGGTTGGAAACTCTCTCTGAGAACTTACTCACCACAAAATAATAATAATAATAATAATAATAATAATAATGATAATAAAATAAATCTGACCATGTGACTACCTTGCTAGAGCCCTTTCCAGGCCATGCAAAAGGGCTGTGCTGGAGGGGTTTTCCTGAGCTTCTTGGTAAATCTGCCTCCAACTTAGACCAAGATATCAGAAGTACTGAAGAACTTTTAAAAGACTGCTTTCCTGGGGCATTTGGGTGGCTCTGTCAGTTAAGCGTCCAACTCCTGATTTTGGTTCTCAGAGTCCTGAGAGCAAGCCCCACGTCAGGCCCTGCACTCAGTGGGGAGTCTGCTTGAGATTCTGTCCTGTGCTCTGCTCCTCTCCCACCAACTCGCACTCTCTCTCTTAAAAAAAAAAAAAAATTAAATTAAAAAAAAAAAGATTGCTTTCTTTACTAAAAATCCAATTATCCACAGCTTCCTCTGCTGCCTCATTCTTCCTTACTTATGTTTCCCTTCAGGCCCTAATACCACCTGCACTCATAGCATGGTAGGGAGGGAAAGGAGGAGGGAAGGTCAGGATTGGCTAAAAAAGCATTAATTCAAATCTTTGAGCCTCATATTTGGTCAATGGTTTCTTTGAGGCTTGGTTTCTGGATCATTATGGGTTTGGAGTTCATGCTGCAGGGTACAAGTGAGGACACAAATGAAAAAGGAAATACATGGGAGAAGAAAACCATACTAATACTTCACAGTGCAATCCAGCCACAACCTAATAAATGAATTAAAATAGCTCATGGGTATTAGATTTCTCAAAAGATGAATAGCTTCATATAGCTGTTATTGCTGTTGATATCAGGCTTATAACTAAATCTCTTTGCAGTGCCTGCCTTCCTGGAAGGCCCCTGACATTCACTCTGTCTTGCTTTATGAAGGCCATCCAAAACTTGCCTCCTTGGAAATATTTGTAATCACCAGATCTACTTGAAACTCCCCTTGTTGGAATATCCCCTTAAATTCTTTCAGGAAGCTGGTTAAAATGTAATTGTTTTATCTGGAACAGATGCATTAACCTAGCTTAGTTTCTAAAGTTAATTTAATAGTCTACTTAGGGTACTAATGCAATGGGAGTGAAAACAGGAAGGTTTTGATGTTGAAGCACCATCAAGAAAGCCAAGAGTAATGAGATAGTAGGAGGGTGTCAAGAAAAGCAGAACATATTTCACAACTGAACCTAAGTTTAAGTGTGAGCCTTTATTTAAAAATGTGTCCTATTAGCTGTTTGGGAAATGAATTTATCCATTAAATTAGGAATTTGAGGGCAAATATTTCAGTCCAAAAATGTAAATAACTCTGTTAAGATGAAGTATCATTTAAATAAGGTATTTCTTGGGGCGCCTGGGTGGCTCAGTGGGTTAAAGCCTCTGCCTTCGGCTCAGGTCATGATCCCAGGGTCCTGGAATTGAGCCCCACATCAGGCTCTCTGCTCGCCAGGGAGCCTGCTTCCCTTCCTCTCTCTCTGCCTGCCTCTCTGCCTATTTGTGATCTCTGTCTGTCAAATAAATAAATAAAATCTTTAATAAATAAATAAATAAATAAATAAGGTATTTCTTTTTGTTCCTTTTTAAAAAGATTTTATTTATTTATTTATTAGTTTTAGAGAGAGAGAAAGCATGAGAAGGAGGAGGAGCAGGAGTCGGGGAGAATCCCAAGCAGATTCAAGCTGAGTAGAGCTCCACGCGGGGCTCAATCCCACGACCCTGAGCTTATGACCTGAGGGGAAATCAAGAGTCGGATGCTTAACCAACTGAGTCACCCATGTGCCCCAAAGTATTTCTTCTTTTAACCTGAGGGGGAAAATAGACAAACTTAAAACCTCCCACTACCAAACTAACGTCTGTAGAAATACTACATAGGAGAAACTGGAATATATGGCCAAATGTAAGTCAAAGATTCCCTCAGAAAATGGATAATTATGGGCCCCTGTGTGGCTCAGTCAGTTAAGCGTCTGCCTTCAGCTCTGGTTATGATTTTGAGGTCCTGGGATCAAGCCACATATCAGGCTCCCTGCTCGGTGGGGAGTCTACTTCTCCCTCTCCCTCTGCCTCTGCCCCCAACTCTTACTCTCTCTCTCTCTCAAATAATTTTTTTAAAAAATCTTAAAAAAAATAAAGTAAATAATTATATTCTGTCCTTACAAAGTTCCTCATAAATGGGATCTTCTTGAAATTATGTTATTTAGAACTAAAAAATATTTGAAAGAAGTTTTGTAATTTGAAGACTAGCTTAATCAATGTTAGTTTGCAATGCTAACAGAATAGCCAAGGAATTTTTTTAGTTTAATTGAGATATAACTTAGATACCATAAAATTCACCTATTTTAATTGTGTATTTTCATATGATTTAGTAAAATTATATAGTCCCACAATCCAACATTACAATCACATCTTAGACCAGCTCTATCATTCCCCAAATGTGATTAGCCTCTGCTCCTACCCCAACACCAGGCCACCACTGATTTACTTTCTGTCACTAAGTTTTGCTTTTGTAGATCTACATACATAATCTTCAAGTGTACTTTCTTCCCTTGTTCCTTCACTTGTGGAACATTTTTGAGATTCATCTGTACTGTTGCATGTAGTAGTATTTTCTTCATTTAAGTTTTGTACTTAATTTTTATTATGATAAAACATACATGACATAAAATTTACCATTTAAAAAATTCACCATTTTAACCATTTTTTTATGGTTGTGACATTGTAATTTATGAGGAACATATTTTTGTAGATATTCTTTGTTCAGATCTCCTCACAACACAGTTGAAATTTCCTAAGTGAGGATAGTGATAGAGGTGTCTTTTGTTATGTTAATTGGGTGACTTTTGGAAAGCACCTAGATCACCTGAGGTTGGGGGTTGGTAACCCAAGGGCTCCAACCTTGGGGTTAGAGTTGGAACTTTCAGTCTCCTAACTCTCCCCACTACCTCCAGGAAGGGGAGAGGAAATGGAGGGTGATTTGATAGCCAGTGGACTACGATTTGATCAAGCATGAAGCCTGCATAAAACCCCAAAAGGATGAGTTTGGAGAGCTGTTAGGTTGGCAAACACATAAAGGTTAGGGAGAGTGGCATGTTAGGAAGCTCTGCCTTTTCCCTCATGCCTTGTCCTATGTGTATGTCTCTTCGTCTGGGTCTTGATGCATATCCTTCAATATCCTTTGTAAAAAACTGATAACCTACTGAGTAAACTGGTTTCCTGAATCCTATGAGCTGCTCTATCAAATTAGTTGAACCCAAGGGGGAGATTCTGGGAATCTCTGATTAATAGCCAGTGCACAGGTAACAAACTAAACTTGTGGTTGGCATCTGAAGTGAAGGGCAGTCTTGTGGGACTGGTCCTTACCCTGAAGAATCTGATACTATCTCTGGATAGGTAATGCCAGAATTGAATTGAATTGGACACCAACTGAGTTGTTGCTTGGTGTGGGGAAAGCACCACACACAGCTCCACACCTTGTTAGGACTGGGTGCGACTTAATTAGTGGTAAAATATACATGACATAAAGCTTACCATTTTAACCATTTTTTAAAGTGTATAGTTCAGTGGTGAAGTACATTCATGATATTGTACAGTCATCACTTCCATTTCCAGAACTTTTTCATCTTCCCAAATGGAAATTCTGTACCCATTAGATACTAATTCTCCATTCCTTCCCCCTCGCCCCAGACTCTAGCCACCACCCCTCTACTTTCTGTCTCTATGAATTTGCCTATTCTAGATTCCTCTTTTAGGTGGAATCATACAATATTTGTCCTTTTGTGTCCAGCTTATTTCACTTAGTACAGTGTTGTCAAGATTAAACCATGTTTTAGCATGAGTCAAAACTTCATTCCTTTTTAAGGCTGAATAATATTCCATTGTATGGATGGATCATATTTTATTTATCCATTCACCTGCTGATGGACACTTGGGTTGTTTCCACCTTTTGGATATTGTTAACAATGCTGTATGAACATGGGTGAACAACTATTTGTTTGAGTATCTGTTTACAGTTATTTTAGGCATTTTCCTAGCAGCGGAATTGCTGGATCATATGGTAATTCTGTTTAACTTTTTGAGGGACTGTCATTCAGTTGTTCCATTTCTCTATTGGAACTATTCTGATAGGTGTGTAGAAGAATCTTACTGTGTTTCTAATTTGCATTCCCCAATATTCAGTGATGTTGATCAGCTTTCCATGCATTTGTTTTGGCCTCTTGCATATCTTCTACTGTGAAGTATCTGTCCAACTCTTTTGCCCATTTTTTTGGTCTATTTTATTTTATATTGTTAAACCCCTTTATTAAGATATGACTGACATATATACATTGACTTGTCTTATTATTGAATTACAGAGTTCTTTTTATATTCCTTTTTCAAATATATGTTTTACAAATATTTTCCCCAATCTGTTGCTGGTATTCTTTTTCAATGAGCATTTTAAAATTTTGATGCTGTACAACTTATTCCATTTTTTTTTTTTGCAATTTATGCTTTCTAGACCTGTGTAAGAAATCTCTACCTAAACCAAAATCATAAAGATGTTTTTCCTTTTTTTTTTTCCTTCTAGGAGTTTTATGGCATTAGCTCTTTTGTCTAGGTCCATCATTCATTATTAAATGATTTTTGTCTATCACATGAGGAAAAAAAAATTCATTCTTTCCCATGTATTCAGTTATTCTAGTTTCATTTATTGGAACAAACTATTCTTTCCTGCATTGAATCACCTGGCAATTCATTGACTATGAAGTGATTATAATTGCATGGGTTTATTTCTAGACTCAGTTCAGTTTTATGGATCTCTGTGTCTATGCCAATACCATACAGTCTGGATTACCAAAGTTATATAATATGTCTGAAGAGCAAGTGTTGAATGTCTTCCAATCTTTTTCTTCCTTCCAAAAATTGTTTTGACTATTCCACGTTCTTTGCATTTCATATAAACTTAGAAGTCAACTTATTGGGGAGGCTGGATGGCGCAGTTGGTTGAGCACCCAACTCTTCGTTTTGGCTCAGGTCCTGATCTCAGAGTCCTGGGATGAAGCCCTACATTGGACTCTGTGCTCAGCTTGGAGTCTGTTTCAGATTCTTTCTCCTTTTCCTTCTGCTCCTCCCACTTGTCCTTACTTTTTCTCTCTCTAAAATAAACAGGTGAATCTTTAAAAACAAATAAATAAAGTCAGCTTTTTAGGGACGCCTGGGTGGCTCAATCGGTTAGGCGTCTGCCTCAGGCTCAGGTTATGATCCCAGAGTCCTGGAACTGAATCCCTCTTCTGGCTCCCTGCTCAGTGTGGAGCCTGCTTCTCCCTCTCCTTCTGCTTGCTCGTGCTCTCTCACTCACTCTCTCTCTCAAATAAATAAATAAAATCTTTTAAAAAATAAAGTCAGCTTGTCAATTCCACATATAAAAAATGTCTGCTAGTATTTTGACACGGATTGGATTGATTATAAGATCAATTTGAGATTGCCGTCTTGACAATATGGAGTCTCTTCATCCACACACATAGTATATATCCATTTTTTTAGGTCCTCTTTAATTTCTCTTAGTAATGTTTTATGTCCTCAGTACAAAGACTTTGAAATCTTTTCTTAAAATTTTTTGAAGTATTTTAAATGTGATTACAGATGAAATTTTTAAAATCTAAGGTTACTCTCTTTCTGGTATATAGATATTCTAAATTCATTTATGAGTTCTAGTAGTGTTTTAGAAATTCTCTACAATATTCTAAATATATGATCATGTTTTCTGTGAATAAAGAAAGTTTTGCTTCTTCCTTTTCAATCTATATGCTTAATGTTTCTTTTGATTGTTTTATTTCACTGGCTAGAACTTTCAGTACAATCTTGAATAGAAGTGGTGAGAGAAGTTTTGTCCCAGATCCTTGATAGAAAGCATGCCGTTTCTTGCCATTACATGCAAGATTAGTTCACATGTACTTTCTTTGTTGATGATTTTTATTAGATGGACAAAATTCCCAACTATTCTTATCTTTTTGAAAAAAAAAATTAATCATAAACGTTGGAATTTTCCAAATGCTTTCTCTATGTCTATTGAGACTTTCCTTTCTATTATAGGATTCATTATATTCATTATTCTATTATTAGATTCTATTGTATTCATTGACTTTATTAGAGGTATATTATAGTAATTGATTTTTGGATGTTAATCCAATCTTGCATCTCTGTGATAAACCTCACTTGTTCATGATCTAGTTCCTATTTGTATGTTGCAGGTGTTCCATTATTCATGTTTTGTTAAGGATTTTTGCATATATGTTTATGAATTATATTGTTGTGTGCCTTGTTCTTTTTACCTTGTGATATATTTTTCTAGCTACATTACCAGGGAAGTTCTGGCCTCATAAAATGAGATGGGAAGTTTTCTTCATTCTTTATTTCCTGGAAGAATTTTCTCTTTTCTCTTTGGTAGAGGTTACATTCCGCCACTCTGAGCCCATAAAGCTGCTATCCTTCTTCACTCAGGCTATGTGTAGGTTTGGGAATGCTTTCAAAGGCACAGCAAATTATCAAATCTCTTTTGATCCCACTTTTTGTTGCATTCTCTGAGATTTCCCCTATGCGTATGTAGTTTAGCAATCATCTAGAGATCTTTGGAGAGTTTTAAGCCAGCCCTTCTATAACTCTCACTTCCTGTATCTCACATTTAAATTTCTAGTTGGTAACCATATGACTCTGACTGGTAAATTACAAATTTTGTTTCCCCACCCCAAATGGAATATGCCACCTTCAACTAGAAACAACCAGATTTTCCTCATCTATGACAAACAAATCCACCATTATTAGATAATGGTCTTTAATACTTAAGCGGGAGGAAGGGAAAAGATGGGAGCAGCGTCAGGTTGATATTACCTGATGCAATAGCAATTTTTCATGAGAAGACACTCCTCAATCTGTTGCCTGCCTTTGGTCATTCTCTAGTGCCTTGTGATGGTTATATTCAGCAGTTTTGTCTAATTTTCTACTAATTTTTTGCAGAAGGGCAGGGAAGTGATTTTTTACAGTCTTTGCCATTATACTTCAGATTTTACAAATATAACTATGTGATTGCAAACCATACAAACTTAAATAGCAATACTCAAAATGGTTAGATTGTAGATATCTAACAAATACAGAACCTACTGGATGGACAACAGCAACAGAAGTCTCCTAATATTGTGCAAGTAGTGCCATTGTTTGTCTATAGAGAAGCCCTTGTCTCTTCTTCTTCCTTTCTAATAGAATTAGTATGTGCTTACACATTGTAAGATATATGCTTCATAGGCCCATTCCCAATCTCAAGAGATAATATTGATTAATCTTGGTCAATTATAATAATTCATATCCCTTGAGAGTTATCACTATAGGCTTAAGCTTATGACATTACCCCAGCCAATGAGATAAAAAGAGAATCCTGCCAAGTGGCTTTTGGAAAGGTTTTCTTTCTCATATAGAGAGACATAGGACAGGAATTCACTCACTGTCCTGTTTCTGATAGTTGTTCAATAAAGATAAAACAAACTTAGAGCTGCTCCCTAGTGAACAAAAGCCAAGGACAAAAGCCCTGGTGATAGAATTGGGTTACCAACCATCCCAATTGACCCAATACTGACTCAGTATCAGCACTTAAAGTCCTGTGTCCCAGGAAACCCCTCATGATTGCCTTAGTGGGCCAACAACATGGCTTCAGTTTGCCTTTGAGGGAACAGAGCAAAATAACCTCTGTGGAATCAGAGACCTTATTCATTTTGTAAGAAGCTATATTCATCGTCATCTAGCACAGTAGTGAACACATGGCAGGTGATCAATAAATATTTGTGGAATGAATATTGCTCATTTCTTTTACTGAAATTTCTCAAGCAAATAGGAAAATAAGCTGGTACCACTAGAGTGAATTAGACAGTGAAGTAAACTCCTTTGAGGTACTCATTACTATATCAACCTTAAACAGATCTAGTATACCACAAATCAGAGCAAGCTAGTGGACTTGGTATCTTACTGGGAAGGGATAAATCAAGAGAGGGACAAAGGGAAAGCGTGATCGGAGTTTTGGGGTTTGGGGATGAGGAAGAGTTATATAGCCAATGACTAATTCTAGAGATTGGTAGTAAGGTATACATTTAAATAAGGATTAAAATTTGGGGATAACTGCAAATCATAGAATTATACTTTTAAATAACAGTGAAATACTGTGGCATGATCAGGAAGAGGCAGACCTTGGTTTTCATGAACAATGTGGATGTTGAGTTGAGATCTAATGGGCCAGCCATGGGCAAGTGAGTCCACAGTGAAGATTGGGAGTGGACAGAAAGTTCAGTTGGCTGGCTGGAGATGCTGGCAAAGACCTGGGGTGCGCAGCCAGCAGGAGCCAAAGTGAAGCTGAGTCAGTGTGAAGCTGAGTCAGCATGGGGAGTGGTGCTAGGAGCAGAGCCCAAGCCAAAAGGATAGACCACAGGTTCAACAACTGCACACCTCAGCTTCAGAGACCAGCTAGGTGCCTGGGAATCAAGTGGACAGGACATCACCCCAGAGACTACAGGACTCCTTGTTCAAGGACCCTCGGTGTCCCTTCTTTCCTCATTTATTGTTCAAGGACCCTCGGTGTCCCTTCTTTCCTCATTTATTGAGGGGAGAGCTATCTGAGAGAAAGAACTATCTGATTTAATACAGAGCCAACATAAAATAGTGGATTTTAAATCATATTAGGCTTCAAAAAATAAATCATATTAGGCATTTTATTAATGTTTTTTACTGCTAGCCAATGACTGGGAGCTTATGAGGAAGACTGTATTCATTACAGACCAAATAAAGAAATCTTATTTTTTCATTATGTGAGTTATTATTAAGTTCAGTGACCCTCTTGCCCCCACGTACGTAGTATATGTGTACTACAAGGGATAAAGAAGGAGCCTAGCTTTCCAGGAAAGTTGAGCTGGAGAGGAGAAGCCTTCGGGAAAGAGTAAAATCAGAAACAACTTTCTGGATTGCTCCAAATGAAAGTCTCTGAGGACACAGCTGTGGGGTTTATGATCCCAGAAACTGCTTTAGTGGTTCAATCTTGTGCTTTGGGTCTCTGTTGTTCAACTTCCCTCTGCTCTTAACCATGTCTTTTTATTACTCTTTACCATGAAAGATTGTCTGTGTGGGCATTTTCTATCTGTGTGACCCACTGATGGGTTAGGGAATAATGTCTATGTAGTCAAGTTTCCCTCTTCACCCTTGGCTTTTGCCTGGGGTCTCATATCACTGTTCTGACTGGAAATCATCTGGTAAGTTCATTCATACTTAGGTGACTGATAATAATGGTATTTTCACTTCAAAGGTATTTCAGTGAACACCCCGCCCCCGCAAAAAATCAAGATCTAGAGTAATGAATGTGTAGGGTAACTCCTTACGTTGTGGTTTTTTTTTTAGTGTCCCAGAATGTAAAAATCCTAGGAAATATGTTTAAATATGCAGATTCTCGAGTCAGTTCTGCCCACCCCTACTCTAAGAGTCTGACCCACTAGGGTCAGGAGAGGCCCTCAGCAAATTCACAGAGACAGTAAGTGGAACAGAGTTGGGGGGGTGGGGAGGGGGTTGAGAGGAGTGGGGGATTGGTGTTGAGTTTTTGCTTGGAATGATGAAAAGGGTCTGGAACTGAATAGTGGTAATGGTTTCACAATAGTGTAAATATGCTTAATGCCATTGGATTGAACACTTTAAAATACTTAAATGATAAGTTGTATGTCCTGTGTATTCTACTACACTAAAAGAGAGAAAGAGGGGCGCCTGGGTGGCTCAGTCATTAAGTGTCTGACTTTGGTTCAGGTCATGATCCGATGCGGGATTGAGCCCCACATCCAGCTCCCTGCTCAGTGAGAAGACTGCTTCGCCCTCTCCCACTCGCCCTGCTTTTATTCCTGCTCTTGCTCTCTCTCTCTCTTTCTCTGTCAAATCAATAAATAAATTAAAAAAATCTTTTAAAAAGGAGGGGGGGAAAGATGGATTTAAAAAAAAAGAAGCTTTGTTTTCTGGTAAGAACTTAAGGATAATAAGTAATAAAAGAACATGATACAAATAAATAATGAAATCCTAAAATTACAATTAAAAAAAGAGTGGACCTTGGGAATTTGCCACCTCAACAAGTATCCTTGGTGATTCTAATTCAGGTGGTCTATAGGTCACACTGAGAAACATTACAGATTAGATCTCTGACAAGAACAATGGGAAGTTCTTTATGATCTAGGAGTCTGGTTTGCCTCCATTTTATTATTTATTTCTCAGGCCATCAGTGACCTCACTGGAACCCCAGCCCTTTTGAATTCCTTCTCCCTGCTATCTCATAAATTCCTGTCTTCCATAAGATTTCTCTTTGGCTTTATGACTCCAAGGCAGCTGTGGCTGGTATTGCCAGATGCCCCAAATGTATTAGGAGCCTGCTTCTACCTTGACTGTTGCCCACATGATAGCCATGAATGAATGTTCCTGCCCTACTTCCTAACCGGGGGTGTCCTTCTGTAAAAGCTGGAGGCACTGATGTTCTGTGTCTTTCCATTGCACAGAGAACCTGGGACTGCCAGGTTTGTTTACTTGCTTTTTGTTGGGGTCACCATACCATAGTCTCTCCAGGACTCTGGTTTGGTCCAAAAGGGAATAGAACTGTCAGTGATACCACATCAAAATGTGCTTGACAGGCCCTCCTTGGCAACCCTAAATGTTTTCCCTATGCTCTTTATTCGGGGTGAGCCTTTTCACACCTGACCTGTCATGCAGGAGATAAAAGGATATCCCTGGTTTCCCTGGTTGTCAGGGGTCTTAGAAGTCTTGCCCCACTGAGTGGTCAGAATTAAAATATGGATTCCTTTTCCCTTCATACATCATGAGCCTTAGGTCTTCATGCCAATATCGTTCTGGAAGTCCTATCCCTACAGCTCTTTACATGTGCATAGACAAGTGAGAGTCTCCGAATTTATACCCTTCAGGCCCACAGTTTGGGTTCGATTTACACATGTGTCCAAGGTTTGTGATTCTAAATGTATTATGCAGCTGATTTGAATATATTATATGTGTGCTTTCAAATAGAAGTTTAGAAAATTATTAACAGGATTAACAAACATTTTCCAAAGGTTTTAACACATTTTAATGTTGTGGTTTCAAATTTGAAAACTGATCAAAACTCCAGATTTAGGCTCCTCGAAATGTGGATTAAACACCCTGTTTTTCAGGGCATTCTGCTGGCTCAGATGGTTAAGCGTCTGCCTTTGGCTCAGGTCACTATCTCCATGTCCTGGATCAAGCCCCATGGCAATGTTTCTGCTCAGCGGGGAGCCTGCTTCCCCCTCACCTCCTGTCTCTCCCCCTAATTGTGCACTCTCTCTCTCTCAAATGAATAAATAAAATCTTTAAAAATAAATAAATTATAAATAAGCATCCTGTTTTTCAATGAAAATAGCTTATAAAATGGACTTTTCTTTGGATGCAAACTAACTCTTACGAAGCTGTATTTTGATGAATGATTTTATTTATTTATTTATTTAAATTATTATTTAAATGATTTAAAATAATTTAATTTCATGTAATTTTAAATTTAATTTTAAATAAATTTCAAATAAATTTAATTTTAAAATTTTTAAAATAATTTTAATTAAAGAAAATAAAACTTAAATAATTTAAATGAATATTATTAATCATTTAAAACTTGACAAATTTAATTCCCCCTGAAATATACAAAGGTTTGGAAATTAAAAGTACTTGCTAATCAACTGAGTAGTGTGTTGATTGGTGCCAAATATTTTCAAGTTTTCTCATGTCTCTTTCCATTTTTCCTAAGCACAAATCCAATTAAAGGATTTATAAGTTGTATTTTGATAAATTATTACCAAATCTGACTTTCTCAATGTACCAATGTCTCATCACAATTGTTTTCAAGGCATTAAGGAGAGAGTCAGGCAGACAGACAGACACCCTAGTTTCCTGACTAGCTGTCCCCTTCTTTCTTTTAGTTAAGCTAACTCCTATTTTTTACATCACTAGAGTATGATACAAAGATTATGAGGAAATCGTACTTAGCACTTCTTGACAAAAACACATACACTCCTTTTTAACAATGTTTTATAAATTCAAAGTTCTTTGAGCCAACTTCGCTTCCATTTCTTACATTCTTAGGATTATATACGTGTTAATATCATAATTTACATGACTAAGCTATACATTTGCATTCTCTCAAATATTCAAGAGATTCTTTTACATAAGAACTTGAGAATTGTGACTACTTCTAATCCATGAAACACTTATTTCTACCAACGTTCATCAGCAAATGTTCATGGATTCTCTCTTACGCCGTTGCCAGGGATATAAAGTCAAATAATCCTAGCTCCTCATAAGTTAGTCAAAGGCTTTGTATACTGGTCTGTATACAAAAATTTTTTTAAATATAATTTCTGTTTATGGTATTTCTTTCCTCGCCCCTAGTCAAACCACACATTCTTCTGATTACTGTATTTCCAACATGATGTGGTAAGAGGAAGTACATCCCAATCAAAGTAAAAGTGATTCAATCATCAACTACTTGCTTACTGTTACAGGGCAGGCATTGATTGACCTAGACATTGTAGATACGGAAGTGAAGAAAACAGGTAAGGTTCTGGCTCTCCAAGAGTTTACATGCTATTCAGGAAGGACACCACTAGCTGCTTGTCTAGTAATTTCATTCTGTCTTATTCTGAACTATCAGAGCCCTGCTTTTGTTCAGGGCAATAGTGTACCCTGTTCAAAATACCTGCTTAATCTTCTGTGCAGCTAAGGATGGCAAAATGACCCATTCTGGCCATTAAGAAATATTTGTAAGTTGCGAAGTAGAACTTCTTTGAAAGTCTTCAAAGGCATGCTCCTTTGTCTTATGCTCTTCACTCACCACCCTTCTTCCTTAGAATGTGAGAATGATGCCTAGAAGTGGAGCAACCACCTCCTTATATGGAGATGAAATCCATAGTTCAGTAGCAACATAGCAGAAAACTGGAAGGAACCTAGTTCCTTGATGCCAGCATGCAGACAATGCACCATTTATTTAGAGCTATACCACCAACTACTTGGGGGTAGCCACGATGGTAGGGTTTCTGCCATGCGAAGCCTAAGGCAATTCTTACTAATTGTTAAAGGTTGGGGTCCCCGGCAGCAGACTCTGAAACAGTTATTTTCATATAGGAGATTATTAGGGAGTGCCTTTGGGATCAACATCTATGGATTGGGCAGAGGGCAAAGTTGGGCTATTGGTATCTTTGAGACTTGATCCAAGTTGGATAAATGGGGCTGGCCTTTATAAACCTGCAGTGACCAATCATAGCATATGGGTTTCCCTGGAAAGGAAGTACGTACTTCAGGTGAGACAACTAAAGTGAGTCACTTCCTCAGGGGGGCTGACAGCAGAATTCTGTTCACAGCACTTCCACTCTTAAAGGAAAGTCTGGGTAGTATATTATAGCATTCACAGCTGTCCATCCTATATGTCCCTTGAATACATTTTTAATAGAAGTTCCATGAGCAACCTCTTTGGATTCCATTAGGTCTCTTCTTGGGAGAAACCAAAGGGCAAAAACTTAATAGTGTGAACTATAGCTCCCAAAATATTTAATAGGAAGGGATTATTTCTGTTACTTGCAAGTTACTGCTACCATTGGCTGTAGCAGTAGCTAGACCAGACTTAGTAAATGGGAAGCCATGCTGTTGGGCTCATGCAGATCCCCTGTCCCTGTGACCATCACAGTCCTACTCATTGTGCTCGTTGTGGGATGGATGGCAACAGAGGCAAGCTACGTAGGGCTGTGATGGAATAACAGTGGAGATTCAATGGAGCTGACCCCACAGGGAGGTCTGAAGCTGAGACAGCCCTATAGAGTGGAGGTTAAAGGACTGGAAAGGGACTCACTGAAGAAAACTGACAATGAAGAGCTGTTTTCTGGAAGTGATTCTTATAACTGGGGCAATAAACTTTCATTTTTAAAAAGGCTTCTTGGAGACATACCACAGTGTACATTAGACTAATACAAAGATAAGGACATAAACACCTAACAAATAAGTAAGACAATATAGGATAAATGCTATGAGGAAATGAATGGCATGACGGGACAGAGAATGCCATCAGTATACTGGGATGGGAATGGGGAATGGTAATTTAGAAAGAGTATTCAGGGAGGGGCGCCTGATGGCTCAGTCAGTTAAGTGTTTGACTCTTGATTTTGGCTCAGGTCATGATCTCAGGGTTATGATATCAAGTCACATATCAGGCTCCAGTGCTGAGCATGAAGACTGCTTGGGATTCTCTCCTTCTCCCTCTGGATCAACCCCCCCCCAAGCCCCACCCCCAGCTCCAGTCATGTGCGTGTTCTCTCTCTCCCTAAAAAAAAAAAAAAGTTTTTAGGGACGTTCCTTCTGAGGACATGGCAATTGTACCGAGAGCTAAAGAATGAGAATGATTCAGCCATGAGGACAGCTGGGTAAAGAATTTTCTGGATAGAAAAAAAAAAAAAACTGCAAACAGGAAATTCTAAGGTGGGGACAACCTTTTGTCACAGAAGATCACAAAAGGTCAGTGAACTTACAAGTGAAGAGAATACGTGGAAATGTGTATAAAATAGAGGTAAGCAGAGGCCAGGTTATTTATGACCTTTTAAGTCATGGTGAGGACTTTGCCTTTTATTCTAAATGCAATACATACAAAGTTTTTAAAATGATAGAAGAGAGTAACCCTTCCTGGTTATGGTTTTAAAGGATTTCACTGGGGGAAGTTGGGGCAGATAGCTGTAGAAGAGGCTTCTATTTTTTAATCTGCCGAATTCCACCCATAGAAGCACACAGAAATTCGAATAGCAACAACAAAAATCCATAGATAACATTGACACCAAAACTAAGTAAAAAGGTAACCTCATCAACCCCAAAATAAAAGTGAGCTCTATCCCGACAGCTTCAAAACCTGCAGGAAATCAGCATTTGTGAAGGAGGAAGCAACAGAAAGCAATGAGCAACAAACAGACATAAGAACTCCAGAAGAACCAAAGGTACTTATCCGAATGCTCTGCAAGACAGTTTGAGAACAGCTGCCAAAACTAGGAGGGGCTGGTTTCACACATCATAGCAGGTGATGAGGTCTTAAGTCACTGGAGTAGTCTGGACCTCTAAGTTCTTAAAACTAACTAGCAAAAACTTCCTTCGAGGACCATACCCCTCACCGAGGTGAAATTCTTGGCAATCAAATCACAACTATTCAGGAGATGGTTAGAAGAGTCAAAGGAAAAAGAGAAGTCTGTATAAAGATAGGAAAAAGGGGTTGGGTTATGGACATCGGGGAGGGTATGTGCTATGGTGAGTGCTATGAAATGTCTAAGCCTGATGATTCACAGACCTGTAACCCTGGGGCAAATAATACACTATATGTTAATAAAAATAATTAAATAACAATAATAATAATAATAATAAAGAAAAAAGAATTTAAAAGCAAAAAAAATAGGAAAAAGAGCTAAGAAACCTCGGAAAGCAAGCCATTGTATTTTTTTTAAAGATTTTATTTATTTATTTGAGAGAGAGAGAGAGTGAGAGAGCATGAGAGGGGAGAAGGTCGGAGGGAGAAGCAGATTCCCCATGGAGCTGGGAACCCGAGGCCAGACTTAATCCCGGGACTCTGGGATCATGACATGAGCCAAAGGCCGGCTGTCACTTAACCAACTGAGCCACCTAGGCACCTGCCATTGTATTTTTCAAACACTTCACAAAAACAACAGTAAGGTGGGCACCTGGGTAGGCTCAGTCATTTAAGTCATGGACTCTTGATTTTGGCTTAGGTCATGATCTCAGGGTCGTGAGACTGAGCCCCACGTCACTGGGCTTTGCACTGGGTGTGGATCCTGCTTAAGATTCTCTCTCTCCTCTCTCTATCCCTACTCATCTTGTGCGTATGCACACTGTCTCTCTAAAAACAACAAGAATAACAACAACAGGAGGGGGAGTTCTAGGTTCATGAAATTGGAAATGTTAATCTAAAGTTCAAGAATATTAATTTCATATAAAAATGAGCAATTTAGAGGATTAAGGTCAAATCCCATACAGAGTTATTTTAAGAAGAAAGAAAAGGAAATACATGATAACATCCCTAAAAACAATGAAAGCAAGCCAGAGAGTCATGTTCTTAAACAGATGAGAAACATAAACTAATACTTCAAAACAATATAAAACATATCAAGAAAATGATACAATATCTAAAAGAATAAAATAAATCAGGAAAAAAACTTTGAAATGAGATAGAGCTCAGGGAAGAATGATAAAGAAAAGAACAGAATTTTATTTCTGGGGGTGCCTGGGTGGCTCAGTAGGTTAAGAATCTGTCTTCAGCTCAGGTCATGATCCCAGGGTCCTGGGATCAAAACCCACATCAGACTCCCTGTGGAGTCTGCTCTCCTCCCTCTGCCTCTGCCCCTCTTCATGCTCTTTCTCACTCTCTCTTGCTCTTTCTCTCTCTCAAATAAATAAATAAATTCTTCAAAAGAAAAGAAAGAATTTATTTATAAAATAAAGTCTAAGCCAGAAAAAATATAGAAGAGATAAATAGGACACATAATGCTTTAAGAAAAATTGAAGATTAAAAAGAGTAACAATTTTAATACAAAAAAATTCAAGTCTAAAATGGTTAAAGAAGATAAGAAAGAAAATGACAAATACAGAAGGCAGGCAAAGAAGAGTCACATACACATAACAAAAGAGAAAAACCCAATTTAAGCAACCAGACAAATAACAAGAGATACAAAAGAGAGAGACAGACAGAGAGAGAGAGAGAGAGAGAGAGAAGAAAAAACTTTTCTATACTACCCAACAATCATAATGAAATTGATATTACATTTTGAAAAGAAATCATACAATCCTGGGAAAACACAACTCAGAATACATATTGAAATGTATTCTAATAAAATTTTCGTACTTAAAAAAATCTTTTGGGCACACAGCAAAAGACAAGATCACTTACATGAGGGAAATAAAATCATATTGTCCTCAAAATCTTTGAGAGCAATGCTTTATGCTAGAAGAAAAATGGAATAACATATTTAAGATGCTCCAGGAAAAGACATGGGAGCCAAGGATTTTATATTCAGCTAAAATGGCTTATAAATATTAATGACTAGAGACAAACTGAAATCAATACTCAAGAATTCAGGTGCCTGACTGACTCAGTTGGAAGAACATCTGACTCGATCTTGGAGTTGTGAGTTCGAGCCCCATGTTGGGTGCAGAGATGATTTTAAAAAATAAAAACTTCAGAAAAACTCAAGAATTCAGAAAATACTATTTCTATGAGTAACTTCTTAAGAAACTAGGAAATGTGTTTCAGAAAACCAAAATTATAGGAAAGACATCAGCATAAAGACTGGTGGTAAGCTCTAAATATATACTTGTATAACAAATTAACATTAATTGAGAAATAGAAGGGAAAGAGAAAAGTAATAACTATATGATCACACAATATAGAAATAGTATAGCTATTTTCTAAAAAGCAGGAAGAGTTCTTCCAAAAATAATTTTTATAGTACTTTCAAATCATAGTGCTAGAAAATACTCTTATTGTTCATCTTAAATTACTTTGTGTGTAGCTTAGGATAAATGGAATGAGTAGTTATGCTGAATCATCTCCAGCATGCTTGAGAAGCAGGATCTGTGGTGTCAGTGACATATTGAAAAGATTAAGTCAAAACCCTGTAGTCTTGAATTTAGAAGGCCTAGTATCTTTTAGTGGGGAACACTATTTTTAGATCAAAATTGCTGCTAGGTTGGTTATTTTTTTCCAGGACTTTCAGTGTTCGGAGCTGGAATATATGTCTCCTCTTGATTATACAATGTAAGCCCCTTGGATCTTAAATGCCACTTTGAGAAGAATAAAGGGAAGACAATAGTCCCAAGTGGACTGAGTTTGAAGGTACTGAGAAAATCCTGAAGTTGCTGAAGAACCTGGAATTCAGTTTTCTGCCATCCGTGGAATGAGAGAGGTAAAACTCCATTAGGTTAAAGAAAACCAAATGTATTTTCTAACAGTTGCATTGATGACTGTGAGATTTGTTTCTGCCATCTATCTGTCACTTCAGGGAAAATAAGGCAAAGTCATCAGCTGAGAGGGGCATGAGCTGGTCAGGCAGATGGGACACTGAAAACAACCATCACAGAGGAGAATGATAAACTTCCCAGGGAAACCGAGTAGGGTGACAGAATAGGACCTAGTGTCTTCCGAGATCTGTGGCTGAGAGAAAGTGTTGATAGTCAACCTGATGGAAAGAATATTTTCCACAATTTGCAGGTGAGAAGTTTGACCTAGCTTTGGGTTTAGCCAGCAAGGCACTGTATCATGGAAATGAGAGAGAGGCAAGCTTGGTGAGAGTGGATGATCTTGATATATCATGCTTCTGTATATTAGAACTGAAAAACACAATGGAATATATTTTTGTATTGTATGTATCAGAAAAAAAATAAGGTATGGGAGCAACATGTCCTCATGGATGTTATTCTTTCAAATAGCCACCTACATACACTGCAGTGGTATCTTGAGCAAAAATAGAAAATAGGGACACCTGGGTGGCTCAGTTAGTTAAACGGCTGCCTTCGGCTCAGGTCATGATCCCAGGATCCTGGGATCGTGTCCTGCATTGGGCTCCTTGCTCAGCGGGGAGCCTGCTTCTCCCTCTGCCTGCTTGTGCTCTCTCTCTTTCTCTCTGAAAAATGAATAAAATCTTTAAAAAAAAAAAAAAAGAAAAGAATATTGTTACTCCTAATTTGTTCTTAAAAAACAGCATGTTTTATGTATAAATTTTCAATGTGAGTTAAAGAAACTACTTTGTAGTTTATTGTGTTTATTGGACTCAAAAATCATTGTTTCATCCTTAATGAATTTGATTTATTCCCAGAAAACCATGTGACTGAAATGAACTTATTTATTTCTCACACAGGAAAAACAAAATATAAGCATAACTACACAATAAAGTATTGCTGTGGACTGAATGCTTTTCTTCTCAAAACCTACATGTAGGGACACCTTGGTGGCTCAGTTAGTTAAGCATCTGCCTTCGGCTCAGGTCATGATCTCAAGGTCCTGGGATCGAGCCCAAGTGTGGCTCCCTGCTCAGCGGAGAGCCTGTTTCTTCTTCTTCCTCTGCCGCTCCCTGCATTCAAGCTCTCTTGCTCTATCTCAAATAAATAAATAAAACCTTAAAAAAAGATCTACATGTAGAAGTCCAAATCCCCAATGTGATGGTATTTGGAGGTGGGGCTTTGGGGAGGTAATTAGGTTTAGACAAGGTCCTGAGGGCAGAGCCCCCATGATAGAATTGATGTGCCATCAGAAGATAAAGCACCAGAACTCTCCCCACTCCTTCATATTATGATACGGCAAGAAGGGGCCTTCTACAAGTCAGGAAAAGGGCTCTCACCAAGAATGTGACCACACTGCCACCGTGATCTCAGTCTTTCAAGCACCAGAACCTTGAGAAAAAAAATGGTTGATGTTAAGTCAGCCAGTCTCTGCCGGGTGGCTTTTTTTTTTTTTTTTTGGTTACAGCAACCTGAGCTGACTAAGATGAGTTTATAAAGTATTTTAGGGGCACCTAGGTGGCTCAGTTGGTTAAGCAGTCAATTCTTTTTTTTTTTTTTTTTTAAGATTTTATTTATTTGACAGACAGATCACAAGTAGGCAGAGAGGCAGGCAGAGAGAGAGGGGGAAGCAGGCTCCCCGCAGAACAGAGAGCCTGATGCGGGGCTCGATCCCAGGAACTTGGGATCATGACCTGAGCCGAAGGCAGAGGCTTTAACCCACTGAGCCACCCAGGCGCCCCTAAGCAGTCAATTCTTGATTTCAGCTCAGATCATGATCTCAGGGTCCCAGGATCCAGCCCCGAGTCAGGCTCCAGGTGGGGCTCCACATCCTACTCGTGCTCAGGGGGGGAGTATGCTTAAGATTCTCTGTTCCCCCTCAAAAAAAAAAAAAGTATTTTAAAATCAGGAGTACAATTTATGTTGCAAATACATGTAAAGTTTTCCATTTGCAATCTACTATACTTATATATTAAAAAATATTATTGGGTAAGATTATTTTTTAGTATTTATTTGAGAGGGAGAGAGAGAGCATGAGCAGGGGGGAGGGGCAGAGGGAGAGGGAGAAGCAGATTCCCCACTAAGCAGTGAGCCCAATGTGGGACCCAGGGATCATGACATTAGCCTAAAGCAGATGCTTAACCAACTTGGTTCCCCCAGGGGCCCCTACTATATTTATATCTTCTTTGTCAAAAGAAATAAAATGTTTATAGGACATTAAAAATTGTGATTGTCTTTTTTATTTATTTTTTTATTTTTTTTAACATTTTATTTATTTATTTGAGAGAGAGAGAGAGACAGTGAGAGAGAGCATGAGCGAGGAGAAGGTCAGAGGGAGAAGCAGACTCCCCGTGGAGCTGGGAGCCCGATGCGGGACTCGATCCCGGAACTCCAGGATCATGACCTGAGCCGAAGGCAGTCGCTTAACCAACTGAGCCACCCAGGCGCCCGTGATTGTCTTTTTTAAAGGAAAAGACTCATAAAATGTGTTCATAGCTTTATATAGTTTAATTGTATACCCTTCCCCAAGCAGGTTAAAGAACACTGTTATCTACTAGGCTAACTCATTTACTCTACAGGTTCCAGCTAAATGCCACTTCCCATGGGACTCCTTTCCTGACCTCCTGAGGCTGAGTTAGGTGCCTGTCTGCTGTGATCTCATAGCACCATGAATTCACCTTTGGTCAAGAACTGCCTGTCTCTCTGTCTTTCTACTCATCTGTAAACTCTCTGGGGATGGGGTCATGACTTGTCCATCAAGATATCCCTGGCACGTAGCCCAGCCCTACTCAAGATAAGAATCCTGGGTCTATTTGTTGAATGAATAAACGAATTGTTGCTAGAAAGGGCAGTAGTCAACTTGATAACTGTAAAATATACTTTGGAAAATGCAAGGGGTTCCCTCCTCCCTACTCTTTTTAATCAAAATGAACAAGAATAAGAAGAAAAAAAAAAAAGGAAAAAGCCAGAGTTTTTTAAATTGCCCATGTGCTAGAAATGTTGGAAACATTAAAAAAAAAAAATTAGAACACTAAAGCAAAACAATGAATTTTGCCAAGAGGGAAATAAGACTGTAACATTAAAATTAGCATCATCATTCCAGAATTTGAAAAGGCAAATATTAGGGGAATTTTGGAGAATAATAGTAAAAGTTTCTGTTAATGCGGAAGTGGGATGAGTACATACGCAGTTCATACAGAGATTTGGTTCAAATCATTTCATTTTATGCAAAGCAGCTAGTGAGCCCATTTTGGCACTTTAGTTTGTTGTTGTCTTTGTCCCAAATCATGTGCTCTGAGGAAAACTATGAATTGGTTTAAACATTAACAGATGCTGGATTTAAAGAGCGATCACCCTCTAAACTGCTGATCATCACGGAAAAACTAAATACACATTCTCTGTTCTGTATCAGGTTTGAAGCTATTATACTATGAAGAGATTTCTGATGTTTGAGAAAATTTAAAATATGTGCCATAAAAAGTAATGGTTTAATGGCTATTTGTCTCTCCTTTGTATTTGGAGCTGGTTGACGTCAACAATTCTTGCTAAAATATACCCAGTATGATGATAATGGCTAACAGTTCTGGGGGGCTCCCTGTGTGCCAGGCACTATTCTAAAGGCTTTAAGGGTCATAACTCATTTAAGCCTCATAGTAACTCCCCGAGATGTACCGGGCCACTTCTAGAGATGAGGAACCCGAGTCATGGAGAGAAACTTGCTTAAGGACACAATCTAGTAGGTAGGACATGTGGGATTTGAACCTAGCTTTAGAACCTGAGCTCTTAGTCACAGGCAAAAGCCAGCTTTGTTCAACTTAGCAGAAAAGGACTTTATTCCAAGGACTGTGGGCAGCCCACAGAACTTCTGGGACTGCCGGAGAGGTAGGCATGAGGATAAAGAGACAGGAACGACCCCCCAAACTGCAGCACAGAGCTGCCCCGCAGAGAAGCCCATCATGCCTGCCACCACCACAGACCACTGCACAGGCCATATGCTGGCATGATTAACCTTTTGCTCATTTTTGACATGAGCAACCAATGGAAAGTCTCTCTTGCTCTTTTTTTACTTTGTATAAACCAAACTATGTCGCACTCTTTTACCGACGTTATTCCATCTTCCACTGAGGCAGAAAATTGTACTTATCAGCACTTAATGAATAAACTGGATCAAATAAGTGTGGCAAAATTGGTTTTCTATAGTGAAGTATTGTTTTTGAACTAAAGAGGTAGAGGATGTGGCCCAGGGGTGGGTGCAGGAAGACTGTCAGAGTTTGCTGGGCTTTTAAAAGCCTTGTGATATCTTCTCGATCACGTTTGGTGAGCATGTGTGGGCATCAGAGATGCACAGTTAGGGAACAAAGGCTAATTTAAGAGACAAGGAACCCCTGGGAGCAGGTCTTTGATCAAAGATCAGGTGCAGAGGGTAAAGTCTGTTTTTTTATGAAACAGTTACACCTGATATCCATACCACACAGAAGATAGAAAGCGGTCTGCATCCGCTCCCAAGGCCACATTTACTGACACCATGTTGGTGGCTTGAAATAGGTCAGGGGGCAGCATTTATACCACAGAGATTGGCAAACAACCCCAGAGCACCAACTGTCAACATTTTATCCATTAGTAAGATGCACTATTGACAGAACTGCTCGAGAGGAAATGGAAGGGGTCCAAGCCCAGGGGTTTCCATTCCACTAAATCTAGTACTGTGTTCCAAGGGAAGATACCTACTGTGTTTATTCACTTAACATTTGAAAAGTCATAGAGAAGAATGAAGGTGAAGCTCCTTGGAAATTTATTTTGATTATATGTTTTTTAAAGGTTTTATTTATTTACTTGGCAGAGACACAGTGAGGGAGTGAGTGCAAGCAGGGAGAATAGGGGAGGGAGAAGCAGGCTCCTGGCTGAGCAGGGAGCGGAATCAAGACCTGAGCCAAGCAGAAGGCAGATGCTCAAGGACTGAGCCACCCAGGCACCCCTAGAAATTTCTTTTTAAATGAATAACCAGAATAGCATCCCCATTGATATACTTTAACAATACAAGAAATTAGATTTCAATGTATTGTACTTCATAAACAATGGCTAATAAGTTCAAAATATATTTGAGTCAAAAATCTTTTTTGAGAATGTTCGTTTGGAGGATAGAGAACAAGAGAGATCACAAAATAATGGACAGAAAGAATATTCACAGTTAGCAGTAACCACCAAAGCACGAAAATAAGAAGGAATCAATCAAGGTATCACAAATTATTACAAAAAATGAACAAATCACAATCAGCCCAACGTATGCGTGTATCTCTCTCTCCTTATACAATTTGCATGTACTATGCCCACCCCCAAGCTTCTCCTAAAGGGAAGAGGTCATTCAGTCACAGCTTTAGCAAGGGTCCAGCCACAGACAAATGAGTTGGCAAGGAGTGCCAGGAAGAATCAAAGACTCTGATGGGGCAAATACATCAAAATAAACTCTACTCTGTTGCCAAAAGTGGCACCCAAAGATCAAGGAGAAAGGTAGAGCTCAGTTTCCGACCCCTATGGTATCTTCCCTGATTACCCACAGATTGCTTACCCCTGATGAAAGTTACTGAACATCTGTGCCCCATCTGTAAGATGTTATGACAATGCTCAGGGTATCAGTAGTTGTGACAAGGGCTTAAGCAGTCTCCACAACATAAGCTAAGCAGACACAGGGGCCGTCATTACTCAGAAGTCACATTAACAATGCTGTCTTACCTTGGGATTTCCAGACACAGAAGAAATACCATTATTCCAGACATGAAGAGCAGTGATATGGTGTTTTTTATTACAGGCTTCTAGGACTGCCAAGGCTGATACCATCTGTGTCTGACAGAAGGAATCTTCCGTGATGATCTGTCCTTCCGTGACAGAGGGAATCTCCCTCTCTGAGGGAATGTGATGCTGTTATATTAGTCTGCTGGAGCTGCCATAACAAAACACCTTCAACTGGGCGGCTTACACAACAGAAATTCATTGTCTCATGAATCTGGAGGCGAGAAGTTCAAGATCAACGTTCTGGTGAGTGAGCTCTCTTCCTGGCTTGCAGATAGCTACCCTCTTGCTATGTCCTCATGCATGCAGAGAGAGAAAGAGAGAGAGAAACTGCGTGAGAGAAAGGCGGGATAGGGAGGGAAGGGGGGGAAATGGAGGGAGAAAGAGAGGGAGGGAAATGAAGGGAAATAGAGAGAGGGAGTGAGAAAGAGAGAGAGGGAGGGTGAGAGAGCTCTCTGATGTATCTTCTTAGAAGGAAAAAAAATTGTCTTATATCAAGACTCCACCCTTATGACCTCATTTACCTTAACTACTTTCTTAGAGATCCCATTGCCAAACGTGGCCGCAATGAGCACTGGGGCTTTAATACACGAACTTGGTTTGGGGGGGCACAAACATTCAGTTCTTAATAGCCATTTGTCCGCAGCAGTCTGGAAGAGAAGGTCAATCACTATCTGGAGTCAAGCATTGGGCACAATATCTTATTATTGAAATTTAGTCCTCCTATAGATTTTCAGCTGAGTTTTACCTTAGAATGTGGAAGGAGACTGAAGGCAAAGATTTCCCTTATGTTTTCCACGTTGTCAGGCTGTGCAAAATGGGGAAACGGGGAAAGACAGTACAAATGAAGGGGTAAGGTCCAAAAGGGGGCAGGGCAAATCCTATGCAATGATTTTTACCTGGTCCATTGTTGTCAGGAGCACCTTTTCCCTGCAAAAGAAAAAAACAAAAGAGAGCAAAACTTTTCACTGGGGCCCAGAGTCCCTCTTAGGACCTTGTATCTAGTGAGTGGAAACTAAGCCAGCCTGATGTAAAGTCAGGAAGTCTCTGCCTAGGTCTCTCTTATTCTGAGTACAGAATATCACAGGGAACTTGCCATAGCCTAGGCAATGAGGCTGAGAAAAGAACTCAAAGGCTTTAAAGATAATCCCCAATTTTAAAAATTAGGGATAAAAGTTTAAAATCATTTTTTAATTCAAAACCATTTTTTAAATTCCCCTTCAAGAGAAGTCCTAATGCTGTCACCCCAGTGATGAGTGCCCAGCCAAGCCCTTAGAGTTGTTATGGAAACACACCCAGTGACTGCCATCCCAGGGACCTGGGTGTTGCTCTGGGTATTTTCATTGAGGACCTAAGCCTGAGGCTACCTCAATTTCGTTTCACCGGATCTTTAATTTTCTTTGAGCAGTCTGATCTTTGTTGTTGTTGTTGTTTGCTAACATGCGGGCTTTGCCCACTATCTAATTATGACATTCCATCATTACAGAGGGTGAGTCTGTACTAGCTATTTGAATGAAAGGCAATGTTTTATACTGACATTTTAATCAGTGGAACTTACTGTCATAAAAATCTCTGTGAGACAGTAATGATTTCCAAAACCTAATATTACATCTTCTGTAGAGTCTGGCATCTGTGTATAATTGACCGATTTATTAGATGCTTGTGGTTCATTGATTTTCTAGACAGAAAAAAAATTGGATTGCAGTTTCTAGCTGCTATTTTCTTCAAATTGATCATGTTGGCTCTCATAAATGTTCCCTTTGTTCCCCTCATGCTCTTACTTTTGCACAGAAGAAACTGTATTATATACAGTGTGGTGTCATTGGCCTTGGAATTAGAGTCAGAGTTTTGTTTTTTGTTTTTTCCTGCAGAAGCTCTTTTGTGCTGCTGTTGCAAAGTATCTTGAAGGCAGTTTTATTCAAAGGAATTTTCCTTACAAAGGGCTGCTTATTTTCTGATTATACATCTCTTCAGTCTTGCATTATCCCTATGAAAGGAAATTTTCTGAAAGCTACTTTGCTTGATTTATAATGATGCCAAACAAATAGACATGTATTGACAATTAATCTTGGGGACCACTGTCAATGGAAGGATGAATTTCGAAAACATTTTCTTTATACTATTCCTGATAATAAGATATTGCTGGCTTGAATGGGGGTTTTACTGAAAGAAGTCATAATATTAAAACGTAAGGCCACAAAGTGATTAAAAGATTGAAAGCAAATAGTTGTCCCTTACATAAAATACAATGCAACATATGGGAGGAAGCAGGCCTGTGTTTAATAGATAGGAGTTGAAGATTACTCATTCTTGCTGAGCTTATGAAAAAAGCTAGAAGTAAGCAGAAGTAAGGAAAAACTAGAAATAAGAGGAATACTTCCTAATTAATTTTATGAGGCCAGTGTAACCCTAATACTAAAACCAGACAAAGACATTATGAGAAGGAAAACTACAGAGCACTATCTCTCATGAACACAGATGCAAAAATCCTGAACAAAATATTAGCAAATTGAGTCCAACAATGTATAAAACAATTTATAAACCATCCAGGTATGCAGGGCTAGCTTAACATTTGAAAATAATTAATGTACTCCATCCTTATAACAAGTTAAAGAGGAAAAATTATATGAGCCTACCAATAGATTCAGAAAAGGCGTTTGACAAAATCTAATACCCATTTATGATTAAAAGAAACCCTTAGCAAAGTAGGAATAGAGAGGAACTTCCTCAAATTGATAAAGAACAGATACAAAAACCCTATAGGTAACATCATATTTAATTGTGAGAAATTAGATACTTCCCTTCTAATATCAGGAACAAGGCAAGTATAACCACTCTCACTACTCTTATTCAACATTGTACTGAAATTCCTAACTAATGCAGTAAGACAAGAAAAGGAAATAAAACATATACAGAGTGGGAAGGAAAAAATACAATTGTCTGTTCACATGTTCTGCATAGCATGATTAACTATGTAGAAAATCCCAAAGAATCAGCAATAACAACAAAAACCTCCTAGAACCAATAAGCAACTATAGCAAGGACACAAGATACAAAGCTGATATACAAAAGTTCATTGCTTTCTTGTATAACAGCAATGACCAATTGGAATATGAAATTAAGAACGTAATACCACTTATATTAACATCCCCGAAATGAAACACTTAGGTATAAATCTAAAAAATATATAGAAGATATATATGAGGAAAACTAAAATCCTCTGAAGAAATAAATCAAAGAAGATTTAAGTAAGTAGAGAAATATTTCATGTATGTGGATAGGAAGACTCAATACTGTCAGGATGTCACTTCTTCCAAACTTGATTTACATATTCAGTGCAATCCCCATCAAAATCCTGCAAGTTACTTTTTAATATAGACAGTATAGTTCTAAAGTTTTTATGGAGAGACAGAAGACCCAGAATAGCCACCACAATATTGAAGGAAAAGGACAAATTCAGAGGACTTACACAACCCAACTTATAGATTGACTATAAAGCTACAGTAATTAAAATAGTATAATATCGGCAAAAGAATAAACAAATAGGACACAGAACAGAATAGAAAGTCCAAAAAACTGACACAAATCAAGTAAACTGATCTCTAAGAAAGGAGCAAAGGCAACTCAATGGAAAAGGATAGTCTTTTCAACAGATGGTGCTGGAGCAACTGGACATCCACTTGCAAAGAAAAGACAAAAAGGGAAAAAGAAAGAAAAAGAGCATCCAGAAACAGACCTTACTCTCTTCACAAAAATTAACTCAACATAGATCACAGTACTAAATGTACACTGCAAAACTATAAAAATTCTGGAAAATACCATAGAGAATACACTGGTGACCCTGCATTTGGCAAGGACTTGCTAGATACAACACCAGAAGCATGATCCATGAAAGAAAAAACTAATAAGCTGAATTTCATGAAAATTTAACATTTCTGCTCTGTCAAAGACACTGTTAAGAGAATGAGAGAACAAGCCCCCAACTGGAAAAAAATGTTTGGGAAACATATATCTGATAAGGGACTTGTATCCCAAATATACAAAGAATTCTTAAAACGTAATGATAAGAAAACAAAAGAACGCAATTTAAAAATGGGCAAAAGATCTGAACAGACGCCTCACCAAACCTGATATACAGATGGCAAAAAAAAAAAAAAAGTATATGAAAGGATGTTCAGCATCATATGTCATTAGGGAAATGCAAATGAAAACAACAATGAGCTATTTCTACATGCCTATTACAATGGCTACACTATTTAAAACTGATATTACCAAATGCTGGGTGAGAATGTGCAGTGACAGGAACAAGCTCTCACTCATTGTTGGTGGGAATGTAACTTTGTACAGCCACTTGGCAAGACAGCTTTAGTTTCTTACAAAATTAAACATTCTCTTACCATATGACCCAGTAATTGTGGTCCTTGAGATTTACCCAAACCAGTTGAAAACTTACGCCCACACAAAAACCTGCCTGTAAATGTTTGGAGCAGATTGATTGATTGATATAAAGCAGGTTCCCCGCCCAGCACTGAGCCTTATGCAGAGCCCAGTGTGGGGCTTGAACGCACGACCATGAGATCGTGAGTTAAGATCAAGAGTCAGATGCTTAACTGACTGAGGCACTAAGGCCCCCCAGCAGCTTTATTCTTAATTGTCAAAACTTGGACGTAATCAAGATAGCTATCAATAGAGGTGAATAAGGTATGGTTCATCCATAAAAGGGAAAATTATTTAGCAATAAAAATAAATGAATTATCAAACCACAAAAAGGCATGGAGGAACCTGAAATGCACATTGCTAAGTCAAAAAAGTCAGTCTGAAAATGGTCCATACTATATGATTCCAACATTGAAGGCATTCTGAAAGAAGTAAGTAAAACTATGGAGACAATTAAAAATAATCAGTGATTGTCAGAGGTTTAGAGATAGGATGGGAGAGATGAATAGGTGAGCCCTGGGGGATTTTTAGGTCAGTAAAACTATTCTGTATGATATTATAATGTTAGATACATGTCAGCATGCATTTGTTAAAACCCACAGAATGCACAGCACAAAGAATGAACCCTAATATAAACTACGGAAGCTAGTTAACAATAATGTGTCAGTACTGGCTCATTGGTTATAACAAACACACGATGATTCCAAGGATTCAAGATGATCATAAGGGAAACTGAAGCAAGAAAGCCTATGGGAAGTCTGTCCTTTCTGCTCAGTTTTTCTGTAAGCCTAAAACAGCTCCATTAAGTTAAGTCTACTCATTACAATTTTTAAAAATAAAACTTTCAAAATCAATTTTTAAAAAGTGCAAGGGGAAAAAAAGGATCGGGGAGAAGTGTAGCTATATAAGTATATAAACTTTTGGTTAAAAGGGAAGCATCAGCATTAAACACAGGAGCACACAAAAGGGGACCTAGACACATGAAAAAATAATTAAGAACACCTATATTTTGTGATAAGTTGGACAAATACCCAAAAAGGTAGAAAAATAAGCAGCCAGAAAGAAAATAACATATCTTTTCAAAATTGAAGAAGTATAATCACAACGCTCTGAAATGAGCAACCCAAAAGGGTAACAATGGAAGCAAAGGAACCAATCACCTCCCAGAATCATCTCCCCTGACGCTGTGTCCCAGCTGGTCAGCCAGCCCACTCTGCAGGGGTCCTGTGAAAGTCAACTGCAGTAGCCCCTACCTGGCTCTGGGCCAAAGTCCCCTGGGTCTCTGTCCCAATCTGAAGAGAGAATTTGCAAGTGTGGCGGGCTCAAGGTCAGACAGAGAATGTCACAGCTGGGGTTCCCCCAGACCAGTGGATGACTTAGGACAGGAAGAGACTTCTCAGATTGTAAACTAGAGGGCAGTTGAGCACAGATACAGTGTATAAAGGAGATCTGGTCACACCGCATGGGCCAGATTCCAGCTCTGATCCTTCCTGACGATGGCGCTACGAGAATCACAAGGGAAAATGAATGAATATGTCAGCTGGCAATATTCTCTGTTTTTTATTTCACTACCTACCAAATCGATTCTCTGTATGGTTCCTCTGTGTCATTAACTCCTTTGGACAAAATGGAAGGCTTTTATTTTGTTTTTTCTGCAAAGATTACTGCCTTTTCCATCTCTTTTCTTTTCTTTCTTCTTTTCTTTTCTCTTCTCTCTTTTTTTGATATTTCAATAACTAATAGGGGTTTGTTATAGAAAAATTCAAACATACCAAGTAAACAGAATAGAACAATGAACTTTTTTTTCTTACAATGCTTTTTCTGTCCTCTGCCCAGATTCTGAGTCTCCAGATTCCAGCCCAGGCTCAGCAAGCTAATTCTGCTTATTATTATTATTTTTTTTATAAAGACTTTGTTTATGGGGCACCTGGGTGGCTCAGTGGGTTAGAGCCTCTGCCTTTGGCTCAGGTCATGATCCCAGGGTCTTGGGATCGAGCCCGCATCAGGCTTTCTATTCAGCAAGGAGCCTGCTTCCTCCCCTCTCTCTCTCTGCCTGCCTCTCTGCCTACTTGTGATCTCTGTCAAATAAATAAAATCTTTTTTAAAAAAGATTAAAAAAATCAGTTAAAAAAAGATTTTATTTATTTATTTGACAGAGACATAGTGAGAGAGGAAATACAAGCAGTGGCAGAGGGAGAGGGAGAAGCAGGCTTCCCACTGAGCAGAGAGCCCCACGTGGGGCTCGATCCCAGGACCCTGGGATCATGCCCTGAGCCAAAGGAAGACGCTTAACAACTGAGCCCCCCAGGCGCCCCACTGCTGCTTATTTTCAAATCAAGAGAGCAACGCCTATGTAGTGATGTACCTAAATATACCTCTGTGCGTGTATATTACCTACCTAACAAGCCAATGCCTCTGTGGCTTTATTGGACCTGCCGGGTTAGGATAGCAATTATGTAAAAACCCATGGAAAAAGAGAAACAACATTCTTTATGTGGTAGCAATGTGGAAGTTACATCAAAATGAAAAATGAAACTAACTTTATTTAAACAAGTAAGAGGATCGAGGTGGTTCTCAGGAGACAACTACTCAGGTGGTCACATAGATAATGTATGTGGAACAGGCTCCCGAATCTAAGGACCCTGGAAGCGAAAGTCTGCTTTTGGACTCTGGCTCTGGAACCACACAGTCCGGAGGCGGGCAGTGAGCAATTTTGCATCTGCGTCTTCACAGCCTGGTGACTGGGCAAAATTTTACGGTCAATAGCGCACAAATTTGGCAACTGTACACTTGAAGTCCAGAAACTGAATCACAGAAACAACCCAGGGAAAAAACAGAGAGAAAAATGGGGGAAATAAGACTCATCCAATAACCAGAAAATAAAATAAGATTTTCTAAACATAGAGGTTGGAGAGAAGGGAAAACTTTGGGTCAAAACCAAAAAGGCAATAAAAAAAAAAAAATGAACAAAGGCTTGAGGAGGGGAGGACTGTGGAGAAACAGAGTTTCCAAGGCTTCAGGAAATGAATGGATGCATTTCAGAAGATCCAGAAATTGCACAAGTGTTCTTTGGAATTAGCACAAGATTAAATTAGAGATGTGAAGATAAGAAAATGTTGAGGACAGAGTGACTATTCTCTCTGTATCTGAAATAAATATTTGCTTTGTTAAGGAAAGAAAAGAAAAAAGACAAAAAAAACCACAAGTGTTCAAGGAAACTTTTCATTCAAAAATATACTTAAGTCATTCGAAAATACTCCAATATTTAATATCCTATTAAAATTATAAGAAGAGAAATACCAGAGATCAGCATACCTAATTCTGAAGAAATCACACTTACTTATTATACTATCATATCAGCGATTTACAAGCAGCAAGCCAATAAACTTACTGCTGTTGTTGCCTCAATCATCAGTAATAATAACAGACACTGGTTTTTAATAAAAAACTAGGTTAATAGAGTAAAGGGGCTGACCTAGATTCTCCAGAGGATTGAGTGTCAGAGTTTGTGTTCATGTGTTCATGTCAGAAGAATCCTTAACACCTAAATAATTTATTTAGAGGAGAAACTTTTTGTTGTATAATTACATTTTATCACCCTAACCCCAAATTTCTCCCTGCACAGTGGTTCAAAGCAGAGACCCCGCTATCAGGCTGCCTGGACTCAAATCCTGGCTCTGCTCCTTACTTTTTGGGTGACCACAGGCAAGTTACTTATTCTCCGTTCCTATTTCTACATCCATAACCCGGGGGAGGGGGGGATCAATAGCACCCACTCTATAAAGTTAAAAGAGTTACAACAGTGAACTAGGTAACAGATGGTTAGTGTATCATAGATTTAACAGCTTAAGGAGCAACTCCCTCTTTTCTCACCCTTTCCACCCAGAGTCTATGGGACCTCAGGGGTCCAGACATTCCCCTATGCCTGGCAGAGTATGCAGACTTTCCCTGGGCCGTAGATCTACCAGGAAGAGCTTCAAAAGGAGACAAGAGGATCCCCAAGGATCTCAAGGTGGCCTGATTCTAAATAGAGGCAAGCCTCAGGAGAACTGTAGCACTTGGGAGCCACGATAGGGCCAAGAGACCAGGCAGGTGAACCCTGGGCCTTGAGAATGCTAAAGAAAACTGGGAGGTATTCTACTGCAGCCATGTAGGCTGAAGACCCAGTAAGTACAGAGTTCCATGCCTAGTCACCTAGACAGTTGAATGGCCCTCCAACCAAAGGTCAGCAAGGACAGCAAGGACTACCAATAGCCTTGGACTGGGGGATGCCCCTTAAATGCACAATCTTCAGCAAACTTCTCTAAAACCCAGATATTACCAGGTGAAGGGAAGGAGGAGAGATTTTCTAAGAACCTGAGCCTTTGCCCCTAGAGAAGCTGGGTTATGTTAGATCTGAATCAATTTCTTCTTAATGGTAAGATCAATTTTTCAATGGTCAGCAGAAATAGAAGCCCGAGGAAGAGATAAGTCCAAGAGGAAAGAAGGAAGGAAGGAAGGAAGGAAGGAAGGAAGGAAGGAAGGAAGAAAATCGAGTGGAGGGAGGAAGGAAGGGGGGAATGGAGGAAGGGAAGGGAAGAAGGAAGGAGAAACTGGCCATTCTGGCACTTCTTAGAGAGCCTGTTATCACTAAGGTGAACATCTTTTCCGTTTGCCCAGGCTGGTTCTGCTTAAATCCTGTTTTAGCACAACTGAATAGCATCCTTTTCACTCTCAACAGGGTTCCAACATGGATGATTTGCAAGGGTACCCTAGTTACAGCCCACTCTATTCTACACGCTTTGTCCAGAATTTCCAAAAGTTGGTATACAGGTTCCTACCACCTAAAAACCAAAACCAAAAACAAAAAAACCCCTCAATATCAAAATGGAGCTGAGCCACTGAGAGATGGGGTTGCAGAGTAGAGGCGAGCTCTCAGAAGCAAAAGAAATGCTGAAGAGAAGGAGCTGTGTTGTCTCCCGGTGAAGTGTTGGAGAAGAGCTTCACCCAAAGGGAGTTAGACAAGGTGCGCTCAACATTCCAAAAGAAGAATCCTCTGAGTAATTGACTTATCTCCTGGGACGCAAAGACTTCCTCATGAGATGACTGTGATGGTGTGATGCTGATGGCCATAACCAGAGCTGCAGCAAGGCAGCTTGCGGCCAGTCAGGGGCCAATCAGGGAAGTAACCCTCTGATTCACCCCTCCCTCCACCGCACACCCCCCCCCCCCCCGCTGTGCCCAGGAATGGCATGGACACGCCCCTGGAAATCAGAAAAACCAGAAAGAGGGCGATGTGATGTGCTTCAGAATAGGATGGATTCCTGGCTGGAAAATGTTTTTTTAAAATATTTTATTTTTATTTATTTGACAGAGAGAGACACAGTGAGAGATGGAACACAAGCAGGGGGAGTGGGAGAGGGAGAAGCAGGCTTCCCGCCAAGCAGGGAGCCCAATGCGGGGCTCGATCCCAGCATGATCCGAGCCGAAGACAGACGCTTAAGGACAGAGTTGTCCAGGTGCCCCCTGGCTGGAGATTTTTAACTGGCCAGTGACAGAAAGAATATTTGGCTCTGACAAGATTATGTGTTGCCGAGCGTATGGTGTGCTGTAACCACAAAAACTCATCAATACTGCAGGGAACAGTAGTCTTGGAGAAAGTCCAAGAATCTGCATTTGGTGGTTCTGACAGGATATTTGGTCTACATGCTTACTCTTGGAGGAAGACTGAATGTTGCTGGAATTGATTTCAAGGCCAAAAATTCAGTATCAAAGGTGGAGATTCTTCTTTGAATGGGAGAAAAAAGAAACCCAGCAGTCATGTTAACATAAGCAATCTTGGTCAGCTGAGGTCGGGTCAAATCAAAGCAATTCAATTTGTAATGACTGTCAACAACTTTTCTTAGCACCATTTTATATCCCCGTTCATCAGGCTACTCACTGTATTTGTTTTGCATTTTTATGTCATATTGTTTATCTAATTATAAACCACATCATAAATGATAATTATTGAAATATATTTGGCTCTTCCTGCTTTTCTTTTAATCCTTTTCCAAGAAGAGACATGAACTTTGGGATTTTTCCTTCTCAGGGAAGTTTATGTTTCAAAGTCAGGTGGAAATTGCCTGAAGATAACCTCCCTTTCTGGGTTTTGTTTTTGGAAAGAAAAAATTAAGAGTTTTTTGAAAGAGGAAAGAGAGATAGGTATCCAGTTTTGGAGTGAGAGAGAAGAGGAAAGAGAATGTTTAATGCAAGAAGAAAACAGTAGTGAGATTGTAACATTTAGTGATTGAGGGAGGGTACAGAACCTCAGAGGAGCTTGTGTGAGGGACTCTGGCCTCTAAATCCCCTGCCCGAGGGGCACTAAAACTGTGGAGCAATTTCCAAGGCCCATAAAGTCACAGACAACTGTAAGCTATGGGGCGGCCAGCGTGGGCCATTCAGCCATGGAGTTTTCTAAATGTTCTGCTTTGTCATAAGACCTCAGAAGCCGTCAAAAGATCCTGGGTGGTAGTGGGGTAAGACAGTGGGAAACAGATAGTGGGTTCTAATGATGACTGTGATTAACTTTCCTCTCAGAGTTAGATTTATTTGATTTTTGAAAAAATAAAGTTAGTGATGTGTTTCATTTCTTAACATGGTACAGGAGGGTAGATATCGATCAAAAAGGTAAGCTATGAAAAGGAAATTCACCAGGAATAGTACATATTTGAAGTGCATAAAAGGAGTTCCAAACCTATTAATATTTTAAATTCAGCTCTTTGAGTCAGAGTTGCAAACAACTATTGGAATTGATGAATTCAAGTTTTTCTTCTTATTATTCTAGTCTCTTCTTAGTGGATGTTAGGAAGGAGCAAAACCAATGGGGAAACAGACTGGCTGCAGAAGAAGACTATTGTCCAATTGGCAAACCATCAACTAAATTATAGAGGAGGCTAATATGAAGTTGTTTTATTTATTTATTTATTTATTTATTTTTTATTTGCAATTTTTTTAATGTGTACCATATAAGAAAAATGAGCCCACAAAATTTACATTCATGTGTGTTTACATACACATATACATATACACACATACTTACAAGTTATACATATGTACTACTCTACTACACTAAAGAATTTTAGTACAAAATTAAAATACAAAGTGAAGAGGATGAAGTAAAGGTAAGATTACTAATAAATATCTTACAAATTATGAAAGCATCACAATGTCATTAATATTTTAAAGCAAAATATACACATATGCTAGTGTTCATCTTAAATGATAATATATAATCCATAGAACAAATGGTCTTCTTGAAAATGTTTTAATTAAAGGCCAATTCTTTTCGGATTTAATGAGAGCTTCATTTCTTTTTTTTCTTTTTTTTTAATTTAAATTTTATTATTTTTTTTAAACATATAATATATTTTTATCCCCAGGGGTACAGGTCTGTGAATCGCCAGGTTTACACATTTCACAGCACTCACCATAGCACATACCCTCTCCAATGTCCATAACCCTACCCCCCCCTCCCAACCCCCCTCCCCCCATCAACCCTCAGTTTGTTTTGTGAGATTAAGAGTCACTTATGGTTTGTCTCCCTCCCAATCCCATCTTGTTTCATTTACTCTTCTCCTACCCCTTAACCCGCCATATTGCATCTTCTCTCCCTCATATCAGGGAGATCATATGATAGTTGTCTTTCTCCGATTGACTTATTTCGCTAAGCATGATACCCTCTAGTTCCATCCACGTCGTCGCAAATGGCAAGATTTCATTTCTTTTGATGGCTGCATAGTATTCCATTGTGTATATATACCACTTCTTCTTTATCCATTCATCTGTTGATGGACATCTAGGTTCTTTCCATAGTTTGGCTATTGTAGACATTGCTGCTATAAACATTCGGGTGCACGTGCCCCTTCGGATCACTACATTTGTATCTTTAGAGTACCCTCTAGTTCCATCCACGTCATTGCAAATGACAAGATTTCATTTCATTTCATGGCTGCATAGTATTCCATTGTATATCTGTACCACATCTTCTTTATCCATTCATCTGTTGATGGACATCTAGGTTCTTTCCATAGTTTGGCTATTGTAGACATTGCTGCTATAAACATTCGGGTGCACGTGCCCCTTCGGATCACTACGTTTGTATCTTTAGGGTAAATACCCAGTAGTGCAATTGCTGGGTCATAGGGTAGTTCTATTTTCAACATTTTGAGGAACCTCCATGCTGTTTTCCAGAGTGGTTGCACCAGCTTGCATTCCCACCAACAGTGTAGGAGGCTTCCCCTTTCTCTGCATCCTTGCCAGCATCTGTCATTTCCTGACTTGTTCATTTTAGCCATTCTGACTGGTGTGAGGTGATATCTCATTGTGGTTTTGATTTGTATTTCCCTGATGCCAAGTGATATGGAGCACTTTTTCATGTGTCTGTTCGCCATCTGGATGTCTTCTTTGCAGAAATGTCTGTTCATGTCCTCTGCCCATTTCTTGATTGGATTATTTGTTCTTTGGGTGTTGAGTTTGCTAAGTTCTTTATAGATTTTGGACACTAGCCCTTTATCTGATATGTCCTTTGCAAATACCTTCTCCCATTCTGTCAGTTGTCTTTTGGTTTTGTTAACTGTTTCCTTTGCTGTGCAAAAGCTTTTGATCTTGATAAAATCCCAATAGTTCATTTTTGCCCTTGCTTCCCTTGCCTTTGGTGATGTTCCTAGGAAGATGTTGCTGCGGCTGAGGTCGAAGAGGTTGCTGCCTGTGTTCTCCTCAAGGATTTTGATGGATTCCTTTCTCACATTGAGGTCCTTCATCCATTTTGAGTCTATTTTCATGTGTGGTGTAAGGAAATGATCCAATTTCATTTTTCTGCATGTGGCTGTCCAATTTTCCCAACACCATTTATTGAAGAGGCTGTCTTTTTTCCATTGGACATTCTTTCCTGCTTTGTCGAAGATTAGTTGACCATAGACTTGAGGGTCTATTTCTGGGCTCTCTATTCTGTTCCATTGATCTATATGTCTGTTTTTGTGCCAGTACCATGCTGTCTTGATGATGACAGCTTTGTAATAGAGCTTGAAGTCCGGAATTGTGATGCCACCAACTTTGGCTTTCTTTTTCAATATTCCTTTGGCTATTCGAGGTCTTTTCTGGTTCCATATAAATTTTAGGATTATTTGTTCCATTTCTTTGAAAAAAATGGATGGTACTTTGATAGGAATTGCATTAAATGTGTAGATTACTTTAGGTAGCATAGACATTTTCACAATATTTATTCTTCCAATCCAGGAGCATGGAACATTTTTCCATTTCTTTGTGTCTTCCTCAATTTCTTTCATGAGTACTTTATAGTTTTCTGAGTATAGATTCTTAGTCTCTTTGGTTAGGTTTATTCCTAGGTATCTTATAGTTTTGGGTGCAATTGTAAATGGGATTGACTCCTTAATTTCTCTTTCTTCTTGTTGTTGGTGTAGAGAAATGCAACTGATTTCTGTGCATTGATTTTATATCCTGACACTTTACTGAATTCCTGTACAAGTTCTAGCAGTTTTGGAGTGGAATCTTTTGGGTTTTCCACATATAGTATCATATCATCTGCGAAGAGTGATAGTTTGACTTCTTTTTTGCCAATATGGATGCCTTTAATTTCCTTTTGTTGTCTGATTGCTGAGGCTAGGACTTCTAGTACTATGTTGAATAGCAGTGGTGATAGCAGACATCCCTGCCGTGTTCCTGACCTTAGCGGAAAAGCTTTCAGTTTTTCTCCATTGAGAATGATATTTGCGGTGGGTTTGTCATAGATGGCTTTGATAATATTGAGGTATGTGCCCTCTATCCCTACACTTTAAGAGTTTTGATCAGAAAGGGATGCTGTACTTTTGTCAAATGCTTTTTCAGCATCTATGGAGAGTATCATATGGTTCTTGTTCTTTCTTTTATTAATGTGTTGTATCACATTGATTGATTTGCGGATGTTGAACCAACCTTGCAGCCCTGGAATAAATCCCACTTGGTCGTGGTGAATAATCCTTTTAATGTACTGTTGAATCCTACTGGCTAGTATTTTAGAGAGAATTTTTGCATCTGTGTTCATCAAGGATAACGGTCTGTAGTTCTCTTTTTTGATGGGATCCTTGTCTGGTTTTGGGATCAAGGTGATGCTGGCCTCATAAAATGAGTTTGAAAGTTTTCCTTCCATTTCTATTTTTTGGAACAGTTTCAGGAGAATAGGAATTAGTTCTTCTTTAAATGTTTGGTAGAATTCCCCCGGGAAGCCATCTGGCCCTGGGCTTTTGTTTGTTTGGAGATTTTTGATGACTGTTTCAATCTCCTTACTGGTTACAGGTCTGTTCAGGCTTTCTATTTCTTCCTGGTTCGGTTGTGGTAGTTTATATGTCTCTAGGAATGCATCCATTTCTTCCAGATTGTCAAATTTGTTGGCGTAGAGTTGCTCATAGTATGTTCTTATAATCGTCTGTATTTCTTTGGTGTTAGTTGTGATCTCTCCTCTTTCATTCATGATTTTATTTATTTGGGTCCTTTCTCTTTTTTTTTGATAAGTCTGGCCAGGGGGTTATCAATCTTATTAATTCTTTCAAAGAACCAGCTTCTAGTTTCGTTGATTTGTTCTATTGTTCTTTTGGTTTCTATTTCATTGATTTCTGCTCTGATCTTTATGATTTCTCTTTTCCTGCTGGGTTTAGGGTTTCTTTGTTGTTCTTTCTCCAGCTCCTTTAGGTGTAGGGTTAGGTTGTGTACCTGAGACCTTTCTTGTTTCTTGAGAAAGGCTTGTACCGCTATATATTTTCCTCTCAGGACTGCCTTTGTTGTGTCCCACGGATTTGGAACCGTTGTGTTTTCATTATCACTTGTTTCCATGAATTTTTTCAATTCTTCTTTAATTTCCTAGTTGACCCATTCATTCTTCAGAAGGATGCTGTTTAGTCTCCATGTATTTGGGTTCTTTCCAAATTTCCTCTTGTGATTGAGTTCTAGCTTCAGAGCATTGTGGTCTGAAAATATGCAGGGAATGATCCCAATCTTTTGATACCGGTTGAGACCTGATTTAGGACCGAGGATGTGATCTATTCTGGAGAATGTTCCATGTGCACTAGAGAAGAATGTGTATTCTGTTGCTTTGGGTTGAAATGTTCTGAATATATCTGTGATGTCCATCTGGTCCAGTGTGTCATTTAAGGCCTTGATTTCCTTGTTGATCTTTTGCTTGGATGATCTGTCCATTTCAGTGAGGGGAGTGTTAAAGTCCCCTACGATTATTGTATTATTGTCGATGTGTTTCTTTGATTTTGTTATTAATTGGTTTATATAGTTGGCTGCTCCCATGTTAGGGGCATAGATATTTAAAATTGTTAGATCTTCTTGTTGGACAGATCCTTTGAGTATGATATAGTGTCCTTCCTCATCTCTTGTTATAGTCTTTGGCTTAAAATCTAATTGATCTGATATAAGGATTGCCACTCCTGCTTTCTTCTGATGTCCATTAGCATGGTAAATTCTTTTCCACCCCCTCACTTTAAATCTGGAGGTGTCTTCGGGTTTAAAATGAGTTTCTTGTAGGCAACATATAGATGGGTTTTGTTTTTTTATCCATTCTGATACCCTGTGTCTTTTGATTGGGGCATTTAGCCCATTAACATTCAGGGTAACTATTGAGAGATATGAATTTAGTGCCATTGTATTGCCTGTAAGGGGACTGTTATTGTATATTGTCTCTGTTCCTTTCTGATCTACTACTTTCAGGGTCTCTCTTTGCTTAGAGGACCCCTTTCAATATTTCCTGTAGAGCTGGTTTGGTGTTTGCAAATTCTTTCAGTTTTTGTTTGTCCTGGAAGCTTTTAATCTCTCCTTCTATTTTCAATGATAGCCTAGCTGGATATAGTATTCTTGGCTGCATGTTTTTCTCGTTTAGTGCTCTGAATATATCATGCCAGCTCTTTCTGGCCTGCCAGGTCTCTGTGGATAAGTCTGCTGCCAATCTAATATTTTTACCATTGTATGTTACAGACTTCTTTTCCCAGGCTGCTTTCAGGATTTTCTCTTTGTCACTAAGACTTGTAAATTTTACTATTAGGTGACGGGGTGTGGACCTATTCTTATTGATTTTGAGGGGGGTTCTCTGAGCCTCCTGGATTTTGATGCTTGTTCCCTTTGCCATATTGGGGAAATTCTCTCCAATAATTCTCTCCAATATACCTTCTGCTCCCCTCTCTGTTTCCTCTTCTGCTGGAATCCCAATTATTCTAATGTTGTTTTGTCTTATGGTGTCACTTATCTCTCGAATTCTCCCCTCGTGGTCCAGTAGCTGTTTGTCCCTCTTTTGCTCAGTTTCTTTATTCTCTGTCATTTGGTCTTCTATATCGCTAATTCTTTCTTCTGCCTCATTTATCCTAGCAGTGAGAGCCTCCATTTTTGATTGCACCTCATTAATAGCTTTTTTGATTTCAACTTGGTTAGATTTTAGTTCTTTTATTTCTCCTGAAAGGGCTCTTATATCTCCCGAGAGGGTTTCTCTAATATCTTCCATGACTTTTTCGCGCCCGGCTAGAACCTTGAGAATCGTCATTCTGAACTCTAGATCTGACATATTACCAATGTCTGTATTGATTAGGTCCCTAGCCTTTGGTACTGCCTCTTGTTCTTTTTTTTGTGGTGAATTTTTCCGCCTTGTCATTTTGTCCAGATAAGAGTATATGAAGGAGCGAGTAAAATACTAGAAGGATGGCAACAACCCCAGGAAAATATGCTTTAACCAAATCAGAAGAGATCCCAAATCATGAGGGGGGAGAAAGGGGATAAAAAGAGGTTCAGAAAGAAAAAAAAAAAAAAGAAACAATTAAAAGAAGAAAATGAATAAAGAAAAAATATAAAAAGGAAAAAATATATTAAACTAGTTAAAAAACGTTAAAAAAGAAAAGGGTAAAAGTTTAAAAATTTTAGCAGAAGAAGAGGAAAAAAATCGAAAAAGGAAAAAAAAAATTAACTGAAAGGCTAAAGAATCATGGGGAGAAAGCCATGAGTTCCGTGCTTTGCTTTCTCCTCCCCTGGAATTCCGTTGCTCTCCTTGGTATTGAAACTGCACTCCTTCGTAGGTGAACTTGGTCCTGGCTGGGCTTCTTGTTGATCTTCTGGGGGAGGGGCCTGTTGTAGTGATTCTCAAGTGTCTTTGCCCCAGGCAGAGTTGCACCGCCCTTACCAGGGGCCGGGCTGAGTAATCCGCTCGGGTTTGCTTTCGGGAGCTTTTGTTCCCTGAGCACTTTCCATAGAGTTCCGGAGGGCGGGAATGAAGATGGCGGCATCCCAGTCTCCGGCCCGGAGGAGCCGAGAGCCCGAGGCCCCACTCCTCAGTGCACCCTCAGAGAACAGCGCCCAATTACTCCCGTCACCCTGGCCTCCGGCCACGCTCCGAGCTGACCGAGCCTGCGACCGGCTCAAGGTAACCCCAAGCTTAGAGCTCACTCCTCGGCTCTGTCTCTGTAGCCGGCTTCCCCGTTCTAATACCTGTAAGCTCTGCGACACTCAGACACCCCCAATCCTTCTGTGACCCTGCGGGACCTGAGGCCACGCTGACCCCGCGCGGGCTTCACCCCGGTTAAGCCTCTGGAGTGATGTCCCTCAGCGGAACAGACTTTTAAAAGTCCTGATTTTGTGCTCCGTTGCCGGACCCTCCCCCCGCGGTCTATCTTCCTGTCGCTTTGGATTCACTTCTCTGCCAGCCCTACCTTGCAGAAAGTGGTTGATTTTCTGTTTCTAGAATTGCTGTTCTTCTTCTCTTCGATCTCCCATTGGATTTGTAGGTGTTTGCAATCTTTAGATAAGCTATCTAGCTGATCTTCCGCTACCTGAAGTAGTCTCAGCCTGGTACTTCTCCGCCATCTTGACTCCTCTCTTTATTTATTTTTTTAAAGTAGGCTCCATGGCCAGTGTGGAGCCCATTGCAGGGGTTGAACTCACGACCCTGAGAGTAAGATCTGAGTTGAGTTCAAGAGTCCGACACCTAACCAACTGAGCCACAGAGTCACCCCAGTATTAAGATGTTTTAATGCTAGCATTATCTGTATTCCAATAGGGACTAGTGACAATTTAGCTATAGTTCAATCTCTGAATGGACGTGTGGGTTTTGTTTTTTTTTTTAAATCTTTGTTTTCTGAACTAAGAATCCCTTTTAATTGATGTTATTTTAAGGACTATTGACAAAGGGTCCTCTAATAAAATTTTTCTTTAATATGGGATAGAGTTTTTGACTGTGAAGAATGGAATCCTGGCTCTTTTGAATAGATGTAAGGTAGCACGGCTTATCATTAAGAAACTCAAACAGTTTGTGTTCAGCAGAAACAAAGATTATGTCTTTTTGTTATAACCTTTTTAGGAAAGGTGCTATGGAGATATTAATCACATTTTACTTCAGCATCCAAGAGGGGGGTAAATTGACTAAGAAGCAGGTTGCCCATGTCTGTATGAAAGATTCTACTTTTGTGTGGGGTGTTAAATATCTAACTATAATTTTTACTCTTTTTAAGAGATATCTGCCCAGTTTCAGTGGGATTTCTCCCAAGTAAATTATCCAAATTGAGGCTTAATCCTTAATATTGGTCACTTTCCTTACACTTCTTTTTTGTTTTATTTTGTTTTATTTAAGTAATCTCTACACCCAATGTAGGGCTCATACTCACAATCTCAAGATCAAAAGTCTCATGCTTCTTTGACTGAGCCAGCTGATATCCCTCCTTACACTTCTTTAGGGGAAAAAAAAAAGATTTACTTATTTATTTTAGAGGTAATGTTTGCGGAGAGGAGGGGCGGAAGGAGAGGGAGAGAGAAAAATCCCAAGTAGACTCCATGCTGAGTGTGGAGCCGGACACGGGGCTTGATCCCCTGTCCCTGAGAACAAGAGTAGGATGCTTAACTGAGTGAGCCACCCAGGCACCCCCTTCCTTACACTTCTAATCTAGTTAGAAGAATTTTCTGAGAAAATGACTTTCTAAGTAAAGACTCCTGACATCAGCCCGGTTTGCCCTGGAGAACAGGGTCTTCACTGAGTCTCTACAAAACTGAGGACTGTCAGCAGAAACTTGTTCCTGCGGGGCCAGCAGGCCTTCATCAAAGCTGGTCATGAGGAGCTAGACCTTGGATGTGAAGCCAGTTGAAAAGTAATTCAACTCACTGCATTTGACTCTGTGGGTCCTTTGAAGACTTTGTTTCATTGAAGTGAGGTTGAAGACGAGCAAGCCGTCCCGCCTTGCTTACCCCATTTAGCCTCTGCTATGACAGCATAAAGTACAAAAAGAATAATTGGTACCAGAAAGAGCTTCTTAAAAGTGAACCTGCACAGAAAGGTAAGAAATTTTTAATAGTAAATAACAAATAAAAAAGAAAGTTTTATTCGGCTCTTATCTTGAAAAATGAAGCTAAATTATGAAGATTAGTTTCATATGACATTGAAACTTTGAAGTTATCACTTCATCTACACAAGAATTCTTAAGATAAAGGAGGAATTAGGCTTCGCTTGCCTTTTGGGGGGTTACAATATTTTCTTTCCAACAAAGTTATCTCTTAGCATAGTTTGACATTCTTCACATTTGACTTTCACTACAAACGAGAAAGAGGGTCTTTTTTCTCTGCATATAGATTCAAGGATTGCCTCCTATTTCATAAGATCTTTTCTTAATCCTTTGATATTCAAGTCATTCTTTTTCAAAGTATCGTCAACTTCCTGTTCTTCAGCTGTCAACTCTCTGCCAGAAACTTACTTGCCAGGGGCCCTCTGAGTGGGAGGAGTGAGTAATTCTTTAGATTGGGTGACTTTATGAAAGTCTCTCTATGGTAAGATTTGCCATTGTTTTTGAGTTTATTTGCCTTGTGTGATAGAATGTTAATAAAATCAAACTAGCATCAATATTCAGGCAATCACGGGTTTTGAAACATTGAAAACTATTTGAGTAGGAACTCTTGGGGCATCTGGGTGGCTCAGTGGGTTAAGCCTCTGCCTTCGGCTCAGGTCATGGTCCCAGGGTCCTGGGATCAAGCCCCGCATCGGTCTCTCTGCTCAGCGAGGAGCCTGCTTCCCCCTCTCTCTCTGCCTGCCTCTCTGCCTACTTGTGATCTCTTTCTCTGTCAAATAAATAAATAAAATATTAAAAAAAAAACTATTTGAGTAGGAACTCTTATAAGTATGCTCAGTTTATTGTTAAAAATGTTGAGGTGGTGGGGCGACTGGGTGGCAGTCAGTGAAGCAGCTGACTGCTGGTTTCGGCTCAGGTCGTGATCCCAGGGTCATGAGATTGAGCCCCATGTAGGGTTTGTGTTTAGCACAGTCTGCTTGATAGTTTCCTTTTCCCTCCACCGTTCCCCCCTACTTGCCTGCACTCTCACTCTCTCTCTCTCTCAAATAAACAAGTAAAAATTTTTCAGGTCGTGACATTTTTTGTAATTCCATCATATCAGGGATTCAAGAATGACTCTTCAGGTAATAAGAATATCTCTGTACAACCTAACAATTGAGAGGCATACGGGTGGAGGGGAAAGAACCCAGAGCCAATTGTTAACAGCTGAAAAGCATTTTTTTAAAAAGCCTTACCTGGGGCATCTGGGTGGCTCAGTGGGTTAAGCCTCTTCCTTCGGCTCAGGTCATGATCCCAGGGTCCTGGGATGGAGCCCCACGTCGGGCTCTCTGCTCAGCAGAGAACCTGCTTCCTCCTCTCTCTCTCTCTGTCTGCTTCTCTGCCTACTTGTGATTTCTGTCTGTCAAATAAATAAAAAAATCTTTAAAAAAAATCATCAAACATTGTATATTTTTCTAACAGAAAAAATATGCAGCTCTATAATCTATTTTGAGAGGGGGCTATCCTACTCGCTGAGGACACAAGACAAGTTGGGGCTCCAGATGTGCAATGGTCACCACAGAGCCACTGCTTGCCCTTGGAATCTAGTGTGTGTGTGGGGTGGGGGGCACTTCGTCAGTTCTCCCCACAGGTGTTCTGACCACAGAGCCTCCTCTCATCTACAGCATCCACCAGCAGGGTGGTGGCAGAACTATGTGTTCCCTGATGCTGGCACTGCCTCAGTCACCCCAGAGAGCCCAGCGACAATGTTGAGAATTGCCAGCAGCCAGCCTTCACAGGTGATGGATGGACGATGATGCAGTGTCCTGAGTAATGATGAAAAAAGCATGAAATAAATGGTATTAGGGCCCTGTAGAGGACACAAGATCTATGTTGTTTCCATCAGAAGAGCCATTGCATGGTAGTAATAACAGTCTTGTTATTTTCCTCTCATGGTAGAAAATAGGAAAGTAGCTGAATGGAAGATTTGACAATAAAGTATGGAGAGATGGTTCCTGAATCCTCACAGGAGGAGATGGTGCCTGGACACCACAAAGAATCTTATTCTGATTGGACAATAAACGCAGAGGTAAGTATCTCTTCTTTACCTTTTATTCTAAATCTTTATTGATAATCTTTATTTTCTAGACCTTACATGGACCAGTGAATTGTGAAACACATTTTTTAATAAAATTGTTTATATAGACAGAGGTCCTGCCAAAAATATTTGCAAAAAAAAAAAAAAAAAGTATTCGCCGAAGGGGTGCCTGGGTGGTGCAGTTGGTTAAGGATTAGATTTTGGGTTTCAGCTCAGGTCATGATTTCAGGGTCATGAGAAGGAACCTTGCATTGGGCTCCATGATCAGCACAGAGTCTGCTTAAGACTTTCCCTTGCCTTCCACTCCTCATCCTCCCTCCCTAAAATAGATAAATCTTAAAAAATATATATTTACCTAAGAGTCTCACCTTGGGGACTGTCCTGGTTGAGTGCTGTCTTGGGAGCTAGACTTCCATTGTTCAAATCCCAGTTCCCTTACTCACTAGCTGTGTGTTCTTGAGCAAGTTACTTAATCTCTCTGATCTTCAGTTTCCTCACAAGCAAAATGGGAATGATACATCATAGGTTGTTGTAAGGATTAAATAAATTAATTACATAAAGTCAATGCCTGGCCCACAATATGAACTCAAAAAATACTATTATTTTTATCATCTCTGATTATTTCCTTAAGAGGAATTTCTAGAGGCAGAACTGCCAGCTCAAAGACTGAATATTCATGTCTTTTGGTGGTATTGTGAAACTGCTTTCCTGAAAGTTTGGTCATAATATTTTCAAAGGCTGTGGTTTTATCACATCTTAAAGTGGCCTATCTAGATCAACCAAAACAAGATGGAAGAATGGAAAAGGAAAAAAAAAAAAAAAGGAAAAAAAAGCAGAGAGAAGTAGAGCCAAACCTGACAAGGAAAAGAGAGGATATAGGATAAAGAGGGAGATTTTTTTAAAAAAGAAAATATGAGTGAAACTGTAAAATTACCCTTAGCATTTTAAATATTTTATCACTACTAGTTCATGTAGGACTGGCCCCCTTACTAGAGTCTGATACTTAAAAGGGGATTTGTCCCTGTTGCCCTTCCATCTTCTTTAACCTCCAGGAATGACTCTTTGAGAGTCAGGGACATCTCTTCCAGACTCCACAATATCTGTCTGGGATCTAGCACTCTCTGATAATTAAGGAGATGTATTTACTCTAAGTAATCCCAAGATAAAAACATTAGCCCGATAACATTACATTAAATTCTCCAACCTCAAGCTCTAAGTAAAATTTCAGGAAAAAAATTCATTAAGAAGATTTATTGTTCATAATGTATGCTAGTTACAGGATTCTTTTAAGGCAACAAATTTACCCTTTTAATTCACAAAATCTCTCCAAGTTTCTCTGTAAGGCAAGAGCTACTGGAGGGCTCTTCTCTGTGGCAGGAATCATAGATAAATATGACTAAATATACAGGGCCTTAAATCACTGTCTGTAAAAGGAATGGGACTTATTTACACATACGTCATTGAATAATGTCTAAGCTCAATGCAATTAGTACTAGGGGGCAGCTAGGGTTTTTATATATTATTTTTATTTCTGGAAGGAAAACAAAACAAGACCAAGTAACAATTCCTTTCGACACTGTGGTTCTCATTCTCAGTCTACTTCCTGCACATATAGCTCAGTCCAATCTAAGATGCATCATTGGGATGAATTCAGGGTTTCCTAGGAAAACAGGATCTCTTCAGAGGGGATGAACAGAAACTCATTTCCATCATTTCGAAAGATCCTGTGCAACAATAAATACCAGTCTCCTTCAATCTCCTACTCTACCCCAACCCAACCTGCAAAATCATGGCTGAACAAAACATTAAATTACATAAATGGGCCAATATTTACTGCCAGTTGTGCAACAGAAAGTGTTTTGAGGTTGCAAACATTACTTAATCCTTGACAATTTCTCTCTATTTCTCTCCTTCTCTCATCTCCATTTTTTATGGGTAGTGTAGATGTTCCTCTTTTCAAGTTGTAGGGCTTCTGGGCAGCTCTGGTTTTAGTGAAACAAGGGTCTACATGTTCACATGGGTCGCCAGCTACCACAAAGCCTCATGCAGACTCTGCACATCAGTTTCACATTCCCTAAGCATTGTGTTTGGTCAGCTTTCAGATCCTCTCCCATCTACGCATTCTCATGTCTGCGTCAGCAAAGGGCAGGGCCACACCCCTAGTTTGTTCCATTAATTTCTGAGAATATCCTTTTTCTCTTATTATCCTTCTGTCCTGTCTGGACCTCTGGCAGTTTGGCCACAGCTCTGTCTCAGGTAAGATGCCTCTTTCTTGGCAAAGAACAGACTCCATTTGGGACTTAGAATGTGTGTTGGTCTGTGTTCTTTGGGCCCTCCAGAGAAACAGATCTAGTAGGATACACACACACACACACACACACACACACACACACACACAGAGTGGCTTATAAGGCACTGGTGCATGGAATCATGGAGGTTGTAAGTCCCATGGTCTGTGGCTTCCAACCTGGGGACCCAGGAGAGCCAGTGGTGCAATCCAGCCTGAAACCAAAGGCCTGAAAAGCAGGGGAGCCATGGGTACAGAGTCCAGCCTGGGTCTGTAGGCCTGACACATAGACAGATCAATGTCGCAGCTCAAGCAACTGGGCAGGAAGGGCCAAATTCTTCTTTCCTCCGCCTTTCTGTTCCATACAGATCTTCAATGGATTGGGTGATTCTCACCCACATCAGGGAGGGCAAACGGGTCTTCCGAATCCTCCAACAGGAATGCTAATTTCACCTGGGAACACCTCATAGACACACCCAGAGATAATGTGTAGCCAAATCTATGGGCACTCTATGATCCAGTCAAGCTGACCCATAAGTAACCATCCCAGAATAGAATGGCATGGTTCCTGGACAGTTTAAACTTTGTGGCATTTAGAGACCCTGAGATACCAGAAGGACAGAAGGAGGGGCGCATGGGTGGCCCATTAGGTTAAGCGTCAGACTCTTGATTTCAGCTCTGGTCATGGTCCCAGGGTGGTGAGAGTGAGCCCCATGTTGAGCTTCACCCACCGAGGGGAGGCTGCTCCCCTCCATCTCTCTCTCTCTTTGCCCCTCCTCCCACTCACGCCCTCTCTCTATCTCCCTCTCTCATTCTTTAAAATAAATAAATAAATCTTAAAAAAAAAAAAAAGGCAGAGGGAATAGAGAATCCTTAGTCAGGCCCTAAGCTAAAAAAACACCTCTGTCAACTCTCAGTAAATTAAATCTGCTTTTGTGCTCACATCTAAGTGAGCACAGGTTGGTGGTTTCAGAACACATCTGAATGGCTCTCTACCCAACCTACATTTTGCTAAATTTTATACTAAAGTTTAGGTTAGCTTTGATATAGCTGCAAATTTGTTTTCTGAACTATTCTAGGAAGCTTAATTATGGAGCCCCCAAGGAAACTGAAACATCTCTCTGAAACTTAGAAAAATGTACTTGTATTTCAATTTTTGAGAAAGAATCTATATATTACGTATATATATATACTTATACCACATTCACGTGCACACACACACACACACACACACACACACCCCACGTAGGTGGACCTCACAGCATACAGAGTGTATTTTAGAGACCATCTTTGAGATTGGGGGTGCTGCTAACCGTACTCTTCCTCCTCTGAAACTCCAACCAATTTGATATACACGCAGGTGACAGATGGGGGACCCAGAGCACAGCAGAGGCAGGAGGGCGAGCGAGGCTTCCTTCTCCTCCCCAGCTGAGCCTGGCGGTCCCTGCAGCCAGAAGCAGTGCAGTAGAGAACCTCAAACAGGAGCTGCCCTTCCTGCTGCCTTCCCACATGGGGAAAGGGAACCAGGAGGACAGAGAAACGAGATGCACGCCCACTTTTTGAGGTCAGGCTCTACCTCTGCACTGGTTTGCTCCATAGCCGGTGGACTCCACCCTCTGTCCTATCAAGCAAGTCTCTCTTTCTTCCAGAGGAGAGCTGGCAAAGAGGTAGGGAAAAGTCTGAAGCTTCCTCTTTCAGTACGTCCTGGACACGGTGGACACAGTGGCGGAGACACAGGAAGCTCCTTTGTTGGACATCAAAAGTGAGTTGAAGGAAGAAAAGTGCCTTCCTTCAGGACGGATCGATGAAGCTAAAAGGCAAATTTAGTTTTTGATATTTAATGTGAACTACTGGAGAGTGGCTTGAGTGGTAGAGAGGGGTCTTGAAAATAATCACAGTATAATAAAACAATGCCTTAAGTTCTCATTTTACATCTAGACTGAACCATTCTGGTTTATTTATTTTTTTAAGATTTTTTTTCCTATCTATTTATTCGAGAGAGAGCAAGAGAGAGATAGCAAGAAAGAACACTGAGCTGGGAGGGGAGGGAGAAGCAGGCTTCCTCTGAGCAGGGAGCCTGATGCAGTTCAATCCCAGGACTCTGGGACCACGCCCTGAGCCAAAGGCAGATGTTTAAAGGACTGAGCCACCCAGGCACCCTTGAACCATTCTATTTTAAACTGGGATTTCTGGGGTGCCTGGGTGGCTCAGTCCATTAAGCATTAGACTCTTTGTTTTGGCAGGGGTCACGATCTGGAGGTCCTGGGATCAAGCCCCGTGTCGGATTCTGGGCTCAGCGCTGGGCCTGCTTATCCCTCTTCCTCTGCTCCTCCCCCACTGTCTCTCTGTCTCTCTTGAATAAATATTAAAAAAAATAATAATAAACTAGGACTTTTTTTTTTTTGGAACTTAAAAGACTGGTCAATTTGTTAACAACTAGTCTCCCACCCCCAACAAATAGGCAAAATGATGAAGGATATACACAAAAGCTTTTCTGGGTGATTATATCAAGATGGCACTTTTTTTCCCCTCATCTTTTGGTTTATCTATTTTTTAAAAAGATTTTATTTATTTATTTATTTATTTATTGGAGAGAAAGAGAGCGCAAGCAGGGGGAGTGGCAGAGGGGGAAAGAGAAGCGACTGTTTGCTGAGCAGGGGGCCCAATACAGGACTCTAGCCCAGGACCCCGGGATCATGACCTGAGCCGGAGGCACACACTTAACTGATTGAGCCACCCAGGCACCCCTGGTTTACATATTTTTTCCCCTAAGGCTTCCAAAATATGATTTTTATAATAAGAGAAAATGAAAATACATGTGTTCAGAGAAAGAGTGTACCCTGAAACTTCTGAGTATAATCTGATCTAATAATTGAAAGCAGGAAGAGACAAAGTCAACCCATCACTGTCCTGGGAAAACTCTGGAGGCAGATGAAGGACCAGGAAGAGCAGGAAGGTAAAGCCAACAAGATTGAGCAAGAAGAATCCTTGATAGCCAGAGAATGAGGGCCAACCATGGTCACATGGCCCCACAAGATGCATGGAAGTACGTTTAAAGGCTGTGAAGAAAATTAAATCAAGTCAGTGATGAAAGCTAAATTAACTCTGAATGTTAACTGTTAACATTTTGGGATGTTTACAAGTTGGGCTTCTATAAGCCAGTGGACTTTCCCCAAATACTCATCTATTTTTGGTAGGAATCCTTTATTTTGCTTAACCCTGTATTTTTTTTCTTGTTTAAAGACATCTTTTTTACTTTTAAAAACTTAGAAATATATGATCTTTTTTTTAAAAGATTTTATTTATTTATTTGACAGACAGAGATCACAAGCAGGCAGAGAGGCAGGCAGAGAGAGAAGAGGAAGCAGGCTCCCTACTGAGCAGAAAGCCCGATGCGGAGCTCGATCCCAGGACGCTGAGATCATGACCTGAGCCAAAGGCAGAGGCTTTAACCCACTGAGCCACCCAGGCGCCCCTTTTTTAAAGATTTTATTTATTTATTTGACAGAGAGAGATCACAAGCAGGCAGAGAGGCAGGCAGAGAGAGGAAGGGAAGCAGGCTCTCTGCTGAGCAGAGAGCCCAATGTGGGGCTCGATCCCAGGACCCTGGGATCATGACCTGAGCCAAAAGCAGAGCCTTTAACCCCCTGAGCCACCCAGGTGCCCCTACATTTATGATCTTAAAGATTTAATTTTAACATGAGATATAGGGATAAGGAGTAAATCTGCCGTAGTCCAAACACAACCACTATTAATATTTTAGGACAATTTCTTCAGTCAAGGGCATTGCCTTTTTGCCTTAGCACAATGCCACAGCCACATACCTTATGTGATGACGGCCATATAAAAAAAAGAAACCACAGAGGTTTAGAGATGAGGTCAGATCAGGAAAAGGAGATTTTCTTCTGAGTAGAAGCTGCTGCTGATTTTTCTGTCTTCAATTTAATATAATATTCATGGCAAGGAGATAATTGTCTTGGTTGATTTTCTACGTCCGTTCCTATGGACAGGAACATAGTGTACCGGGAAGATAATGAGCTTGAACTAGAGTCCCGGCTCTCCCATGTATGACTGTGACCTTGAGAAGGTTTCTTATATACTCGGAGCCTTGGTTTTCTTCTCTGTGAGATTAATAAGGTCCACTTTGTAGGGCAACTGATAGAACTAAATATGACAACACACTAAAACACTAGGCACATAGAACTTCCATATACTTTTTTAAAGATTCTAAAATAAATTTAGTAACACTGGTAAAATTTTATACATTTATCTTTCCACTTTAACTTCTTATACTTAATCACAGCATTTTAAACCACTATACTTGTATTTGATACCTAAAGAAAGAATTCCTATTCTTAACATGGTTTAGCTGCCTTTCACTAAATTATGTATTTTGGGTCGGGGAAACCGCCCCTCAGAAAATCTTGATCTATGCAAATACAACTCCAGACATCTGGATTAGTAACTATAGGTGTCAGAAAATAGGGACCATTAAGCCAAGTTTCAGCTGTTCCTTTATTTCAAGAAAAGGATACAGAGTATTACTGCATTATAATTTAAAGATGACTTTTTTCCTAGAATGTCAACACAAATGAAGCTCCTCTTAGCTACAGATAAAAAAAAAAAAAAATTCCATGCTCTAATTTATATGTATCTCAGCCTTTTAAACAGACCCTCAAAACTGAGTGATGAATAAAGAGTATTAAAAAACCATTTAGAAAATAAAGTCTCTAAGTAAAATTTTATTTTCATCTTGGAGAGTTCACTTCATAGACTCCTTCCAAGGGAAAAACTCGAATATGAAGAAATCAGATGTCAGTTGTAAAATCCATTATTTAGGTGTGGTGGGGCAATAAATGAAATATCTGAGCTTTAAGGAAGTCTGCTGGCTGCACTCTCCCTGGATTATCCAGAGCCATTAAGAAGACTTACTATTCGTCATCACTTTATTTAGTCCTTAATTTTTTAATTTCCGAATTGCCTGGGACCTTATTGAGCCTCAGGGGTCCCCAACAACCAACCAGTGCAGGGTGTCTGGCTGGCTCATTCTGTGGAGTGCACGACTCACAGTACTGAGTAACACAGCATTGCTAATCAGCGTCACCATGCTGTACGTTAGCTCCCAAAACTTATTTATCGTATAGCTGACAATGTCTCCTTTGTCAATGACCAATGTTTCCTCCTATCCCCAACTCCAAACCACCACTCAACTCTTTGTTTCCATGATTTTGGCTTTGTTAGGTTCTGCATGTAAGTGAGAATGTAGTATTTGTCTTTCTCTATCTGACTTATCTCCCTTAGCATAATGCCCTCAAGACCCATCCATGTTGTGGCAAATAGCAGGATTTCCTTCTTTCTTTCTTATGGCAGAATAATATTTCTCTGTGTGTGTGTGTGTGTGACATTTTCTTTATCCGTTCATCCATCAACAGACACCTGCATTGTGTCTACGTCTTAGCTATAGTGAATAATGCTGCAGTGAATGTGGGAGTGCAAATAGCTCTTCACCACAATGATTTCATTTTCTGAGGACTTCCTGTGACTCTTCTTTAAGCCTCCTCTCCTGTCTGGGCCACAGGCTGGGTTCAGATCCCTGAGGGAGATGGAAAAACTATCCTGCTCCCCTCCAGGGTTCCTGGAGAGCTGGGGCAGTGGAATCTGCAAAAGGGGCCCCAGGGCTGCTATGAATTTGATTTTCCAAGTCTAGAATGTTATTTCTAATCATCTCTCCAATGCCATCCCTATGTCCTTCTGAAGTTGGCAAAAGCTTGCCTAAGTGGCCCAAGGGCACTGCAAGAACACGCCATGGCACCAAGTGGCCCAACTGTCCCTGATCCTCGAGGTTTTCCTCCAGAGAGCCTCACCTGAAGTATCTTTTCCTGCTAAGCTAATTCCTGAGGCTGTGCTCTGAACTCACTAATCCAATTACTTATGATAAATGGGCCCTGAGGAATAGAGGACAAGGGGAAGTCCGGAAAGGTCTGACACACAGCCTGTAACCAGGAAAGGAAAGAATGATCTCCCCAGTTAGAAACACCCTATTTCTCAGAAGCATCTCGACCTCCCATATGACTGGTTTGGCTCACAGGGTTCTTCCCTCAGCCTGGTATTTGAGGACTTCTCTTCCACCCCTGAGCTAAATCCCTTCAAGCCAGTGGCAGTCCCCTGGCTGGCTGCTTCTCTTCTCTGATAATGTAGTTCTTTCCTATGAAGACAGATTTGAGTAGAAATTCTATAATGCTGCTGTAATATTTCTCTCTTACTCTCCTCCCTCACACTTGCAGTGACATCTGGGCCATTTTTGCTTTAGCATAATGCATGGTCTTGTCACCCATAATTCCAAGGGCAACTATGAATGAAATGATCATTACACACATTAGTTTTCAATGTTCTTAAGGCCATTAAGCATATTAGCAGGCCCATTACTTCATTTTCCTACAGATGTTTAAGTAATAGTGCCCACTGTGATCTGCAGTCATGAAGAAAATGTGAAGCCTCCCCAAGCAATAGCGGCTATGGATATGGGCAGGAGGCAAAGTTCATGCAGACCAAATGGGATCATTAAGGGAAAATTATGCAGGCTCTGGCCTGCCAGAGGAGAGGAGGGAGCGGGAGGCACTGCACACTGAAGGAAGACACAAACTTGTGCCCAGTGGGTCACCCACCTCATTGTATAATGAGCTCATGAATTTGAAAGCCAAAAAGAGAAAGTCAGAGGTATAGTCTTGAACTATCTCTCTTCTGCCCTTCAAGTGGCAGCTGCAGAAGCAGAAGAACCTGAAGCTCCAGAAAAATCTAAAGGCTTCTTGATTTCAGTGTTTAAAAAAAAAAAAAAAAAAAGGACCAGAAAGCTTTAAAGAAGCCAAAAGGAAAGAAGCTGTAATTGAAGGAGTCATTTCAGAACAAGTCTTGGAAACATTTAGCATAGTCTTTTAATTAGTCAGTTTTAAAGAGAGTGCTACAAAGAGTCCGTATCTATCTTGTGTGGAAGGAAAAATCTCCAACTCTGATTTCCGTGAACATTTGTTCTACCCTTACTGAAATGTCTAGTTTACTTATCATAAGAAAATCACCAGGCTCAGTTCCTTTCAGGAAATAATGTACCCAAATGAGAAAGAGCCATTCTACAGCAGAAGTGGTGCCAACGGAGTTGGGTGGGAATGTTTTAAACCTCTGCAAGTTACTTTTGGAAAAAGGTAAACCTAATGTAAAATTTCAGACTAGGGCTTCAGACTCAAAAGTCCTGGTTTCTGAGTATTTCATTTGAAAAAGCAAGGAATACTTATATTTGTAACTAAAGACCTGTTCTGAACCGTGATGACTTTTATTGTTTACTTAAGAGACTGGTGGTCTCAGTTATGGCTCAATAATGTCATCAGAGAGCCAGGCTCTTCCTATTTTCCCTCTGCCATTCTTAAGTACGTTGGCTTCTTGTTCTCTGCAACTGCTACTTCATCATCACAGTGTGGCTACTGTAGCACTGGGCATCACATCTATAATCTAATCCAAAAGAAGAAGGAAAGAGCAAGTACCCCAATAGGTAAGGGCCTATGAAGAAGAATAGGCCCTCTGCGCTAAATCACAAAGTCCTTAGAGTAGAGACAACATCTATCTCATCTTTGTATCAACACCCTCCCTGGACAAATCCAACAGGGACACAAGGATGCTCAAAAATTATGGATTTAAGAAGAAAACCATGTATTATACCTAATCATGCTTAGCACCAACTACTAGTCAGTAGGTTTCTAACTTGGATCACATCTTGAGTGCTCTCCACACTGTATCCATCTCACCCACTTGGGACAGACAGCCACAGAGACATCGCTTAGGTGGTGCCTAGCCTGGCAAACCACAGACCACACAGTGATACCCTGATGAACAGATATGCTGAGAGGAAAGTACCTCCAAGAGCAAATTCTGCCCTGTTTCAAAATGAAACGCATGAATTAACACAATGCACTGTCAATTTATTACTATGGCTTAGGGCTCAAGGAGATGTTCTTACTGTGAGGCATAACCAAAATATCTTTGTTTTCAACTTAAATTTTGTTTTTACCTTCCAAGAGTTATAAAATAAATATGACCAATCCAAAGCCAGACTGTGAAAATGCTGAAAAGTTATGCTCCCTTTCTCCATTTTTAGGCAGTGAGATAACATGGTTTGTATTCTTAAATGGCTTTCGACATATATTGTCAAATTGCCTTCCAGAAAGTTCTCTTAAGCACTGATGAGAATGGCCCTAAACAGAAAATCTGTATATGAATCATTTACTCCTGTCCTTGGTATCCCCACTTTTCTTAGCAACATGCTAAATTAGGAAGAGTGATCCAGGGATAGGCCTGACTCTAGGTGATTAATACTTATTAATGGGGCTTGTCTGGATAGTGGTTACTTTCAGTTTTCTGTACTTCTACTCCCCATATCTGTCACCCACCAGCAGCGTGAAACCCCCGCCTTAAATAGAATTACCCAAAGTCTATACTTATAAGCCTTGCTCAGAAACAGAAAGCCCTCTCTTGCCAGTGTTTTTCTTTTCTCTCCCACAGAGACCAAGCAGATGCTGTCTCCTGAACTTTGAATCCTCTCTGACTCCAGCAAAAGCAATGAGTACTGTTGAAATCATTTGTTCAGTGAAAATAGTGATGTGTGGACCATCTGGTTCTTGCTGTCTAATCCTGAATGTTCCTGGTCCCTGACTGTTACATCAACTCAGTGAAACTTTAATGTCTTTCCATTAAATTCTTCTTTTTCCTTAAGACATCCAGAATGAATTCCTACTGTTTGTACATGTGGATTTCTTTTCCAAATTCATAGCCACAAAATCTCCAAGGTCTGTTTCCCTGGAGCAGCCCTCATGCCATCTCAGGTCAGTGCAAAGGTATAAAATCCAATCCACCTTACCTCAGTTTGAGATGACTCTGTGGGGTCAGCCCTAGCTTCAGAATGACCCACAAAATAGAAGAATCTCTTTTTGTCAACTGCATCACAGTTCAAGTTTTCTCTTGGCCCAAATCTTATTTCCTTCATTTCTAAGAGATGCCTTAACACACCTATTGTCAGCGAACTTCTTATCAGAGTCTGCTTTCTGAGGAACTTGACCAGAAGCAGCTAATGTGGTCGAGAGAGCAGATTTTAAAATGAGATTTTGGAGCTGGATCACCTGCTGGCAGCTGGCAATGCAGCTCCCATTGGTGGTGGTGGTGACCGGTAGATCCTGGCACGTACTAGCACACAAATGTTCACATTTTCACTGTGATGAACTGAGATGTTCTACGGATGGAAGGAAATGTGCTGGCAGCTGCAATGTTGGAAGCATTTGGGAGACAGAGAAAAAGGGTATAAGGAATGAGAGAGGGCTATTCCTAGGGACAATCAGGGCTTCGGAAAGACAATGAAAGCTGACAGTAAATTCATCAGCATCTGAAGGCTACCTTGTGAGAGCCAGAGGGCCTTCTTGGCTGTAGAGGAGGTTGAATTCACTGAAAAATGGAATTGGAATGCCAGGGCCACACTTGAACATTTTGAATCTCTAGATTCTCCTAAACCATTTGGGTCTCTGGAAATGGCCCATTTTGTCTGGTAAAGGATAGCACTTCTCTCTTGCTTTAGGATGATACAGCACCCACTCCTCTACAAGAAAACACGTACCTCCCTTAGTGTCAATTTAGGGAAGACACAGTGCCAGAAAATTGAACAGGATGGAAACTTTCCCAACAATTTATATGAGTAAAGCATTTCCTTGATAGCAAATATATATATCCTCCTTCAAAAAAAAAAAAAAAAAGACATTATAAGAAACAAAACTATAGACCAATATATTTCATGATCATAATGTAAAAATTCTTAATGACATTTTAACAAGATGAATCCAACAAAATATAGAGAATAATATCAGATGACCTGAGGTTTGTCTCAGAAAGCAAGGTCAGTTTTTAACACTCAAAATCTGATGTTGGCAACCTACTGAGTGGGAGAAGGTATTTGCAAATGATCTGTCTGATAAGGGGTTAATATCCAAAATATATAAAGAACTTATACAACTCAACACCAAAACCAAAACCAAAACAAACAAAACAAAAAAACCACATCCCCAAATAATCTGATTAAAAAAATGGGCAGAGGAACTGAATAGACATTTTCCAAAGAAGACATACAAATGGCCAATAGACACAGGAAAAGATAACATAACATCACTAATCATCAGGGAAATATAAGTCAAAGTCACAATGAGGTATCATTTCACACTTGTCAGAATGGGTAGAATAAAAAAGACAAGAAATAATATGTGTTGGTAAGGCTACAGAGGAAAAGGAACACTTGTGCACCATTGGTAGGAATGTAAATTGGTGCAGCCACTGTGGAAAAAAGTTTCCTTAAACAATTCCTTAAACTCCAAAAATGGAGTTTCCTTAAACAATTAAAAATTGAAACACCATATGATCTAGTGTTTCCACTACTGGGTATCCACCCAAAGAAAATGAAAACACTAATTCAAAAAGATACATTCTTCTACGTTTGTTTCAGCACTATTTACAATAGCCAAGACATGAAAGCAACCCAAGTGTCCATCAATAGATGAATGGATAAATATATTATATATATATATATATATATATATTTGTATATACAATAGGTATCCATTGTAGACAAATACACATACACGCACACACAGGAATATTAGTCGGCCATAAAAAAGAATGAGATCTTGCCATTTGTGACAACATAGAGGGACCTAGAGGGCGTTATATTAAGTGAAATAAGTCGAACACAGAAAGACAAATATCATACGATTTCACTTACATGTAGAATCTAAAAAAAAAAACAAGCAAACAAACAAACAAAAAAACCCCCAAAAGCAGAAATAGCCCCACAAATATGGAGAACAAACAAACTGGTAGTTACCAGAGGGGAAGGAGAGTGGGGGGTTGGGTAAAATGGGTGAAGAGGAGTGGGCTCTATAGGTTTCCAGTTATGGAATGAATAAGTTATGGGGATAAAAGGTATACCACAGGGAATATAGTCAATGGCATTGTAATAACATTTGTGGTGACAGATGGTAGCTACAATTGTGGTGAGCAAAATATATAGACTTGTGGAATCACTATCTTGTACACTTGAAACTAATGTAACATTGTATGTCAACTATACTTCAGTTAAAAAAAAACAATGTTATTCACCATACTATGATACTAAAATCTTATTATTTTAGTATCTTAGTATGATTATCTTTATAGTGATATGATTATCTTTATCTTTATAGATGCATATCTATATGCATCTATATGCATATGATTATCTTTATAGATGCATAAAGTTCATTTAACAGTATTCAACATCTATCCTTGATACATATTCTTAGAAAAACTAAGAATAAAAGGGAACTTCCTCACCCTGATAGAGCATCTACAAAAAAAAAACCCAAAACCCTACGGACTTAGTAGGGGTGAAAGATTAACAACTTTACCCTTAAGATCAGGAAGAAGGCAAGGATGTCTGCTCTTGCTCTTTCTATAAGACATTGTAAAGACATTGTATTTTAGGTCCCATCCATTTCAATAAGGGAACAACAACAACAACAACAAAACAAAGGGCACCCAGATTAAAAAGGAAGAAGCAAACTATCCTTATCTACAGATATGGTCACTTATGTAGAAAATCTGACTGAAGGTGCCAAAAAAGCTACTAGAATGAGATTAGCAAAGTTGCAAGATAGAGATCACTACAGAGAGTTTAAACTATATCCCAATATGGCAGCAATGAACAATTCAAAATTGAAATTTAAAAAAAAATCACTTACAAATTACTGAGGGAGAGATTTGACAAAAGATGTGTAAGATCCATATGCAGGAAACTATAAAATATTGCTGAAAGAAATAAATGAAGATGTAAATAAATGGAGAGATATGTCATGCACCTGATTTGGAAGACTCAATACTGTTGTCAATTCTCCACAAATTGATCCATAGTTTTAATGCACCTTTTTTAAAAAAATATTTTATTTATTTATTTGACAGAGATCACTAGTAGGCAGAGAGGCAAGCAGAGAGAGAGGAGGAAGCAGGCTCCCCGCTGAGCAGAGAGCCCGATGTGGGGCTCGATCCCAGGACCCTGAGATCATGACCTGAACCAAAGGCAGAGGCTTTAACCCACTGAGCCACCCAGGAGCCCCAGTTTTAATGCATCTTAATCAAAATTCTAATGGACTTTTTGTAGAAATTAGCCAGCCGATTCTAAAATGTGTATAGAAAGACAAAGGGTCTAGAATAGCCTTTTTTTTTTCTGCAAAAGAAGAGTGAAATTGGACTATTTACACTGCCTGACTTAGCTTTCTTAAAAAGCTGAGGTAATTAATACAGTGTGGTATGTGTGTAAATATAGACATACGGATCAATCATATCAGTGGAATGAAATAGAGTCTATAAGTAGACCCAACCATAGATGGCTGATTGGTTTTAATATAGTCACAAAGTTGTGCAATGATTCTAGGTTTAGAATACATTGTTTGCCCCCAACAGAAATCTATACACATTATCAATCACTCCCATTTTCCTACTTACCCCAGTCCCTGGCAACTAAGAAGTTTATTTTGTTTCTATGGATTTGATTGTTCTTGATTATTTCATGTAGGTGGAATCAAACAACATCTAACCTTTTGTGTCTGGCTTCTTTGACTTAGCACAATATTTTCAAGTTCATCCCTGTTACAGTATGAATCAGTAGTTTATTACTTTTTATTGCTAAATAATAGTCCATTGCATGGGTATGTCACATTTTGTTTATTCATTCATCAGTTGATGGACATTTGGGTTACTTCCACAATTTCGCTATTACGAATAATGATGTTATGAACATTCACAGACAAATTTATGTATAGAACTGTCTTAACTTTCTTGGAGATAGACACCTGGGGAAGGAATTGATGGATCATATGTTAACTCTGCTGAAACTTCTGAGGAAATGCCAATTGTTTTCCAAAGTGGCTGCACAATATTTGTGCAGTGACTGAGGGTCCCAATTTCTCCACATTCTCTCCCCAGCATACCTTAATGTCTGTTTTTCTTATTATAGCCATTCTAGTGGGTGGAGAGTGGCATCTAATTGTGGTTTTGATTTGCACTGCCCTCATGACTAGAGATGTTAAGCATCTTTTCTTGTGCTTATTGGCCATTTGAAAAACATCTATATTTTCTGTGCCTATTGAGGTAGACATATGGTTTTTGTCATTTATATTGTGAATAGAGCATATAATATTTGATTTTCATATATTAGATCACTCTTGCATTCCTGGGAGAAATCCCTCTTGATACTTGACACCCTTTTTATATGTTGCTGGATTCTGCTGGTTAATATTTTGCTGAGGATCTTTGCCTCCATACTAAAGGAATAATCTGTAGATTTCTCTTTTTGTCATGTCTCTATCTGGTTTTGGTATCAGGTTAACACCGGCCTCAAAGAATGATTTGGAAAATATTTGTTCCTTTTTTATTGTTTAGAAGGTTTTGTGAAAGATTGGTATTCATTCTTGAAATGCTTGGAAGAATTCATCAGTGAAGCTATCTGGGACTTAGCTTTTCTTTATGGGAAGGTTTTAAATTACTAAATCAGTTTCTTTACTTCTTAGAAATCTATTCAGATTATCAGGTTTTTCCAGAATCAGTTTCAGTAGTTTGTTTATTTCTAGTAGTTTATTCATTTCATCTAGGCTATTTAATTTCTTGCCATTCAGTTCTTAAGGTTTGACTCTCTCTTTGGACAGAAGCTGTACCACTACAGAGGAGCTGAGGTACAGATAATGACCTCCTTATCTGGCAGTGACATCCTTGCTGTACTAATGGATGCTGAAGGGGGCAGGTGCTAATCTCTGGCCTTCTTGGCTTGCCTGCTCCTTTGGAACCTCTGCCATTATGAGCAAATACAGAAGAGGCTCCATTGTTCCCAGACTGCTGATCCTGAGACAGTGTTTCTACACCATGAGTACAGTCAAGGAAGAGAGCCTCAGTCTCTTGGGACATGTATGATAGGAATAGAGTTTCTGCAGCACAGGGCCAGGGGTAGGGGGAGAAACACAGGCAGCCTGCCTCTCCCAGGGTGAGTTGCAGCCACATTCAAGGATATGGTGGGGAGCAAGAGCCCCCATATAATTCTTGGCTATAGCTGCCTGAAGTATAGCATGAAAGGCAGTGAGTGTTTCCATTAGATGTAGCTTGAGGGTGGGGAGGAAGGAAGCAAATCATGGCTCAGATGCCACAGACTCTTGCTCTCACCAAACTAAGTAGATTTCCTTAAATGAGTATTTCCTCATTTCCTGTGTACGCTTAGGATAGTTCCCAGGAACTAAATGGTTGAGTTTTTAAAAATAATTTCTTCCAGTAAAATGACTGTTAAACTGGGGAAAGGGATGGCCTACTTCTCACTTCTTCATTCTGATCCTCCCTCCCTACCCAGTCAATGGATTTGCTTTTTGGACAAAGGTACCAAGGGAGAGAGGGCGGCAAGGATAATCTTTTCAACAAATAATACTGGAATAATTGGCTATACCTATGTAAAAAAATATTACCTTTGTTCCTTATCTCATACCACACATAAAAATTAACCAAAATGATTGTAGGCCTAAAAGTAACAGCTGAAAGTATATACAACTTCTAGAAGCAAACATTAGAGAAAATCTTGGTAACCTCAGATTAGGAAGGATTTTCATAATCAGGACATTAAAAGCACAAAGTATTAAAAGAAAAAGAAGATACGTTGATTTCATAAAATTAAAAAATTCTCAGTATTCAAAAGATATTTAAGGACTGAAAAGGCAAGCCACAAACTGGGAGAAAATATTTGCAAATATTTTCTAATAAGGAATTTGTAGCCAAATTGTATAAGGAACTCACACAGCACAATAAGAAGATACAAAGCCCAAACACAAATGGGCAAAAGACTGGAACAGACATTTCACTAAAGAAGGAAAACAGATGGCAAATAAGGTCGTGAAAGATGCTCTACATCATTGGCCACTAAGGAATGCATACCAAAACCACCACGAGATACCACTCTACACCTATTAGAAGGTTAAAATGTAAAAGACTGATCCTACTAAGTGTTGGTAAGGAAGTAAAACAATTGGAGTTATCATACACTGCTATGAATGTAAATTGGAACATCATTGGAAGACTGTTGGTTTCCTAAAATTACAAACCTACACAATCACCCTGCCATTCCACACCTAGGTATTCACCCAAGAGAAATGAAAGCATATACCCACAGAAGGACTTGTACACAATGTGCCTAGCAGCCTTACTTACAAGTAAGTAAGCCCATAGCCCATAACTGGACCAAAGCCAGATGTCCATCAACCAGTAAAGGAACGAATAAATTCTGGGAGAGTCCTATAGACAAGTGCCACTCAAAAATAAAAAAGAGTGGACTACTGATAAACACAAATGAATGAGTATCATAAGGATTATGCTAAGTGAAAGAATCCAGAAACAAAGGCCTAGATATATTTCTATTTAGGTAAAATTCTTTAAAAAGCAAAACTATAACCATAGAAAGCCTATCAGTGATTGCCAAGGGTCAAGTAATAGGGAAGAGAAGTGAGTAAGGGTGTTACTCAGAGTTACACAACTCCACACATATATCAAAATTCATCAAAATGCATACTAAAATGGATTGGTTTTATTTTGTATGTAAATTATACTTTAATATAGTTGATTAAAATGTATATGTACAGGGGCACCTGGGTGTCTCAGTTGGTTAAGTGGCTGCCTTTGGCTGAGGGTCCTGGGATTGAGTCCTGCAGCAGGCTCCCTGCTCAGCAGGGAGTCTGTTTCTCCCTCTGCCTTTGCCCCTCTTCCCTGCTCATGCTCTTGCATGCTCTCTCTCTCTCTCAAATAAATAAAATCTTAAAAAATATAAAATGAATACGTATAGTATGTCATTTATATAAGATTGTAAAACATCAAAATAATACTAAATATTATATATAAAACTATGCATATGTTATAAATATATGATGACACATGGGAAAATACACCAATTTTGGGAACATGGTTACCTCTTGGGGTAGAGAGAAAAAGAGGGATGGGTTTGGGGAACTTTGTATGTTTAATGGTTCCTTCCTTCCTTCCTTCCTTCCTTCCTTCCTACCTTCCTTCCTTCCTTCCTTCCTTATTTCCTTCTCCTTTATTTTATAAGAGTTTAAGATTCACATAAAAATTGAATATCAGGGAGCCTGGGTGGCTCAGTGGGTTAAGCCTCTGCCTTCAGCTCAGGTCATGATCTCAGGTCCTGGGATAGAGCCCCACATTGGGCTCTCTGCTCAGCAGAGGGCCGGCTTCCCCCTCTCTCTCTCTGCCTGCCTCTCTGCCTACTTGTGATCTCTCTCTCTGTGTTTAATAAATAAATAAAAATCTTTTTAAAAAATTGAGTACCTACACAGAGAGTTCCCATAGAACTCTGTCCCCTTCAGTTTTCCCAATTATCAACAGCTTATAGTTTGGTTGTACATTTGTTACATAGACCGATGAACATTTGTGAATGAACTAATTTTGATACATTATTATTGACTGAAGTCCATAGTATAAATTAAGGTTCACTTTTTGTGTTGTTCAGCTCTACAGTTTTTGACAAATACTGTCATGTACCCACCATTATAGTATTATACAGCATAGTTTTCATAGTTTGTCCTGAAAATCCGTGTGCTTCACCTATTCATCCCTCTCACCCTTCCCCTGAGCTGTGAGAACCACTGAACTTTTTACTGTCTCTATAGTTTTGCTTTTTCTAGAATGTCATATAGTTGGAATTATATAGTATGGATTCTTCTTTCAGACTGGCTTATTTCACTTGGCAATATGCATGTGAATTTCCCTCATTATTTTTGAGGGGCTTAGTAGCTCATTAATTTTTATTATTGAATAATATCCCATTGTCAGGATGTACCACAATTTGTTTATCTATTTGTCTATTGAAGGACGTCTTGGTTGCTTCCAGTTTTTGGTAATTACTAATAAAGCTGCTCTAAGCATGCATGTGCACATTTGGTGTGGACATAAACTTTCAACTCAATTACATGTGTACCCAGAAGCACAATTACTAGGTTTTATGATAAGCCTATGTTTGGCTTTGAAATACATTGCCAAACTGTCTTCTAAAGTGGTTGTACCAGTTTGCATTTTCTCCAGAGATGAATGAGATTTCCTGTTGCTCTGCATACTCGTCAGCATTTAGTGTTCTCAGGGTTTCGAATTTTAGCCATTCTACTAAGTGGTATCTCATTATCATTTTAATTTCCAATTCTCTGATAAAAAATGATGCTGAGCATCTTTTCATATGCTTATTTGTCACCTGTAGATCTCATATGGTAAAGTGCCTGTTCAGATTCTTTGCCCATTTTTAAATTGGGTTGTTTGTTTTCTTCTTGAGTTTTCTTTATATATTTTGGTTACAAACCCTTTAAAAGGCATGTATTTCATAAATATTTTCTCTGATGTGTGCCTTATATTTTAATCTTCGTTACAGTATCTTTCATAGAATAGAAGTTTTAAATTTTATTAAAGTCCAACTTACCAATTTTTTCTTTCATACATCACGCTTTTGGTGTTGTACCTAAAACCTTACCACCAAATCCAAGGTCATATAGATATTCTCTTTTTCTATTTTCTAGGAGTTTTATAGTTTTCAGATTTTACATTTATATGCATATTGGATTTGATTTGCTAACATTGTTTTGAGCAGTTTTGCATCTATGTTCATGAGACATTTGGTCCATTGTTTTCCTTCTTTGTGATGTTTTATTTGGTTTCAGCATTACAGTAATGCTAGCCTCATCAAATGAGTTTCCATCTCGCTGCATATATTAATTATCAGTTCTCATCTATTGTCTTTTTCCATTAGAACCCTCAATATATTAGTCATAAAATTTATTTTATTATTTATTTTTTATTTATTTTAACAATTTTTTTTAAAGTAACCTCTATAACCAACATAGGGCTTGAACTCACAACACAAATTTCAAGAGTCATATGCTCTACCGATTGAGCCAACCTGGTGTTCCAGATAAATTAGGTAGCTGGTAATTCCAAAATCTGTAACGTATCTGAGTCTAGTTTTGATGCTTGCTTTATCTTTTCAGATTGTGTTTTTTCTTCCTTTGAGAAGACCTTGTAATTTTTTACTGAAAGCCAGACACGATGTATTAGGTAATAGGAACTGAGACAACTGGGTTTTTAATGTGAAGTTCTATGTTAATCTGGCTAGGAGCTAATGTTTTCTGTAACTATTAGTGCTAGTGGCTTCAGTTTCTTCTAGTCCCCTTGTTTGTTTCTCTCCCCTGTTATCTTTGCATTTCCCTATGAACTCCTCAAATAGAAGCCCTTATAGCTCTTTTAGTCATAATCCACCATTATCATACTGGAGCCCTGTTGATGTGGTGTTAAGACATGACAGAGGGGAAGCATTCTTTAACCTTATGATTAAATCTCAGTCTTTCTATGGGATGGAATCCCTTGGTCTTGAGCTCCAGAAGTGTTTCTTAGCCACTTTTTTCCCTCCCCTTATGTGCTACAAGAGGAGTAGGCCTCTGGAGAGGCCTAGAGTTATCTAATTGCCCTTTCTCCAGATCGATAAAGTAGTTCACCTTGGAGGAGAATTCTTTGTCATGGAGAATATTCTGTGTGTATTTCAAAGTGATTATTTTTCCTCTGGGCATAATTTAAAGGATTGTTTTTCCCCTCCTTGTTTTCAAGACAGGAGAGAATTTTTCTCTGATCTTTTTCAGAAGAGCCTGTGGGACTCCTGGAGGTAAAATGCACAAGTGTGAGCCTTCCCTAAGATTAACCACTCAGAGTGTTTAACTCTCAAGTTAGTCCACACTCTGCCTACAGCAATTTGTCAAAATGACCGTCTAAGTGTTCCTACCAGCTACTAGCTCTAGCCACCTCTTCTCCCAGTAAGCTAACGGTGACTGTGATTTTCCTTATTTGCCTATCTCTCCAATTTTGTGAAGGCCGTTTGCCCTGTAGCCTCAGTTCTCCAACGGATCCAAGAAAAGTTATCAGTTTTCAGTTTGTTTGCCTTTTTTCTTGTTATGAAAAATGGGAATGGTGACTTCCAAGCTCTTCACATGTTGGAACTAAAAGCACACTCTCTCTCTTCCTTGTTCTCTCTTTTTCTTCCTATTCCTTTGTCTCATCATTCCTCCCATCCTTCCTCCTTTCCTTCTTACTGAAGCAATGTTGGCAAAATGTTAATATGTTTTACCTCAGTGGCTTGAGTTCCCGTAAATTCAGGCTAGAGGCAACAGGGGTAGCATTCCTTGAGGAGGGAATGCTGTTTGTTGAAAGCTTGAATTTACATTCCAGACTCACTTCACGGTTATTAAAATAAAATGAGCTTCAGTTTCTGTAAAAAGGCCCACAGTAATCAGATCAGTAAGAAAGCACAGAGACCTCCAAAGCTCACTTAATAGTCCTTCGGCACATTAGAAAGGCATTTTAAAGCATTTCAATAACTAACACTTAAGTGTGTTCCAGACAGGAGATACTGCTTTGAAAGTCATTCCCTGTGCATCCTTATTCACCTGCCTTTCCTCCAGAAGCAGGCAGGCTCTTGAGAGTTTCCAAGAAGTTAGACTGGTAGAAAAAGGCTCTCAGAATGAAGACTCATGTCCACTTAAGATTCAAACTGAAACACTTTATGAAGCCAACACCTCTGGGTCTGTAAGCTATTTAAGATTTTGATTATATAACGATTAATCATCTTTATAATAACAGCAACAATAACAAAATACTTTAGTCTCTTCCAGCATATAATTCCCATACTGCCTGGTTTTATGTATAAATGTTTTAACATAACCACTATTACAATTTGTATTTTCCCTTATGCATAAGTCAAAGTTTATGTTTTATCAGAGATTTACATTGTGTTAGGATCTTGCTGACCAGATTTGCATTCAGAGTATTTGTTTTTCCTTCACATAGGTACAGGCCAAATGGTTTCCTGTGAGTTCAGGTGTCCCTAGTATACCGTTACCTACCAGCTACAGCTGCTCTGGATGTTAGATTTCTCTCCCTGCTGTGGCCAGATTTTGCCATGTGCCCTTTTGCTGGGGGTGGGGTGGCGGTTAGCTATGTGATATTATATTGGTTAGCTAGGGCTGCCATAAGAAATACCACAGACTGGGTGGCTTAAACAACAGAATTTATTTTCTCATAATTCTGGAGACTAGAAGTTCAAGATCAAGGTATTAAACAGGATTGGTTTTGTCTGAGGCTTCTCTCCTTTGTGTGTAGATGTCTGTCTTCTCTCTGTACCCTCACATAGTTTTCCCTCTGTCTGTGTGCCTGGGTCTTAACCTTCTCTTATTGTAAGATACCATCATATGGAATTAGGACCCACCTAAGGCCGTCATTTTAACTTAATTACCTCCATAAAGAGGGGCGCCTGGGTGGCTCAGTGGGTTAAGCCTCTGCCTTCCACTCAGGTCATGATCTCAGGGTTCTGGGATCGAGTCCCGCATCAGGCTCTCTGCTCGGCAGGGAGCCTGCTTCCTCCTCTCTTTCTCTCTCTCTCTCTCTGCTTGCCTCTCTGCCTACTTGTGATCTCTCTCTGTCAAAATAAATAAAATCTTAAAAAAAAATTACCTCCATAAAGACCCCATCTCCAAATGCAGTCATATTCTGAGGTGTTGGGTTCAAGACCCCATCTCCAAATGCAGTCATATTCTGAGGTGTTGGGTTCAGGACCTCAACATTTACATTTGGGGGGACCCAGTAATCATAACCAGTAACCATACTGGAGGCAGAGAGGGAAAGGTCATTTTAAAATGCTCACTGTAGGGGCGCCTGGGTGGCTCAGTGGGTTGAGCCTCTGCCTTTGGCTCAGGTCATGATCTCAGGGTTCTGGGATCGAGCCCCGCATCAGGCTCTCTGCTCAGTGGGGAGGCTGCTTCCCTTCCTCTCTCTCTCTCTCTCTCTCTCTGTCTGCCTCTCTGCCTATTTGTGCTCTCTCTCTGTCAAATAAATAAATAAAATCTAAAAAAAAAAATGCTCACTGTACTTGAGGCCCTTTACAACATTATCTCATCCTCACAAAATCTTAGGAGGGAGGGGTTATTAGTTCTGAGTTACAGATGAAGAGACCACAACAGAAAGTCAGGCTGTTAGGAAGTGCTGGGGTCAAGATGAACACTTGGGTCCTGGGTCCCGCCAGCTTCCAAGCTCATGTTCTGTCCATCAAATCATACTAATTGTCTTTGCCTTATGTCTGAAACTGTTTACTCCTGTGTCTTTCATCCTTTGGCCCTCTCGACTGAGTGACTTGTCCTCTTGGCATCACCCCTACTCTGCCTACTCCCCATCCCAAATTATCAATTAACAGATTTGAGGAAATAAACATGACTTATCACTAGAACAGGTGATGGGCTCTTGTCCTAGAGTAATCCAAAGCCTCAGGCTTTTCTTACAGCCTCAGGGTCAGCACAGACTCAGTAATTAGAGTGTGTATTTACTGGGGCAGTTTCCTTCAACGTATCTTCTCATCCAGGGGTTCTCCAGGCATCATGACCAGCAAATCACTTCTCAGAGATCTGGTAGTATGTTCTCTGGCAGTTGCTGGAGGAATGCCTGTTATCACTAGGGACAAAGTCCTGGAAATACCTCTTCTGCGTTGAGCACATTCCTTGCAACTGGACTCATGGCAAAATAATCCTTTAATACAGGCCTACCATACCCCAAACATGTTATTGAAACATTTGCATTGCTTCTTTTAAAAACCTACAAATAGAACCAGCCTTGAATGTTGGCCGAGGGGACAGTTGCCTCTGGAATGATTTCAGGACACCCAGGAAAATGTCCTTGATTAAAGAACTCTGTCTCCCACTGGATATTGCTTTTCTGGCTTGTGTTCTGTTTTTCTTTTTAATTGCCTACATTTTCCACTCTACTATTGTGAGATGAATTATTTTTGTATTATTGAGCAATTAACTCATATTCTATTTACAGCTCTCAGACAAAATGCTAAGCAATTGCTCCCTCAGAACTTCCTCATTTGCAAATAACCAAGGCTGATTTGCAAAGGGTTCTGAACTAATTCAACCATTTGATTAGTACTGATGCTGATAGAAAGCAAAAAGATAATCATTGTTCTTGAGTCTTCAGCTCTCCACACACATGTATGTACCATTTCACATCAATTTTTGCAAGCAGTCCTCCCGGGCTGATCCGTTTCAATTTATAGAGACAGTCTTGGTATTTGTAGTAAGGAGTAAATATCAATCTATGAAACTTGGGGATTTGCCTCTATACAGAAGAAATTATAAATATAGGCAAAAATCATAAGAACTAGAAGGGAATTTAGAGATCATTTATTTCAGTGCCCTGATTTTGTGGCTGAGAACACTTATGTTTAGTAAAATTAAGAGATTCATTCAAGGCTTCACAATTAGTTAATGACAGAACTAGACGTTGACCCCAAGTCCTGGCTTCTCCCTTCAGTACCATTTTCTAGCAGGTATATAAGTTCATATACATGCTTGTTATAAATTGTCTCTACCAGCCTCCAAAACTGGGTTTCAAATCAACATAGTTTGTTGTTGCTGTTGTTTTTTTAAAACAACCTAGTTTTTTTTAAAGACTAAATATAAGTCAGGAAAAATCCATGCGTTAGTCTTTAAAGATATTCAATTAACTAAGTCATGACTTCTGCCAGCTTAAAAAGGAGGAAATGAAATATTTAAAATTTTTTAAAGATTTTATTTATTTATTTGACAGACAGAGATCACAAGTAGGCAGAGAGGCAGGCAGAGAGAGAGGATGAAGCAGGCCCCCTGCTAAGCAGAGAGCCTGATGCCATGCGATGCGATGCGGGGATGATCCCAGGACCCTGAGATCATGACCTGAACCGAAGGCAGAGGCTTTAACCCACTGAGCCACCCAGGCACCCCAGAGGAACTGTGATATTTAAAATGGCATACTAAAACACCATTTATTTCCCCAGTTTTATTTCAATTTACAGTAAACATTTTTAAACCCCTATGTGTAGTTCCTGTACTTTGATGATGTAGCTCTGAGTCTAAACTAACAGCTGAAAATGAAAACATGAGACAGCAGAAGCAGGGCCAAGATCAGGGTCATTCACAGAAAATGCCCTACAGCATTCTGAGGGGACACTGTCAAGAATTATAGATCTAAAAGTTAAACCTGTTTGGTTCATGGGCTCATACCGACACAAATTATGTTCTTGCTCTTCTGCCAAGATGATCTAACCTTCAAGTAGTCTGCATCATTCTTGGGAGTAAGTTTTTATTAGGATGCAAAGGGCTCCTCTCCAGTCCCACCCTCTGGGGTCTCTCTCATCACATGTGGAAATGAGTATTCACACCCTTGTACTTGATAGTAACTATTATCTGTGACCCCCTGCCCTATTGATCATCTGTACTGACTAGTACTGTACTTATTTATGATCCTGTCCTAGCTCCCTTAGATCATAAGATGACCATGTTCAGGTGTCTGTGCCCATTACAGGACCCAGGGCAGTACTCTGCATGCCATATGTGGCCCAGAAAGACTCACTGAATAAATGACTAAGTGCACAACTGCCCTAAGATGGAAAACCACATCTCTTACAAATTGGTTGCATAAGAAAATACAATGTATTCCATATGTTTAAGAATTTTAAAGTTTACTGTGAAAGGAAGTATCAATTTGTGTATGGATGACTGTTATTATTCACACTTTCTGTCCTATTGGATTTATCTGCTACTTTTGGATCTTGGCTTGCATTAGTGAATATAAGTTACACTGAAGATGTCTATAGGGATGCCTAAAATGGTCATGCCTCTATGGTGGCAAGAGAAATTTATATAGTCCAGGTTTCTTAATTTACAGGTAAAGCAATCAAGGCTTTAAAAATTATATTTGTTCAAGGCCAAAAGTAAAAGCAAAGTGATGGTAGACACCTATATTTGTTATAGATATCAAGTAGGGATTTTTTTTTTACGTATTTGTGAACTAAAAAAAAATATACGCACTTGCATACACCTCAGGTTTTTGGCTTCTATGTGGAAATTAACTTTCAGGAAAAGAATCCAAATTATTTGTTTGTTTGTTTAAAGTTTAATTTATTTATTTGAGAGAAAGAGCACAAGTAGGGGGGCAGAGAGAAGCAGACTCCTGCTGAGCAGGGACTTCCCCCCCACCGCCAACATATAGGGCTCAATCCCTGGACCCTGAGATCATTACCTGAGCTGAAGGCAGATGCTTAACCGACTGAGCATCCTGAAAGAATCCAAATTATAATTGGAGTAAAGAGCCTACATAAACATGCCATTAATTTTGCTTGACTTTGTGAAGAATGTCCTAATATTGAAAGGAGCTAAATATTGACATGGATTATTGGGTGGGGGAGGAAGAATACCACCAAGGAGCAGGCCAGGTATTCTAACTTCTCCTGATGCTATAGATTTTTTTTTTTAAGTAAAAAAATAGAAGTATGGACAGGCTGTCATTACAAGCAAAATTAATAATTTTAATATTATAAATTATATAAATATTTATTTTTTTTTTTTTTTTTAAGCTTATTGCTTGGGGGGAAAAGTGAGTCTTCAAGAATTAAAGAATACAAACTTTGAATGACTGAAGAGTCATTTGTAATTGACTTACTTTTCTATCCTTTCTTACCTCAGGGGCTAGTGGCTTTTTTCTTTCCAATTGATCTATCCATTTTCAGACCCCTGCTTTTCCCTGTGCTTCCCTCCCTGGGGTGCCTGACAAAGACTCTTCATTCACAAGTCCAACTCAAATGTTCTCTCCCTTGAAGAATTTACTCTAATACTCCATGTGAGAAGCACACACTCCCTTTATTGCATGTTCACAGATTTCTTCTACTCATGGTGGCTTTTATTAGAGCCTGAGTGACTGAACATGATAGGACCCTCACCAGCTCCTATCACTCTATGCTTGGTCATCATCCTGGAAATAAGTCCTGACTCTGGGCTTGTTCTCTCATGATCATTGTTCTCAATATCTTCCTACCTTCCCCTTTTCCTCCTTCCCCAATTTTTGCAATCTATACCCTGGTAGCCATAATGCAGTAGTTTTGGAGATATTTTGATCATGAACCAAAAAATAAATCCTCTTATTTTTTTACAACTCATAAAACACATGGAATATGTATACATTTTATAAAACAATGTGGGCTGCATTCTAGTATCTTCCATTGTTTTTTTTAAAAAAATACTCATTGTTAAAAACAATTGTATATCTACATGCAAAAAAAAATGAAGTTATATTCTTATCTCATACCAATATACAACATTTAACTCAAAATGAATTATAGACCTAAATGTAACAGCTAAAACTATAAAACTTCTTGAAGAAAACATAAGAGAAAATCTTTGTCACCTTGGGTTGGATAGAGTTCTTAGAGAAAATACCAAAAGCAAAATCCATAAAAGAAAAATTGATAAATTATATTTCATCAAAAAGTTATGTGCTTCAAAAGACACCATTAAGAAAATGCAAAGACAAGTTGCAGCCTGCAGGGGAAAAAAAATTTGCTGAGGAAATATTTGTTAATCTTATACCTGATAAAGGAATATATCAAGTCGTCTCATAATTCCACAATAAGAAGATAAACAACCCAATTACAAAATGCACAAAAGATATGATAATATCATATTGTGTGATCATATCATATTGACTGGTCAATAAACACAGGTGCTCAACCATATTAGGGAAATTAGAACCTCAATGAGATACCACTATAAATCCACTATAAGAGTCATAATCAAAAGACTAACACTACCAGCCGGAGAGTACGGAGCAACTGAAAAACCTATACACTGCTTCTGGGAATGTAAAATGGAAGAGCCACTTTCAAAAATAATGTAGCCAAATAGTCATATGATATAGCAGTTCCACTCCTAAGGATATATTGAAGAGAAATAAAGACATATTTCCATCCAAACACTTATACACAAATGTTTATAGGAGCATTACTGATATTAGCCCCAAACTGGAAACAATCCAAACGCCCATCAACTGGAGAACACAATGTGGTATATCCATATATTGGACTATTTAGCAATAAAAAGAAACTCTTGATACATGTTCATCATAGATGAACTTCAAAAACATGCTAAATGGAAGAAGCTAGACACAAAAGACTATCTATTGTATGATTCCATTTATATGAAATGTCTAGAAAATGCAAATATAAGGAGACAGCAGATCCGGGGTTGCCTAGGGCTGAGGATTTGAATGAATTATGAGGGTAAAACTTTGTGTGGTGTTGGAAATGTGCTAATACTAGATTAAGGTGATGGCTTTATAACCATAAATTTGCTAATAATTAGTTAATTGTATACTTACAATAGGTGGATCCTATGGTGTGTAAATTATACTTCAACAAAGCTGCTTTAAAAATTAAAAATAATACTGGACAACAAAACCTGCTAATGTGATTTCTTGGCCCACTAACAAGCCATGATCCATTGTGGAAAACATTGCCTTATTGTATAGTAAGCTCATGTCCCTAGATCCTTATGCTTCTCCCTGAAAATCCCCTCCACTTCTTGCCCTAATCAAATGAAACCAGGTCACCAGTTTTATTTCCCAATGTTATATCCAGCTCTCCTCCAAACATGGGCTCACCCTCTTCTCCTGTGGAGTTCCTGTCATAGGTTTTTTTTCCCCCCTATACAACATCTGGTTAATGGTCAAGATCTCCAGTGGTACTTCCTCAAACCTGGTCACATTTCTCCATTTCTACTCCACTGCCTTAGTTCAGGCCACGATCATCTCTTGGCTACTGATTATTGAAAGAACTTCCATTTGGTTGCGTTGACTCAAATCTTGCCTCTTTTAAAGCACAATCTTGCTGCACTAGTGTCTAAACATTTTAATGGCTTCCCGTGCCCATAGGGTGAAGTCTGGACTATATGCCTCTCTCCCCTCAAAACCAAACACTCCTCTAGGATAGAGATTGAAATGTTTATAATCATTTGTCCTTTGTAACCCCCAGCACAACAGACTTTACAGGGTAGGACTCCACAGGGTCATAAGCCAATATGCATTTGTGAGTGAATGAATGGGAAAGGGCTTTTCAAAGAACTGCATTAGGACCCAAGAGTTTCTGGTTCCCCAGGAAGTTCTTGGCTTTTGGTTTCGCCAGCAGAGCAAACAAGAGGCTCCTGGTAACAATATGCAAACTCACCAAATGTTCTACATTCCTGGTATCTGCCTGGGGACTCATCATTCAGACACTGTTTTGACTCAGGAGAGTTGATTAGCTTGGTTCTGGACTCCAGTCAGCAGCCTCTTCTTGCCAGGCACTCCTAGAATCTTCCAAAGAGGAGGAAGAACACATGTGACATTTATATTGAACATAGAGATTTGAAAGAGACTATGCACATGTGTGGTAATCGTTTATATCCCAAATGTCTCCAGAAAGGCTTAGTTCATATCATTATTGAGCCTGGCGTAGGGACAGATCTGCACTACGGGAAGTAGCGCAGGAAAGCATCTCACTGTCCTTTCCTGTCTGCCAACGTGAAAATAAACTCTGTCAAGGTGCACCTTCTTGGTTCACTGCTGAAACAGAGCTGGGCAACTTCAGGATTTACTTGGCTGCCTGTGTCTAAAAAGCCTGTTTCGTTTGATTCTACAAGTTCTGCTGCATTTTTCAAAAGAAGGGTTGGATAACTATTTTTTACCCAAAGCTCTTACTGAAAAGAAAAATCACCATGGCATTCAGCCAAATTAAGACTGCTTTCTGTTATGAAAGAATAGAATTCTTAGAGAGGACTTACATGTAGCCATTTTGACACTTACCTTCGTCTTCAAACTTTAATTAGATCATGTTCTTTTCTTCAGAAAGATAAAAAATAAAACAAGAGGAGCCAGGATTCATAAAGCAAAGATCTTCATTGAACTGACTTCTCAAAAGGGACCATTTTTAAATAATTGAATTACCTTTGGGGTTATATTTGAAAATGTTTTAAGATATTTTTATAGTTCTATTTCCCTGCACCCTCTGTTCTTGCCATCTCTTTGTTTTACAGTTATGATTTGCTTCATTCTAGACCATTCTCTCTCTGTTCTGACCAAGCCATCTCTCCCTCTGTGCCCAGTGTAAGTGCTATTTCTTCCAGGAGGCCTATCCTGGGCTTAAGCCATCACAAATACTTTTCTGGAGAACTATTTATTATGTTTTAAACAAAGGTTGCCAACTGGGGGTAACGGTTTGGGGAGGAAAGCACATAAGAATCTTAACTGTAATTTTAAAAGGATGTCATAATATATTTTGAAATAAAGGGAAAAAGGCTATTAATATAGATTTAGGGATATGAAAAAGAAACAATCTTTTCAAGAGAACAGAAGGTAACCTCTCTTGTAGCCCACCTAGAGATTCTCCAGGTGCAGCACTTTTTGCTTAATTCAGAAAAACTAGCATGGAGTTTACACCACACTCAGCACTTAATATGTAATACTCAACATGGGTAAAGTTCTTAACAGTTTACAAAGGGCTCACACACAGTTCTCAGTCTGTATTCTGACCTCATAGGCGGGATCAGAATTATCATCTCTATCTTAGGTAAAATAGCTTGAGTGTCAGAGAAATTAAACCTAAGAAATGACACGAGTAGTAAGAGGGAGACCCGGAATAGGATCTCTATTGAGTTTGCTTTCTTTTGCTATTGAATAGAATCAGAATATGCCATCCCCAAAATATGCCACTTTGACTTAAGGATTCTTTTGAACTGAAGGCAATTAAGAAAACAGCAGACATAGGAGGATTTCTCTCTCCTCCCCTTTTCTGCCTCAAAGCAAGCATAAATTTCCCTTTGTGAAAGTGGACCCTCTCTCCTTTCCCATCCCAGGAAGAGAACATGACTGATCACTGGAGAAAACACTGATTTAAGTCTGCATAACAAACCTTATAAATAACCCTTATTTTCCATTACTTTCTTCCATATATTTACCTTCCCACAATTTACTGCCCTACAAGTCCACATCCCTTTTCCTTTGTCTTGACACTTCTGTGCAATTTGTCATCCTTTGTTAAAATGGTACATAAGCTCCCAGACCTAACCACTTTGGGGGGTTTTCACTTCTTTTCTGTGAGGCTCCTCATGTGCATAGGATATAAACCCGTTCTGCGAACAGATAATTCCCAGGACCTGTTAATTCCCAGTACCCAGACTAAGGGAATAACCTAAGAGGGCAGAGGAGACGTTTTCCCTTCCTTACATTACCATCTGGAATTTCTCACATCTGGGATCTCCAAATTTCTTGAGAGTTCATTTCCCCTAACCTTTTCATGGTGTTCAGTACAATTTATGGTGAGTGAGTGGGCGGGTGGATGGATGGATGGGTGGGATGGATTTGCTACAAGAGATATTTAAGTTTAACATGTAGGTGTTACAGAATTGAAAATACAGTGATAAATATTACGGCTTCCCCAATACCTTGTTAATATTCTCTAAATTAAGAAATCTATAGAAACCCTAAAGCTATTTAGATGTTAATCATGATTATTAACTTGATACAGCTGGAAAGATTAAGAGCTAGATTTTGTTCAAGTTCACAAATCATTGGACACATTCATTATTGTTCAATGAACAGTAAGTGTTCATTCCTCCTCTTCTCAATACACAGGTGAGCATGCTTATTTGCCCTTTAAACAGACTCCTCAAAGAAAACTAACAAGGTCTGTGATAAAAATATTCAAACAATCAGTAAACTAGTCATCAGTTATTTTTTCTTTTTAATATAGAATTCCTTTACATGAAAGGAAAATACGGGACCAAGGAGCTGGGCCAAGAAGGTCTATACACAATAGAATTATCTGACATTTTTGCAGGTGAAAATGGAATATCTGTGCAAATCTTCCATGAGAATTTAGAAACAGTTGATTCATCTGGTGGCTTTGCCTCCAGATCACTGTATCACTGAAACTGAAGTATTTCAAGTCAATCAAAGCTGACTCCTCCTCTCTTAGTTGAGACTAAGAAAACTAGATTCCTTGTCAGCTCTTGCTAATGAAGACAAAATAAACCACACTTGCTCTTAATCACTGGCATGGGAACTACACTGCTAGGGGAAAACAGCACGTGGTTCCAAGGTCTCTTCAAATGCATAAGGACACAACATATGTTGGTTGAAAGTTTGGAAGCAGGGAAATTTTAAGATTTTTCAAAGTAAAATTTCCAAATAAATTCTGTTTCTTCCATACATTTCCAGCTCCATGAAGAATTTCATACTTGATTATTGAGGGTCTCCTATGTGCCAGGAGCTTTCAAGAGCATTATTTTATTTTCCCTCAGTTATTACAATAACCTCAGACTCTTGCCACAGCACTGCACTGTTTGCACTACCAGTGATTGGCAGAAAAAGTGCAGGCATATTTTTAAAAATTAAAAACCTTTAGGAGGGCTCTGTAGGTTTTTTTATTGTCTTATTTGATGGGTGTGTTCCATAAAGGAAAAAGCAGAATCTCATAATTTTTAAAATATGCAAATTATCTTTATTAGAACAATTGGTGCAGATGGAAATACTGTCAAAATAAATCCTTTAGCCCCTAAAGGGGAGCATGTATTTATCAATTTCCCTGCTTTTATTTCATGCTCATTATTTCAGGCTGGATGAATCATAGAAATCTCATGATAATTATTTTGAAGTCAGATAAAGAAATTTATGCAAGTTCCCTAGTGTTACAAATCCCTAAGTTTTCTCTCTAAATATTTTAAAGATTTAACATTAATGTTTAGAAAGGTTTTTTGAATGTCATATTTAAGTACTTTCTCCCCGAAGACTACATCATCCTTTTACTAATTAACCAATGTGACGGCTTCTGGCCAAAATAAACTCTTTAGCAAAATTACACTTGCGTGTTTACCATGGTGCAGTTATTTAAACATTTGGATGCCAGGAAATGGAGTTTTAAAACACAGTTAAGTAAATATTTTTTAACATTGTCCAGTGGCTCCGTTAACTTGATTTACAAAAATATTAGAAATTTCTGTGGCAGACTTCATTTCTAAAAGACTATTCTACCAATTTCTTAGGAATAGCTCTTATTGTGGATCATCTTAATTTTGTTCAGCTCTGAAGAAATTTAAAATCGACCTAAATAATGAATACACAACTATTTCCTCAGGATACGGATTGCACAGCTGAACTCCAGATACTACATTGGGAGTAAGGATAGTTGAGTTTGAACAGAAACTTTTAGTCACAGTTGAGATTTTTGGACATGACTGGGCAAGGATTCCCATTTTACAGAGCTCTTTGAGGCATCGACTCCATAAGCCAGGTGAAAACTCTTCATATATAGACATCCAAAAATTATTTGCTTTTACTGGGACGAGAGCATCTGCAGTTGTGACTGAGCCAATAAAATTCAGCTGGAGCAACAGGCAAACTACAAGTTGAAATTCATTCTTCAGCTTTTGCCCTTGAGTTGGGAGTTCTGCTTTGTCTCAGAATAAATCAGAGCCCATTCACTCCAAAGCAGTTACTGACCCCAGTGCCTGCCATGCCTGGCCCTGGAGCCCCTCTGTGGGCTGGTGTAGCCATATGCTCACCGAACCCCCCATTACTAACTGCCCTCCACCCCCAGCCCATTCTAGCTTCTCCAAGTCTCCAAGAAAACACAATCTTTCTCACCTGTATTTTCAGATTGGTTCACTTATATAAAAGTACTTATCTTCCATAAGCTTTTACAGCTGATTCCCCAGATAACATTTTTCAGTATGATCGCAAAGAAAAAAAAATGGTACCGTAATATAATCACTTATTAAATGGTAAAGTTCATTACCAAGTCACACATACACACAGAGATGATAAAACTATTTTTTTTCTATATCAAACCCAAAATGCCTAAAACAGCATGTTGAAGGATGTCTCACTGACCATCTACCTCAGAGCCATATAGGGTGCTTCTAACAGATTTCTCTGGAGGACTCAGTAACTTGTGAGCCATTAAAACTCCCATGGAAATGTTACCAATGCTTGCTTCTGAGCACAGTGATATGCATTCAGTCAGTACCTGATTGCATTTGGATTTACTAAGGAACCAACATATGTCACTGCGGTATGATGCTTCTCCCTTGCATTTCTTCTCTTCATCCACAGAACACCCACTGTTGCTTTTCAGCCCACCCTTACCCTTTGAGCCACTTTGCCCAAGCCCAAAGCACGTTGTGAGCACCATGTAGTTGGGGATTGGGGTAATGCTTGGAAAGTCAGTCTTGAGCTACTTGGTTCTTTGTTCCTCAAGCCTCACCTCATTCTGCATCTGAACCTTAATTCTGGAGGGTAGTGACAGGGAAGAGATGACAATTACTCATAAGAGTAGTGCCAGATTTCTATGTAAGAGGGCAGAGACAAGCAAGATTCTTGGTGAGAAATTTCAGGCTAATGTTCCTCAAACACCTTACATGTTTTGAGTAGTGTGAATGAGCACATTTATTTCCACTGTTATTTCACCAAAAATACCATCACCACATGTCCTGTAAGCAAAAATGAATACTTTAGGACCTCTGAGGTAAATACTGAAAAAGCAAAGTGTAAGAGTATACTGATCCAAGAGCCAAGGTATTTAAGATGAGATTAATTAATAAAGTATCATTGATCTCTCAGCTGATTTGGCAAATTTCTCTGTAACATTGCTGGGTCTATGTGGCTCTTTCAGCTTGGTTAGCAATTCCGGGTAAATAACCACCAGTCAAGTCTTTGAGCTTCCTTCCTTCAAGATCAGATATCATGAACTAAATAATGAGCATTTGTGCTTTCTGAAGTCCTTGGATGGGCTTCACAAATTATGTACAGTAGTGTCCTCTTTATCTGTGGGGGATGTGTTCCAAGACCCCCAGTGGATGCCTGAAACTGTGGATAGTACTAAACCCTATATATACACTCTGTGTGTGTGTGTGTGTGTGTGTGATAAAATATAATTTCTAAATTGGGCTTAGTAAGAGATTAACAATAACCAATAATAAAATAGAACAATTACAACAATGTAATGTCATAAAAGCTATGTGAATGTGTTCCCTCTCAAAATGTCTCATTGACCTGCATTCACCCTTCTTCTTGTGATGATGGGAAATGCAAAATGCCTGAGTGATGAGTGAGGTGAGGTCAGTGACACAGGCACGGTGACACAGCATTAGGCTTCTGTTGACCTTCTGATGCTACGTCAGAAGGACGATCATCTGCTTCCGGACTGTGGTTAACCACGGGTAACTGAAACCACAGAAAGCAGAACCACAGATGGGGAGTGAGGGTGTCCTCTGCTGAGACCTGGATGGTCTCTCTATAAAAGCAACAGCCAAGACTGAGCTGATAACAACAGATGAAGTTATAAACTTGGTACGGCAACACTGAAGGACTAAGATCACATTTGCATTGAGTCTCTAAATTCTTTTTTTTTTTTTTTAAAGATTTTATTTATTTATTTGACAGAGAAAGATCACAAGTAGACAGAGAGGCAGGCAGAGAGAGAGAGAGAGAGGGAAGCAGGCTCCCTGCTGAGCAGAGAGCCCGATGCGGGACTCGATCCCAGGACCCTGAGATCATGACCTGAGCCGAAGGCAGCGGCTTAACCCACTGAGCCACCCAGGCGCCCCGAGTCTCTAAATTCTTATGCATTTGTTTATTCCTTCATCTGGAAGTTCTGAACTGAGTTTCATTTTGAGAAAATTGCCCATTTTGAGCATGAGCAGAAAGGATACCATCCAAGTAGAGATGGCACAAGGGAAAAATCACTGCAAAGAACTCAGACATTTTATTTTCTATCTCTATGAAAAGTATAATACAGAAACAAATGTAGATACAAAATACATGGGATGTCATACTTTTTTGACAAATCTGTTAGGACCCTATCCCTATTTGGGAGCTGACATTACAGCTCCTTCTCTATTTCTGTTCTGTTCCTGGCCCCCTAGCTTGCTGCCTTCCCAGCCATGACCTTGGTCCAGTTCTCCACACTGGCTGTGCTATTTCCTATGCTGATTTGGCTCAGGACACTCTTTCCCCTAGACCATTTCAGGAATGACTCTCTCACCCAGAACCCATGTCACTATCACCATTTTAGAACTGTTTCTAGCATATTCACCAGGAAAGTCATTGTATTCAGCATAATAATATTTATGAAGAGCAGATTAAAACATGGAGTAAGAAATATAAGGAGAGGATCAAACAGATAAACGGAGATTCTGAACACATACTTTCACAGAGATTCTAGATGTCATACACATAATTCATGATGATTTAGGGAGATTACTTTTATTCTTGAATTCTTAATCTACATAAAATCACTCACTACCTCAGATGCATGGAAAGATTAATTATAAAGATACGAATGCCCCTGGGTGGCCAGGTGCTTCATTTTCTTCCGAACAGAACTAAAAATACGACAGAGTTGTTACAAGACATAGGACACTAATGAGATAAATCATGGTCACTGATTGTCATTTCTTTCTTTAATCCTTGTAAATTGCTACATAAAAACATATACTCCGGGAAAATGGAACCTGCCATCCTGGCAAAGAGTTGGCAATCCCAAAGGGTCCCTGACAGCAGAAAGTAAAGAAACTCTGTTTTGTGGGGAGTCCCTGAAAACCCACTGGCTGAGAGATAATAGACCGTGGTGTCCCCCAAGGAACTAAAATTTTGGAGACCATGCAGGTGAATTTGGGATTCTATTCCCACTCTCTGGAAGCCAGGAGGAGCTGAGCGGACACTGCATGTCACCAGCTGTACCCCAGATCATCAGGAGGCAGTGTGGCAGAATCTTAAGAAAAGTAATTCATACCAGAATCGAGAACCAATCCAGACAGAGGTGCATTGGCCATTCTGGATTCTGGGATATGGGAGAGAGTAAAGCACAAGTTCTGGGGGCAGATTAACTCCAATTCTGATTCGCTACTTGCTAGCTAGCAAGTGACTTCTTGATACTCATTTTCATCATTTATAAAACAGAACTATTCACATCTCCTTCATTGGGGTGCTGTGTGATTTAAAGAAGATAATACATATGAAACCATTTTTGGCGCACTTTAATACTGTTTCTTACAACTAACCGTATGAACTTGGCAAATTATTAAACTCTGCACCTCCATCTGCTCATTGATAACATGACAATATCATAGTACCTGCCTCAAAGAGGTCTTAGGAGTATTAAATGAGATAATACATGTGAAGTCCTTCAAATCATTCCCAGTAAATGAGATCAGCTATTTTTAGTAATAGTAATGAATGTTAGATATTAATATTAGCAGTGAGCACTCAATAAATGAAAACTATAATCATTATGATTATCATTATCATTATTCAGAGACTATAAATAAATTAGAGAAACATTTATTATGGAATTTTCCACACTCATCAGATCTGCTTGTTGCAGAAAATAAAATTGATCTTCCTTTCTTTTCACCAGTTTCCTTCAGTCATAATGTGATAAAGTGTTTATAAATAGAAATCTCCAGGTCAGGCTATAGGGAGCATTTCTGAGGCTTCTTAGTGCTTAAACTTAAGCCAAGAAATGCACAAAGTGACTCCCCAGAATCTATCTGGGCTTTTCCACCAACAGAAAATATATTTATACAAATGTTGACACGTAACCATGTGTACAGGCATTCCTAATCAACTTGGTCAATTTCCACGGTCTTTGGCAGTTTGAAATAGCTAGATTCTAACGAGGCTGTCAAGGTAGTACATTAGATGCTTGCTATGCTATTTAAAGATCAAAGAGTTATAGGATCTTAAAGATAAAATAGATACCTTGGTGGTCATCTAATGCAGCTTCCCACCCAATGGAAGGCTCTTCATCCCCAAGAATTCCTACCAGTCCCTCCCTTTGGGGAGAGCTTGCTCAGGGACCACTGTTGGACAACTTAAGTCATTATAAAGTCTCTTCACATATTGAACTAAAGTTAGCTTCCCAGCATCTTCTACCCAACAATCTTATTTCTGTCTTCTGAATCTAAGAAATCAAATCAGGGCCCTCTTCTCCATGAAGACTGTTCATTGACTCTCCACAAACTTTAAAGCAGCTCTCATGCCTCCCCTTGGTTTTTTCATCTCTGTTTCTTCTAGCCATATTCTATCCAGTCTTATCTAGTATTATCATGAATAGTACAATGGGAATATTTCCTCCAGGGTGGACATCTGTTGTATTTGCCCATCTAGTGTCCATTTCCCTCTGCTTCTATTCATAGGGTTCCTCTTTTATACGGGAACTATTTCAAGTGTTTGGGATAGAAATAGTTCTAACTTACTGCTATTAAACCTCTTCAAACCAAGAATGGGCTCATGACCTAGATATGGCCACCCTATCCTGTCCACAGAGATTAGTTTAGGAATGTGATCTAAGACAAGTCAAGGGGAGCCCAGCTTAGGGCTCTGTTGGAACCAGTGGGGAAGGGGTTTTCATTGTGCTAGTTAGTTTAATGTAAGTCCTGGATGTTAAAGGTCTTGTATGTCACCATTTGGTAAGAACATGTTGTGGAATGACTACAACACACAGGAAACAAAAGTCAAGAGATTGAGAGAGGCAGATTTCTCCCTACAGTGAGCACTTGACGCCAACTAGGCTGTAAGCAGGTTTATCTCTGGCATTTGTAAGTGTGACAGGCGATGTATTTTTGGTTTTGGAGTTTTATTTATGTCATTTTCAACTTCAAACAAAACTGATTAACACACCTCCCTTACTTCTGTCATGGTAAGAAGGCAGACTGAGGCATGGGTCCAGTCTGCTCCCTTTATCCAGCCCCTAGCAGCTGCACAGCTCCCCCTATGAAATGAGGCCCCATGAGAAGTTGTTATCAGCTGTCTTACTCTGGGATCCCTTGTTGTAGGAAGAGAAACTGACATAACCAGCACAAACGATAAGGTGTATTAAAAGGATGCAATGTTGCAATCATAAGTGAAGGTGTCCTCCCTTTCAACTTCGGATCTGATTTATTTTGATGCAAGTACAACATATTAAGATTGCTATAAATATTGATTCCATCATCACTTGAATTAGTTGTTTCTGGCAGCTGTGTATCTTATGCCTACTATTATGAGTATGCCTTCTATGATTTACTAAACCACTAATATAAAAGCTAAATAAGACAAGGCCTCAGAGCCCATGGTCCACCACTGGAAATCTCAACAGGTTCACCTGCCTACTTGTTAATATCCTTTGGGTCTAGCTATCCAGCCAGCTGCAAAACTAATATTTCTCCAATCCAGCTCACATTTCACGATCTTCATCATAACCTATCTCAAAGGAGACTGTGAAAAACACTCTTCTTAAAAGAGAAAGTAATAAGCTGCTACACCTGGCCTCCACCATCCCCCACTACTTTCCAGTGGTAACTGCTACCAGAGACCTTGCGTTCTGGATGGCGATTGTCTGCCTTTCCAACGAGACCATGAGCTGCTTGAAGGAGCCAAGCTCAGTGTCGGTATTAACATATTGGTATTCCTGTTGTCCATTCACTTGTCACATGTTAGATTTTAATTTCTGTTGTCTATAAGCGACCCTATGGTATTCTGGCCTAGCAGCCCAAACTAAGTGAGACACCACTATTTGGCTTGCATAACCTCACGGGTTAAACATAGTTGCAATGAATTGGAATATACAGTCATATATGTGAGAATACCTCAACCAGCAAATTATTGAGCTTTTATAAAATATCCATTTAAATTCCAAATAACCCTGAGGAATGATAACATCACTGACCTTTTTTCTCTTGCAGATAAACTCAAGTTTGGAGATATTAAATAACAGCCTTTGAGCAGTGCCTCATCTGTAATGTCACCAGAATGTGATTCGAAGCCATTCTTCCCAGGGCTCATGGGACGACCCGGGGTTCTGAGATTTCAGGCCTTGATTTATAGCTCACCAGGGACCAACAGGTTAAATGCGTTTATTATTACCTATTTTTAAAGATATCTATATTGTGTGTGTGTGTGTGTGTGTGTTATTTTTATTAACCTATAACGTATTATTTGCCCCAGGGTACAGCTCTGTGAATCGTCAGGCTACACACTTCACAGCACTCACCATAGCACATACCCTCCCCAATATGTGTGTTTTTTAAACCCATGACATTGAACTGTATTTTCTCACTCGCTGTGTTTTCAGTAAAGTTTTTTTTTTTTTTAAGATTTTATTTATTTATTTGACAGACAGAGATCACAAGTAGGCAGAGAGGCAGGCAGAGAGAGAGGAGGAAGCAGGCTCCCTGCTGAGCAGAGAGCCCGATGCGGGGCTGGATCCCAGGACCCTGGGATCATGACCTGAGCCGAATGCAGAGGCTTTAACCCACTGAGCCACCCAGGCGCCCCTTCAGTAAAGTTTTTTAATAAACTTCAATGTTTGGATTCTCACTTTCAAGAGAGAAGCAGACCCTTTGTAACCGGAGGTGAAATTCATTACTGTGGTGCCTGAAGGATGTCGGCTTGGTCACGTGTTGAAAGGCGGTGCAGCTGCCTGCAATGAATCCCCAGCCACGGACATGGGAGCGAGATGGTGAAAGGGTCTGGTCCAAACAAATGGAACATCTGGCCGAAGAATTCTGATTTCCTCCTTCGGTTTTTCCCTCTCTCAAGTGCCATTGCGTAACCTCTGATGATCACTTATGATCCTTGGAAGTAAGGCCAAGCCATTGGTCATGCTGTCAATATTTCTTCTGCACTATCATTTTTATTGTGAAAGACATTATGAAGGAAAAAAAAAAGAAATAATAAAAATAAAAGCCCATTTCTTCCAGAAAGTTTGCAACTTACAATATTTGTAAGGGCAATTAGTGGACTCTAATAACTGGATGTTACTTCATTTCTTTAATAATTAATCAAGTAGTAAATGAACCTATTATAAAGGATAATTATTTAATGAAAATATTAGTAAAAATTTCCTAAAAGCAGAAGGCAGGCTCTTAAACTGTAGCTCATAGGATATGATTTTTCCACAGAAACTACTTTATAAACAAGCTAGCTGTGGGACGCCTGGGCAGCTCAGTCATTGGGCATCTGCCTTCAGCTTGGGTCCTGGTCCCGGGGTTCTGCGGTCGAGCCCCATGTCAGGCTCCCTTCCACCCCGCCTCGTGTTCTCTCTCTCTCTTTCTCTCTCTCTCTCTCTCGCTCACTCTGTCTCTCTGTCAAGTAAATAAAATCTTTAAAAATAACAAAAACAACAAGCTAGCTGCTAAAAAATAACACTTTCACCCTGAGAAAACAGTCCATCAACTGCCATTTTTTTAAGGGCCATTTTTCTCCTCTTCCTCTTTGGGGTTCCTGCTTTCCCCCTCTGTTTCAGTACTTCTCAAACCACTGCTACAGAAATTGATAGTAAACATAGGGCCTTATGACGGGCTCTGTCTCCAAGCATTAGATTCCGGGCCTGAGAATTTCCTCTCGCAACTCTGTCATCCTCAGTGCGGGGAAGGGGCTGGTTGGTTCTAACTCTCACAGGAATTCATGGGGCTCTCAGTTGCCCCCAAAAAGTGATTTAAGGGCTTCCTTCATCATCACATCCCAGAAGCAAATTAATAATGGTGTTCCAAATCAATTGTAGTTTTTGGACTCAGTGTGGTCTTTGTCCTTTGGAATCACTGTCAACCAAGAGCCCCCAAAAGACAGGCCCAAACTCAGATGCGGGAGAGAAGGTGAAGGCCAGAGGTTCCCTGAGCCTAGTGCCTCGCTATGCTCTTTGCTTAAGAGCTTCATTCTTGGCTTGCTCTTCTTAGTCTGTTTTGTTCCCTGGATATATGTGGGGTATGAGGAGTTGTGTGACATGTGAGAACTTATGAGGCAGAGAAAAGGCTCAATGAACTATGGGAATACAGTGGTTAAAATATAAGATGATTGTGAAAAATAAGATGATTGTGAACACTTCGTGACAAAGGAAAGGGGACATCTGCTCAGTAGATAGAAGGGAAAGAAGATTCAATCCAAGTTGTAAAGACCTTGAGAACAAGAAGCAAGCCCATGGAGATAAGGAATAAGGCAAGCCCACAAGCTGTATGTGCCAAATGCCAAGGGGCCATACCAGGACCCCCAGGAGCAGAGCTGGTATAATGCCAGGCATCGCTCTTCCACTTTCTTAGCAACCCAAGACAATGAGAGAAAACTAAGAAGAGGTCTTCCAGTCAGAGCTCTGGATTACAAAGAAATAGAAACCCACTGAAACTAGACATAGCAGGACACAGCATCACAGAATCTAAGGTTAGGAAACAAAACACAACCCTGGCTTCTAGGGCCTATAAAGCCCAGCTGAGTGGAACTGCCATTTATCAGTGGTGGTGTAGCCTCTCCCCTCACTTCCCTGCATGTTGCCTCCCTCTCCCCTCTCTTCAGGACGCTTCCTCAGCTTACTCATCTGCTGCCCACTCTGAGTCCCTGGTTTCTGATACTGTCCTGCTTCAAAGCTCTCTTGACTGACAGAATGTTCTGTACAAATAGTTAAATTTTGAGTAAAAACAAAATGATTGAGATAGCTCATTGGTCCAAACAAGACAATTCACAGCTCGCTGTATGCTCGGGCTTCTTTCATAGCATATTCCTGGCTCGAGAAATGTGGGTATGTATGGTAGTTAAGGCAACTCATATGGTAGTTAAGGCAACTCCCAGAAGTCATGGGTGGGATGGTCCTCATGGCCCAAGGATGTCATGGTGTAAACCCAGAGAGATGAGAATAAAAGAGAAAGTATATACATTTTTTCAGTGAACATGTGTTGAGATCTTTATGTGCCAAGTACCCACTTGGGGCTTGGAACACAATCTGTAAAGGGCTTATCATCTAACAGAAGTAATAAGCTTACAAACACTCAGCTACAATACTATGGAATGGATGCTTTAATGGAGGTTTGTTTGAATCAATTGCTATGGAAAGATGGAGGAAAGAGAATTAATTCTTCCTAGGAGACTCGGGAAAAAAAATCTTCAAAGGAGCTATTATTACTGCCAGTCTACAGGATTTTTACAGGTAACTCTGTGTTATTTGATCTTCCTGAAAGTGCTGAGAAGAACATTGAGCAGATTATTTCCCTTAAATAAATGAGGAAACAGAGTACTACAAAAGTTCAATGAACTGACTAAGGCTACACACCCACTGTGGGGTAAATTCTAGATAGATCCTGAATCTTCCGACTCCTACTTCACTGGTTTTTCTATTTGTGATGTGTTAAATGCAGAGACAAAAGGATGACCTGGTTTCTTTGCCATCTATAGCCCTCAAACTGGACATACTATCACTATGATTTAAAGCTGCCTTGCATAAGTTCAATTTCCATCATTTACTTTGTAAAAATTCATGTATTTAGAACATATATCTTTCCAAGTCTTAATGGGAAACCAATGGCACACTCAATCTGATTTGGAAAGAATTTAATAAAGGGATTCTTTGCAGATGTGTAGGTGGGGTTCAAGGAAACCAACAGAGAGCAGTGTTTTTACACTGTCCCAGAACCGGCAATGGTAAGGATCCATTGTCACCATTACCACCCACCCTTAGGTTTGAAGGACAAAATGGTAGTGGAGTAATGGGAACCCAGATAGAGCAGCATGGAGAAGCCACACTGGCAGGAGCTGTGGCTTTCACAGGAAGACACAGTCCACCTCTGCCAACCACAACTTCATCCTCTTCAAGTTTTCAGAATTTCCACCAGTGCCTTCCATTGATCAAACCTACTAGAAGTCAGAGGGCTCGAGAACCCACTGATGAGATCCACAATGTGTCAGCTTTCCAGGACAAGAGCACATTAGAAAAGGCTGGAAAGTGAATCTGAGGAGACAAACCAGAAGCCTCACACATGAGGGCTCAAGAGAGATTTGATGTGGGCAGCCAGGTGTGGTTTTCAATCTGTTTCATTTCACTCTTTCCCACTCACACACACCCATGGGGACACACACACACACACACACATACACACACACACTATTCTCTTTTCTCCTTTTCCCCTTGCTATTTCCTTTTGTATTTTGGAAATCTGACTACTCAAGTCAGTGCCCTGGGTTTTCGGCCAGGAATCCATTCCCGGGCCATGGAGCCAAATCTACTTCATCCCCGTCTCTTGGTCATTTCAAGTCCTGAGCTGAACTTGAGGATGTATGCCTGCCAAGGTGATGAATGAGTTGCAATGGAAGCACTTCTATGATTCTGAGGTGTTCTAAACCTGGTCCTTTTCAGGACCTTTGCGGTGCAGTCTGAGTGGTTGATCTATGCGACCATTTTGAGGAAAAAAATTTTGCCTATCCTGACTGAGTGTTTCATGAGGTCTGACCAGATGAGCCAGTGACTCTGTTGTACCAGCTGAAATCAGTCTGCTCTCCTCTGTACCAGGAGGAGAGGGCTAAGGTGGGCCAACCTGGATGCAACAGATGAGTGCCTCACATCCACCAGAAGATTCTCTTAGAGGAGACTAGCTGGGAAACATTTTTTTAGTTTATGTAATCAGGGCTTCTAAAAGTTCATTTTTGTGGAAAAACAACTCCTTGGTTTGTTTGACCAGTAAATGAAGTTTGCCTTGATTTCCACTTTTGAAAAAAATTCATAAGCATGTGAATCATATTTGTAATCTTATTCAGTGATATTTTCCTCTCAGAGACTCAATAGAAAAGCCAATTTTATCATAAGGTAGAAAAATGAGAGTTAGAGGGAGTGAGAGGGGCTAGTATTTATTTTATACCGTAAAGGTGAATTTTACAAAAGTTGACATTTACACTAATAACTACATGCCCATTAAAGTAAACTAAAATCTGGGGCACCTGAGTTGCTCAGTTGGTTGAGTGACTGCCTTCAGCTCAGGTCATGATCCTGGAGTCCCAGGATCGAGTCCCACATTGGACTCCCTGCTTGAGAGGGAGTCTGCTTCTCCTGCTGACCTCTCTCATGCTCTCTCTCTCTCTCTCATTCTCTCTCAAATAATAGATAATAGATAAATAAAATCTTTAAAAATAAAAATAAAAAATAAAGTAAACCAAACTCTTATATTCAGATGGTGTTGAAACTATGTGTCCCAAATCAAGAGTGGGCAGTAAGATGCTTCTAGAGAATCATTTGTTGTGGTCCATTGTTCTGTGTCCCTCTCCTGTACCTTATGTTTGCTCAACGGAGCCCCATATACTGCTACTAGCCAATTATTCATCCATTGGGAGGCAACCCACTCATATAGGTCTCCATCATGAACTTTGGCCTAAAATACTTATAAATACCTTTTTAGTTTTCCTGCCCCAGGCAATAAGGAGGTCCCTTGTCTTTATCCTAAAGATACCACAAAGGAATACAGAGAGGACTCCAAGGGGATGTTAAGGTAAAAGTACAAACTATTTCATAATAGGGCAACCTTTTGCAGGAAAGGAGATTTTTAAGAGAAAGAAGGAAATTAGTTTTTTGAAAACAGCATGTCTGTTTTTTATCTTCCCCTCTGCTTTGCCTTTTCAATTCTTTTTTCTTGGCTGAAATTTTAGGGAGTTGGGAGGAAGTTTTGAGTAAGTTTCTAATGTGTCAATGGCAAAGCTAAGAGTCTTTACAAAATAATGGCTAGGCTCTAGTCTTATGATATCTGGTGTGTGAGGGTATGGATGTCAGGCCAGATATGAGCAAAGTCTTGAAGGAAGAAGTTCCCTCCTCTTCCATATCATCCATCTTCTGCTTCATTACTATGGCCAGAACACATCCTTGAGATACTTCTAGCCAACAATATCTCCTGGTCATAACCTTTGCATTTTTTGCATTTTCAAAACAACCAACCCGACTGACTTTAGTGCCCTCAGTGTCCAACCTGAGGAAGCTAGCTATTTCTTACAGATGTGAGCAGAGAACTAAGGGGTTAATAGGTACCTAATTCCAGGTAATGCAGTTGCATTTAATGGAACTTCTTGGAGACACTGCTCAAATGTACAGAAATCACTCTAATGATAGGGATCTGGAGAACTTTAGCATGTGGCCAGGCAATTGTGTTTTGGGTGGATGAGGCCTTTTGGAAGCCTTCAACTCTTGTCATCTTGGCCTAAATTATGCCTCTGTTGCACAGGAAGGACACTTTAAGTTTTACCACAGAACTGGTTGAGAGTTGGGGTCATAACCTCTAGGTCTCAGGCTCAAATACGGGAGAAGTTTGTAGTTCTTCAGCTTTGTTTGTTTGGTCTTTCAAATACACAAGCCAGATGGCACTCAGTACGATCCAGGATTAGTGGCACTGCTGCTTGATGACTAATGCAATTAAGTAAGTCTTGGTGCTGGCCCAGTACCACAATAACAAGTCCCATAGTGTCAAATGCTTTTGCCAGATGGATTGCTCAAACCTTTGGAAACATTCTCAAGCACACACACTTAATCACTGCAGGCCGAGTTCATGGAAAAATGACATGGTACTTGTGTGGGTGGAAGGTTCCTGTCACCTTCTTTGGGCAATCAATCCCATTGTCAGCTACCATAGCCAATACTGTCCTGATTTCCTCTCTTGTAGGCCAGTGGCATTTAAATATTAAAGACACAACGAATTTAGGATGTCTAATGATTTCTGTCCAAATACATTAAATTTTTCTAGAATAGGCCTGATGTCAAATATCCTGTCCCATTGCCCTTTTTTCAAGTACATTCTGTACTCATCAAATCAGGTCTCAATTTTTACTTACTTAAGTAGGTTATAGCACTTCCTCTATTCACCTTATTAAACAATTCAACTTACCAACCCAAAAGGGATGTATGTATTGAAAAGTAAATGAAGCCTTGTCAAAACCTGACTGAATCTATTGTTCATTTCATTTACCCCAATAAATCAACAGTCATTCAATTTCTCCTTCAGTCAATACTTAGCACATGCAAGGAACTCGAGAGAGAGAGATTTAGCCCGATGTGCTCTCTCTCCTTAGGGAGTTCATAGTTTAGTGGAAGAAGCAAAACTTGCCCTCGTGAATGATGTTGAACAAGAAGTATGGAGAAATAAGTGTGAGAAATGCATGGCACAGATTGTTACTGTTCTAGAAGTTCAGGAAGTAGGAAACAAGTACAGAAAGGCCAAGACAGAGAAGTCTTAGGGGGTGGCATCTGACTAAACCTCTAAGGTCTTGTCTGATTTGGACAGACACAGAAGAGCATCCATGGAAAACACGCAAGCAAAGCCAACTGCAGTAGGCCTGCACACCAAGACTAGGCTGAGGGAGTAGAGGGAGGGTGTGACTGATGAGATATGAGACCCGTTTCTCATCTAGAATACAGAAAGCATTAACACAGGCAGAAGTATTCAGATTTAATGGTGTCATCCCCAGGAAGCGAAAGAAAGGTTTTCAGGAAAAGCTTAATCTCAAGACCCTTAGGCTGGATTTCCATTATGATTTAAGAGGTAGTAAGGAGGCCTTAGACTTGGTGTCCATGAAATAGAAAGGGAAGGAGAGATGTGAATGATACTGAAAAAAAATCTATCAGGTCTAGACACAAGAATAAAGGGGAAGGTAGATGGTCACAGGTTCTAAACCCAGCCTACGGTGATCACTGAATAAATCCAATTACACCTAATTGAGAGAACACGGATGCCACTGACAGGAGATTTCAGAAGGGCTTCTTTTGTGGAAAGGAGATAAACTGGGTTTTGAATTCATTGACTATGAAATGATAAAGGGAAATCCAAATGAAAATATCTTTCAGATAATCAGAGGTACACTGATCTCAGGGGAGGTCCTAAAGAGTCACCTGCAAGAATGTGATACTGAAGCCATGTTAATGGCTGACCACCCGCAGGGGGAGAGGCTATAGCAAGAGAAGCAGAGAGGCCCAGAGAAAAGCTTTACTGCTGTTATCCCTTCAGTTTGATGAGTCGTTAGGTTCTGCCCATAGGACTGAGGTCTGCCCAGGTCCAAGACGTTAGAATAACAGAGCTGTGTACATAAGCCCACCATACTCGATCAAATGGCATTCCATTATTGAAACCCCGGGAGAGAGCTGTTTTTTAAAAATGCATTGACTTCTGCTAAATAAAAAAAATAAGTTTCAACCGCTCAGCCTGAAGCACTAAGTAAACCAACCGTAAACATGATGTGGGGCATAATTCGTGTCTTTTACCAATGCTGTTTCTCATCTGACCTAGACTGTCACACAACTACCCTGCTAAATTGCACAGTCGTTATTATCCTGATTCTTGGATGAGAAAACCAAAGACCACAGAAACTTTGTATCTTTATCCAGATCAAATAGTAAATAGCAGAAACATGACTGTTACCAAGGTTTTCTGATTCCAGATGTTGTGCTCTTTGTGCTATGTGATGAGAAGTGTTGTTCAACAGCAATGCAGAAAAGATGGGACCTCTTCCAAAAAAGCCAAATGAACAAATTCCTGCCAGACTAGATCTCCGGGAGGAATCTTCAAGGGAAGCAGGCTGCTAACTCCTCTGTACTTCCTATGTCCCACAGCGCACACGCACCTGCTTCTCCATACCCACATACCCAAGCTTCCTTGAAAGACCTGGCAAGGTCTGGAGTTGAATTATAGTCCGTTGCAGGTGCACAGGTGTGGGGTACATGGGGAGTATTTATGCTGCTATATAGTCATACTTATAGTCATACTTATAGTCATACTTCATAAACAGAAGTGCTTCTCCGTTTACAAACTCTTGACTCAAAACCATCCGTACAGATGAAGGAAACTCCCTTTCAGAGCCAAAGCCCACCATCCCCGCTCTTCACCAACAGATGGCACCATGACTGTGCACAGACATTTAAGCCTCAACTAAAGTTTGTTAGTGTGCAGCCAAAATCATAAACTCAAGGCAGGTAAAGTAAATTCATGAAGTGAGACCAGTATAAGACAACAGGGGAATAAAACTTGTGACCAACCAAGTAGCAGGTGCTCAGTCAAAAGAGGGCAGCCAAATTTCAGCTGTGGCCAAGTGATACCATGAGGGGTTGGGAGGCCCACGGTTATAAGATTCTCTGATTTTTCAAGACGGTGTGAAAATTCTGATTTTTATGTGAAATGCCCTGGCTTTCAATTTTGCAGCTAATTCACATTTTGTAAAATCAGTGTGTAGGCTAAACACACCCCACATCTGTGGGCCAGATTGTATTGCTGTTTTCCGAGTTAGTTTATTAACATTATTAACTCTGTCATGTTCCAAAGCGCAAAGCTTTTGGAGAGGAATGAAATGATAAGAAGAGTGCCAAAAAAAATCCCAAAGTCTGAACTAACACCACCAACACACACCATTCCTTAGAGAAAATCAACTTTACATAAATAGGATGCATAAACTGATTCAAAAGTAATGCTTTGGACTCATGAACGAATGGGTTTATGCACAGCTTTTAAGAACCTTATGTGTTCATCAGGACAGAAGCAGCAGCAACAAACATTTCTATCGCTATTCTCCCAACATTTTTATAAAAGTAACATGGCTCTGCGATCCAGGGAGATTGAAAGTCTCTGGGAGTTAAAGAAAAAAAAAAAAATCAAACATGAGTTTTGAAGGCAAGAGGGGCTGCTGGAAAGACATTGTGGTATGGCGAAAAAGCCATGTGGGCTCTGGAGTCAGAAGACTTTAATCTTAGCTCTGTTATTAACACATGCCTGACCTTGGGGAAGTTTGGTAACATTTATATAGTTCAATTTCATTTTCTATAGAGTAGGAGTTAATGATTACTTTCATCACAACACTGTTGTAGTCATTATAATAATGTAGCAGAGCTTACAAATTGCAAAGCTGAAATAAATTTTTAAATGTCACCATTAAAATGATAATGAAGGAGAAGAGGAGGATGTGGAGAGGAAAGAGAAAACATACCAGACAGAGTGCACAAAGCAGCAATCATTTGTACTCTCTCCTCTGGCACTTTTGAGACTGCAAGAGAATACAGACTTCTCTGGAGGCTTGTTAGAAGGGACTCTAATTCCAAAATTATGTGAGCACAGGGAGATAGCTGCATCCCACCAAGGCACTTGAAGCAAAGCTATCCTCAAGGCTGGGACACTATGAATCCTGGGTTGTGGATGCACACATGTGTGTCACACTTGCAAGCAGAAAGATGCAAGAGATAAGAGGAGGCCAACTCCCATTACCTTCAGAGACAGTTCCATGCTAGGATACGGGTAGTAAGTGAGGGAATAATAGAGAAGTAGACAGCATGGTGCCACACCTCCATCATTTTATTTAAATTGATACTCATATCAATTTATAATAAGCATTTGATACCATAAACGTCTAGATCTTCTTAGCCAATTTGCTTAACTTAGAGAGACTTTATGGGAGACCTCCACTCTAGCCATGGTGAATAATGGATTAGACTTATCCTCTCACCATAAACAACAAGGAAACTAAACCAAATATGTGAGGGAACAGTTTGGAGATATTAGACACCAGGCAACACAGGACTGTGACTTCTCATGGAAAGGAAATTCATGAGGTGAACCCAGGGGTCATCCCAGCTATCCGTTTCAAGGCCTTTTTGGATCATGAATCATGTGAAGTGAGATCCCCAGTTGTGTGGCAATCTTAATTTATTTGAGGAGACAGAGCTTGAAGTTGGAAAAGACTGAATTGGCTGGAACTCGTGAGGCAGAGTACTGCAGAGGGTGGGGGACAGGACATGGAGAAAGAGTGCCAGAAACCTTTATAAGGATTGATAATCATGCTAAATGAAAACAGTCTACACATTCCAATTAAAAGGTAGAGATTGTCCAACTGGATAAAAATGAAGGACCCAACTCTATGCTGCTTATAAGAAATGTGCTTTATGTATAAAAACACAAATAGGTTGGAATAAAAAGATGAAAACAACATGTATCATGCTAATACTACAAATAAATAAGAAAAAATATAAGCTGGAGTTTCTAGATTAATGTCAGGCACAATAGATTTCACAGCAAATATCATCAGAGATAAAAAGGTTAGTTCATAATGATAAAGGTTAATTAATCAAGAGAACATAACAATCCTAAATGTTTGTACAACTAATAACAGATCTTCCAAATACATGGGCCAAAACTGATAGAACTAAAAAGGAGAAAAAAAGATAATCTGCAATTAAAATTGAGAGTTCAACAGTCCCTTCTCCATAACTGATCAAACAAGTTGACATAAAATCAGTAAAGATAGAGAAAAGTTGAACAGTTCTATCAACCAAATTGACCTAATTGACATTTACAGAACAGTCTCCTGAACAACAGCAGGATGGATACTCATTCTTCTCAAGTACACACAGAATATTGACAAAGACAGACTATATTCCAGTTACATAACAGAAGTCTCAAAAAATGTAACAGTGTGCAAGTCATACAAAGTTCTCTGACCAAAATTAAATTAAAAATTCATAACAGAAAGTTATCTAGAAAAATTTCAAATATTTAGAAACTCAAAGAAGAAACAAAAAAGTAAATTATAAAGTATTTTAAAATTAGTGAAAGTGAAAACATGCCATCCCATACTTGTGGGATTGCAACTAAAGCAGTACTAGAAAGCAATCAGAAGGATAGGGGGTTCTTGTGAACTACCTTATAGTAATAAATACCATGCCAAAAAAATTGATAATGGAGATTAATTGGACAAATTCCTTGAAATAGAAAATGTACCAAAATACATAAACACACACACACAATAGATAATGCAAATAGCTCTAGATCTCTAAAGAAATTTAAATTGTATTTTAAAACTTTCCCATGAAGAAAACTCCAAGGCCAGAGTCCTCACTGGGGAATCCTAGCAAACATTAAGAAAGAAAGAATACCAATTCTACCCAAACTCTTCCAAGAAACTGAAGATGAGCAACTACTTCTTAGTTCGTTCTCTGAGGCTCGAATTACTATGACAGACACTTCAAGGAGAAGAAAAGACCCATACATACATGACCAATTCATTTTTTGACAGCGTGCCAAAGTAATTCAGTGGAGAAAGACATTTTAAACAAATGGTGCTAGAAAATCTGGACACCAAGTGAAAAAACAGATTCAACTCTTATTTCATACCATATACAGAAATACGAACAGGACTCAAATTGGATCATAGTCCTAAATATAAAAGTATATAACTTCTAGAGAAAAACATTGGAGAAAATCCTAGTGACATTGGGATGGACAAAATGATAAATCGTACTCTGTCAGTTAAAAATTTCTTTGAAAAATACCTTAAAGAAAATAAAAGACAAGCAACAAAGTAGGAGAAATATTTGCAAAACACATCTCTAAAAAATGACTTGGATCCAGAATATATAAAGAACCCTTACAACTAAATAATAAAAAGAAGTAACCCCTTAAAAAAAAACAGGAAATGTTATTTTTTAAAATTTATTTATTTATTTTTAGACAGAGAGAGAGAGAGAGAGAGAGAGCAGAGGGAGAGACAAACACAGAGAATCTCAAGCAGACTCCCTACTGAGTGCAGAACCCTACTTGGGGCTTGATTTCACAACCCTGAGATCATGACCTGAGCTGAAATCAAGAGTTAGCCACCTAACTGACTGAGCCACCCAAATACTCCCCAAAACAGGAAAAATTTTAAACAGGCACTTCACTGAGGAGATGTTAGTAAATAAGCACTTAAAAAGATACTTGGCTTTGCAATGTCTGGGTGGGTGGCTCAGTTGGTTAAGCATCTGACTCTTGATTTCAGCTCAGGTCATGATGCCCAGGTTGTGAGACTGAGCCTTGCTTCGGGCTCCGTGCTGGGTGTGGAGCCTGCTTGGGATCCTCTATTTCCTTCTGATTCTCCCTCTGTATCCACCTCCCGCACCCCCAAAAAAGATACTCAACATCATCAGTCATGGGGGCACTGCAAACTAAGACCACAAGGAGACACCATTACATATTTACAGGAATGGCTAAAATTCCGGGGGTGATGTTTTAGAACAAATGAATTTTTCACAAATTTCTGGTAAGAACACAAAATTGTATAGTCAACTTAGAAAACAGTTTAGCAGTTCTTCTTCTTCCTTTCTAATTATTTATTTTTAAATAAATAACCCAACATGGGGCTTAGCTCATGATCCGAAAAGCAAGGGGCCCCCACTCCACCAGTCTGAGCCAGGCAAGCACCCCCAGTTTGGCAGGTCTTTAGAAAGTTAGACATACCATCTGATCGAGGAATCCCATTCCAAGGCATTTATCTAAGAGAAATAAAAAAATATGTTCCAGAAAGATATATGCAACTATTTATAGCTGCTTAAAAGAGAGGTTATTCAGAGGTACATCAGCGGGTAAGTGGATAAACAAATCGTGGTATGTTTATACAATGGAATACTGCTCAGCAATAAAAAGAAACGAACTACTGATATACGTGACAGGAATGAAACTCAAATGCATGTTGGTAAGTGAAAGAAACCAATCTAGAAAGGCTTCATACTGGATGCTTCTAATTATGTGATAGTCTGGGAAAGGCAAATCAGATCAGGTCAACCATTCCAGCGAGGAAGGGGACTGACTCTAGAGGCACAGGGAATGTTAGCAAATGACACGAGAAGTCTATATTTTAGTTGTCATGATGGTTATAGGACTACACAGTCCTTTGACAAAATGTATTGAACTGCAGCACACTGGAAAAGGGTGAATGTTACCATTTGTAAATTACATCAAAATATCGTGGCTTTAAAAAAAAAACTTATGGAAAGAAAGTGGTTAGTACATTGAGTAATCCGTGCAGGACAGGAGCTGATCAGGCTCATAGAGTCACCGGATCTTTATCATGGCATCTGTGCTTGGACCTCTCACCTTGTACTTGAACAAGTCCAGACACTCCTACTAAGCAAGGTCCCCATTTAAACTTAAATTGGCTAACTTAAATCCCACACTTGGGAGTGACATCCTGAAATGTATTGTCTGCTGATACTTGGTCTTTCTCACCCATTCCAGGAAATGAAACAGCTGCAAGTCTTAAGTGACAGGGAAAACACTAGAAACAATAGCAGGTTCTTTTTACCTAAAACAAAACAAAGCCACACCACAAAGAGATACCTCCAGGCACTTACTAGAGTCCCCTCCAGCTCTAGCGACTCCACTGGTACTGGCTCACAGCCCTTGTGGGTGAGGATAGAAAATGGCAAAACAATAGTTTGTGTGATTCCATTTATTTTTTTTAAGATTTAAAAAAAAAAAAATTTGTTTGAGAGAGAGAGAGAGAAAGCTCAAGCAGGGGGAGCAGCAGGCTCCCCAAGGAGCAGGGAGCCTGATGCGGGGCTCGACCCCAGGACACCGAGACTATGACCTGAGCCTAAGGCAGACACTTAACTGACTGAGCCACCCAGGTGCCCCTGGTGGTTCCATTTAAATGAAATTCCTTCATAGGGGATCTTAATCTATAGCGACCAAAGGTGGATCAGTGGTTTCCTAGGGTTGGGTGTGTAGAGGGGTGATCGGACTGAAAGGGCCACAAGGGAACTTTCTGGGGTGCTGAAATGTCATTGATTGTAGCGGTGGACACATGGGTGAATACGATTGTCAAAACTCATTGAACTCTACACCTAAATGGATGTATTTTATTACATACAAATTACATTACAATAATATTGTGTTTTCTGGAAAAGATTTTTAGTGGCTTCTGTCTCCTGCAGTAAAATGGAACAGATACACCCTGCTGATGAAAGCAAATAAAAACATAGGTTCAAATATGAACCTAATGTAAGCATTAAATATAATGCTTACATTGTTTTGATTACGGAAGTGTTACTCATAGCCAAGTCTTATAGATTATCATTGCTCTTTCTTTCCCATGCATTTAAAAATTGTTTATTTGGTTTTTTTGGCTTGGGGTTTGTGGAAATAAACAAATACCAGCCAAATGAGAACAAGCAAAGGCTATTTATTTAGAGGTCGCTATGCAAAGGAGTCAGTTCACAGTGACTCGCGTCTGGGCAGAAACTGGAAGGCAGGCAGAGAAATGAGAAAGTTTCACGGTGGAAAAAAGCGACAGTTTCGGATGGGCCCTGACTGGAGGCTACTGGTGTGGGAAACTGCAGGTGGGCTAACCAGAAGTGGGGGACACCTGTGACTGGTCACGGGGCACATATTTGGCACTCTCTGGCTAGCCCAAACCAGAAGCAGGAACAAAAACTAGAGAAGCTGTCAGTTATTAATCAAGTCCTGCCTGTTTGGGTCTGATTGGGCCAGGGCTTCTGAGCTGCCCTCCTGAACCAGCTGTGGGAGATAGTGGTCTGACTTTCTATAAGACTGACTTATAGGGAGCAAACCAGCTTCCAGAGCTGGTTAACTGTAGTTCACGGGTTAGTTTCCTGGGTTGACTTCTGCAGACTGTGGGTCAGAGTTCTATTTTTATATCTGGTCTGGCCGTTGTCTGTTTGTATATTCAATTTCTCAAGTTTCTATGACCTTATCCTTAACTGAAGCCCCAAATCATCATCAAACAGTTAAATCTCTTTTCAGGTACTCTACCGTTTCAACTTCCATAATGAACACTACATGGAATCTTTTAGTCTGCCTTTTTAAAATTCATTTTTTAAAGCTGTGATACTGTCATGTAACACTGTGGAAGTTTAAGGTGGATACACGTTGATTTGACACATTTACATGCTGCAGTATGATTAACCCCTTAGCATTCACTGGCCCCTTGGCCACATTGTTATTGTTTCTTTTAGTAATCACATCTTAATGTGATAATCTCGATCACATCGTTATTATTTCTTTCTCTGTGGTAAGAACGATTAAGATCTAGTCTCCACAACTTCGAAGTTTATAATACAATATTGTCAACTATAGTCATATGCTGTGTATGAGACCTCCAGGATTTACTTATCTGCTAGTTGCACGATTGTACCACAACATGTCCCTCGTTCCCCCAAACTGTAGGTAATCACCATTCTACTCTGTTTTGTGAGTTGGCTTTTTTATATTCCAGAAACAGGTGAGATCATATGGTATTTGTCATCTAAACTTGCCATCCAAGCTGGCTACACCTGGGATGTTGGAATTAACATTTCTTGTCCTCCCAGAGACTCGTTTTTCTTCTTTCCTGTATTGGATTTCCTCATTCTTGTATTCCAGGCCCTCCTCTCTCTCAGTTCATTCCCTTATTTTGGTGGTACATGTTAATTTCTTGGGAAAAATCATGTGAGGGGTAAAATCTAGGGGGACTTAGAACATCCAAAACTCTCTTAAGCCTAACCTCATATATAAATGGTAACTTGGAAAGGTAAAAATTCGCTATTAGAGAAAATTTTTCTGGGGCACCTGGGTGGCTCAGTCGATTAAGTGTCTGCCTGACGCTCAGGTCATGATCCCAGGATCCTGGGATAGAGCCCTGCGTCAGGCTCCCTGCTCAGTAGAGAGTCTGCTTTTCCCTTGCCCTCTGTGATCTCCCTTGCTTTCATTCTCTCTCAAATAATAAAATGTTTAAAATAAAAAAAAGAAAGAAAAAAATTTTCTTCAAAAAAATGTTCCTGCAGGAATTTAATCCACTGTCTTTTCACTTTCGATGCTGCCATCATTATGGTTCCTCATGCTTTTTAAGGTTTGTTTATTTATTTGAGAGAGAGAGAGAGAGAGAGTGCGCACATGCGATAGGGGGAGGCGCTTAGGAAGAGGGAGAGAAGGAATCCCAATGGACTCCTTGTTGAATGCAGAGTGTGATGTAGAGCTTGGAGGGGTGGGGGGGAGGTGCTCAAATCTACAACCCTAGGATCACAACCCCTGCTGAAAAACCTGAAACAGGAGTCAGATATTTAACTGAGTCACCCAGGCACCCTCATGCTCATTCTTTATATGTGTAAGGACTTATTTAGCCAGAGCGATTCCATCTTGGATTAAACAGTCACTTTATTGTTATTCAGTAAAACTTAAACTGTCCCTGTCCCTCCTCACCCCCCAGAGGACTTACTTAAAAGCAAGTCCTGGAAGCCAGTCCCAGGTAACAAAGCCCAAATACAAGGGTGGGTCAGGCCAGGTGGAGATATCCAACCAGTGGGGGCGCATACTGTCTCCTTAGCTACCAAGGAGTATGGGCCCCGCCTTTTGGGTGCCTTTTGGGCGCCAATTCTGACCAAGGTGATAGGCTAGTTCAAATGTCTACTATAGGGTAAATTGTAATTCAATTGACCACCCGTGTGTGACCTAGCATGACCGTGCAGCTTTCTCTGTGTGTTACAATCTCATTGGCCACCTGTGTGTGGCCAGGCTCAACCACATGGCCTTTGCTCTATAAAAGCTAGTCTGTAAGGCAGAGAGGGGTTGCCTCCTTTTAAGAGACTGCCCGGGCTGGTCGGTTTGATTCTTGATGCTTGGCACAAAATAAAGCTTTGCTTGACTTTCGCTTTGTATCAGTCTCAGCTCCTTTGATCACGGACCCATTATTGGGGGACCTAAAAATATGCAACCAATTTTGTTCTTCTGTAGAAACTTCGGGGATCTCTTTTTGCCCCTAACATTCTAGATGTTCACAATGATGCATCATGGCATTGAGGCTTTTTGATCAATGGTGCTAGGCATTTGGTGGGCCCTTTTAGTCTGGAAGCTGTTGGAAGTTATCTTGATTTATCTGCTTGTTTAATCCCTCCCCTCTATATTCCTTGTTCTAAATCTAGAATTCCTTCTTCAGGATATTTATTTCAGGGATTATTTCTTTAATTTTGTTATATTTTCTCCTTTTAAAAAAATGATTTTTTGAAGTTTTTTAAAAATCTATTTAAGTGATCTCTACACCCAATATGGGGCTCAAACTCATGACCCCAAGATCAAGAGTTGGAGACTCTATCCCCCTTTTTTTTAATCTCTTGGTCTTTTTGTTCTTTTTTGCATTAGATTTCCTCAAATTTGTTTTCCACCCATTTGACAGAGGCCTTTTTTTTTTCCATTTCTGCTACTCACACAATCCCTCTGTTTTTTAATTCTATCTTTGCATCCAGATGTCCATGGTTATAGACAAATCAGAAACATTTAGAGGAGTTTTGTGATGTAAATTAGGTTGCTTCCTGGTGTTCCCTCACAGCCAGTTAAAGAATTAACCTTCTGGCCTACCAACAGTCAGTTTCTGCTCTTTTATCTGCCTTGCAATTTCCAAAAGTTTGTTAATATTGTCTCTGTTCCTGTTCTCTTTGTCCTTGTGGTTTTATGCCTTAACAAAAATATTTTTGCTAGCATTTGATTGGGGTTTTAAGAGAGAGAGCGGAAGTAAATACATGTGTTTAAGCTTCCTTCTTTACCAAGAAGTACTGACCAAGACAACGTTACCATTCCCCTCAGCTTGACTGAACTGTATACAGACTTCTTCCTGGCTCTGGACCTCTGACCTGCTTAGAGCATTTACTTTAGAAACTTTGCCATCATAAATTCTTTCCCTTTCCATTTGAGATGTAAATCTTCTCCTAGCATTTGGCCACACCCAAGAATGTCTTTCTGAAGGACCTGAAAACCATTCCTTTGAAATGTAATCCCTAAGAAATACTGGCGCCTATATTCCAGTTTTTGTGAGAGGAGCCTAATAGCGGACCTAATCGCATGACCAACCACCCCACTAACATCCTCTAGGACTTGTTCACTAGCGCACCCCAGTGTTTAAAAATTCTCCCTGCCTTTTGTTTCAATAGAGTTAAATTCCATCTCACTCTCCTATTAGTATTAAAGTCTTTCTAGACTGCTTAACTCACTTTGGTACAATTTTTCTTTTACAGTAAACATGCCTTTTTATTTTCAAAAATTATCTGGATCAGTCACTGATAAAAGCAAATATTGTATCTGGAAATGTGCTTCTGATACATTGTCCAACTCAGTAAAGGTTTCTTGAGCACTTGTACATTGTGCTTGTATTACGCCAGGCACTGAAGATACCAGAAAGGAAAGCAATAAATGGAGGAAAAGGGCAACCACATCCAAAAGCATCCATTACAGTCATTGAGTTTGATTTGTTTACTTATAACTGAGACAAAGACTGGCTTTGTGATCTCAGACAAATTCACTCTCTTCTCTGTCCCTCTGTCTTATTTTGAAAAATAGCGGTATTGGCCTACACGGTTTCTAAATTTCCTGTTTGATTCTTGGATTCTGAGGAGAGTTTGAAGTAATTCAACAACTTGTTTTGGGCAATAAAATTAGTCAAATGGTTTTTAAATTGTTCCTTTAGCCACAGTTTATTTAAATACGTTACTAGCTTATTTTAAATAGTAGTAGAATTGGATAGGGATGCTATGGGATTCAGCTAAGCACAGCTGAGTTCTCAGAGATGTACTTACAAATCAGTACTTCAGCCCTATCCGAAATCCTAGCGATTTTCCCCCCCTATTTGCAGGATATCGTTTCAAGGTCCAAAAAATATCTCCAGAGAGTATTACATTTTGGAGCTTGCCAGAAGTTCTTCTATAAAAACTCCAGCAAAGGAAAGAAAACAAGCCATCAGCAATCCCGGTGACAGGGATTTATCGAGCAGTCCAGAGTGCTCAACTCAGGGCCTAACGGCTGTCAGGGCCATAAACGCAGCTGAGTCATCATTCAGATGGACCTCCAGGCCCAGTGTGTGTAAAGACCTTCCTCACTTCGCACTGCTAACAAGTGAAGATGGATAACACCCGGAGACTCTGAGCCTTGCGGGGTGAGGGGGCATGGGGCGGTGGCTTGGCACAGCAAAATGCAAACACACTGATCACTTCACTCCAACTCCTGGCCAAGTTTAGCTCAAAAGTGGTGCTGAGGTTGGGGAGAAGCAGAGGGAATCCATAGTCAGACAGAATTGAGTTAGATTCCTGATTGCTTCCCATGTACGAGCTGGAGGACTGGGGGCAGGTTTCCTTAAGCACTTTGGGTCTCCGATAGGTACCCGATTATGTGATGTGCTTAGCACAGCACCGGGCATGTAAAATGCACTTAGTGAATATTAGCTAAAATTTTTTTAAAATTTATTTTTATTTTTTTATTTATTTCTTCGCAGAGAGAGACACAAGAGAGGGAACACAGCTGAGGAGTGGGAGAGCAGGGAGCCTGATGCAGGGCTCGATCCCAGGATCCCAGGATCACAACCTGAGCTGAAAGCAGATGCTTAACGACTGAGCCACCCAGGCGCCCCTAATAGCTGAAATTTTTAATAGTAGAAGCTAATATTAGAGGAAGCAATGGTAGTTTAGTTTACCTTATATGCACTGTAGGGGATCAAAGTATGCTCCCCCAAAACAGGCCACTGTAGCTTAAGAATTATTTCTGAGCTGAAGACACATAAGAAACAGCAGATGCAGAAAGAATTCTCTGACCTTCCCCTTTCCGCCTAAAAGTAGGACCAAAATCTCCCATGAGAAAAGTGCCTTCCCTATACGAGGAAGGGCAGAATGACTCTGACCAGCCCAGACATGGAATCTACATAGCAAACCTTACTACACACAGCCCTTTTCTTCCATTAGTTTCCTTATATAGATATATCTTCCCACAGTTTGCCACTCCTAGATGCCTTGGTCTTGTCACTTTTACATATTTATCATTCTTTGTTAAGATGTTATATAAGTCCCAAGCTTCAGTTACTCATCACTAGTCTCTCCCATATGTATGTGCACTACACGAGTTAATAAATTCTGTTTTTCTTGTTAATCTGACTTTTGTCGGTTTAATTTCAAGAGCCCCAGTCATAGAACCTAAGAGGGAAGAGGAAAAGACTTTTTTCCTCTTCTCCTATGGATGTACATACGTGATAACTGTGTATATCTGCAGGGATACTGATCTCATCTATTGACTCAGGAAGGCTTTATGGAGGAGGCCACAAATCACAGGACAGGTGGCTTATCAGAAAAGGAGGAAATGAGAAATCTGAGGGAATCCTCAGGCAAGAGTGGGATGAACATCCAAAGTTGTATTTGAGATCCAGTCTCTCTCAAGTGGGGTTTCTCACCTGAACCACATAACACAGAAAATGATCTGAGTGACTATTTACTCAGCATTTCCAAGAGTGTTGTTATAGATAGAAAGTGGTTCAATGGTCTTTAGGAATCATTTAAAAAACAAAAAAAAAAAAAAAAGAAAGAAAAAACTATACTGCAAACTTTCAATGCAGCTATTAAAAAAGATGAAGTGGGAAAAAAAAAAGATGAAGTGGGCTTGTATGTAACATGGAAGCATATCCATGATTTACTGGGGAATATGAAAGGGAATGTCTTGAATAGTTAGCATAGAACATCCCATTTTACTTTTAAAAATCCTATGTACAAATACTTAAAATGAAAACAAATCCTGGAAGAATCTACATCAAATTGGGGAAGAGACCAGCCTTGGACAATGAGGTTTGAGTGAAAGCAACAGGTGAGCAAGGATAAATTTTTACACTTTATTTTTACTCCTCAAATGTCTTCAATGAGCATTTACTTCTTTTGCAATGGAGAACATTTTTTCCTCGAATTCCCAGTTGATATATGACTGAAAACACTAAGATATGAAAACTTACCAGGCATACAGTAGTGAGGGAACAAAGTGGTGGAAATAAATGGATGAGTGATTACAGGCGTTTGGAGAGGAGCTGAGTAATCAGAAAGCATGCAGGCTGAACTGTGAAAGGCTGGCAGTGGTCCAGAGACAGGCTGGAGCTGGATGGGTCATCCGGGAGGAGGACTTGAATGATCTGGAAGATTGCCTCTCATTGCACGCAGGGAGTAGCCATCTGCCTCCGTAACTACATGCCCTGGAAGAGGAGGTAGGATTGAGGTCACCAGGGCCCTCACATCAGTAACTGGATCAGAGCATCCCAAATATCAGTCGTTCTCGTAGCTTCTTCATGATGGTTACCATACCTTCACAGTAACTCTCCAAGCATTTCTTTCTAAAATCTAAATAAATGTGGCTCCATTTTGAGCAACGACACCCGTGAAGTGAGTTTCTATGTTAGTTCTATTTCCTACTTCACACCATTTATTAAAATAATTTTAATGCATTTATCTATATGCCATCTAAAATTGTTGGAACATATTTTGGGAAATACCAAATTATGATACATATTTGATATGTTATATTACGTTATTATCATTGAAGTCATGCTACTTAGAAGAGGAAGGCGGCACGGGGAGGGGACCTGGGTGGCTCAGTCGGTTGAGCCTCCAAGTCTTGATCTGACCTCAGGTCATGATCTCGGAGTTGTGAGATAAAGCCCCACGTTGGGCTCTGTGCTGAGGGTGAAGCCTGCTTAAGATTCTCTCTCTCCCTCTCCCTCTGACCCTCCTGAACCCTGGCTTGTGCATGCTCTCTTTCGATTTCAGTCTCTCTCTAAAAAGAAGGAGGAGGAGGAAGGCAGGGGTATCAGGTATTCAAACAGAAAGTATCTGTATTTAAAACAATGCTGAGGGCGCCTGGGTGGCTCAGTGGGTTAAGCCGCTGCCTTCGGCTCAGGTCATGATCTCAGGGTCCTGGGATCGAGTCCCGCATCGGGAGCTCTGCTCAGCAGGGAGCCTGCTTCTCTCTCTCTCTCTGCCTGCCTCTCTGCCTACTTGTGATCTCTGTCTGTCAAATAAATAAATAAAATAAAAATTAAAAAAAAAAAAAACAATGCTGAAAACTGGAAAAATAATCATTAATCTGCAGACTGAGTACACCATAGTCTTCATGTGTATTAGTTAAAGTCCCATCAGGGAAGAGGAAGGAGAGTACTTGGAATAGGTCTTTATTACAGGAATTAGATCTGACAAAACTGTAGGAGGAGCTGAGAGGTAAAGGTCTGGTGAGGAGAGTTGGAGGTTCAGGGAGAATCCCCTAACCAGCCCTCTCAAAGCATCGGTGTGGATGGACAATTGGAGCTTGCCACGACCCAGGAAGCCAGGCATGCCCAGCTAATGGAAAGGAATGTCAGCGGAGAGCTGGTGGTGAGGTCTGCTGTCTCTATATCCAGTGGGGGGGCCAGGGTTGCTGTTGGTTAGCATGGCCAGTGGGGGTGGGGGGGAGCTGAACTCAGAGCAGGGAAATATAAAGCAACTGGTGGTAACTGGCGTCTCAGCATCTGTTTCTCCCAGAACATGCTTCATTCAAGTTTCTTTTTTTGACTAACTCAAACTCAGAACCACACAAGAAAGGGGATTCTGGGAAACAGAGTTCCAGCTAAGACATGCTGACACAGTCATGTCATACAGCCAGCATACCATGAGAAGAACATGTAAGGCTAAGGAACAGGAAACTGGAAGTTCAGAGTCAAGGCAAGAGTGGGGACCAGAAGTGTCACCCTAATGCTGTGGTTAAGATAATGAACATAAATCTGGGGTCATAGTGAGTTACCTGCTAAGGGGATGTTTGGCTCATTCTTTGGGCTAGCATGAGCTTAAAAAAGACAGACATCCAGATGTTGTTAGACCTGAACACAACACAAGCAGCTGAAGCCAACTGGTCCCACTCCTCCTCTGTGTGCATTTATGTTCAAACATGGCCCTGCGGGGCTGTGAGTTTGTAACCTCGATGCACATGCACAAGGAACAGCTTAGGTCATCTGGCCACTCATCTGACAGGTTTTCATTGAGCACTTACATGCCAAACACTGTTTCAGAAGCAGACAATAGAGTAGTGGACTCAGTAGATCAAATCTCTGTTCTGCTGAGAAGCTGCAGAGGACAGGAATTGGCTAATATATGTATCCATTCTATGTAGGGTGGAGATGAGAGCTCTGAAGTAAGAGCAGGGTACAGGTCTAGAGGCTGGGGATGCTCTTTTTAGATCAGGTGGTCAGGGAAGCCTCCCTGGGGAGGATGTTGATGAAGGATGGAGTCCTGCAGCTCTCCAGAGGGAAGACTTCCAGACACAGAAACAGCACATGAGAGGAGATGCTTCTGATGTCAGAGGAAGCACAGAGTCAAGGCGGCAGCAAGGGCCAGGAGGAGAGTGGTAGGAGATGAGGTCTGAGGCCAAGGAAGTCTTTGAATTTCATCTCATTCGAAGCAGAAGTGCCCTGATGGCTGGAGCAGCCAAGTGACCTGCTCTGAATATGAGGGAAATGGAGCAGCTCTTCCCCAGTCAGAACTGACTGGAGTTTTGTGGACAGCTTATACCTGAATAAATAAGGAGAGCTAGAGAAGAAAATATGAGTGGTAATTGAACTATCAACTGAAGGAAAGCACTGAAGCATTGAAACAGATCATTTTTCTCATGATAGATAATTTTGTTTTAAAACTATGCCTGTCATTAGCCAAGGGTCTTAGCTGTCTGCAACTTGGCGTCTGGCTTTAGTGTGGGTCCACTCCTTGTCTAGAGGCTAGGCCCTAAAATAGGGCCTGAGACGCCTGGGCAGTGGCATCACGTCAGCTTCCTGCCCCAGTCTCTCCCCGTGGTAAAAGCAGGTGAAGGGAGGGATTGTTCCCTGTGACAGGGGGTCTAACTGGAGACTAAGAAAGGCAATGATGGAAGAAATGTGCTAAGTCAGAAGAGGACTTAGCATAGGGAACAGGTTGTGTGAGAGTAATTTCAACTTTAACTTCTATGTCATGGCCGAATGCCAGTCCTCATGGTCATAAAATATTAGAGCCAGAACAAAACAGTTTAGAGAACTTCAAGTCCTATAAACGATCAAACTGTGCTGAGGAGCCCTAGGATTCCACAGAGGTAACTCAGGGACAATTTGGAGAGGGGATGTGAGGGAAAGCCAGTGGGTCTCCTCCAGCCTGACCTCTATCCCACTATTCCCATCTAGGTTAAAATAAATGTTTATCTAAGATTATTCTTGAAGGAAGAGTTTGCAGCTAAAAAAATAAAAGTTTTGAAAATCACGATCAAATCCAGTAAAATTATCTCATCGTGGAAATGAAAAAAAAAAAAGGTTCAGAGATTAATTACAGTTGTTCTGGACAGCCCTTCTCAAACCTGGCCTCATAATCTCTTACTGCCTAGCAGCAATGTTATTTAATGAGCACTTACTATGTGCCAGGCACCTGACTGAATTTTTACAATCTTTATCTCATTAGCCCTCCAAAAAAACCCTATGAAGTAGGTATTAATGATCCTATTAATGAGAAAATTGAGTTTAGTGAAGTTAAGTAGTATTTTAATGTTCCACAGCTAAAGAGTGGCAAAGACAAGATATGAACCTGGGGCCAACCAATCTGACACCCAAGCTGAAACTCATAAATATTACGCTATCCTTAAACCAAACCAAACCAAACTACCAGCCATGGTGATTCTCATTATCATCCAAAGAAATTTGTTAAAATGTTTAGAAGAGCCATAGAGGCTAATATAACATTTAGAGAGCTTTTAATATCTTATTGAATATTCTTTATGTAGTGTCCGCTATAGGCAGAGCACTCTTAAAGGGGATTTACAAATATTAACTCACTTACTATTTCTAATAGATCTAAGAGGGTGTTTCTATCAATAGCCCTAACTTGTAGATGAGAAAAACCAAGGCACAGAAAAATGAAATAATTTGTTCCTTACTGGTAGAGGAGGGATACGAACCTATCAAATGCTACACACAAAACGAAATAATTCAGGAGACAGTCTCCTTTCCAACCTGTGCACTCTGCAGTCCATACTTCTAGGTCACCATGGAAGAGAAAAAAGCAACAGGCTGTACGCGCCAGAGCCAGACGTGCTGGCTTTGCTTCGTCTCACACCCCATTGGCTGGGAACCCAGTCACATGACCGCCATTAACTACACGCGAAACCCGGAAATGCAACAGGCGCCGGGAGAAGTAAGAGGAGAAAGCCTGTTTTCGTCTAGCAATTCCTTCTGCTACGGGGAGAGACACAGTAAGTGATACAAAGATACTCACTTGGCGGGGGGGGGGGGGGGGGGGGGGGGGGGGGGGGGGCAGTTTCTATATTTACTGTTTTGTTTTGCTTTTTTAATTATACATCTAGGAGGGCTAAATGAATGTAGGTGGTGAGTTCCTTTGGCAAAGCATTTTTTAAAAAAAGATTTTATTTATTTATTTATTTGTCAGAGAGAGAGAGAGAGCACAAGCAGGCAGAGTGGCAGGCAGAGGCAGAGAGAGAAGCAGGCTCCCCGCTGAAAAAGGAGCCCAATGTGGGGCTCGATTCCAGGACTCTGGGATCAGGAACTGAGCCAAAGGCAGTGGCTTAACCGACTGAGCCACCCAGGTGTCCTGCAAATAGCATTTTTTGAGTGACTTCGTGCCCCCGGACAATTCACAGAATCGACTGCTTCGTGCCTGCGCCATAGTTTGGCAGTGTGGGAAAGCAGTGAGCCTCGCCTTCCTTTTCCTCGCCCTGTGCTGTGTATGCCCGTATTCCTTCCCTCTCAGGCCCCCTTTTCCTTCACTCGCTTATTTTGTTCGCCTCTAAACCGATCTAGGCGTGAAGCCGGGCAGGGCCCCCTCACTTAGGTGGCTCTGGAGCGCAAGAGAAGGAAGCTGTTCGCCGGGGCAGAGAAAGCTGGGGACATATCCGTGCCCCGCTTCCCTCGGCCCCAACACCTGCTAGCTCCAGTTAACCCAGGACAGCCTTGCTGCTCTGAACCTCACTTTCCCCGCTGGGTACTTCCGGTTTCCACCAGATATTCTCCCTGAGAACATCCTTGAGGAAAGTCCTAGCGCATGTGGAGAGATAGGAGCTATTTCCGGGGCCTGGGGGGATGAAATCAGGGCTACTTGGGGTAAGGGGCGGCTCCGCCTCAAAAGGTGGCAGAACAAGGTGGTGACTCAAGGATAAGCAGGCCACAGAGAACAAGCATTGACCCTTCCCCAGGGTACACAAATGCCCCAAAGCCACTAAAGCATGCAGGCAGCTGGGCTGAGCAGGGAGTGAGGGTCTTAGGAGAACACAGTGGGGCAGGCATCATGCACTCCCACCCTTTGGGGACCAGGGAAGCACCTGGAGATCCCCTCTGGCCGCTGGACACACGGGTGAACCAGGGAACCCTGGCCCAGTCCATCCCCAACAGCTGCCTTATAGGAATTTGAGGCCATGGCTGCTGAAATACCAATTTTTCTTTTTTTTTTTCCTTGTTTAAATTTAATGAACATATAGGGTACTATAGATTTCAGAGGTATAACACCCAGTGTTCATTACCATCCCATGCCCTCCTTAATGCTCATCAGCCAGTTACCCCCATCCCCCACCCACCTCCCCTCCAGCAACCCTCAGTTTGTTTCCCATAATTAAGAGTCTCTTTAGGGGGGCGCCTGGGTGGCTTAGTGGGTTAAAGCCTCTGCCTTCAGCTCAGGTCATGATTTCAGGGTCCTCGGTTAAAGCCTCTGCCTTCATCTCAGGTCATGATCTCAGGGTCCTGGGATCGGGCTTTCTGCTCAGCAGGGAGCCTGCTTCCCTTCCTCTCTCTCTGCCTGCCTCTCTGCCTACTTGTGATCTCTGTCAAATGAATAAATTTTAAAAAATCTTAAAAAAAAAAAAGTCTCAGGGTTTGTCTCCCTGTGTTATCATCTTATTTTTCCTTCCCATGAAATCACAGGATATTTTTCTTTGACTTATTTCACTTAGCATAATACCCTCTAGTTGCATCTGTGTCATTGCAAATGGCAAGATTTCATTCTTTTTGCAGAATACCCATTTTTCAAAAGATATGGGAAATCAGGACTTTCTGTGACTCTTCATTCTAAATTGTTGGTATCTGTTGTAAACCATTTAAAAAAACACTACAAGTTAAACAAAACATGTGCACAGACTGACCCCAGGCAGACTGTGTGGCTGGGGATAGGTCCACGAGATCTGTCTTTGTCCAACAGGGAGATGCTGGGGACGCTGTCCTGGTGATTTTCGGACATTCCGTGTTTGTAGCCCTGGAGGAGCAAGGACCTGGACTCAGAGAACAGGAAGCAATAAAGATGGAAGACTGAATGGTGCGGGTTAACCGGCAGGAGCACTTTCCAGCAGGATATAGTAGTTCTCATTCTTCCTGATGACCACGCTCCGAGTGGCAATCTCAGCTGCACAGAATGACATGCCCCTGTGTAGGCCTCAGTTTCAGGACCCCCACCCTGGTGCCTCGGCTCCCTGGTGTGGTTGAGCTGGCTCAGCCCCACAGCGGTCAGTGGAGGTGCACCTGCCTGGAGACTCCAGGGGTGTTAAATTTATGATCATTGGATTGAACTGAAAACACATACAAAGCTTGATGTTTCTATAGATCCCATGGCGAGACCTTTGAAAGCCAAAGAATCTTCTGGCGAAGTGGATGAACCATGCCTTCCCTCCCTTAAGCCCTCCTAATTTCTTATACTCATTCAGAATGTGAGAAACTGGCTTTCTGGAATTGAGGCTCACGTGAACCTCAAAACAGGAAAGTGGGGGATACGTTTGGATGCTACTTCAAGGGTGGGAATGCCCCTCACCCATAACTCTGGGATCAGCGGGGAGGGGCAGGGCGAGAAGGTCGGGAACCATATGCAAGTAAAGAGACAAGATTTTGAGAAAAAAATAATTGTATATGTAAAACTACTCATTATTTAAAAGCATGACTTAATTATTTAAAATGATCAAATTTATGTAATTATTAAAATATATTAAATTGCAATTATGTTTTAATGTATATATAACATAATGAACTCATTAATGTATCAATTTTATGGTCATTAAAATTATTTTTAAGTTTTTAACAACAGAAAACAAACTATAAATATGATAAACAATAAATTTCGCTTGTAATAATAAATATATACCATGTTGAGAAGAAGGAAACAGAATTGGAAGTGAAATAAGAATGAAAGACAAGATGTTCTGGAAGAAAGGACCAAAATAACTATTGACAATCGGAAAACTACTTTTCCAAGCTGTTGAGACCACTGACCAGCTATTGAACTCCAGGAAGCCATTAAATCTCTTTCGTCCCAGCTTCTTTACCTATAAAAATGTGAATTAGACAGCCAACCCTATCCATCTACCTTACATCTACCCCATATACTGTTCAAAGGCCTCATGAGATTTTTGGAAATCATTAGAAAATTATAAAGTGCTATAAAACAATAAAATAGTTATGAAAATAGATGTAAATGACAAAAGCATAGACCAGACAAAAAGTAGGTGGAGAGTGCACAAAGAATGGAGGAGTTGGAGGAGTGGTTGTTGTTTCTACCTGCATGGGTGTGGCCAACAGAACAAATATTCTCCTGCTCTCTTTCCCCTTTGAAATTCAAATCAGGTCTTTGTTATCTCTTGAATTGGCCTTATTTCCATTGTCAGGGTTTACATTTTAAATAAAGGCTTGCTCTGACATGGATTTTGTGAAGTGCAATATGTGAAGAAATTTTGAGATTTACATTGGCTGGACCACGAATTCCTGGTCCCTGAAAATTCCTTGTCCTTGAGCTTTTTTTCTTTTTTTTTTTTTTAAGACTTTATTTATCTGATGGAGAGAGAAATCGCAAGTAGGCAAAGAGGCAGGCAGAGAGAGAGAGGGGAAAGCAGGCTCCCTGCTGAGCAGAGAGCCCGTTGCGGGGCTCCATCCCAGGACCCTGAGATCAGACCTGAGCCCAAGGCAGAGGCTTAACCCACTGAGCCACCCAGGCACCCCCTCGACCTTTTTTTTTTTTTTTTTTTAATCAGAATTGTTTTCTTCTGATCATAAGTGCTTCAACATTAGATTTGGGACCAGCATTGTGTTTATTTATTCCAGGTCATATTTTTTATAGCCTTAGTGTATGGACAATGGTTCCAAGGAAAGATTGGGTGAAGCTATGAGCTGAACTTGAGGGTAGACAAGAGTTCCTTGACCATGGGTTGCTCTTGTGTAGTGATTCTCTCAAACAGATTTCCTTTTGTCACTTCTTATGGTTCTCCAATAACTTAATGAAATCTGAATTCCTTTTTTATCGAAAACCATCCCCTTGATAATCTTGCTGTAATCCCTTTTCCAGTAGTCCCCTAATAAGCCTAGGATGATACAGGACAATGCAGTGTAGCAGGCTTAAAGAGCGAACAGTCCAGATTGTTTGCAGAGGGTGGAGGGTGCTGGTGGGGAGCGGTCTCCAGGAAAAAACAATAATCAAATTATATATCATCTGATATGCTTAAGCATAAAAAAGTTGGTTGACAAATAATCTGATGGGGGAAAATGAAGTCTTAGTATAAAGAAAGCAAACCAATGAAAACTACTGGAAAACAAAACATTTTGCAAGAATGAAAACAACAGTAGATTGCTTGGGTTTTGCAATGAGTATTATTTACAAGAACATACTAATGTCAGTACCTTTACTGATTTTAGCTAACAATGGGATACAACTATTGGGAGGATGTCAAGAAGGGACATGGGGATAGGGAATATAGGAGCATGAAATCTTCATCTAGCAGAGCAGAAAATCAATATATAATGTCCAAGTTTTTTTTTTTTAATAGTTCCATAAACATCCTACTTAGAACTCTAGCAACAAATATCATTCCCTTTAGTATACCAATTATATAGGTCTGTCTGCATGTTCTAGATGCTCAGGTTAAGTATGTCTTGCTCTTCCAAGAAGCATTTATAGCTCATTGTCAATCCCCAATGCACAATATACACATTTGTTAAGGTTCATAATTATAGATAATAGATGGGAATCTGTCTTTTAAATCTTTTCTTGAAATTTTTGAAATTTTTTTTATCAACTTCTTACAGGATGAAATTAGATGATTGTAATTTTTTACCTTACCATGATAGGGCTGACAGAGAAAGCATCCCAAGGTCACATGTCCACATTGCCACTTCCTGGTTGTCCACTACACTCACATTAGTGCTCACCTGTCTATTCTGTGAGGCTCAGTTCAGTTCAGTATCTTGAAAACTACTTTCAAGTAGTTGAAATGAGTGGGGGTCATGGTCATACACACCCCCACTGCCATGTGTGGAACTTTCCTCAGACATGATGCGTCTGACATGAACTTGATGATGTCAGTGACAACTCATATATAATGTGAGTTATTTAATTACTTTTAATATAAAAATTAAATGCAAACAATTTTGTATTTAATTAAAAAATTAAATTAATAATTAAAGATATATGCTTACCCTTTATTCTAGTGAGTGGTGTGTTGTCCTCCCTTCCCCTCAGGGTCCCAAGGTAAGTCCTTAAAGGGCTCACCTCAATGTACTCACTTTTCAGCCTTTCCAAAAATGGCTCTGAGGCACAAAGGAGAGAGCGTGGGCCATCATGCACTCCAAGGGAAAGGGGAGCTTTGCCATTGCAAAACAGGTAAGATATTCCCTTGAGTTCTTTTGTTCATCTTCACGTTTTATGTACATTTTGCTTTTCAATTAAGAACATTATACCTTTGCAGATTTAATCAAACACATTTGTATCAAAGTCAGGTAATAATACTCAACTAATGAATGAATCACTGAACATTATATTGAAAACTAATGATGTACTATAACTTGGCTAATTGAATTTAAATTTAAAAAGAAAAAAAAAGGTAAATCTGACAAAAAGTTGTAGTTCTGGCAGAGGTCTGTGTTCAGGTTGTTGTTCAAGTATCTTGAATTTTTGAAGCTCATTAGCAGGAAAAAGGAGTAACGCTGACATGAATTTATCACTGAGGAAAGCTGGTTATTGACCGAAGTATTCATCCACATGGTCCCTAGGAGCCTCTAGCTTCCCAGCAATATTAACAAGTACCCTAAGCTTCCGGGTAATAACTTTTAAAAGCTACTCTTTTTTCATTATAGAATAACCATGGGTAGCCTTGAACTTTGATCAGGAGCTTACTGCTTGTAATATGTCAGCAATTAAAAAAAAGTGTAGAATATATAGTAAAGGGGGTGCAAAGGAGGGTGCAGATTTATAGGAGAAAGCTGCTAATTGGAATACAAACCTTTTCTTTAAGACATGGACATAAATAATGCAAAGCAGAAGCTTAAAATTTCATAAATGAAGTGTGGATCCAGAGCTGTGGGATGTCGAGCAGGAGGGAGGAGTGGAAGTAGAGCCAAGGCATTATAATCTTGAAGGAGGAGGCGTTGCAGGTGTCCTGGGGACAGGACTAAGAAATCTAGAAATGGGCAGAAAGGGAAGAAACTGTACAACCAGAGGGCCACAGCGATGATTTCTGAAAGGGTTGACTATACTTATTTTTAATGGGTAGTTTAGTCATTTATTTATATATTTTCAATCCATGTTAGTTCCCATAATTGACTATATATGATATTGTAAAAACATTTATATATTCATCACAATGTCTGCTTATTCTTCAAATATACATGCAGCCACAAATGTAATTTTAAAACATGATGCAAAAACTTGGAAATGCTAGTTGCTAGTTCTTAGGAGTCCTACTTTATACATATTGTTTGAATTAGACTTCTTTTTTATAGGAGCAAGGAAAATTAAATAGTAGTAAGTGGTTTATAACAAAAAACAGTGGTCCCTGCCTTGCCCCTCCACCTCCCACACCACTGGTTCTGATTTCCAGAGGAGATGACTTGAAATTCTTCAACTGGTTTGTTTGATATTGACCTCTAGATTTCTAAATAATATGCTTGTGTGAGTTTTTTAAAAGTTGGACATTACGTATTGATTTTCTGTTATGCTAAATGAAGATTTAGTGCTTGTATATTCCCGTCCCCCATGTCTCTTGCCATCTTCCTAATACTTACGTACCATTTTTAGTTAGATCAATAAAGGTATTGACATTATTATCTTCATATACATACTATTCACTGTAAAACCGAAGCAGTCTACTATTATTATGTTTTCTTACTTGCAAAATGTTTTGTTTTCCTGGGCTTACAATGGCCTTGTCCATTTTTCCCTTTATAGTTTTCTATATGTGGAAAGCTTGATCTTCTCCTATTAAGTTGTTTATATATCAACCAACTTTTTGAGATACATAGCATATCGGAGAGTCTTTTTTATTACTTTGCTTTTTTTCTTGGAAATCTTCCTTCCAGCATTCTCCATCCTCTTCATACAATGTGATCTTGTTCCAACTTCAGCTCGCTACGCAGTCCCGTCCTGGGACTTCTCTATTACTTTGCTGCATTGGATTCTCTGTTTTCTGGGTGTTCTGTTCTCTTTTTTCCCTGGCTTACTCTCTCATTTTTCTGTCACGTTCTGCCATAGCCAGTCTGCCAGGGTCCCCAAAGACCCATGCTGCCTGAGGATTTTGCTCTTCTGTAGCCCCCTCCCACACTGAATCAAGGCACACCTGAATTGAATGCAGTAGAAGCGGCGAGGTGTCACTTCTGAGGCAAAGTCACAAGGGGCACCTCGGCTCCTGCCTCAATCTCTCAGATCTCTCACTTGCTCTGTGAGAAATCAGCTGCCATGTCACAAAATAGCCAGCCAGTGCTGGGGAAGTAGTGCAAAATTCATTTGTTCCCAGGGATGGCTGGGGGCAGGGAGAAACAAAGGCACTGGTAAGAGAATTTTCCATTTCAGTTTTGCACTGAGTTAATATCCTTGGATTTGTTGAACATTGAACACATGAATGCACCCTAGTTTTATATGTATTTGTTCATTTCTGGGCATGTCTAAGGAGAAGGCACATCGTTCCATTGCCCTCAGGCACCCATGTGGCCTCACTAAGTCACTGGTGACTGTCCTCATTTAGTGAGCTAAGCCAAATACATACTTCTTTCATTTGGGTCTACTTAGCAGCTAATGGCATTAAATGCAAGCTTATAAATCAAGTCACTATATCACAAAATGCAAATCAAGATTTTCAGAAACGAAGTATTTATGATCGGAGTGCTTTGACAGAAAATGGGGTTTCTGGTTGGTGAGAGGGCAAATACTCTTGGCACTACTCATAAAGTAAGACAATTCATTTAAATTATTTGGTCTTTATCTTGTACTTTTCCATCTTGTTTATGTTTTGTAATGGGTAAAGTATATTAACGGAGTAATAAAACTTTTATGTAATCTGTTAGTAAATACATACACCTATATTTGGGGCGTGCATTCAAAATTTTGTAACTGACAAGCATGCATGGTCTGAAAAGTTTGTGAAGTGCTGATACCATGAAGCATCCCTTTTGGAGAACTGCTCAGGAAAGGGATGGCTTGGGGACTGCTCTCCAGGCTCGCCCAGTGAAGAGCCACACTGTGGCTCTTCGTGCTCCCCCTTGCTCCCAGCTGTGGTCTTAAGATCCAGTGTGAGTTTTTCATATTTTATCTTGTTCTACAAGGTAAATAATTATCCCCACTTTCCAGATGAGGACACCATGACTCTCTGGGCTGAGTAACCAGCACCAGTTATATGATTGTAAGTGGCAGAGTCTGTATTTGAACCCAGAGTCTGGCTCCAAAGCTTATGTTCCTTTTATTATTATTATTATGCTGTCCAGACCTTCCACACATGTGGCCTTTCTACAACTGCATTTTCATTCCCTCAATCCTCTGCTTTGCCATTCCGAAGATGTGCAGCTGTTTTACACTTGAAAACCTGAAAAATCAGTCCATGTCTCATAACCGATAGGGTGTCACTTCTGCCAGAGGCCAAGAGGCCACTAACCAGCGGTCACTCTGCTTGTGCACGCTTCCATCCTTCATTTCTTCCTGGCTGGCTGTTTCCCCAAACTTCAGTTCAAGCCTCACCTTCTCAGAGATGCCTTCTGACATCATCTGACATTTTTCTCCCTTGTCAACCTCTGCCGTTACTCTTTTCACTCTTGGAGATCAGGGCTTCGGCCATCTCTGTGAACGTCGGCATACAGAACTTAAGCATAGGGTAGTCAATATGTGCAGCGAATGTTTGTTGAATGAATAAATGAGCAAATGAATGAATGAAGCCAACATTTCATGGGATGTAGACTGTGGCCTTCATGGTGGGGATCTCCAGATGGAGATCCATGCAGTCATCTTTAGTCTGGAAGTGACACTGTGCAGTAGAGGGCACCCAGCCTTGGCAAAAAACAAAAAATAAGAAAAAACATAACTGAGTTTGCATCTCAGCATGGAAACTCACCAAATTGAGACCATTTTTCTCTCCCCAGCTGGTAGCTGGAGGCTTTTTGTGGGAGCTGGTGGGCAGGAAAGAACACATGGAACTCACAATTGTGGGGTGCCACTGAAAATTGAGGGGGTGAATACCATTAGATACTCACCCCCATGCCTCTGGTGGCCATGCAGTAGGAGCAAAAAGAAAAGGGAAGCATGCTGGCTTCTAGGAAGAGAAGCCCCTTCCTCCTGAGGTGGTCTCTCTGGCGCCCTCTACTGTTAAGGTTTAGCATCAGTGACAAAGAACAGCTTATCTAAGTGCCCACTTCTGTGGCCCAACAAGCCATGGAAGGAGAACCAGAAGGGGCAATAAACTGATAAATGGCATACCCCTCCTTCCCTTAAATGTATTGAAAGAATATACAATGAAATGTATAATTTTGAGAAGGATTTGTTTCCTCCAAGGGAGTAGCCAGAGGCTAGTGGCCACATGGGAGAGAATTTATTCTTAGAGGTTCTTAACATTTTTAGGTGTTGGTGTGTGGCGAAGTCTGTGTGTCTCTTCTCAAGATAATGTTTTAAAATACATAATTGAGGGATGTTTTGGTGGTTCAGTCAGTTGAGTGTCTGCTTTTGGCTTGGGTCATGATCTCAGGGTCCTGGGATTGAGTCCCACTGCCTGCTGCTCCTCCTGCTTGTGCGTAGTCACACTCTCCGTCTCTCTCTGAAATAAATAAATATCTAAAAAATAAAAAATACATAATCTAAAATACATAGAACTACAAAGAAATCAATTACATTGAAATATAGTAACAAAAATTCTTTATATATTTTTTTAAGATTTTTAAAAAAATTTTATTTGAGAGAGAGAGAGAAAGAGAGTGAGAGAGAGTGCACAGAGGGAGAGGGAGCAGAGAGCCCAATATAGGGCTCGATCCCAGGACCCTGAGATCATGACCTGAGCCCAAGGCAGATGTATAACCAACTGAGGCACCCAGGCACCCTGTAAAAATACTTTTTAAATAACCCAGTTTGTCATATAGTTTGATGGTTAATTTATGTGTCAGTTTGACTGGATCATGGAGTACGCAGATAAAACCAGACACTTTTGGGGGGTGTATCTTTGAGACTGTTTGGGGATGAGATTAGCATTCAGATTGGTAGACAGAGTAAAGCGATTGCCCTCCGCCATGTTGGTAAGCTTCATCCAATCCACTGAGGGGCTGAATAGATCAAAAAGGCAGAGGAAGGGCGAATTTATTGTCTGACCACTTGTGCTGGGGTATCATCTCCTGACCTCTCCTGGGACTTCTCTTATCCGTCCTCCATCTCTGAGGACTATATCACTGGCTCTCCTCGGTCTCCAGCTCACAGGTGGCAGACCATGGGGCTTCTTAGCCTCCATAATTATGTCAATCAGTTCCTCATAATAAGTCATTGGTGTTGATTCTCTGGAGAACCCTGACAGATACCTCAAATGCTTCTTTATTAATGCATTAAAGAAACAAGACCTACCAGTGGGTCTGAAAGCGACGTCATTTCTAAGCAGCAGTGACTGGAAATGACATTGTGGGATCTCTGTCACTGCTGTGAGGTGGTCTGAAAATAGTTTGTATTTGAGGGTGCTGTTCCTGGTGGTGTTGCTGACACTCACAATCAAAGAACGTACTACATTTCTGTAAGAGGTTTTTGCGGGAAAGAAAGATGTCATTCTCTTTAAGTCTGTGGAGCCTACGTTTCTGAGTTTGGAACCCCTTTCAGGAAGTAATTCCAGCATTAACACTGAGGTTGACCTAAACCTCACTACACACCAGGCAGGTGTTTCTGAGACTCACACCAGGGGCTCCAGTCACCTCAACCCCCCCCTACCCCGTGATCCCATGTGCACACAGTACTGTTGTGGAAGCTATAGGCACTTCTCAGAGCGAGTCCCCACCGAGGGCCTCTGCTGTTCCTTGTGCCTCACCCCCACTGGAGTTACCGCCTCCTGCTCCAGAAGGCCGGCAAGACACAACTGCCTATGACCTTAAAAGTGAGGAAGACAGAAGCTCCCAGCTTCACAGTGCTCCCTCTCTTGACGACACAATGACATACTTCCTCATTTTTGGTGGAAGGGGTCACATGGTTCTACTCGAGCCCAGGCCAAGTGAATCAGTCCAAGAGGAAATGCTCATCTATTTGCATGGGTGGTGCTGGACAGGACAGCGGACCTGCTGACCACTTGGCTGACGAGGATGAAGACAAAGCTGACATCTCTGGTTGTGTCATCCCGTTTGGAAACCTAAGTCCTAAAAAGCAGGCCCAGAAGATAGGGCAGGGTGGCCCAGAGTAGCCAGCACGGGCTGGAACACAGGCCTCAAGTCCAGAGGCTGCTGTTTACTTTTTGCCCAATTCCACTCGCCTGTGGGGCAGCCTCCTAACAAATGAAAGAAAAAAAAAAAGAAAAAGAAAAAGAAAAAGTGTTGGCATACTTTACTGGCGTGTTCTCTTCCTCCAACAAATGTCTGTCAAGCCCTGGTGTGTGCCAGGCACTGTGCTGAATGAGGAGTTCAGGCCTCTGGGAGCTCCGTTTAGTGAGAGAAACAGCCAAGGAGGCAAGTAATTACAGTGTGGTGTGACAGAGGCTCTGGAGCTGTGGGAGCAGGGAGCGGGGAGGGCCCCTCCGCCCCATTAAAAAGCTCCGTTTTAAAAAAAATTACATGATTGATTTGAAAGTTGCAGAAATGGGGCGCCTGGGTGGCTCAGTTGGTTAAGTGTCTGACTGTTGATCTCAGCTCTGGCCTTGATCTCAGGGTGTGAGTTCAAGACCCATGCTGGGCACAGAGCCTACTTTAGGGGAAAAAAAAAAAAGGTTGCTAAAGAGTAGATATTAAAAGTTCTAGTCACAAGATAAAATATTTGTAACCAAGTGAGGTGGTGGGTGTTTGCTAAACTTACTGCGTTCATTTCCCAGTATATACAAATGTCAAATCCTTGTGTTGCATACCTAAAACTAAGGTAAAGTTATACATCAATTATCTCTTAATAAATTTGGGGGAAATGAATAGAAGGCAGATGTATTCAAAGTAAATGCTTTCACATACACACAAAAAAAGAGAAAAAATGACAGGTGAAAAGCTTTACTTTAAAAAATGTTTCAAGTTGGGGTGCCTGGGTGGCTCAGTGGGTTAAAGCCTCTGCCTTCGGCTCAGGTCATGATCCCAGGGTTCTGGGATCGAGCCCCGCATCGGGCTCTCTGCTCTGTGGGGAGCCTGCTTCCTCCTCTCTCTCTGCCTGCCTCTCTGCCTACTTGTGATCTCTGTCTGTCAAATAAATAAATAAAATCTTTAAAAAAAAAAAAGAAAAAATGTTTCAAGTTTATTTATAATCTCTACACCCAATGGGAGCCCAAAAAATGCCAAAATTGAGTCACATGCTTACCCCCCACCCCCCTGACTGAGCCAGCCAGGGGCCCCAACATAATGCTCTATTTTAAATTCTGAAAACAAAACCCTCTAAACTCCAGGTTACTTTTTTTTTCTTTTCTTTCTTTCTTTCTTTTTTTTTTTTTTTTTTGTGGTTTTATCCTAAACAGAAATAAAAGCAACATATATGAAGTCAAAAGGAGAGAGTAGGGACAGAATCTCTTCTCATGACCCCTTGATTTCCACCCCCTCCCAGTTCCAACACACCTCTACCTCAAGCCCATTCCCTCCTGAAGCCAAGAAAAAGGCCATGATGTCAAAAACAAGAATAAAACCATGTATAAAATTCTGTAAGGCAACTAAGTTTGAAAATTTAATTCTGGCCACTGTCCCTCTGAGAGACATGAGCCAGTTCCTGACTGGGGAGGAACGAGGGAAACCGGAACAGAACTCAGTCCTGTGAGATACTGTGCACCCCAGCCACAGCCCAGCAGGTTGGGCCAATCCCCGGGAGCAGGGCCAGCTCTTGTGGGCTTCGGCACCCTGCTTTCTTGGGGATGTTGGGCAGGATGAAGCAGGGGTGAGGCCTCTGGTGAACTGTGGTGGTGTTTCCATGCATGTTGACCGAAGGAGAGGCTCCAAGATCTCTCTTCTACTTCTTCTTCTTCTTTTTTTTTTTTTTTTTTTTTTAAGATTTTACTTATTTATTTGACAGAGAGAGATCACAAGTGGTCAGAGAGGCAGGCAGAGAGAGAGGGGAAGCAGGCTCCCCACTGAGCAGAGAGCCTGATGCGGGGCTCGATCCCAGGACCCTGAGATTATGACCTGGGCCGAAGGCAGAGGCTTAACCCACTGAGCCACCCAGACGCCCCAACCAAGATCTCTTCTTAATGATGACCCAGCGGTCTTCATTTCCTGGGTGGAAAAATGAGAGCAAGAAGCTGAAGCAGAGAGCCCGAGTCCCAGCACAATTGGTAGCCTTCATGACACTCAAGTAATTAATACATCTCTGGGAGAGCCTGTGGTAAAGTAATGGGAACTGGCATGTCCTCCTTCCCTGCCCCTGCCAAAAATAAAAGAGTAAATTAATTGTCCATTTGTACATTTGGAGAGGGCTAGGAGCAAAATCAGCATTCTTGCCTGCATCGGGCATATATTTGGCCTCAACTGGCTGTGCTCCCCATGAGCCTGAAGGAAAAAAAAAATCAATTTCTTGATTATGAAAATCATTCTTTCATGAACCTTTTGAATAGATGCTCCAAAATGAACACTATACATGTTTTCTAGCCTTGGAGGGGAAAAAAATATCTGCAAGGAAGATGTGAGTATTTGTAATATCCTCCACAATCCAGCAAGCATGAACCCCTCATCAAACGTTCTTCTTTGGGCAACTCCCTTAAACCTCAAAGCCAACAGGGGAGTGAGAAGGGGAGGTCCCTGAGGACTTGGGCAGCCACAGGCTCCCTGTGTCCTGACAGCCCAGAGAAGTACTACAGTGTGTCTCCCAGCAAAGCCCTATCCCATACGTTCTGGGCTGGGGAAGAAATAGGAAGTGCCCAGGTGCCAAAGTAAATGAGGTTCCTCCCTGGAGTAGTGCCAAGGCCCGGGATTTAGACCACAGCTGAAAGGGCTCTTGGAAAACTCTTGGAAACTTCCCCTAGGAAGATGGAAGAAATTGGCACCCTGTCCCTATGTCCAGGGAGAAGGCTCTGAATCTGCTCTAGAAACCACCACGGGGTGTTCCCGCTCTCAAAAGTGGGGCCTTCATATGTCCTGACAAGGCCCCTGACAGACACTCAGTCTGTTTTGGAAATAGTGAACACTTCTGAGTCAATGAGCCTGAACCTGGAGAAAGGGGGACCTTCTTGCCCAAGGCTTAGGTCCCAGGTCTAGGGCAGCTTTGAATCTCTCCCCCTTCATCCTCCTTCCCTCCAACCCTCCTGTTACTCACTGCCCCAGAAACACCACTTGGAAAGAGACTTTCAATTTCGCACCTGCCATGGAAGCCAGGAGGCGGGTTCTGGAAGCCAAGTAGGAATGACACTGGGCGATGGGAGAAAGGATTGAAGTTAATCCCAGAAGAGCTATGTATGAGGACAAGAGAGTGGCATGGGCCTGTCTTCTGAAGAGCTACAGTGAGTGGCCCAGGTGTGGCACCTCCAAGCCCTGTCCCACCACCTCTCCATGTGACAGAGGAGTGAGCACGGACAGCCTGCTCTCAGCTGTTTTCCTGGCCTCCAGAAGGAGGCTGGCCTTGTGTCACTCCTCGCAAGTGGATCTTTCTCAGGTCTGCTGTCCTGGACGTTGCTGGAAGGGAGGAACCCCAGGGGAGAACCAGTGTCTGATTGTCGCTGACTCCTGGCACGTGATTCCATTCAGTTGTGACCAGAGCTCCCACTCCGTGTGGGGGGTGGAGGTAGCGGGGAGCACTTGAGCCCCTTCAGAGTTCAGTCTGAGCTCTTAAGAGCCTGACTAGGCAGATCTTCAAGCTGCTGCGGAAAAGGAAAGGATCGGCTAGTTCTCTGCTCAGCGGATACACCAGTCACCCCGTGTGCAGTCTACTGGAGTGGCACACAAGGTGCTTCGGTTTTAAGGCAAGTTGTCACTAACTACCCTGAGACATTTCTGACCTGAACAACTCAGTCCCCACATATCCCTTGCTATGCAGAGTGCTCCCTTAGAGGAAGGTGGGTAAATTTGAATAGGGACCAAGTTGCCACCTCAGAAAGAAAGAGATAGAGTCCCCCATCCTCTTCACTTTCGGGAATGCAATGTGATAGAACCCCACAGAGATGAGTCCACCGGGGAAGGACACCAAGGGCCCCCAGTAAGGAACCCAGTTCCGGGGAAGTGTGAGTCCAGGTGATAACCTGGGCCCAGTGCCCCCAACCAGAAGGTCCATTTGCTGCCTGGTTTGGGCCGATTGTGTGACTGAAGGCTCAAAGTGCCCCCAGTAAAACTAACCAGACACAGAGAGCATCCTGTGGGGCTAAGTGTAAATACTCTTCGGGGGCTTTATGCCTCAGACAGACGTAACTGGACAGATTGGGATTGTCCTTTGTCCTCCCTCAAAATAAAATATCATTTTGGCTTTTGAGTTCTTTTGAAGTGGTTAAAGCAAGGACACACTGAACCATAAAGGTACGGTTTTCAACAGTTACCCCAGAGCAAAAGAAATTATGGCAGAAAGCTGGAACACATTCATCTTTAACTGGCTTCTCTGGCTCTGAGCCTAGCCTACTGTTGGGAAGCAAGACACGCCTCTAGCAGTTGAATACATCCTGGGATACTCAGGAATTTGTTCAGGCATGTCTTAGGAAAAGATACAGGATGCCCTATAATTTGGGCAAATGTGGACTAAATAAATTAAATTTAATTTAAAAAAAGGGGAGGGGGTCCCTGGCTGGCTCAGTCAGTTAACGCATCTGCCTTCAGCTCATGTTATGATCCTTGGGTCCTGGGATCAAGCCCCATATCAGGCTCCCTGCTCATGTGCGTGTGCTCTCTCTCTCTCTCTCTCTCAAATAAGTAAATAAAATCTTTTTTAAAAATTTGATAGAAAAAGACTATCTCACATTGGTAAAGGAGATCAAACTGGGTAGTTATTTTCAGAGATAGAACAACCTTGAAACTGTTAGCAGTATTCTCTTCCTTCTAGTATTGGTCCTTCAGATGAGTGACATGTTTAAGGAAACTGAACAGCATGTACAAGAGAGCACAGTGTCATTGAGCAGAACTTTAGCCACTCTGGGGCCCTTTCAAACATGGTTTTGAATTGATTTATGAGGAATTGATTTATTAGGAAGAAATAAGGGAATAAATGACTATGATAGGATCTAGCAGTTCTTTTTCTGGGTATACACCTGAAGGAAAAGAAATCACTATCCTAGAAAGACAGATCTACTCCCATGTTCATTGCATTACAGGCTTTTGCATTTATAATAGACATGGAAGCAACTTAAGTGTCCCTAGACAGATGAAAGGATGAAGAAGATATATTATGGAAATCTACTGAGCCATAAAAGGGAAGGAAATCCTGCTATTTGTGACAATGTGGATGAAACTTGAAAGCATTACACTAAGTGAAATAAGCCAGACAAGAGAAAGACAAATACGGTATGATCCCACTGACATGTGGAATCTAAAAAAAACCAAACTCTCAAAAATAGAGATCAGGTTGATGGTGGCCAGAGGCAGAAGGTGGGGTGGATTAGGTAATGGGGATCAAAAAATACAAACATCCAGTCATCAGATAAAGAAGTTGTGGGGATGTGAGTTACAACAGAAACGATATTATAGTGGATGATAGTATTTTGTGTCTCAAGAAGTTGTTAAGAGAGTAGATGTTTAAAGTCTCCTCACAAGGGGCAAATATTCTTAACTGTGTGAAGTGATAGAAGCTAATTAGAGTTATTCAGGTGATCGTTTCACGGTATATACCCGAATCCAATCAGGTTGTACACCTTAAACTCATACAATGTTGTAGGTAAACGATACCTCCACAAACTGGAAAAAAATAAAAGGAAACAGGATGCTTTGCAGATGTGGTGGGCATCCAGAGGCCTCCCTCAGGGCTCTTGTTTGTGAGGTCACATGCTCTAAGGGCACTATCACAGGGCTCTGTGTTGTCAGGAAAGCAGGGGTGTAGATGAGTCATTCACATCTTCCCGGGGAAGGTTAGACCTAAGATGGTGGGATTCAGACAGACAGAGAAAGAAGGGTGAAGGCATTCAAGCCAAGATGAACATGGGAATCACTATGGAATATCCCAGAGTCATTGAAGAGGCATGACTGTGGGAGGCCACGATAAGGCTTGAGACGAGGACCAAACCAGGCCCTGACTTGTGCCTCCTTTAAAGGCTGAATAGCCAAACAAAAGGCTTAGGTCGATAAAGTTGAGTAGCACTGAGAAAGGGTCTGTGCTATGTGTTGTGCACTCGCCTATGTGACTTCCCACACGTTTGCTAGTCAGATAGAAACGATTTGGTCGGGGTCATAAGTTCATGGCTGGTCCTTGCTGCCCTAGTACAGCCCATAAATTACTTTCAGGTTTGCTGTATCAATACAAAACAGTTATACTGGCATCAGCCATTTGGCGTCACGAGGTCTGCTTATAGTTAAGTGTGAAACTTATTATGGGAACTTGTGGTTGTTTAACTAGACACAGATGTATTGCTTCTCCTATTGTAATATCAGTATATATATGGCCTTAATGCTTTGAATAAACTTAGCACTGTTGGACATCCTCCTCAGTGCTCCTTCTGCCCCCATCTCTCTACTTCTCGAGTTCTTTTCTTCATCCTCTTACCCTCACGTTCCTGGTCGATTTGTCGCGCCGGCTGCAGCACATGGCATGTCTGACTCGAGTAGGGAAGAGCTGTATTTGTGGAAGGTCTTGAATGCTACTTTCAAGACTGATTGCTGCTCCTGAAAGAGTCTATGATAAATAAGAAGCATTCTACAAGTGGAGACACTTCAAGTGAGGTGTGGTACAGACTCAGCTGGGTTACTGAATTGAGACTCTTCCGTCTCCAACATCTCACCATCTGCTCCACAAATACCAGGTCCCTGGAATGAGATGGGCGCCTGCTGGACTTGGATGACTGCTAATTGGGGAAGGTGTTCTCAGCAAAGATTTATAGTCACAGGTAGGTCATGGTACCCTGGCATCGAGGATCCAATCTTTGTCTGTCTTTCTGAGATCCCCCCTCTGCAGGTGGGCTTTTGTCCCTTGGCTGCCGTCACATGGGGTGCTAACCTGTCAGGCTCTCACACCCCTCGTGACTGCAGGTGGAACACAAGGAGGATCTTGCTCTCTATGGGTGAAGGAAATATTACCCCAAAGACCAAGGTCAACTTCACTTGTATCTCATTGTTCAGAAGTGGGTCCAATGCCCATGGTGGCTGCAAGGGAAGCTGTTGGAAGGAGTGTCCAAGGAAGGGGGCTACCACTGCCAAAGCCTGGTCTGGGCCAATCACGACTCATCTTCTGGGACTGGGAATAGTGAGGCCAAACAAATCTGAGATTCTGAAATAAACAAGGGGGGATGGCAGTTGGGTAAAGGTTAGTGGGGCAATTTGGGCCTTTCCTCCCATTCTCCTCTTTCCCCAGATGATGACATTGAGGCTGAGTAGTGGAGGTCCCCACACAGGACCACCAAACAAACACAGAACAAGAGTGTGCTCCCTCCAGGATGGTCCCTGGCTTCTCCGCAGTGATTCCAGCACAGAAAACCAAGTACTGTGGTTCAGTCCAAATTCCGAAGGCCCTCATCTCACTGATGGTACTCACAGTTCTTAACTCTCCCTATGCATCAGAGTATCATGGGGGACTTTAAATCAAGGAAAGAAAATGAATGTCCAAGTTCCACCCCATGGTTTGGGGTGCCAAGTTCCACCCCATGGTTTGGGGTGAGGCTGAAAAAAACCTACATTTCAAAAGCTTTTGAGGTATAATGGTGTTTTTAATGTGTCAACTTGGCCATCTTGGTTCCTGTTACAGACTGTGTTTGTGTTCCCCCCAAATTCATATGTCAAAACCCTACCCCCCTCAATGTGATGGTATTTGGAGGTGGGGCTTTTGGGGGTAATTAGGTTTAGATGCGGTCCTGAGGGTGGAGCCCTCAAGAATGGGGTTAGTGCCATTAGATGACATGAGAGAGCTTGCTGCTTCTCTCTCTTTCCATAAGAATACAGTGAGAAGGCAGTAGACTGCGATCTGGGAGAGGGCTCTTGGCAGAACCTGACCGTGCCGGCTCTCCGATCTCAGACTTCTAGCCTCCAGTACTGGGAGAAGTAGATTTCTGTTGTTGATGAACCACTCAGTCTGTGGTATTCTGTCCTAGCAGCCCGAACTCATTAACACAGCTCTGGTCCCCGTGACTCAATTAAACACTAACTCACGTGTTGCTGTGAAGCTATTTGTGGCTGTGATTATAGTCCGTCATCAGTGGGCTTTAAGTAAAGGAGACTGGGTGGGCCTGATTCAGTCTGTTCAAAGGCCTCAAGAAGAGAGCAGAGGATTCCCTGGGGAAACCTGAGGACAGCACCTTCCGCCTGCCCTTCCTGCCATCATGGGCTATGGATTTCAGACTTGCCTAGCTAACCCCCACCATCGCAAAAGCTCATGTGTGCAGCAGATCTCTTAATAGGTAGCTCCTACTGGTTCTGCTTTTCTGGTTGAATACGGACAGATACACCAGGTGATTTCAGTTTGCTGCTCAGGCTGAGACCAGGGAATTATTCAGGGGTGGTTAAGCCAAAGGGCATCAGAATAAAATAAGTCAAGGTCAAAGCTCCTCTCTTTCCCCGACATCTGTGTGAGGGTAGGTCCCTCAGCTGCAAAACAGGGATCATGGTGTCTGCTGCATCCACATAGCCTAAAGGTCAGAAGGTCAGATGCTCTCCTGTGCATAAAAGATCAGTGAGCATCGGGGGAAGGGAAGGGGGGCTGCTTCTCTTCTTACAATGTGGAGCTAGTTATTCTGGGCTATTCATTCATGGTTATGAAACGCCATTCAAACAAAAACCAGTCTGGTCTCCCAACCCATTGTTTGACATCTAAAGTTTAGGACTTTGTTTTAGGGTCACCTAATCCCTCCTACGGCAGGCGGGAAGGCACCTGTGCACGCGCAGACCTTCAGCCCCACCAGATGCAGCAAAGGGAGGCAGGTCGTCTGGCTCCAGCAATGAAAGGAGTAAAAGTCGGAAGCCAAGAGCTCCACAGTGTTTTCTTAAAGCTGACTGTAAGTTTTACCAGCTTACCAGCAACATTCTGCAAAGGCATTTTAACAAGTAGTTTGGTTACAAGTCTGGAGATCCCTGGTAAGTAGGACAGTCAGAAATCCTGCTTTTCCTCCCCAAGCCGCATTTCCTTTCGGGGTTGGTGGCACCGCTGCTCCCTCTAGCGGCGCTGGGTGGGCACTTTCCTCCCTTGGAAATCGGCAGGTTGGGCATTCAACCTGGCGCATCCATGCCCTCTGGTGGCTGCACTTCTCATCCGCTGCTTCCTCCGGGAGGGCTTCCAGGCTGCAGCTCTGGGATCTTTGCGTTTGCCCTGATAACTGTTTTTAAGCCACAGATGCTCACATGCCCCAGTGGAGCCTTTGACAGGTGGAGAAGATCTGCCTCTTTTTTTTTTTTTTAATTTTTAAAATTTATTTTCAGCATAACAGTATTCATTGTTTTTGCACCGCACCCAGTGCTCCATGCAATCCATGCCCTCTCCAATACCCATCACCTGGTTCCCCCAACCTCCCACCCCCCTTCCCTTCAAAACCCTCAGATTGTTTTTCAGAGTCCATAATCTTTCATGGTTTGCCTCCCCTTCCAATTTCCCTCAACTCCCTTCTCCTCTCTAACTCCCCTTTATTGATTTACTCTGTCACCAGTTGTCTGTGTATGACCTCAGCCACTCCTGTCTCCTCTCAGAGTCCTGTCTCCTCACCTATAACCTGAGGATTAAAACAGATTCTCTACAGTTTGAACATTTAGGATTCAAGAACTTGTGATTCAGGGACAGTCACTCCTTCAACAAATACAATGTGTCAAGTGCAGATGAGAGCAAACCTGTGCATTCCAGGGCCTTACATTGTAGCGGGGGGGCGGGGGGATGGGTAATAAGCAACGGAAAAATGAAATAAACCAAGTAGTATGCCAGAAAGTGATCGATGCTACTGCTAAAAATAGAGCAGATGAGGGAATCAGGAGTGGTAGCCAAGGTGAAGCTAAGATGGTGGAGTCAGAATAGGGCTCTGCCAGGCCAGTTTTGAGCAAAGATCTGCAGTAGGAAGTTCAGGGGGAGTTAGTCATGAGGATTTGGGTGGGAGGGTGACCCTACCAGCCATTCTAGATGGAGGAAAACACCCTAGGAAGTCCTAAAGCACAAGGCCAACTGAGAGATTCAAGGACCAGAAGGAACACCTGTATGGGTGACTTAGCCAGCTGGAATGGTATAATGGGGTTGGGGGGACCAGATAGGAAAAGGGGGAAAATTTACATAGACCCCTATAGGCCACTGTGCAGAATTTATCCTTGATTTTTAAAGAAAGAAGCCAGTAGCGGGTTTTGAGCAGAGGAGTGCCATGATTTGTCTTATATTTTAACAGGGTCTTAGTCTGTTCATGCTGCTAAAGATAAAATACCATAGGGGAGCCCAGGTGGCTTAGTCACGTAACCATCTGACTCTTAATTTCAGCTCAGGTCATGAGCTCAGGGTCGTGAGATCATGCCGAGTGTCCGGCCCTGTGCTCAGCTTGGGGTCTGCTTGGGATTCTCTCTCTCTCCTTGCTTCCTTGGGCACTCGATCTCTCTCAAATAAATAAATAAATCCTAAAAAACAAACAAACAAAAAAACAGTACCATGGACTGAGTGGCTTGAACAACAGAAATTTATTTCCTCACAGTTCTAGAGGCTGGAAAGTCTAGGGTCAAAGCCTGATGGGCTTCTCTTTCTGGTGGGGACCCTCTCTGTGGCATGTAGAGGATAGCCTTCTCACTGTGTCCTTGCGAAGTGGAGAGTTGAAACGCTGGAGTGTGTCCGTCTTCTGATAAGGGAACTAGTCCCAGCCCGGGGCTTCCCCTCACACTCTCATCTAAACCTAATCACCTCCCAAAGACCTAGCTCCTAACACCGTGACTTTGGGTCACGTGACTTTGATGTTGAAATGTTGAGGAGCACATTCAGTCCAGCAGTCACTCAGCACTGTGAGCTAGTTGGCATGGGAAGGGTGACTGATGATGGGGGCGGGAAGAGCAGGAGGCCGGGGGACAACTGGCCAGAGGTGGCCGTGACTATGTTTCTGACAGTGAGGTCACAGGGGAGGTGAAGAGACGTGGCCAGCTTGTGGAGAGGCAGTGAATGCAGAGATGGTGGGATTTCCTGACAGGCTGCAGGTAGAGAGAAAAAGAGGTCAAGTATGGCCAAGAGTTTTGAACTGAGTACCTGAAAGCTTGGGATGTATTAAGGTTACGATGTCTATTTGTGAAGAGATTTAAATGTGCCGAGTTCAGGGACTTCAGGGGGAGTTGTCACTGGAGATAATGACGTACTGACTGGCTATGAAAGTCTGGAAAAGGGTCTTAACTTTTCTGAGTCTTGTTATTTAGGACATATTCATCACCCCCCTGTATCAGGTATGATGCTGGGTGCTGGGAATACAGGAAGAAAACAAAATCCCAGTTGTCGTGGGGCTTACCTTTGGTGAAATAAAGATAATAATAAATGATCACTTGGAGTTGTCTGAATAATAAAGTATGTAAATTGTCTCAAGCACTCAGTTTAGTGCTTTGTCCAATAAACAACTGATTCTACCACCTTCTCCTTGCTTTCCACCAATCAGAGGACAAATAGTGTCACATGCTTGAGGGGACTAGTGAGGGGCCAGAGGACATTTTGAGTGGGAGTCTTCCAGTTCTCCAGAAACTATAGAGCTGACTTCCTAAGAGTAAAATGTGGAATATTCTTATAGAAATGCTAGAATGATATGCTGCCTCAACAGCAGAGTATAGTCTCTGATTTTTAATCTTTGATTTTATTCTGGAACCCACCTGAAGCCAGCGTAATGTTACAAATGAGATCGTGCTGGACGAGGCATGGTTAGTCTAACAAGCTAATAGCAGATAGCTGGGATGGTGTCTTACCACAGAGTTCTTTTTTGTTGCAATTACATCCTCTTAGTTAAAAAACATTACATTTCTTCTTCTTCTTTTTTTTAAATTTAATTTTATTTTTTCAGTGTTCCAAGATTCATTGTTTATGCACCGCACCCAGTGCTCCATGTAATACGTGCCCTCCATAATACCCACCACCAGGCTCATCTATCCCCCATCCCCTCCCCTCCAAAACCCTCAGTTTCTTTCTCAGAGTCCACAGTCTCTCATGCTTCATCTCCCCCTCTGATTTCCCCCAATGCACTTTCCCTTTCCTTCTCCCAAAGTCTCCGTGTTATTCCTTATGCTCCACAAGTAAGTGAAACCATATGATAATTGGCTCTCTTAGCTTGACTTATTTCACTCAGCAATAATCTCCTCTAGTCCCATCCATGTTGATACAAAAGTTGGGTATTCATCCTTTCTGATGGAGGCATAATATTCCATTGTATATATGGACCATATCTTCTTTATCCATTCGGCTTTTTTTGGTTTTTATTTATTTATTTTTATAATTAAAAAAAATTAATAAATATATAATGTATTATTAGTCCCAGGGGTACAGGTCTGTGAATCGCCACGTCTACACACTTCACAGCACTCACCATAGCACATATCCTCCCCAATGTCCATAACCCCACTCCCCCCAGCAACCCTCAGTTTGTGTTGTGAGATTAAGAGTCTCTTATGGTTTGTCACCCTCCCAATCCCATCTTGTTTCATTTATTCTTTTCCTACCCCCCAAACCCCCCACATTGCATCTCCACTTCCTGATATCAGGGAGACCATATGATAGTTGTCTTTCTCTGATTGACTTATTTTGCTAAGCATAATACCCTCTAGTTCCATCTGCATTGTTGCAAATGGCAAGATTTCATTTCTTTTGATGGCTGCATAGTAGTCCATTGTGTATATATACCCCATCTTCTTTATCCATTCATCTGCTGTTGGACATCTAGGTTCTTTCCATAGTTTGGCTATTGTGGATATTGCTGCTATAAACATTCGGGTGCACATGCCCCTTCAGATCACTACGTTTGTATCTTTAGGGTAAATACCCAGTAGTGCAATTGCTGGGTTGTAGGGTAGTTCTATTTTCAACTTTTTGAGGAACCTCCATGCTGTTTTCCAGAGCGGTTGCACTAACTTGTATTCCCACCAACAGTGTGGGAGGGTTCCCTTTTCTCTGCATCCTCACCAGTATCTGTCATTTCCTGACTTGTTAATTTTAGCCATTCTGACTGGTGTGAGGTGATATCTCATTGTGGTTTTGATTTGTATTTCCCTGATGCCGAGTTATGTGGAGCACTTTTTCACATGTCTGTTGGCCATCTGGATGTCTTCTTTGCAGAAATGTCTGTTCATGTCCTCTTCCCGTTTCTTGACTGGATTATTTGTTCTTTGGGTGTTGAGTTTGATAAGCTCTTTATAGATTTTGGATACTAGCCCTTTATCTGATATGTCATTTGCAAATATCTTCTCCCATTCTGTCAGTAGTCTTTTGGTTTTGTTAACTGTTTCCTTTGCTATGTAGAAGCTTTTGATCTTGATGAAGTCCCAATAGTTCATTTTTGCCCTTGCTTCCCTTGCCTTTGGCGATGTTCCTAGGAAGAAGTTGCTGCGGCTGAGGTCGAAGAGGTTGCTGCCTGTGTTTTCCTCAAGGATTTTGATGGATTCCTTTTTCACATTGAAGTCCTTCATCCATTTTGAATCTAATGTTCGTGTGTGGATTACATTTCTTCTTATATTTACAAATATATTCTCCCATTCTATGGCTTACCTTTTTTTTTTTATGGTGTCCTTTGACCCACAAGAGTTTTTAATTTTGATGAAGTCCAATTTATGTATTTTTTCCTTCTGTTGCTTGGGCTTTTCTTTATCATCTCCAAAAATCCTTTGCTTAATCCAAGGCCATGAAGATTTACTTTCATATTTCTCCTAAGAGTTTTCTGTTTTAGCTCCTACACTTGGGTCTGTGTAACTCCTACACAGGATCTGCACAGTCATCTGTGTATATGATGGGTGGTAGGTAGGGGCAGACTTCAGTTTTTCACAAGTGGATATCCAGTTGTTTTAGCACCATTTGTTAAAAAGACTTACTCCCATTTCAATGTCTCATTTAGTTTTTACAGTAGTCCAGTGAGGTAAGAATTATTGTCCCAGGTAGCAAGCCAGGAAACTAAGGCCCAGGGAGATTAAATGACTTGCCTGAACCCCCGAGGAATTCCAGGTAAGAAGTGGAATTTAATGGGCCTCCAAAAGCAAGGTTCTTTCAACAATACTGAAACCGGCGTCTACTACAATGCCACGGGATGGTAAAACGGACACAAAAAGAGTCTTTACTCTTTTTTTTTTTTTTAAACTTCAGTTAGACACACAGTTCCTGAGGAGCTGTCAGTGTCAAGAACTCCTGAGGCTGGGAAAGATAAATAAGCACAATTTTTATTTTTAAAAAGCTAGTGGTGATAACAGAAATTTGAGGAAATTTCCTACAAATAGGATGGCCTTGGAAGTGTGAAAATGAATTAAGGGAATGGGGCCCGGAGGTTTGGCAGAGGAGAGTTCCCAGGCCCTGCCACCCGTGGTTAACTGCAAATGCAACAGGAAAAGATGGACCTTCTAGGTGTGAACTCCTTTAATACCCAGCAAGAGGAAGACAGGCTTTGCTCCTCCCCTGGCAACAGCACAGCCAATGAGAGATGAGCACAACACAGCCAAGGAGAAGCCGCTATACTTCCAGCTCCCAGTTTTCTCCAATGGACTCTTTGTTTGTAACCACCTCCCCCGACTCCGACTTTCTCTATAAAAGAGCACGGGTGATAGGCAGGGAGGGACGTCAAGATGGCGGAGAAGTAGCAGGCTGAGACTACTTCAGGTAGTGGGAGATCAGCTAGATAGCTTATCTAAAGATTGCAAACACCTACAAATCCAACAGGAGATCGAAGAGAAGAACAGCAATTCTAGAAACAGAAAATCAACCACTTTCTGAAAGGTAGGACTGGCGGAGAAGTGAATCCAAAGCGACGGGAAGATAGACCGCGGGGGGAGGGGCCAGCTCCCGGCAAGCGGCGGAGCAACGGAGCACAAAATCAGGACTTTTAAAAGTCTGTTCCGCTGAGGGACATCGCTCCAGAGGCTTAACCGGGGTGAAGCCCATGCGGGGTCAGCGTGGCCTCAGGTCCCGCAGGGTCACAGAAGGATCGGGGGTGTCTGAGTGTAACAGAGCTTACAGGTATTAGAACAGGGAAGCCGGCTACAGAGACAGAGCCGAGGAGTGAGCTCACAGCTCAGGGTTACCTTGAACCGGTCGCAGGCTCGGTCAGCTCGGAGCGTGGCCAGAGGCAGGGTGACGGGAGTAATTGGGTGCTGTTCTGTGAGGGCTCACTGAGGAGTGGGGCCCCGGGTTCTCGGCTCCTCTGGGCCGGAGACTGGAGGCCGCCATCTTCATTCCCGTCCTCCGGAACTCTACGGAAAGCGCTCAGGGAACAAAAGCTCCCGAAAGCAAACCCGAGCGGATTACTCAGCCTGGCCCCTGGTAAGGGCGGTGCAACTCCGCCCGGGGCAAAGACACTTGAGAATCACTACAACAGGCCCCTCCCCCAGAAGATCAACAAGAAACCCAGCCAGGACCAAGTTCACCTACCAAGGAGTGCAGTTTCAATACCAAGGAGAGCAATGGAATTCCAGGGGAGGAGAAAGCAAAGCACGGAACTCATGGCTTTCTCCCCATGATTCTTTAGCCTTGCAGTTAATTTAATTTTTTTTTCTTTTTCAAATTTTTTTCTCTTCTGCTAAATTTTTTTAAACTTTTACCCTTTTCTTTTTTAATGTTTTTTAACTAGTTTATCTAATATATATATATATATATATATTTTTCCTTTTTATATTTTTTCTTTATTGGTATTCTTTTTTAAATTTTTTTTTTCTTTCTGAACCTTTTTATCCCCTTTCTCCCCCCGCATGATTTGGGATCTCTTCTGATTTGGCTAAAGCAACTTTTCCTGGGGTTGTTGCCACCCTTCTAGTATTTTACTTGCTCCTTCATATACTCTTATCTGGACAAAATGACAAGGCGGAAAAATTCACCACAAAAAAAAGAACAAGAGGCAGTACCAAAGGCTAGGGACCTAATCAATACAGACATTAGTAATATGTCAGAACTAGAGTTCAGAATGACGATTCTCAAGGTTCTAGCCGGGCTCGAAAAAGGCATGGAAGATATTAGAGAAACCCTCTCAGGAGATATAAGAGCCCTTTCTGGAGAAATAAAAGAACTAAAATCTAACCAAATTGAAATCAAAAAAGCTATTAATGAGGTGCAATCAAAAATGGAGGCTCTCACTGCTAGGATAAATGAGGCAGAAGAAAGAATTAGCAATATAGAAGACCAAATGACAGAGAATAAAGAAACTGAGCAAAAGAGGGACAAACAGCTACTGGACCACGAGGGGAGAATTCGAGAGATAAGTGACACCATAAGACGAAACAACATTAGAATAATTGGGATTCCAGCAGAAGAGGAAACAGAGAGGGGAGCAGAAGGTATATTGGAGAGAATTATTGGAGAGAATTTCCCCAATATGGCAAAGGGAACAAGCATCAAAATCCAGGAGGCTCAGAGAACCCCCCTCAAAATCAATAAGAATAGGTCCACACCCCGTCACCTAATAGTAAAATTTACAAGTCTTAGTGACAAAGAGAAAATCCTGAAAGCAGCCTGGGAAAAGAAGTCTGTAACATACAATGGTAAAAATATTAGATTGGCAGCAGACTTATCCACAGAGACCTGGCAGGCCAGAAAGAGCTGGCATGATATATTCAGAGACTAAATGAGAAAAACATGCAGCCAAGAATACTATATCCAGCTAGGCTATCATTGAAAATAGAAGGAGAGATTAAAAGCTTCCAGGACAAACAAAAACTGAAAGAATTTGCAAACACCAAACCAGCTCTACAGGAAATATTGAAAGGGGTCCTCTAAGCAAAGAGAGACCCTAAAAGTAGTAGATCAGAAAGGAACAGAGACAATATACAATAACAGTCCCCTTACAGGCAATACAATGGCACTAAATTCATATCTCTCAATAGTTACCCTGAATGTTAATGGGCTAAATGCCCCAATCAAAAGACACAGGGTATCAGAATGGATAAAAAAACAAAACCCATCTATATGTTGCCTACAAGAAACTCATCTTAAACCCGAAGACACCTCCAGATTTAAAGTGAGGGGGTGGAAAAGAATTTACCATGCTAATGGACATCAGAAGAAAGCAGGAGTGGCAATCCTTATATCAGATCAATTAGATTTTAAGCCAAAGACTATAACAAGAGATGAGGAAGGACACTATATCATACTCAAAGGATCTGTCCAACAAGAAGATCTAACAATTTTAAATATCTATGCCCCTAACGTGGGAGCAGCCAACTATATAAACCAATTAATAACAAAATCAAAGAAACATATCGACAATAATACAATAATAGTAGGGGATTTTAACACTCCCCTCACTGAAATGGACAGATCATCCAAGCAAAAGATCAACAAGGAAATCAAGGCCTTAAATGACACACTGGACCAGATGGACATCACAGATATATTCAGAACATTTCATCCCAAAGCAACAGAATACACATTCTTCTCTAGTGCACATGGAACATTCTCCAGAATAGATCACATTCTCGGTCCTAAATCAGGTCTCAACCGTTATCAAAAGATTGGAATCATTCCCTGCATATTTTCAGACCACAATGCTCTGAAGCTAGAACTCAATCACAAGAGGAAATTTGGAAAGAACCCAAATACATGGAGACTAAACAGCATCCTTCTGAAGAATGAATGGGTCAACCAGGAAATTAAAGAAGAATTGAAAAAATTCATGGAAACAAGTGATAATGAAAACACAATGGTTCCAAATCCGTGGGACACAACAAAGGCAGTCCTGAGAGGAAAATATATAGCGGTACAAGCCTTTCTCAAGAAACAAGAAAGGTCTCAGGTACACAACCTAACCCTACACCTAAAGGAGCTGGAGAAAGAACAACAAAGAAACCCTAAACCCAGCAGGAGAAGAGAAATCATAAAGATCAGAGCAGAAATCAATGAAATAGAAACCAAAAGAACAATAGAACAAATCAACGAAACTAGAAGCTGGTTCTTTGAAAGAATTAATAAGATTGATAACCCCCTGGCCAGACTTATCAAAAAGAAAAGAGAAAGGACCCAAATAAATAAAATCATGAATGAAAGAGGAGAGATCACAACTAACACCAAAGAAATACAGACGATTATAAGAACATACTATGAGCAACTCTACGCCAACAAATTTGACAATCTGGAAGAAATGGATGCATTCCTAGAGACATATAAACTACCACAACCGAACCAGGAAGAAATAGAAAGCCTGAACAGACCCATAACCAGTAAGGAGATTGAAACAGTCATCAAAAATCTCCAAACAAACAAAAGCCCAGGGCCAGATGGCTTCCCGGGGGAATTCTACCAAACATTTAAAGACTAATTCCTATTCTCCTGAAACTGTTCCAAAAAATAGAAATGGAAGGAAAACTTCCAAACTCATTTTATGAGGCCAGCATCACCTTGATCCCAAAACCCGACAAGGATCCCATCAAAAAAGAGAACTACAGACCAATATGCTTGATGAACACAGATGCAAAAATTCTCTCCAAAATACTAGCCAGTAGGATTCAACAGTACGTTAAAAGGATTATTCACCACGACCAAGTGGGATTTTTTCCAGGGCTGCAAGGTTGGTTCAACATCCGCAAATCAATGTGATACAACACATTAATAAAAGAAAGAACAAGAACCATATGATCCTCTCCATAGATGCTGAAAAAGCATTTGACAAAGTACAGCATCCCTTCCTGATCAAAACTCTTCAAAGTGTAGGGATAGAGGGCACATACCTCAATATTATCAAAGCCATCTATGAAAAACCCACTGCAAATATCATTCTCTATGGAGAAAAACTGAAAGCTTTTCCGCTAAGGTCAGGAACACGGCAGGGATGTCCATTATCACCACTGCTATTCAACATAGTACTAGAAGTCCTAGCCTCAGCAATCAGACAACAAAAGGAAATTAAAGGCATCCAAATCGGCAAAGAAGAAGTCCAACTATCACTCTTCGCAGATGATATGATACTATATGTGGAAAACCCAAAAGATTCCACTCCAAAACTGCTAGAACTTGTATAGGAATTCAGTAGTCAGGATATAAAATCAATGCACAGAAATCAGTTGCATTTCTCTACACCAACAACAAGACAGAAGAAAGAGAAATTAAGGAGTCAATCCCATTTACAATTGCACCCAAAACTATAAGATACCTAGGAATAAACCTAACCAAAGAGACTAAGAATCTATACACAGAAAACTATAAAGTACTCATGAAAGAAATTGAGGAAGACACAAAGAAATGGAAAAATGTTCCATGCTCCTGGATTGGAAGAATAAATATTGTGAAAATGTCTATGCTACCTAAAGCAATCTACACATTTAATGCAATTCCTATCAAAGTACCATCCATTTTTTTCAAAGAAATGGAACAAATAATCCTAAAATTTATATGGAACCAGAAAAGACCTCGAATAGCCAAAGCAATATTGAAAAAGAAAGCCAAAGTTGGTGGCATCACAATTCCGGACTTCAAGCTCTATTACAAAGCTGTCATCATCAAGACAGCATGGTACTGGCACAAAAACAGACACATAGATCAATGGAACAGAATAGAGAGCCCAGAAATAGACCCTCAAGTCTATGGTTAACTAATCTTTGACAAAGCAGGAAAGAATGTCCAATGGAAAAAAGACAGCCTCTTCAATAAATGGTGTTGGGAAAATTGGACAGCCACAGGCAGAAAAATGAAATTGCATCATTTCCTTACACCACACATGAAAATAGACTCAAAATGGATGAAGGACCTCAATGTGAGAAAGGAATCCATCAAAATCCTTGAGGAAAACACAGGCAGCAACCTCTTCGACCTCAGCCGCAGCAACATCTTCCTAGGAACATCGCCAAAGGCAAAGGAAGCAAGGGCAAAAATGAACTATTGAGATTTCATCAAGATCAAAAGCTTTTGCACAGCAAAGGAAACAGTTAACAAAACCAAAAGACAACTGACAGAATGGGAGAAGGTATTTGCAAATGACATATCAGATAAAGGGCTAGTGTCCAAAATCTATAAAGAACTTAGCAAACTCAACACCCAAAGAACAAATAATCCAATCAAGAAATGGGCAGAGGACATGAACAGACATTTCTGCAAAGAAGACATCCAGATGGCCAACAGACATATGAAAAAGTGCTCCATATCACTCGGCATCAGGGAAATACAAATCAAAACCACAATGAGATATCACCTCACACCAGTCAGAATGGCTAAAATTAACAAGTCAGAAATGACAGATGCTGGCGAGGATGCGGAGAAAGGGGAACCCTCCTACGCTGTTGGTGGGAATGCAAGCTGGTGCAACCACTCTGGAAAACAGCATGGAGGTTCCTCAAAAAGTTGAAAATAGAACTACCCTACAACCCAGCAATTGCACTACTGGGTATTTACCCTAAAGATACGAACGTAGTGATCCGAAGGGGCACGTGCACCCGAATGTTTATAGCAGCAATGTCTACAGTAGCCAAACTATGGAAAGAACCTAGATGTCCATCAACAGACGAATGGATAAAGAAGATGTGGTATATATACACAATGGACTACTATGCAGCCATCAAAAGAAATGAAATCTTGCCATTTGCGACGACATGGATGGAACTAGAGGGTATCATGCTTAGTGAAATAAGTCAATCGGAGAAAGACAACTATCATATGATCTCCCTGATATGAGGGAGAGGAGATGAAACATGGGGGTTTAAGGGGGTAGGAGAAGAGTAAATGAAACAAGATGGGATTGGGAGGGAGACAAACCATAAGTGACTCTTAATCTCACAACACAAACTGAGGGTTGCTGGGGGGAGGGGGGTTGGGAGAGGGGGGTGGGGTTATGGACATTGGGGTGGGTATGTGCTATGGTGAGTGCTGTGAAGTGTGTAAACCTGGAGATTCACAGATCTGTACCCCTGGGGATAAAAATACATGTTTATAAAAGATAAAATTAAAAAAAAAAAAGAGCACGGGTCTCTTTCGTGCTGAGGACTTTCCTACAGTTTGGCCGTAGTGGTTTGTCCTGGGTTGTAGTTGCCTGCTATTCCCAGATGATACTATCTTTTGCTGGAAAAATAACTGGCAGTTTTATTTTTAAGGTGAGCAGAACTCAATATTTTTGGTAAAAGCACCAGAGAACAGCTTAAGGAGATAGAGTCACAGGCGCTGGAGGTTCGGAGGGGACCCAACCACCAGCAAATGGACTGGAACCCAGGTAGGTGCCGTGGCTGGAAAGCAGGAAGCCACGGTGGGTCCTGGGCAAAGGCAGCAAGGGCAGAACATCCCGGCCAGGGAACCCCACTGTAGACCCCGGGAGCCTGATTTGTGCTCAGGGCTTTGCGTGGGTAGGTCTAGACGCAGACATAGGGGGAGCCTCAGGCTGGCTTGTGCAGCCTGCGTTGTGTCCCACACTGTGGGTGGGGGTGGTGAGGGGCACTCCCTCCTATGTACGTCAGGCACCAGGAGGAATCCTCTTAAATAACAGGGGAGTGAATGCTCGAAATGCCTACTCCCAAGACAGTAGAGAAATCACTCTTATCTCAGCTGGTCCAGTGGTGTTTTGTTTTGTTTGCACGGAAAAGCTGCATTGTCTCCTTCTTATTTTCAGTCCTCTCCATATTTCACATGACCTGTTTCTCTGATGAGATTAAAATCTCTCTGTGGTTAGGTGTTTTGCACACCACTGCCTTGCCTCTCCCATTGCACCTTAAAGACAGGCTTACAGTAGGTGTTTTCAAATTGTGGATGATCCCTGGGGTACCCCAGGGACCCACAGTCAGCTCTTCAGAACCCACATGTGGATCCTCATTAGCCAGTTTATCATAAGTTTGATTTTCCTTCCAGTCCTGAATGCTACTAATGACTGTCTACGCTTGCCATCAGTTGGGGATACGCAGAAGGTGTCTGCCCCTTAAAAATCAGCCTAATTCAGAGGAGGGGCTGAGAGTGGCTGGAGATGGATGAGCTCTGTCAGTGGAGGACTGGGGGCCAAGTTGTAGCTTTAGCCTTGTTTGTACACATTTGTTAATATTGTTTCATTGGGAAGTTCAAAGTGGGAGTCTTCAGTTTTCGAATATTAGGGGTATCTGAGAAGAGATGTTTGATTGCCAAATGGCATAAGGAATCAAACAAAAGAAAGGCTGAACAAGCTTTGGAAAGGACAGGAAGACCTAGGGTCCTCCACTGCTGAACTTCCTGGGCACCACATTTAGATAGTTCAGTTCGTATGCTGCTCTGTGCCTGACCTTGAACTCCAGAGCCCAATTCTGTGGTAATGGAGGCTGAATGGCCTGGCAAGAGCTGTTCTCACCACTGGGAGAGGACTGGGGGACACCATGACTAAAGGTGATACCAGGAACCCTTGAAATGTGAGGACTGCCCTTCTCCCAACAGAAATGCAGTGGTATTATCCAAAAAAGGGGTTTGAAAAGGCCTGGAAAGCCAAGCACCAGGCTTGCAAACATGTTCAAGGGGAAGCTACAGAGATGATGGCTGAGGGGGTCTCCGGACAGGACCCTGAGCACGGTAGGATTAGACAGATGGAGGGACACCTCTCTAGACTAGGCTGGAGTGAGGAGGAAAAACGAGGTGAGGATGTGGGGGAGTTTGGAAGCGTGCTGAAAGGTCTAGAGAGGGGGGCCCAGTGGGTGGTTTCCAAGTGCTCTGTTGAATGGGGAAAGAGATAATTCAGTCAGGATGAGAAACAAGTGGATCAGGAGTCTGGAGATGCAGGAGATAATTTCTCAGTTATTTTTTTGTGCTTTTCAAACTCTGTGTTTCTGAGTCTGATGCTCTTGGCACATGGGCATGCCGTTATAACTCACATTAGCTACCTCCTTTGACCTTTCTCTCTCTCTTTTTTTTTTTTTAAAGATTTTATTTATTTATTTGACAGAGATCACAAGTAGGCACAGAGGCAGGCAGAGAGAGAGAGAGAGAGAGAGAGAGAGGAGGAAGTGGGCTCCCCACTGAGCAGAGAGCCCGAAGCGGGGCTCGATCCCAGGACCCTGAGGTCATGACCTGAGCTGAAAGCAGAGGTTTTAACCCACTGAGCCACCTAGGTGCCCCTGACCTTTTTCCCTCTTTGAGTCAGTTTTTCCTCTGGTTCCCACAGCCCTTTGCATACATTTCTCTCACTTCTGTGACTTTATTCATTACCCAGGTGTTAAGAATAAATGGGGAAGGTGGTAAAAGTCCAATCAGCAGAAGGTGGTAAAAGTCCAGTCTGAACTGCTGAGGCTCCCACACACATCCCGGGGTCCTTCCACAATTGGACTCTAACGTGGTTTGATTAGGGCCTTCAGGTTCTTTTGTTAAAGGGCCCAGGAGCAGACAGCTAAATCCCCTTTCTCTGGTATAGCATTGGGCGGGGCGCTGTGTGAGGGGAATGCTTGTAGATGAAGCTCCTGCAGGGTCCTGACCTACAACTGAGTGTGCTTTCTGCCCCATGCTCACAAACACCCTCCAAGGAAGGACTGTGTGCAGTGTGCTCTGAGTGGGTCCTCCTAGCTAAGAGTAAGAAAGCCATGGTTCTGAGGTCTCCAGAATGGCTCCTGTGGTCAAAGAATGACAACCACCCTTCTGTTTTCTCCATTCCCTAATGTATGTGCTTTATAACTTCTAAGTGAATGCAACATAAGTATCCATATAGGGAGTGTCCTTAACGCCTAACACCAAGAGTTGGGTCAGGGTTTCTTAGGAGTCACAAGAAAAAAGAATCTTCTTCCAATTGAATTGTTGAATTTTAGGAGTCATAGTGAGATAAGTAACATTGGAGACTTATGGTTAGTTCTTTAAAACAATGTAGCTCAGATGAACCCCCACCCAAACAATATGTGAGACATCCCTATTTACAAAATGAATTACGGGGTGGAAAGTGAGATAGTGATTTATAAATAAAATCTATCATAGTAAAGCTTTCTTTAGTGAAATCTACCAGTGGATTTAAAATATTCTATCAAAATCTAAAGTACGCATAATTCTAACACAATTCCACGTGCTAAGTGACCTAAGTACAAGGGTATTCCTAACAGCTTTTTTGTAATGGCAAGCTGTTATCCTTCCACTGAATAGTGATTAAATTATTGGCATGACAATGTTATACAGCCTTTAAGAGAATGGAGGAGTTGTGATATGAAAAGATCTCCAAGATACATTGAATGTAAAATCAAGGTGAGGAAGTATGAAGAATATGTCATTCCTCTATGGGAAAAATACAGAGTTATATTTGTAAATACATGGAGCAGTTCTGAAAAGAAATGCAAACACTGGTTATGCTCTTCATCTGCAAAGACAAACACGTGGCTGGGAGGAAGGGAGAGGGTGATTTTTTTTTCACTCTCAAGTATGGGTATTACCCACTCAAAATTTTTATTACATAGCCCCTCCTAATTAAAAAAAGTTTTTATATCAATTTTGATACACCAATGTTGAAAAATGATTTTTGTCAAGTCCATTTCTATAATATCCCAACCTAAATTATTTTTCTCTCAATGAAAGGCTTAGGTTTTATTACCATTTAACTGTAATACTGGGCAAGTCAACCACCTACATGGACTCAGGCTCTTCATTTGAAAGTTGACGGGCTTAAGAGTACAGATGACTTCCAAAATTCCTTCTGGTCTCAGAAGATGTGGTTATAGGCTTTGATTATGCAATATTTGGGAAAAGCAATAAACTGGTAAAGAGAAGGAATGTGTGTTAGCGAGTTTTGTTGATGCCGCAGAAGTAAAGTTCTACAAATGTTTGTATACACTTTGTAAATTTCACTTCTACTCCATTCATCTTTGAAATACCAAGGAACAACAAGAGAGGCATAGTCAACTGAAGAAATTTATTTTTTTTCTAGGTACATAGATGACATAATTATAGACAAGTTTTGATACATAGGAAAACCCTTCTGTCCACCTTTCTCTTTGCTAAATGAATCGTCACAATTTTTACAATTTTTAAAACAATACACAGCTTTCCTGGGCTGAAGCAATCGCAAGGACATATTGGGACTGATATATTACAGCTACTTACAATGTTTAAGAACAGCAATGGAGAAAAATAAGTTATTTAAATATTGATTTCATATACAGAAAGTGCAATGTTGTTAGTTGTTATATAACTTGCTTGACAGTTTGTTTTCTCTATCAATTTAAAATCAAGATAACTCGGACTCGGACTACTATATTTTGTGAAAATAATACAGTACACACATGCAGCATTGACTTGAACTGATTTCTTTTGCTGCAGTTATGAAAGCAAATTTTGCTATGTCAGGAACTGGTTTGCCATAGACTAGTAACTTCCAAATTCACCCACACAAGGGATCAGAACAGAGAATAGGGCTGCTACGGAAGGCCATGAAAATCTATCTGCTTCTTGGTTATCTGGGAATGTAAATAGTGGTTGGGGCTGGCTGCAATTCTTCTAGACAGCTTTAAAAATTACACACAATGGATGTGTAGCTACCTGAGCCAAACTGCCTTTCTAGGTTTCTTTTGTGCTTTCCAAAGACTACACTTTTCACCCTTCCTCAACGTTCTGTACCAAGTGCAACTGATTAAAACAGGATATTGCTGATGCCTCACACCTGTCTTCTGACAGGTGGCCCCTAAACCACCTTCATTAAAAATCACACACACACATTCAGGATTTTCTAGGATCAAATTAAACGTTTAAAGCAAAAGAAGTCCAAACAAATACTAACAATTAAAAAAAAGGTTCTTTTTAAAATTTTTTAAAGCACAATAAAGTAAAAACCTCATCAGACCCCCTGATCTTAGGAAGATCTTCCCACTGAAAATCATTCATGGTCCCTGAATTTGATTTTTCTATGCAATGGCAATGACTTCCAAAGAAGAGTGACAAAAATATGGTTTGGCATTCTCAAAAAACTCCTCTAGGATGTTCCCTTTTCTGGTGCCACTTTTACTGACATGAAAATCTTACACTGCAAATGAACTAACTGGGAAATTTCACAGATTTCTCCTTTATGATCAACTTCGGGACTTGGGCGCAGTCAGCTTAAACGATGAGTAGGATCACAGAATGTTGGGCCAAGGCACTGGGCAGCTGGGTGAGGAGCGCATGTCCTCGCACCCACGTCCGTCCCAGCAAGAGAGATGCATCTCTGGCATGGGCACAGGTAGCCCTGCAACCCAGTCACGTTCCGCGGGGGGCTGTGCGCACAACCCGAGGTGGTAAAATGGGCTGTTCTTAAGATTTCAGTAGAAAATTGGCAGCTTGAGCTTTTTAGTCTGCATTTCCACAACTTCTTCACATGGCATCTTCTAGAAGGTGAATATTATTGAAGAGACCTATATTTTTTAAATGTGTACCAAAGCATGAAAAAATTTATCACCTGAGAACATCTCCTTTTCCTCAGAAACATGGATCCAAGTACAGAGAGCAAATGCTGAAGACGGCTTTGTAAATGAAATCACTCTCCCCCCCCCAGGGAAATCGTTTTAATGAGCAGATGAAATGTTTAAGAGCTTTTGATCAAGGCTTTGTGTTCAAAGTGTTTCTATTGTAAATGATCACATTCAGTGCTTAAAATAGTTCTCATGATTAAGAATGTAAAGGAAATTCATTTAGTAAGCAACAGAAACCTTAATTTAGTTGCCTGAATTTCTATGTGCTAGAAAAATCAGACACCATACTAAAAAAAAGATGGAAAACGCTACAATCAGTTGGAAAACAATTGAAAATATGCAAATACTTAATACGTAGCTAACGTGGTTTATCTGGCTCCAAAATGAACTTTTATCCGAATTAAAAGAATATTCTCAATAAGGAAAATGGTATCTGAGTTATGGAAATTAGAAAAAAAAATTTTTTAAATGGCTTACAAACTGCTTCCCTTTTTAAAAACATCTTTCTGAAATAGTCAACCTTCCAGTGACTTTGCAAAGCTGATCTGTTAGCCGATTTGGGGATGGACGTGGTCAGGAGTCCAAGTCAATACTGCAGCACGATGACCAACATGGTAAACAAAACTAAACTGATTAAAGTGAAGGTAGTTGCTATACACACACGCACGCTCACCCACACGTGCACACACACTCACGTACACACCCCATCTCTGAATTTCAGATAGCTTTTTACTGGATTTGTAGTTAGTGTAAAAACTGAAAGCCAACATGAACTTTGTGCCTGATAAACACCCTACAAAATAAGCCGTGTTAGAGTGAGGCAATTAGAAAAGCCCATTTTTGTTTTTTGCTGAAAACCTCTCACATATGTTAGATGGCAGTCTAAGCTGAAGATTGGAAACTATGGTTACAGGGTAGTTAACACTAGGATAACTGCTTCAAAGCTTATATTAAGGCAAATAAAAGCTGATTGCTAGAAAGCAATTATTAAAATGTCTCTTGTTTACTTAAAGGAGAACAGGATTTTTTTTTTTTTCCTAGTGCAGCCAGATTTTCTTACTTTTGAACAAACAGGCATGGTCAATAGTGTACAGTGAACTCCCGAGTCTGTTACTTTGGCCTAGCTAAAGCCTGTCTGGCCCTCAGGTATCCTGCAGGGCAACAGACAGAAGGGCAAGGGCGTTCTCAGAAACGAAACAGGCTGCCCCTCCCTCTGCTCCCAGCCTTCCCAGCACACCAAGATAGACTGGAGGCACAGCATGTGTGGCAAGTTGGCTTCCTGGTCCTTTTGTGTTCTGAAAATAAAAATAAGTGCTTGTCTTTTCTTTGGGGGTCAAAGAGAACCACACCAGTTTCCTCAAGGGGGCTTTTCTGGAGAAGAGAGGGTCATCAGTCCTGTGCCAAGGTTTCATGCTCTGTGTGGCCATACACTAGGTCTTTCTTCTGGATCTGGTCTGCATGTCCCGAGGAGGAGGAATTGCATTAGCATAAGCACAGTGAAAGGGTGGCTCTGGTCCAGGGAGCTCCATTATGGGCCTGGCTACATGGCCTCGGGGCCTGGTGGCAGTTTGAAGAGTCTGGCTGCAGACACGAGCTTGCTTATGTGTCTCTCCTCTGTGATGCCGGCCTCCTGAAGGCAAATGTGGGACAGAGAAGGCACTTGGCCCAGTGTGCTGAACCCGGCTTCGGTGAGGGCGCTGGTGTACATGGGCAGACCGATGGAAACCAGCCAATCTGACACAGACGAAACACATCCGGGAGAGAGGGGCTTTCTACAGATTTCTGTGAGTCCACCACTTGGGATCTGGATAAAGAAAGAAAGCAATTTTATAAAGACTTGACATAGGCCGCTGGAGGGCTCCTTCTATAACTAAAAGGAGCACGACTCAAATACTACACTGCCAGACTACTGGAAAGCGCTCGTGCCATGAGATGTCCGAGACCAAGAGTAGCCTCGAGAATTCTTTCTCAGCTTCTCAAAGGGAAGACATATCTTCAAGGAAGTTTTTCAGGTTCTAGAAAGTACTTGGAATTAACTCTAATCCTAATTATGTGTCCAAGTCTCCAAACTGTAAGCATTTCTATACCTGTTATTTTGTCTCCTTCAAGGAAATCCCTAGGTAATTCAAGAGGCAGGCCTGTGCGGTGTGTGGCAGACAAGATAGTCCATGGGCAGAGTTTTTACAAAACAGATTTTCTACTGTACTTTGAATCTACATTAACCAGAAAATTAAATATTTCATCCATGTAGTTATAAAGAAATTAAAATACAGTGATACCAAGTGTTGACTAGGGGAGGGAAATGGACATTTACACACTACTTCCGAGAAGACCAGGTGCTTCTCTTTCAGGAAGGTAGTATACTATCAATTGTGCAAGTCCTTGAGATCTTGTATAAGCTTGTGTAAGCAAAACCCCTTAAAGCACTATATATATACTCAGAAATTAACCTTGGGAGTCTATACAAAGATTATATATTAACAAGGGCGTTCTTTACTAAATTTTTTGAAATAAGTTGGGGAAAAATTTAAGTGTTTCAACAATATAGGTAGGATTGGTTAAAAGAGGGCACATTTACTAGAGCATTTTGACATACTGATAAAAGCATGTTCAGGAACAGATTCATGATCTGATCACTGAAAATGGGTTTCAGACCTGTTCATTTACCATTATATGTGCAGAAAAAATGACTAGACAGATTTTTAAGAACTTTTTCATACTGCTAGGATTATAGAACATTTTCATTTTTCCTTCTTTCCCAAACTGAATTTCTAAAACTTTGCAGGCTGAATATGTATTCCTTTCCCTCCAGGTGTCTCCTTTTGATAGTGGCCATGCTCCCAGGGCTACTTCATGTTTGCCAGCATTCTCGTCAGCGCTCTACTAAATGGGCTTCAAAAGCCGAGCTGGGGGCACCACAGGCGCCAGCCGCTCACCGCCATGCGGTGCTGCTTCCGCAGAAGCTTCACGCGGATCTGGTCCATGTGGGTGGCGACGTCCCTCTCGGGCTGATCTAAGTCCTCGGCGTATCTCTGCACCAGGGCTTCAGGGATCCCACAACGGCCATGCTGCAGAGGGGAACAGAAACATGGCATCAAGGGCTGCAGGGAATTTCTTCTTCCAAGAACAGCAAACACGAGGTAGGGGAAGACACCGGTAGCTACTGGAAAGTAGCACCAACAGTTTTATTTTATTTTATTTATTTATTTTTTTTAAAGATTTTATTTACTTATTTGACAGACAGAGATCACAAGTAGACAGAGAGGCAGGCAGAGAGAGAGAGAAGCAGGCTCCCCGCTGAGCAGAGAGCCCGATGCGGGACTCAATCCCAGGACCCTGAGATCATGACCTGAGCCGAAGGCAGCGGCTTAACCCACTGAGCCACCCAGGCGCCCCAAGTTTTCATTTTAAATGAATGTATTTGTAGTCAGGATGGATGTTTTAGAGAGAATGGATTTACATTTTGATTTTCTGGTACCAATGAATTCTAGGGAAATATTTTGAAATGTAGGTAAAGCAGAAGCGGTACTGCAGACCCTCTCCCAGTCTGCAGGGGAGAAGGGCACACTCGCGCCCTACAGGTCATCTGCTGTTGGTGCTGCATCTCTCTTACCCTGTCAGGTCGTCGGCCAGTGCTTACTGTAGAGAACAGCTCTCACTACCTTCCATTCAGAGGGGTTGATTCACTAAAGATCAAGGAGGAGGAGCAAGGGGTGGAGGATCGTACTTTATGGGATTTGTGGTCAAAAGAGTTTTATAACCAGGACTCCCAGAAATGCGTTATTAAAGAATACACATTCTTAGGAGTAATGCACAGCTACATCTATTATCATTTGTCTTCAGAATCATTTTGGTATTGGTAGATCTACTCTCTCTCTCTCTCTTTTTTTTTTTTTTCAAATAAGCAGTGAGTTTTCATGATATGCGTTTTCTCGGTGTTTCTGGTACAGTGAGAGATCTCATAATCATTCCCCCATCACTCATACAGATAACTATACAATATAATTATGGCTGAAAAGGGTTCTGCAATTTTCAGAGTGTGTTCACATTTATTTGTTCCTAATAATACCTGCAGAAGGTAGTTGTGCAGCTTATTATTAATCCCATTTTACAAATAGGAAATGAAATGGGGATTTGTTAACATTTATAAACATACAGGTTCGTAAACATTGGAAACTACAAGTCTGTCCAGTAAGCCAGCCGTTTCTGGAACCAGCTCTCCCTGCAAAATACAGCTGCCAAAATGAAAAATAAGCAAAAGAAGAGAGAAAAAGAAAAGAAAGGATAAGTCCAAGACTCTGTGTTTCATCTGGACGTGGCTCCCATTCATGCTAGCACCTGCCTCCCCGCCACCGCCCCCCCGCCCCCCACCCCCAGCAGAGTGTCGGTGGGGGTGCCCTCACCACTAGGCCGGCTCTGTGAGGCCGCTGTACAGCTCTTCTCACCAGGCTGCCTGACTTAAAGAAGCAGAGGCCCTTATAGCCTTCAGTACCTTATCAGAGTATGGCTCCTCAGTGAGATCGATGCCTTCAGCTCGTAACTTGTTTTCCGTGAGCATTTCCAGATCGACTCCCCGAGCGCAGGAGATCTTCCTGGTCAGAGCTGGGCCCAGCTTCACGCCGTGCTCCTGGAGGCTTGTGCTCTCTGGGAGCTCGGAGAGCCAGGGCGGTGGTCTTGCGCTCGGGGGGCTGCCAGGCTCCTGTCCTGAGGGAGGCCTGGAAGCCTGAGGTGAGTGACAGTCACTGGGGCTGCCCTTTTTCGCAGGCAGGCTTGGGGCATCGGGGCCGGGGGGGCTCGGGTGGAGTCCGTTGGCCAGGCGCTCTCGGCTCTTCTTGGCAGGAACAGGCGGAGGCTGGGCCAGATGCTTGGCCTGTGCTCTTGTCTCGGGGCCCCTCTGCTCAGCAGCTAGGCCTTCTTTGGTGCCCGGGGGGTGATACGTTCCTTCAAAATCGAGTCCTTTCCTGTGACCCTCAAGAGGCATCCTTGTTAAACTGGGTTTGACTCCGGGATGTTGGGCATCGTAGGTTTTGGGCAGACACGGAGGAGGGGATGCGCCACAGGGCGAGGGTGCTGTGGAGCCTTCCAGTTTCCTAGTCGCTGGCTTCTGAGGTTCAGAACATCTCTTGCTTTGGGTCAGTAGCAGTGCATTGTCAACAGCAGGGTCTCGTTTGGGGCTTTGAACCTTTGCGATGGAGGGGGTTGTCTTTTGTGGCACTTGTGGTACAGTCTGAGGGCAGGGGTCTGTCACCTCGCCAGGCACATCCTTCTCAGCAGCAGGCTCTCCTTGAAGGTCATCCAGGGAGTGGGATCGAGGCCAAGCTTCCACAGCCTGAGGGCCCTCCAGGGTCTCGCAGCTCCGACAGATGGAAACAGGGAGGCTTCTTCGGTTTTTGTTCGGACCAGTCCCACACGGCTGGTCACAGCACTTGGAAGCTCGAGGGGTAAGGCTGCTGCCCAGCCTGCTCTCCTCCCCCTGCTTCAGTGCATCGGCTGACTTTGTTAAAGGCAGCGTTGGGTAGTGGCCCAGCTGATTCCTGTTGAATGACTTTAAGCTGGACTCCGTTGACGACTTGACAGAGAGAAGGCCAATCTTCCGACTCTTGCCTGTGAGACAAGGAAATATCTTACAGTCATTTAAAAAAAAACAAAAACACAAATCAGTCAGACTAATGTGTAAAGACATGCTGACGTAATTGATATCTTCAACTCCTGTGTCCCATTGCTGAATGATACTAAGGACAGAAAAATCACCATTTAGGACGTTGGGTGACAGAAGGTTATTATGGCCCCATCTTTATTTTTAGAAAGAATTCTCAGACTTATTAATGGACCCGTAGAGACTGAAATTAATTGTCATGAGGAAAAGAAATAGGCTATGTCAGGCAGTAAAATAAATCTAGACATTAGGCCTAGAAATAATAGAGTTTGATCATCTGTATGCAGTTTAGAAAGCATAGGAGAGGATTTCTTTCAGGGAGGCCAATTTCCTGAGGTCAGGCTGCGAAGGGCCGGTGGACTGGATTCTACCTGCGTCACCCTAACGTTTACTGGTGACCACAGAACTCTCAAAGTACACCTTTCTCTAAGCTCTCCCCTCTTACTCTGGCTTGTTGGTGTGTGTGAAGTCAGTGCATCCTAGAAACAAGTCAGCCCATCTTGGTATAAGTCAGTAAACAAGCTTCACTAAGTATTTTGCCTGAGATAATCTGTAAAATACTAATATGGTTCTAATTTCCAGGGGAGCAACAGCCCTGATTAAGATCAGTTATCAGGCTGATAACTGAACTGATTAACCAGACATCATCTACTGATTTGATGGTTGTTAAGTTGAAGTCAACTGCTAGTATTGCTTGATAAGCTTTACGGAGAATTTGCTTTGTGTGGTCAGGCCCTGTGCTAAATGCTTAGTTTTCATCAGTGCTTTTAACACAGACACTCCATAATTAACTGTCCTTTGCTATATTTTGGTTAATCCCATGTTTGATGTCTGCTTTGACGATGGGTTGAAATGCCTGAGAATATCCCAGATGATCCTACTATTCCAGGCCAATAGAAAAAGACACAAATTTTAAACCCACATCAGGTTTGGAAGATACAAAGAAAAGGCATACTGTAATCTCTGAAAGAAAGGCTTTCTTCCTGGTCTATTATTTCAGTAAACATTTCTAATGAAATATTTTAATTTAGAAATTTTGACATCTCCCCATTAAGCAATCTCAGCCTTTCAATAAAAAAGCAGTGAGGAGACATTGGATGGTAGATGGACTGGATTAGGAAGGAGTAGATATGGTGCCCACTCTGGGAACCTGGAGATGGATACTTTTAGGTAAATGAAAGACCTTCTCTCATAAAACCTCTGTGTGCTACACAACCGAGGGAGAAGGAACAAGGAGAAAAGGCCAGGGCACCGTGACATTACTAATGGATTGGCCATTATCAGCAGAGAAAATCAGATACCTTCCAGGATTCCCGTTTTCTACCAAACTCGAATTCCACACTGATAATACTAAATGTATGATGTCAGGCATAACTCCAGACACTAAGATGGATAAAAACAAGAGCCGCCTCAACCAGACTTATAAATAGCCCCATCCTTTTAAATCAACACATGAAGTATTCTGTACTTGGCAAAGCAGATGCATGGTCAGATGGCCTCAGTCCTCCTTATGTGTGATAATGTGAGGCCTAAGACCCCGTCTGCCTGTGTTAGCAACATGCTAAGCGCTATAGATAATTATTTCATTAGTTACATGGAGAATGTCAGGTCATTGTTACTCCTAAGGATACTGACCACGGTCCCATTTTTTTTAGTCATCACAGGTGAAATGGAAAAGAGAAATTACTTCTTCATGAAGCATATCCTGCTAAACGTAAAGTGTAAAAATCAGTTAAAATAGAAAATTCTTAAAACCGTTTTAGTATACATTTTAGATATATGGCTTTCCTTCTCTTTGGCTATTAATAGAAGCTGAGTGTATAGACTGCACTTCCACATCTACTTGTCCTGCAAAGATCCTTGGGTTCACCTGCAGGTCAAGTACAGTTTGCCAGCTTCTGTCATTCCTCAGCAGGTACTCCTTGATTCTTTCGAAGAAGCATTAAGTCTGCCTGCCAGTGTTATCTGTGAAATCCTTACCAATCCAAAAACAGTTTGGGGAATGAAATTCCTGAAAATGTTTGGATGTGGAAAGGTTATTAACAGGAGAGGAAAAATCTTGGGGACTTACAGGAAGACTTTGACATTTACTAGAACTCAGAGGTCACTGTGCCCCAGTGCTCTAGTGGTGGGCTTTCTAGTGTTCACGCGTAGTCTCCACACTGTGTTGTGCTAGTTTCAGGTGTACAATACAATGATTCAACGATTCCGTACATTTCTCAGTGCTCACCAAGGGTACTCTTCATCCCCTTTATCTCTTTCACCCATCCCCCACCACCTCCCCTTTGTTCTCCGTATTTAATAGTCTCTCTCTGTTCGTTTTGTTTCTTAAATCCACATATGAGTGGAATCATATGGTATTTGTCTTTCTCTGACTGATTTATTTCACTTGGCATTATATCCTTTAGGTCCATTCATGTTGCTGCAAATGGCAAGATTTTATTCTTTTTCTATGGCTGAGCATATATACTGCATCTTCTTCATCCATCTATCAGTGGACATGGGTTGCTTCCATGTCTTGGCTACTGTAAATAATCCCACAATAAGCTAAAGAGTGCATATATCTTTTCAAATTAGTGTTTTCATTTTCTTTGGGTCAATACCCAGTGGTGAAATTACTGGATCATATGATAATTCTATTTTTACTGTTTTTTAAAAATATATTTATTTTAGAGAGAAAGAGCACATGAGTAGGGGGTGAGGCAGAGGGAGAGCAGCAGACTCCCCTCTGAGCATGGAACTGGACTTGGGCTCAGTCCCCCAACCCTGAGGATTATCACTTGAGCTGAAATCTAGAGCTGGATGCCTAACCAACTGGGCCACCCAGGCTCCCCCTACTCTTTTTTAAAATGTTTCACAGAATTCACCTGTGAAGCCATCTGGTTCTGGTTTCTTTGGTTGAGAGTTTGTTTTTTAAAATTTTTTTTTTTTTTTTTAAGAGACCGAGCACCTGTACATGCGCAAGTCAGGGAGGGAGGGGAAAAAGAGAATGTTAAGCAGGCTCCGTGCTGAGCATGGAGCCCCATGTGGGGCTGGATCTCAAAACCGTTGAGATCATGACCTGAGTGGAAATCAAGTGTCAGACGCTTAACCTACTGAGCTACCCTGGCACCCCTTGTTGAGCGTTGTTGTTGTTGTTTTAAATTACTGATTCAATGTCATTGCTAGTGGCATTATTGATGGTATAGTGGTGAGCAAAATTGCCTTCCAATTTCACTGCTTGTAAGTGATCTGTTCAAATTTTCTCTTTCTTCCTGATTCAATTTTGGAAGGTTTGTAGGAACTTACCCATTTCTTCTAGGTTGACCAATTTGTTGGCATGTAGTTTTTCATAATAGCCTTTGTTTTTCTGTGTGTCAGTTCTTTTGCCTTCATTTCTGATTTGGGTCCTCTCTTTTTGATGAGTCTAGCTAAAGATATTATCAATTTTCTTATCTTTTCAAAGAACCAGCTCCTGATTCCATCTGTTCCATTTTTTTAGTCTGTATTTCATTTATTTCTGCTCTGATCTTTGCTTCCTCTACTGGCTTTGGGCTTTCTTCTTTGTCTAGCTCCTTTAGGTATAAGGTTAGGTTGTTTGAGATTTTTTTCCTGTTTCCTGAGGTAGGCCTATATTGTATAAGCTCCTCTCTTAGAACAGCTTTTGCTGTATCACAAAGATTTTGGACCATTGTGTTTTCATTTTCATTAGTCTCCAGGTATTTGCTCATTTCCTCTTTGAGTTTTTGGTTGACCCATTTATTATTTATTAGTACATTATTTAGCCTTCATGTATTTGTGCTCTTTCCAGATTTCTAGTTTCTAGTTCCTAGTTTAATTTCTAGCTGTGGTTGGAAAAGATGTCTGATATCACTCAATCTTTTTGAATTTGCTGAGACTTGTTTCTTGGGCTAACATGTGATCTATTCTGGAGAATGTTCCATGTGCACTTGAATGTGTATTCTGTTTTGGGGTAGAATGTTCTGAATATATTTATTAGGTCCATCTGACCCATTGTGTCATTCAAAGCCATTGTTCCCTTGTTGATTTTCTGTCTGGATGATCTGTGCATCCAAGTAAGTAGGGTGTTCAAGTCCCCTACTATTATTGTATTACTCCCAATTTCTTCCTTTATGTCTGTTAATATTGTTTTATATATTCAGATGCTCCCATGTTGGGTGCATAAAGTTTTACAAATGTTATATCCTCTTACTGGATTTTTCCCTTTATCATTATGTAGTGTTCTTCTCTGTCTCTTGTTACATTATCCATTTTAAAGTCTATTTGTTCCAATATAAATACTGCCACACCAGCTTCCTTTTTACTTCCATTTGCATGGTAAATGTTTTTCTATCCTTTCACTTTCACTCTGTATGTGTCTAGGTCTGAAATAAGTCTCTTGTAGGTAGCATATAGATGGGTCTTGCTTTTTTATACATTCAGTCACCCCACCTTTTTATTGGAGCATTTAGTCCATTTACATTCAAAGTAATTACTGGGGTGCCTGGGTGGCTCAGTCAGTTAAGTGTCTGCCTTCAGCTCAGGTCATGATCTCAGGGTTAGGGGATCGAGCCCCATGTCGGGCTCCCTGAGCAGTGGGAGTCTGCTTCTCCCTTTGCCCCTAACCCACTTGTGCTTGTAAAGCTCTCTCTCTCTCTTTAATAAATAAAATCTTAAAAAAAAAATCCAAAAACTCAAGGTAATAATTAAGTATGTACTTATTGCCATTTTGTTACTTGTTTTACAGTTGTTTTAGTTCTTCTCTGTTCCTCTTTTCTCTTAATCTCTTCCCTTGTGGTTTGATAGCCTTCTCTGGTGATATGCTTGGATTCCTTTCCCTTTATTTTTACATGTCTATTACAGGTTTTTGATTTGTGGTTACCATTAGTTTGAAATACAACATCCCATGCACATAGCAGTCTATATTAAGTTGATAGTCACTTAAGCTTGAAATCATTCTAAAAGCACTAAATCTTTACTCCCTCAACCCCATGTTTTATGTGTATGATGTCACATTTTACATCTTATTTTGTGAATCACTTGACTGATTTTTATAGATACAATAGATTTTACTGCTTTTGTGCTTTAATCTCAGTACTGGTTTTATAAGTGATTGATCTACTACTTTTACATACTACTATGATCTGCTACTTTTTGTATTTACCTCTGAAATTTTTTCCTTTCATCATTTTCTTACTCCTGATTATGGTGTTTGCTTTCCACTCAAATAATTCCCTTTAGTGTTTCTTGTAAGGCTGGGTTAGTGGTGATGAACTCCTTGAACTTCCATTTGTATACTCTGAATAACAGCCTTGCTGGGTAGGGTATTTTTGGTTTTGTTGTTGTTGTTGTTGTTTTTCCTGTCAGCACTTTGAATATATCATGCCATTCCCTTCCAGCCCCTGCAATGGTTCTGCTGAAAAATCAGCTGATATAGCCTTATGGGGCTTTCCTTATATGTTAATTGTTGTCTCTTGCTGCTTTAAAAAGTCTCTTTGTTACTACTTTTTGCCAGTTATTACGTGTCTTGGTGTGGACTTCCTTGGACTGATTTTGTTGGGGGCTCTCTTTGCCTCCTGGATCTGGATGTCTGTTTCCTTCCCCAGATGAGGGAAGTTTTCAGCTATCATTTCTTAAAATCAGTTTTCTGCACCCTTTTCTCTCTCTTCTCCTGGGATCTCTATAATGTGAAGTTATTATGCTTGATTATGTCACTGAGTGTCCTAAACCTATTCTCATTTTTTTTTTTTTGATGATTCAGCCTAGTTGCTTTCCAGTCCTGTCTTCCAGCTCACTGATCCATTCTCTGCTTCCTCTACTCTACTACTGATTCCTTCTAGTGTATTATAATTGCACATAATTGTAGTTATTGAGTTAATCTCTGATTGGTTCTTTTTCCTATTTTCTATCTTTGTTGAAGGTCTGAGATTCTCCACTCTTCTCAAACCCAGTGAGTATCTTTATGACCATTATTTTGAATTCTTCATTGGGCATATTACCTATCTCTTTCATTTAGCTCTTTGGCTGTATTTATGTCCTATTCTTGTCCTGTTCTTTCATTTGGGACATATTCTTCTGTCTCCTTATTTTGTCTAACTCTGCATTTGTTTCTGCTTATTAGGGGAGTCAGTTATGTCTCTTTATGTAGCCTTACAAAGAAGAGGTTCTGTGGTACCCTCTTCACCTCAGCCAGGAGCTTCAGGGGGTCTTCTGTGCGGACTGCCTAAACCCTACTGTTGCGGCTGAGCCTCAACAGTTTGCCTTCAGTCCAGTCGGCTGCTGTGGGCTGCGTTTGGTCCCTATGCTAAGAGTCAGTTTGGGGTGGTCATGGGCTTTCACTTGGGTGGTGTTGGCAGTCAGACCAGATGCCTGCCCTCTGCCTGTTTGCAAGGGCTGCTGTCACACTCAGCTGTAGGGGGTTCTCTAGGTTTTGTCCTGAGAAGCTTCTATTGGTGGACAGGGCTGGCAATCTGGCCAGATGGCTGCCAGCGCTACAGATGCACCGATCCATAGGGCACTCACCCTGCACTGCTGGTTAGAAGGTTTGGCTGCTGGGACTGAGTGTACTGGGGGTGTGTGGTTATCTTCCCCTCTCTGTGGGGCGGGAGTCACTTTGGAGCAGCAAAAGTCCCTGCCAGGGCTGCTTCTAGGTTGGGTCCTGGTGAGATCCACTTTGGAAGGAGTCCTGCCAACTGAGATGGTCTGGATGGGGCAAGTCCACAGGAGAACGCAGGGGCTGTGTGTGTGGTGCTAGCAAGGTAGCTGGAGAGTGTTCACTGTTTCCTACAGGTGGTCCAGGTGGGGATGGAGGCAATGGTACCTGCCTGCTCTTTTGTTCTTGGAGAAATCTCCTAAAGAGCCCAGTCTCTCCAGCAGCCATTCTGAGATTAGTAAATAAATCTCCTGCACACATACCCTGGGTGCTTTTCAAACTGCTGCTTCTCTGCCATATCTCGGCGGGCTTGTTTGTTATGCTAACTCTTTAAGGGCAAGGACTATTTCCTATCCCCCTCAGCTCTCTTGAAGCTGAGCCACTGAATTTTAAAGTACCTGCAGTTCAGCCCAGCTGGTTGTTAAAAACCCACAAACCTGAAACCCACTGGTTTTCAAAGTCATCTTCCATTGCTGGTCCCCCTTGTCTAGTGTGCCTAGTGTGGCGTCTGTTCTCAGTTCTCCAGTGCATGGGGTGTCCCTCCTGTTTGTGGTTAGTCTCACCAGGAATTTAGTTCCTGGCCATGTCTCCACCCCGCCTACCTTTTTGCTATGTCCTTCTCTCAGCAGTGAACTGGAAAGTCTGTCTTGCCCATCTGTGGGGTGTTTTCTGGGTTGGATGCACTGATGAGGCTGTCACCTGGTTGTGTCTATGGGATAAGGTGAGCTTAGGATCCACCTACTCTGCCCTCTTCCCGGAAGTCCTCCAGGTGGGTTTTCAGTCCCATCTTAACTGAGGCTGCTGTAACACTAGAGTTTCGGGAGAACTACTATCTCCCCAAATTGATAAGACACTTTGGCAGAGTTCATGGATCAAAGTTTGAGGTCCCAAAAATGCTCATCAGAACCGGGATTAGGGTGAGGTGAGCAAAGTGCCCGGGGCACCGGTGGAGGGGGGAGGTGGCTGCTGTACCTGAGCGTGAGTGTCTCCTTAAAGTCTGCACTCTGCCTGATCGCTATCTCTCCCCCCACACTCTTGTCCTGGTTTTAGGGCCCATGATGGCTCTCAAACTATTTGTTTAAATTCTGACCGAGAGTTAGAAACACATTCTACATTCAGCCAGTATACACACATGTGCACAGAGACACATCCACACTGGAAAAAGATTACAAGTCTAACAATACCAGTCTTACCTTCGGAACACACCCTGGTATTTTCTATTTTATTCTATTTTACAAAACTGCTTTTCATGACCCTTTAAAATGATTTTTCCAATCCACTAATGAATTGCAAGCTGCAGTTTAAGAAGCTTTAGTTCAGTCGGTGCTCAGTATTTTAACATAAGGGCTACTTGAAAGGATTCCAGTGACAGCTAAAAACTATCACCCCTGGGCATTTTTCATGATGGTCTTCATTGTGATTGACAGAAGTACAGGGGATCCTTTACTACCGATCTTGCTCTAATGGGACTCTGGGGGCCACAACAGGAAGCCAGAGCCACCCATGGTAAAGTGGGACGCCCCAGGCCCCATTCCACATAAGCCACCTTTTTGAGACACGGAAGCTTCCTGAAATTCCCTACTGAGTGCCTCCCCGTTAGGACAGGGAGGAAACAAGTATGACGGACACGTGGCCGTCAGCTCACCCTCCACCTCAGTAACTGCTCTGCACTCAGGCCACACAGCCTCCAAGGTGTTTCCGACACTGGTGCTGTTGTGACCCTGAATGGATGGTCTAGCTGGTAAATTGTTTTCCTTAAGGACCTAATAGCTCCCAACACTCAAATGCTGGTTTTTACTGTGAAGAGAAGAGGACGCAGGAGACACACAATTTAGGTTTTACAGCTGCAGGTATTTTGGATGCAGTTTATACTGCCTCCCACGGCAGTCAGGAGGAGCAGAGTAGAGACTGACTACAGACAGGGAGGGAGGAGAGGTCAGGAAGGAAAACATTCCTGCCGAGTTCATAATGGTAACAGAATACTCCTTTCTCAGGAAATTGTACTTTTCAAATCAGGTATTTTCAAAGCAAGAGTACCCTTTTTAATGAAGCTTCATTTACAAAAAGATCTAAGCTGAGGTGTAGAGGTGGCTCAAGGCAAAGCTGGGGCACCCCCTGTCCCCCACAGCTGCCATCCCTCCCGTGGCCTAGCTCCTGGGACCCGGGCACATAGGACGCCACTGACCAGGGCTTATGGGCTGCCTCACGAGCACTGTCACATTCATCTTGGCACTCAGTGAAAATACTTTCCTAGTGAGAACTAGAACAGCTTGGTTCAAGATTTGAATGGGGGTGGCATTGGGCAGAGATACTGACCATGTTCTTAACTGTCAAGTGGACCAGGCAGAAAAGATGGGGAAAAAAAAGTCACACATATTTGGAAAACGTCTTGCTTTTAAAGTGCTTTTTGGTGGGAGTTGTGGACTTGTGGCAGTTTTCTACCTGGCTTGCATACTATTGTGCTGCTTTTCAAAGTGAAATTTATGGCTGGTCCTGTGGTTCCAAAACCTGTCTACTGAACATCTTCTGTGTGCGCGTAACTATGACGGACAGATTATAAAAGGGAACCACAGATTCGGGCTGCGTTTGTCATCTGCGTGAGTCCAGCACTTCATACCCCAACTAAGGGCAAAAACATCCTCCCTTCCGGTGAGGACAGCATGAGTGGGCCTGGCCTGCTGCTGTGAAGTCTGGGGCCATAACGCTGAGCCACAGTTGTGCTCTCTGAGGGAGAAGGAAGTACCGTATCAGATGCGTGTAGTTGGGTGATGTCTATTTTGAGATTTTTTTTTTTAAACAAAAATGTGGTGTTTTATCTTGCCATTTGCGACAATGTGGATGGAACTAGAGGGTATCATGCTTAGCGAAATAAGTCAATCAGAGAAAGACAACTATCATATGATCTCCCTCATATCAGGGAGATCATATGATACTTGGGGGGTAAAGGGGGTAGGAGAAGAGTAAATGAAACAAGATGGGATTGGGAGGGAGACAAACCATAAGTGACTCTTAATCTCACAAAACAAACTGAAGGTTGATGGGGGGAGGGAGGTTAGAAGAGGGTGGGGTTATGGACATTGGGGTGGGTATGTGCTATGGTGAGTGCTGTGAAGTGTGTAAACCTGGTGATTCACAGACCTGTACCCCTGGAGATAAAAATATATGTTTATAAAAAATAAAATTAAAAAAAAATGTGGTGTTTTAAGATTTAATCATCTAGCCTGTATTTATTCAGAGATGTAGCTTCCACGGAAAGGAAGCAGGAATATTTGGATAAGGTCAGTCTTTTCACTTTCTTTCAGAATGAATTAGATGTTTTTGCATTGTCATCTCTAATGTACCACTGCCAGAATCTGTCTGTTCATCATGGAGTGCCTACAGCCATGATCCATGAGAGAACACGTCAGCCTGTCCCTGGGCAGTGTCCCAACACTGGGGGCTGCCACGCTCGGGCTGACTGCCCAGTTCATGGTCTGTGTTTAATAAATGTCAGGTATTAAGATATCCTTACTTTGGTTAGCTCTTAGAACAATCTATAAGAAAGAAACTCATTTACTATTTCAGTGGTGAGGGGACTCAGAGGCATGAAGTCATTTGACTGAAGTCTTGGCCTTGTAAATGCTCTATTCAGGGTTCAAACCCCTCAGAACTGGGACTTCTGGTTCTAGACCCTATGGCTCTTTTCATGATCTACCTCGGGGCTCAGGCTCCAAGAGCCTCAGGGCAACAGAAAGTTGAGGGTCCTTTCTCTGACACACAGGTGTCTTAAATTCTCCATTTATGTGTGAACTGGGATGGAAGATTGAGAAGACCACTTGTTTCTCAAAAACATCCATTGCCTTGTTTCTTGAGAGTTGTTCAGTCTTTTTAAGAATCTTAATTAAGCACCAATGATCCTGGAAAAATTCTTCTCCCTATTGCCAGTATCCCCAAAAGCATGGCTTAGGCTGAGGAAGAAAGTGAGTCATAAATGACCCAAGTGGTTTGTGTATTAAGGCACATTTGTAATTATCTGTGTGGACATTACCGTGTTCCAGGTTCTCACTGCTTTCGTAGCATCCTGAGTCTCGTGGAGAGCATCCGCTCAGGCCCTGGCTGTCCACCAACAGTTTCTCCTGGGATCCTGACTGGTCGCTGTTACCTGGAGAAGGTAAACACACAGCAGGGAATCATAAGGGGAGGGAAAAGCCAAGGTTTTCCTGATTTTATCCTGCTATCCCCATACGTTTTTAGGCCTTGAACTTCTTGAACTTCTGGAACAGAGCTAACTGTTTTAAAGTGAATGAAATAAAAATGGGGGAGCTCAGAACAGATTTTGTGCAGGTCATTACCCAGAGGATGGCTTTGGCTCCAGGCCAGTCAGGAAGAGGGAGAATTCAGAGCACTGTGTGGGCAGTCGGGGAAGCTTTCTGAGGGATGGTACTATGGATTGGGAGCCAAGAGTGAATATTCCCCTTTCATAAGCAGGTTATCTTAAGATTTGTCTTCCAAGTTATTTGTTACCAGCTTTCCCAATTTGGAAGCCAATGTGAAAGTAAGTGGTAAATGAAATATTGAATTTTATTACAATTTAGGAGCATTCTTAGGTCTTGGCGATAAGCGCTGGCTCTCATAGTCTCTCAACAGGAGTAAGATTGGCAAATGGGGACATGAACCTGATAGGGGCACATGTTAAATCCTTCTGTTTTTGTTGTTTGTAGTGTGTTAGGAGGTTTCTTTCCTTTCTGCCCTTTCTTTGTTTGGGGTCAGCATTTCTATCCCCTGTGTACAAAAGTAAGACAGGAAAGGTTCAGGAATCCCCCTAACTGGGACACTGAGTCATGAACACTCTTCAGGTGGATGACTAAAAGAACCCTTAAAGAGAACTACCATGCCTAAAGTCAATCACATGGGAAATAAGGGAGAGGGGGGCCTTCATCACCCAGTGACATCACCCACCCATTCTACAGAGTGGGCACATAAGACCTTATAGGGAGTGAGGTTACAGGAAGAACATGTTTGTATTATTATGCAGAGAAAGTACTTGGTCACATAAAACAGAGACCAAAAAAAACATTTTCTGCATAAATGGCTTAAATTTATTTTCCTTTCTCTTCATTGCCCTTCCCCCGTCCACATACCTTTAAAAAAATAAAACCCCAGAAATCTGATCCTGTTTCTCAGGTCATTAAACAATGAATTGTAGGAAGGCACAGGACTGCCATTCCACAATGTGCCAGCTGTCCCTCCTGCCCACTCTCCACTTCCTGTTTGCATTTCTCACATGGAAACCGTTTTCTGACACTAATCATGGCAGAGTAAGCCCTTGAAGTAGAACCCCAAGTTAAGAAGTGTTGTTTTTTAAATGACTAATGAAAAATTAATGGAAGCACAACAGCAAAACCTTCCCCCCAACCATAAAGTGGAACATTCTAGAGTAATGTCCTCATTATGTGGAAGAGTCTGTGGATTTGAAGTGGCCTTTGTCCTCGTCTAATATGTTATTTAGGAAAATGATACATGTAAAATGAGGGCTTTCAGCTATCAGTTACAACCCAAGAAGAGGAATCAATGTAGCTTGTCCTTGGTGAGACAGTTCACTGTACCGCCGCAGCCAAAACAGACTCCACGGTGCTGACCAATGGGAATAAAAGAGAACACCTGCCCCTGTTACAGTATGAAAATGCCGACTGTGTCTGCATCTTCACGGCTGCCAGCCTCACCAGACACAGCCAGGGTACCTGAAGTTACGAGGATTGAGGGGATCCCTCACATTACCTGAAAACCAGTTCAGAGGATACAGTTCAGAGGCCTACATCAAGGGGCTATGGTCACTTCCTGAAAGATTCATTCAGCTACTTAGCAGGAGTCCAACTATCAAGTTTAGGAAAAGTTCCTCACACTAAAAGCCAGTATTTACCAAGTAACTTGTCCTCCTTCATTAGGGAGAGCTCTCAGATGGATGGCAGATTCAAGGCCATTCCTCTCCCCCACTTACTAGCATGAATGCCAAGGTATAAAGGAGAAGAAAGAAGGTGAGCTAGGACCATGAAAATTCTCGTAGGCAAAGAAGCTCAGAGGACTGGGTTTGGGGGGCTGAAACCCTGTGTGGGCATGACCTGAACTTGGACCTGAAGGGACTTTCGGTTAAAGCCCTCCTGCATCTCACATACACACAGGGAGTAAGAATAACCTTGGGAAAGAAGAGGGAATGGGATTCTTGGATAGCAGGCCTTTCAGTGAGCTTTTAAACAGTTCCTTGTATTCTTTAAAAAACTGAAGCAAATAGGCTAAACTGTTAGCTGTAGTTGGATTTAAGAAGTAGCTTTGTGTGGATTTGTTTTTTCTCTGTAGTTTTCAGTATATTAGAAATAATTGCTGATTAAAATTCTTCTTAAAATTATCTAACAAGAGTTTTTATTTGGCAGGCTTAGGACAGTGATTTTGGTGTCATTGCAAGGAAATGCTATCAGACAGTCTTTTCCAAGTAGAACTCTGCATGAAGGCCTGCACTCCCCACGCACAGATGAGCAATCAGAGTGACGGGGAGGTCTGCCTGCCAAACGATGCTGGAGATGTGCCTCTTGCTCTCGTGAGTAGCTGAGCTAGAAAAGCTGTAAGATCTCAGTAGATCTCTAGATGATCTAGTGCACAGAGATTTAGTTTGCCAGAAATCTATGGTATTCCTTTAGGTTTTTACTTCTTAAACAAAATTTAACTGCACTGAATGTAAAGTCTTATAATCCTAGGATAGGTCCGGATCCAGACCATTGGCACTCTTCAGCACCCCGGAGCCCCTGAAGCCTTTGAGAACCAGGAACAGGAAGGGCTACTTTGTAGATTGGGGATAGTCTAAGCAATGGCCCAGCACAGCTCTGAAATGGTATTTATAAAGAAGCAAAGAGCCCCCTTAGACTTCTGAGTATGCATCATGAAAGGCAGATTCCCTCCTATAAAATATCCCCTGGTGCCAACCTCAGGACATGCTCCCAGGAGGGGCAATGACTCTGAGCCCACGTGGCAGGAAAGAGATGAAGCCCAGATCCATCCTGTCTTATCCTCAGTGTGTAGCTTCACTCCCCCTATGCTCTGAATGCTACAGGAAACATAACAGATAGAGTTCATAAGCCAGCTTTTCTCAGTGGCTGAGGAAGAGCAAATAGCAGAGCAGATGTGGTCCAAGAGAGTAGACGACTTAACATTGATATTAATACGGCCGGCTGGCCACACCAGGCATGGGGCCAGAAGGCTCTCTGTCCACAACCAGGCCACATGGCCCCACCCCAAGAGACAGCTCCCCTCCCAAGAGACCTGGTTATAAAGTAGGATTAACTATGAAGTACAATTCTCTTCAGATCTATCCTTGAAGGCAGTATGTTTATCTAGGGTTCAGATACCTATCTAATGGTGTGTGGTCCTTGGTGTTTCTCAGTTAATTCAGAGGGAGGAGCGATTAAGCAGAAGTGAATTTAACTGTACTCACTCACTTCTATGTCTCCTGGGCCTGATACATCCAGTCATGTAGACTTTTTTCCCCACCATTAACTATGGTTTTGGTTTGTCTTTTAGCAATAGAAATGCTATTAGCTGGTGAAGCAGAACATTTCAAAGAAAATGCATCTGAATTCAATAACTAGAAAAGATACTCCCCTCCTGATGAATAATTTCAGGGGTATTTCTGATGTCATGTTGGAGAATAAAGAGCAGATAAGACTAGGTTAACGGAGCAGAGGATACAATGTATTCAAACAGACTGTAAAAGCCATGAGCTCACTGAACTCCCCACCATGGACTGTAAAGCCGAGCTCTCGCCTCGGCGGAGACCGTAAAACATGGGATTCTCCGCTCTCCAAGTTCCCCTCAGGTAGTTCTCGCTGCTTCCTGGGAAGCTGATGAGTGTCATTTACTCATTAGCCCTCCCCTTTGATAAGGGAACAACTCTGGAGAGCTCTGAGGAGGGACGGGCCCTTGGCTGGCAGGACGCTCGCAGTGCGTCTGCTCCTTTGGTGCCCTGGCAGGCCAACGACCTGCCGTGGAGCCCACCAGGCTGAAGGCGGCCTCTGCCGTGTGAGGACAAAGGAGAAAGTGTTTCCTCCCATGTTACCTAGAAACATGCCAGGAGAGGCACCAGCAGGAAGGTCTCCTTTTGCCCTCCCATCAACCAAAATGGCTACATGGGGAATTCACGCCTTTGTGCCGTTTGACCTAATGCAAGACGGACCCTGGCCTGGGATGGAGCAGGACCAATAGAGTGACTCCAGGGACCCCAGCATGTGGCTAAGCTAATGAGGGATGCCTGGGCGCTGGGAGGCACTTACTGTCATATTCCTGCAACAGCTCCACTGCTGTCAGGAGAACAGCCCTGTGCTCCGGGTCCCTGATATTTAACTCATCCAAGTCCTCCTCCTCCAGGAGCTTAAATGTGTCCAGGTCTTCGTACCCATTGAACAGGAAAGTGGGCATGTGCTCCTGTGAGGGAAGGAACAGAAGACACGGGGAGTCAGCAAGTGCTGCTCTGGGATACTTGGCCAACACCCGGCCTCAAAGCCCTGAACCCTTTCTGCAGTCACTTTTGTGCTAACTGGAAGATTCGTAACACTCATTCATCATCTGTTCTATACCTCCCAGCTGCACGGCTTAGCAGGCCGGCGGGGCATCTCATTAATCACGGGCTAAGAAGCTGTACCTTGTAGGCTGAGATGGACTCCACTGGCTCACATTTTAATTGGGCCTTTGCTCTGACTGATGCCTTTAATGCCACACAGTGAACCATGGGGGTCACTTTCCCTTCATTTACAGAGCTACCAAAATCCAACTCAAAGCCCTGTGACTTCCTCAGGAGCAAGAGAATTTGCAAGGACACAGGATCTCCTGCTGGGGCCCCAGTGCACTAGATCCCAGGAATAATGGGGTTGGGGGGCAGTGGGCCACTCCTCAAGGTCTGGGGGGCCCAGGGCTTTGTGCTCACAGCTCTTTGAAAGCTATTCTTGGGGCTAGCAGCACATTCTGACCCAGGACTTGGGTGGTCCCCCCAGCAGAGGTCAACAGCAGCATTAGCACACTGGTACCTATGTCTTTCGAGTAATGGATACTCGTCCTAGTAATGGGCTGCCCTGCTGGATGACACCGGTCACCCCCTCCCCTTCCCGGAAAGTGCCCTTGCTTAATTTAGGAAAAGGAGAAGGTAATAGGGTGCCACGTGTGACTGGAACAGGAAGAAGCTGACTTTCAGGTTGATCCGATCCAGAAGATCTTCCACAGATTTGGGCTGGGGTGGTCTTCCTTTCCTCCTCCTCCTGGTGGGGCGCTTGGGCTTCTCTTCTTCCTCATTTAGCACATCTACGTAGATGAACTTGAATGTGCCGACCTTGTTATTCAACAGACCCATCCAGGTGCCCATGGGTGGCTTGCTGATTATATCGATGATGTCTCCTTTCTGTGGCCCAGGGAACAGAGATCTTTCCATTAGCTCCATCTCTAGGCATGAACCATGCATCCGTTACATGTGTTCATCATCACGTAGAAGGAAAGCTACTGAAGGCCAGAGTCAGGGTTCCACAAATCACTCTACATAACTGGGAGCCTGGCAGAGCCAGATTCCTTGCATGCTTGAGGTCTCCTACCCTCCACCCCCTGCACCATGAGATGAAGTGTGGCTCAGGTCTGTCCTGGTGCTTTTGGCTACGTGGGCACCTGGCTTTCTGGACGCCTGGCCATCATCCACAACTCCCCCCTCCTAGAGAAAGATTTTCCACCCACTAAGCAAAGGCCAGCGCACTCCCATTCTGGAACTGCTTCATACACTGTGCAGCTCCAGCCGCCCCGTTAAACATCACTGGTCCGTCACACAGAGAAGACAGTAAAGTTTTTTCAGCTAGATGAAGAAAATGGAGGGTGGCAGGCAACTGAATTCTACAAGGAAGCTGAGGTCACAGGTAAAGGCTAGGGGAAGAGGTGGAGATGACAAGAGGAGTAACACAAACCCCACCTCTGTTGTAAGTGCTAATTGGGTCTCTGACTTGTTCTTCTCTACAGATGAGACCAGTTTATCACTGTGGCCAAGATACCAGCATGCACTACAGGAAGCCAGCATTCAACAGCAAGGAAAACAGATCACCTCTTACACAGCGAGTCTCTCTGAGGCCAGGGAGAGACCTACCTTGAGCTTGAGTGAGTCCGTGTCATAGGGACTAGGCGTGAAGTCGGTGTGTACCCTGGCGCGCCCACAGAACGGACCCCGGTAGGGAGGCTCCTCGTCATCACCATCTTCCGACTTGACGCTCTCCCTGTTGCTGGTCGAGGAATCAGTGGTACTTACTGTCTGACCACCTGTGCAGGAAAAATAGGAAGAACAAGGGTCAATACAGACTTCCGCACAGCAAAGCTTAAAGGCACAAAACTCAGGGACAGAGCAGGGAAGTCACAAACCACAAGTGTATGTCAGGATCCCAGCAGGGCTGGGTTAGGAGGCCAGGAGATTCGAGTTTGCTGACTGTTATCCCTAATCAACCACCTAACTAGACCGGGAATCCAGCAAGTTCTCTACGAGCCAGACTCCCTAATAGAGGACACCACAAGCTTTCCACAGTCCTAACCTCTCCAGCTTACTGTTTTTATCCCATTTTACACATGAGGAAACTCAGAGAAGTCAAGGAACCTGCCCCAGACCGGCTGCTTTGAATTACTCTCTTCCCACACCCCCCTCCCAATACCCTCAGCCGATACAGCCGACACCCCCGAGAGTCCTGGCGTGAAAAGCACTTGTTACGTGTATAACATCTATAATTCTCTCTCCCACCCACCTTTGGTTGGTCCTTTTTTTTTTAAAGAATTTATTTATTTGACAGTGAGAGAAGGAGAGAGAGCACAAGTGGGGGGGAGCAGCAGAGAGAGAGGAGGAAGCAGGCCCCCTGCTGAGCAGGGAGCCTGATGCGGGACTCGATCCCAGGATCCTGAGATCATGACCTGAGCCGAAGGCAGAGGCTTAACCCACTGAGCCACCCAGGTCCCCCTTGGTTGGTCCTTTAAGGAGCCTTTCCCCTTGACTTGTTCCTCTCCCTTCTCCAGACCCTTCCTCAGAAGTGCTGTTTTCTCCAAAATTCATTACCGCCTCTCTTGTGCCCCTGCTATACAGCTCTGCTCCTGAACAAACATGCCCCTTGGCCCGCCTAGTTTGCAGGTCTGTCTCTAACAGCACCCTATAGGTTGGAACTTGGTCTGACTCCTTAAATTGCCTCTAGACACTCGGCAAAAGGCTGATTTTGACGCCAGCTGCAAGCACGTATAATGATAAAGCAAACATACTCATTGAGCTCTGCCCACTCAGAGAACTGCGCAGACTTTCCACGGACCCTCCGGCTTTGAGCTTGGGCTTGTCCATGTGTTCACCATCCGGCTGTGAAGGTGGAGGGGAGCCAGGCATGCCGTCGAGGCCCGAGTCCTGGAATGGGTTTCAACACAATTAAGTTGCGTCAGGGTGCATGGACGTCATCTCACAATGTGAGGCAACTAACCCTCCGCTAAGGCAATCACAGCCATGTTTATAACCATATTTGATTCCATACCCGATATTCTTTTTAATCTATACCCTCGCTTCAGTTGAGAGTTGTGGCTCACATAACTCAGTCATTTTTCAGGCTCAGATAGATTCTCCTAAAATCCCTGAGAAAAATCTACCTCTGAGAACATTTCATTAAAGGCTTAGAGACTTCTAGTGTCATCTCTAGGCTAGTGATAAAGCTGCAGTTTGAATGCAGATCAAGTACAGTCTACCTGTAATGTAGTATCTGAAAGCGCCATCAGAAAATATTTAATCTATCAGAAATGCTTACACCTAAAAAAGAAAAAGGCCGGATTCTTTTTCTGTTTACATTATTTCTTGAAATTAGCTAATGAAATGCCAATTGGGAATACAAATAGAGCAAAAATACCATTTTTTTTTTTTTTTTGGTAATAAAATTTCTCTGTGTCATCACTTGGTTTTTGCTGCTTTTACTTCCATTGTGTGTTGTTAGTACAAAGCTGTGAGGCCCCTTTTGAGTCAGGATGCTGACAGCTGTGACTCAGCAGTACTTTTCAAGTTTGGCGAGGCTACGTAGCATTGGCCTGGCAGCGGGTCACGTGCACATACAAGTGTAGCACGCTCGTGTGCCTGATGGTGCTACAGGGACAGACAATAGCACGTTCACAAAGTCTGCAGTCCGCATGGTTTACTTGCCAAAACAGACCACTTTCTGGAGTATTCCACAGCCATGTGAGCACAAAACCATCTCAACGAAACCTGTTATTTACATAGTGCCGAATCATCAGAAGGGCTCTAACGCAATTCTGCGGGTCCTGCAAACATTTAAGGACAACAGTAATGGCAGCCTCTGATCCACAACACTTTTTTTTTTCCTTAAAGTAAACTCTAAGCCCAACATGGGGCCTGAACTCACGACCCTGAGATCAGGAGTCCCATTCTCTACATACAGAGTCAACCAGGTTCGGGACAGGGAGATAATAACCCCAAAAACAACTATAAATGAGCTGCCGTCACTGAGAAGTAACGGAAGGTACCAAGTACGAATTCCCACACACATTCTCATTCCTCTTCTGAATCAGCAAAGGAAGTCACCTGTCCCAGTTATCTTTTTTTAACGCTTCTGAAAACAGCACACATTTTGAAAAAAAGCAGACATCTCTGATAAGGTATGTTCTCAAACGCTTTCACTAACTTATTCATCACATATTTACTGATCAGCTACAAGAACGAGTGCTGCTCTAGGTGCCGGGCATACAGTAGGAACAGAGTGAAGATCTTTACCAAAATGGCTATGTTTCTACTAAAATGCTGAACAAAAAAACAAAACCTTGGCAACAATAGTTTTCTCTCTCCAAAAAGGGTTAGGCTGATCATTTATTCCTTTCTCCCCCCACTTACGTGAAATGACTGCTTTAAAAAAGAGAACAGAGCCTACAAGCCTGCTACAGAGTAAAATTATAGAAAACGGCTCAAAATGACATTAAAGTTCTATGCTCCTGATCTGTAAAGCAGAAACCCAACTAAGAATAGAAGTGTACAAGAGCTTTTAGTGGATGTTTCAATTCACCGGAGAAGCAAACTAAACGAAGTGCTGGAGTTTCATGGTGCTGCTTTCTGGGACCAGCAGGCCATCTGCCTCAGGAGTGCACAGTTTGCCCAGCATGGCCGCTGCTCCCAAGCCCACAGGGACAAAAGGAAAAATATTCATGGAGAGAAGACATACAGGAGGCAGCCTAGACTTCCCCCTGGAGGTCTAACAAGCCAGAATTTCTCAGCCTGAGCACTGTCAGCATGCCGGATGGGTCACTATTGTGGGGAGCTGGTGTAAAATGTTTCCCCCCATCCCCATGTCTTTCCACTCCATGCTGGCAGCAGCCCCACCACCCCACCCGCACCTGGCTGTGACTATCAAAAATAGCCCCAGTTGCTCTGGGATTGGAGGGGAATTACCCCCCCTACCCCCCGTGAGAACCACTGTAATATGCTGAAGACACCCTGTGGGCTTTGAATCCCAGTGCAGGCCACTGGCTAGCTGCTGCTGGTGATGCCGGTAGGCAGATGCCTGGATGTTAGCTTACTACTTCCACCAGAGGGCAGCAGCTGAGCAAAAATGTCTGCTGTCCCGGTCTCTATCTGGTAGATAGAGCGGCATTACCTACTTATTTCAAGTAGACAAACATCTCACACACAGATACTTCAACAGACTACAAAGCGAATGCTATAAAGGTGCAAATGGTCAAAATTACCTCAAGGCCCAGCTCTCCAAATAAATGCCTTTATTCCCTCCACCCACACAGGAACTCGTCCTATTTCTCCTGATGAAGGGAGACAACCGGAGGGGGTCTATGCTGTGCTACCTTTCTGGCCACAGAGAGGCCCAGTTAGTGACAATGCCCCTGCAGAAACCACGACCGTGGGCAGCCCTGCAGCCACAAGACTTGTGGAGTCAACCCGCTCGGAGCTTTGAGAGCAACTTCTGCTATACTTTTTTTTAAAAAGTCTGCTAAGGAAACTTGAGTGTCTTTTTTAGCTTTGATTCGGGTAACACCCATTTTGTAGCAAGGAATATTTCCACAAATAAAACTCTTTCTTTGCATCAAGTGTTAAGTGCTTATGGCACTAAGAATAATCGTTTCTTTACATGTCTTCTTCTTGTGTGTCCATAGAAGACAGAGCCCAAATTGTGGATTCCCAGCACTGAGCATGAACCACTCTAAGTGACTGAATCTTTTGAATAAATTATTGAATAAATGTCTATCAGACCTAAGTATGGTCCTAGAGCCTGGTTAACACCGATGCATTGTGTTTAGCACGTATCGGATCTCAGACTGATCGTCCTTGGCTCGGCTCTTGGCTCAGGAGTTACATACCTGTTCAGAGACTGAGCTGCTATATTTTTTAGACATCCTCTTCCTCATTGTCTCTTTCACTGATTTCACCTTTTTCCCAAGAGAGATGCGGGAGGCAGTGGGTGATTTGATAACTTCCTTGTACACAAAATCTCCTTCTTTACTCTGCAAAGCAAAGTGTTTTAAGTACCTTTAACCACAGACAAATGACGCCGAGAAACAGCTTTTATTATTCAAACCATTAATGTTCTACCTCTCAGAAAAATATTGGCATCCCCCAGGATCTTGAAATGCCCTCCTGTGTTAACTCAGTGCTATGTTACTTGTCTGATTGAAAATTAAAAGCTACTCACTGAGGGGCTTTTGCCCGTTTGTTTAAAGTGGGATGTGAGTCACTTATTTTTTTTTTAACTTTAGTGTAATCTTCTCTGATGATACTTTTCCTCATCATTTTAGATATCCAAAGGGACTGCATTTCACTGATAAAGAGTGGTTATATTCACATAATCCTGGCAGGGGGGAAGAAGAGGAGGGTATTACAGAATCACCCCAGGAAATTGAAAAGAACAAAATGGCAAATCTCAGTCACCAGAAGTGCAATAGCTGATTGGACTTAATCACTCTAGAGCTCTGTGTGGTCAAGTGCTAAGAGTATGTACATTTCCTTCTCTGAACAAGTTAGACTTGTGGTCACCTCTCATTCTATTTGGCATTAAAAAAACCCCAAACAAACCCAACTTTCCTCTAAGGAGGAAAAAAGAAATCACACTTCCTCTCTCATTTTTTTTTTTTTTTTAAAGAGTGGCTATGTAAAATTACTGGTTTATGAATCAATAAAATTTGATATCCAAATAAAATATTGTTATTCTTCCAGGAAATTCTCAAAACACTTTGAAAATCACAGGTGGGTATTTTAGCTGACACATGACATATAAACAAATATAAAGCATGGAATTTTAATTTCATAGTTTCTGACAAAATGCATAAGGGGAAAATAAAACGGTAGGTAAAATTCACCTACATCCTTGGAGCCTCACAAGGGAAACTTCAGGGAGCAGAATATGTACACCGCAGGGGTGGCCTGTCCCCACGATTACCCAGAAGCAGGTTTGAGGCCTCTAGAGCCTTGGCTCTGGAGAGTCTGATCTGTTCTGGGCCCAAGGAGACTGGGTTCATTCCAGGGCACCCCAGATCAGAAAGACTTAGACTCCTACAAGGCCGTGCACTTGGCCTGTGGTGAGACTGGTGTCTCAGAAATGCTGGCAGACTCTCACCCCCATCACAGGGCTCCATCCTGGCACACAACCTGTACATCCTGGTCGTGTGCACTTGCAACTAGTGTGAACGAAGGGCATGTGTGCTCAAGTGGGTAGGACCGCAGTAGCCAAACTTAACACTGGATTTACAACTTGAGAAGAATGCAGAGGCATTACGGGCACGGAGGCAGTCACTGTTCATTCCCCATGAAACAGCCGAGCATCTCTAAGATGGGTACAACAGGGCTTCTTTCCAAACACGATGTAGGATCACCGATGTTACCCACTATCGTTTCTCAGAGACACTAAATAGGAAACTATGTCAGCCACATGGCTTGAATCTAAACCTTTTCTGCTGCTCCTCTGACGTACACTCACCATTGGGTCAGAATTGTTGCTGCCGATGTGTAGAGAACGGTTCGTCAAGTCAAATCCTCCAAAACTGCAGGTTCTCTGTGGAAAGGAGCATGTAGGGCAGGAATAATCCAGTTATGTTTACGTCAGCCGACAGTGCACCAACCCAACCCATTTCCCATTTGCAGGTCAATCACTGAATCACAAATATGTTACAGGATGAAAGTAGGAAACAAGAAATGATGAGAAAAAAAAATACATGATTCATGTTTTAAGGAAATTTCCCTCACGTTGTCCTTCCAGAGGCCACTGGAACTGGGCTTCCCCCCAGAGGTCTAGAATCCCCTTAACATGCAAAAACCAACTGGTTAAAAAAAAAAAAAAAAAAAAAAAAAAAAAAAAAAAACCACCCATGTGTTAAGTGCTCTAAGATTCCCGGTCGCTTAGCAACAGAAGACCCCCTCCCAGTCCCCCGGTATTGGCTGCACACAGTAGTGATACGAGGGAATATGTATTAGGGGACCCATGTGCTCCGAGTGGTCTTGGAAACCCAGGCCTGAAATCCTATATGGCTCAGCCACTGACAGCAGGCTTTTCTAAGACTCTTGTTTTGTTTGGTTTTAAATCGCTGAGAAGGGGAAAAAAGGTTATGTTTATAGTAGTCCAATCAGGCCAAGAGGATTACTCACTCACTGCTTCCTTGACCTAGCCAGAAATGCTGCTAACTTTCCCATCTAACTGCCCAACTTAACTAATTATGACCCTTTCACTCAGTGTGTGAAGACACCACATTTGCCCAGAAAGAAAAGGTTGATTCAGTGACCGTTGTTGACCACACTCTTTAATTCCAATAGGAAGGACACCGTGTTATAAAGGATGAAAACCTTCTTGTCCTGTAGTTGGTTTCAATCTTTATGGAATTGCTTATATTTCAGCAACTTTATATTTCAGAACTTGCTTTGAATTCTGTTGTTCTTCCAGTGAAACCTACTCGATGGCCACACCTACCCCCACCCCAAAAATCTGTAAGACAGACTCAAAGCACATTGATTTTTGTTACAGCTGATTTACTTTTTAAGCAAATGGTAATAAAAGCTGAATAGCAGCTCTGGGTGCCAATATTTTATATTACTCGTTTCTCAAAGAAATCTAGTTAACAGCTGTTCGAGGGAAGAAATGAACAGAAAAGCACAATGTAGACTATAAACATTTCCTGTTTAGAATAAATACACTCGAGATATATAGTAACTGAGTTGAGAAAGCAGAAAGGTCCAGGAAGAAAAATGCCACCGTTTCTGGAATCTCGCCGATGGCCCTGGTCCTGCCGCTTACTGGCTACGTGACAGGTAAAGGACTTCGAGCAGACTCTCGGAACTCTGCTTCGCCCCTGAGGAGCAGACCTGCTGTGTGAATGCTGGGCTCCACTTCCCAGGGCTGCCATGAGGATTTGGGAGTTTGTCCAGGCAATTAGCATACTCTGGTTTAGGCTCAGTCACGTGCTAAATATGCAAACAAAGGACTGAAGCTCAGTTCAGGTCCTCACATTCTAGGAGCTTCCATTCCTAGGAATAGACCAAGAAGTGAGAGCTGCCAGGCATGGCAGTCAGGGGCCAGGAGACACAGAAGGCGGCAGGGGACACTCCGGGATAACCCAACTCAGGAGGCCACACGACTATCCTTCTCCTTCACCAAAGCTGCCATTGCTGTTGTAAGTTACCTACCTTGGACATAATTCTAATTTTATATAACATATCAATGGGCAATCTGATCTCCCTTATAGTAACCTGACTGTATTCTATTCTATAACACAAGAAAGATCGCTTAATTCCAAAACACTCACCAAATCCACCAACTTGGCAAGCAAGCTTATGGCCACCTCTCAAGGCTAATTTTTAACGTTTACCTTCCCTTTCTAGTTTCTAATTCCAAATAGATTTATGCATTTCTGCAAAGGCAGTGATTTTCTCCTAGTTCCTTTCCTGTGACTCAGGGCTTCACAGATACAGTATGGCGCCCAGATGCCTCATCATTTTATGGCTTCTGCATTTCCTTTTCAATTCCATCATCGACTGCAACACTGGAGCCCAGCATGTACTTTCTGATGCATATGAAATAACTTAGAAAGAATTCATGTGGAAACTTTACTGCAGTAAATTAGAAGCTCATTTGTGTCTTCGTATGCCAGCTGTAGGCATTTATTCCTAAAATAAAAAGCTCAGAGTGAAGAGTGGACTGGGTTTCTTAGCTACCAACTCTAACCTCTCCCAGTGATATGCAAAGGTGTCTGCCACAGACTCTTTATCAGTGGAGGAGAGACAAAGAATGTAACAAGAAATGTCGCTTGAACGAATCTTCAGCTTTTTCTGTAATACCAAGTCATTCTCGAAACAGCACTCCTTCAATGGAGAACACAGACTGTAGAGAGGATCGTAAAAGAAAGTAAACCACTCTTTGCCTTTGGCAATCTACATAACTGAAACCTAAGTGAGGTGTTTTGTTTTGTTTTGAGTTCCTCCATCTCCTACACAGCTAACAATAAGAAAATTTGGGAGAGATGCTTGTGGATGAGGAGAGCCAGTTGATGGAATGGTCATGCAGTTGGAAACATGTTTTGGGCGGGCATGGGGGGTTGAACTTTAAAAATGGACAAAATTCTAAAGTATCATGCATGCCTGTTCCCCCACACAAAAACTGAATGACCAAATAAAAAGCAAGACAGGTGACCATTTCCAGTGAATGTACAGCATTATCATTTCCCTGAGGTTTCATCAAGCAAATATGGCATTTTTGGAAGGACAAAAGGATCAAGTTTAAAGAGTAAGGGAAACTGTGCACTTTCAGATAAAGTGGAGGTGATATGACAAGAAGGATGGGAAGGACTATTCAAGTAAACCAAACAAGGAAATTAATCCCATTAAACCAAACCAAATAACCCCCAAACATTCTGTTGTGAAAAGGCTTATTTCCCTTTACATTCTCTGAATAATTAGGAAATTAAATTTTGTCCTCCTGATTGTGCAGATATACTTAGATTGAAGTGGTATGTGCAGATTTCTAGTTCAGCACTGAACACATACATCAGCAAGTACTAGAGCTGTCCAGTACTACCTCGGGCTCATAGCACCTTACAAATATCCAGGCTTGAGTGACATCTGGGATGGAGTTTACACAGTGCCACTGTATTTATAAGGCAGGAAAAAACTTGGCGCTTGAAAAGAAACTTGCCCCATGTCCATACTCAAGGTCAGTGAAGAATTAATCACTGGCCCACAATTGCATTAGTACAAATCTTAGAAATATAACTTCGAGAAAGTCTTATAGAAGTTACATTATTAGCCTGGCAATAAAGATGAGGGACGTGTGAGGAATTCAAGGCACTCAAGGTGGAAAAATTCTCCATATGACATGATTTAAGTTCATGGGGGTGAGTAACCAATTAAGAGAGAAGAGGTGGCTCTTATCTGTCAAGGTCATGTGCAGAGAACTGGGCAGAGCCCCTCTCAAGTTAATAAATTATGCCAAGATTGGTTCATCACAGCATTTTTCTGTGGGTCAGAACTGAAGGAGTGAGAAAGAGAATTCTGTTGTACAACAAACATAGAACCAACTACAAACTATTGCCATGACATACAGAAAGAACCAGAAGGAAAGTTGTCACAGTTTTAAAGTGTTAGAAGATCTGAATGAATGAAAAGAGACAGAAAATAACCTCCAACAAGAAAGTCAACACGTCTGGGAACATCTGGAAAACCTCAAGGCTAGGACAGACCTATGGATCATTTTGGAACAGGGAAGGTTGCTTTAGGGATGGCACGGACCAATCGGTCTCCATTTCCACAAGAAGAAGAACTCAGCTGAATGAACAGAAGTTACAGCAGTTGTCTGGGGAATGAGAAGGAACCCCAGGGAAGTCCCCATGGGAGGTTGTGCTACAGTTTGTTCTGTCAGACCCTTACAGGGAATGCAGCCAGCAGTTCCAGTGGATTGAACAGGGCACTAGGAGACCTGGCGGGTGAGCAGGAAGGCCACAGCTCTCCTCATTCTGTGCCATTTTATATGGGTTCCTGCACAAGTTAAACATTGGGCGGGAACTTCAGGGGGAAAATGCTTATATTCTTAAGTTCAACCTAAGTCATGCCCTAAAAAGCAATCTTACTAGGTCTCTAATAATTCAGTTAAAACTGGACAACATTTCTGAATGTGGGTCCTTCATTCCTCACTATGTCCAGAAGAATCCATGGGGCAGTGGAAGATATTTCTAAATGCTCACCCCTCTGTTTAAGTAGATAGATAGACCATCAAATAGGTTTAAGCAAAACAGAAGAGCTCTAATATTTTTTCCCCCTCTACATCAAAGAACTTTCTGGTTGGCGCTACTAATAAAAGAAATGTACTTGACAATGTTTTCGAATCACCAAATCGGTGATTGTGTTGATGACAATCTTTCCGTGAGCTGGATTCTATTGTTTTAATTAACTGAATGAATAAACGTGTCTTCTAAGGGCAAAACATCCTTCTGTTTTGCATCAGCTTCTTTGAGGTCAAGTGATGGGATGGCTGAGAATCAAGGCAGCCACTCCTAGCGGAGGCCAAACCCCAGCCCTGTGCTCTGCAAGCCCTTCCCTGGATCGGCATCAGTGTTTAGTTTCAATCAGAAATCAAAGAGCTTCAACCGGCAAGAGGACAGATGGGAAAGAAGCCACTGCCAAATGAAGGCGGGCTTAGGAAGCGAGGTGATGGCAGAATGGAGCCCGAAGTCATGAAGTCAGGAGCAGAAGAGCGGGGAGGGCGCCAGGCCCCACGGAGGAGAGGCCATAATGCTTGACTGCACCTCACAGAAATGACAAGGCCGTCCCGGCGACCACCTCGGGACTCACAGACTTCTGGTGGATTCTCAAGAGAACCCTTTTAGTGCAGCGGTCGACCGTGGCGGCCCACTTCCTCTTTGTCTCCTCGTCCTCCTCCAGCAAGCAGCGCCTCAGGTCCTGCCTCTCGGCCTTGCTCAGGGTCCTGTCTGAGGCTGGCCGCACTAGCTGGGTCAGGTTCAGGTGGCTGTACAGGCTCCGCTCCACCACGTAGGTGATATTGAACTCGCTGACCGCCGGACGCCCGCGCGCCCGCCTGCTGGGGGCGCCGCAGCCCCCGCCCCCTTTGGGTTTCTGCCGGAGCAGCTGCAGCTCACACGTGCTGCTGTGGACTCCTCTCCTGGAGGGACGCTGGCAGAGAAGAGCTCGGGAACACGAATAATTAGTATCCGTTTTCTTCAAGCGGATCTGCTTGCGGACACTCTGAACCTCCTCCAGGGACACCAGAAGGTGGTGCCGGCGCCGGTGGCTGTCACAGAGGCGGACGCCGTCGGTACTTACCCCGTGGCTCAGGGACCCGAGCCCTTTCTTCATCTCCCCCTCCGTCAGGGAGCGGGAAACCTTCTGGGCCTTTTCTTCTTCGGGATAGGAGAAGAACGTCCCCATCTTCTTCGGGGGCTTAATCAGGCCCCGACTCTCCCCTTTGCTGAAGGTTTTGACCAGCTTCCGGCCGGCCCCCCAGGTATCCAGGCTGCTGGATGATGGAGATGTGGTGAGAGAGTCGGAATCATCTTCTGGAGGCTTCTCAGGAGAGCCATCAAAGAAAAATGGCTTCTTGTGCACTCCGGAGTAAAGGGCGGACCTTTCATCGAGGCCCGGGGAGTTCTCAAACACGTGCTCCTCCCCGCCTGGAGGGAAAGCAACAGGGAGAGGGTCATGGTCTCTTGGAAATACACCTCCACGTCCTCTCACCCAGATTTTCCTTTCCTTACAGCCCCTGCCCTACAAAGAATAAACAAATCCTCACGAACGCCACAGCGATCCCCTCCCTGTATCACTTCCCCTCTTCGTAAACCCAGCTCCCGCTCAAATAAATGCATGTAAAACATAAGCAAACTGTGCAAATGCATGGTTTCACACAAGCTTAATGTTAAAAGGTACTGGGTGTGTTTTCTTCTCCTTTAAATATCTTTGTAGAACAAACACCTTAAGAAACCTACTCAAAATGCCACTTGGAAAAACCAAGTCAGTCATTATCACCACACTCCTTAGCCCTGAGAATTTAAAGATAATCACCCTCCTCCTCCCCCTCCAAATTGGATAACCCTCCCCCAGTTTGGAAGCACAGTTCTTAGAAGCTAGGACTCGGACTCCTTCCCCAGCCTGAAGGGCCCTGCTGTTGAGTCGGCTTGGTTTTTTACGGAGTGTGACAAACGCCACGTGGCTGACGGTGATTTTTTTTATTGCCACCGAGGTCCTTAAATCACCAAGGCAGTCTGGGTGCAAAGACACCAGACAGGGTCACAGTGTGCAAATGTAACTGATGAATGGTACCCAGGTGACAAGCCAGGCACAAAAAGTTAGGGACCCGGGTAATTCCAGCCAGACATGGCCATCAGCTGGCCTGCTGGAGGCAGGAAGGGCATGTAAGGGCCCGGCCACGCAGGCAGCCCCAGCAGGCGGTCGCTTTGTTTCAAGGTTCCAGCTCTTGAGCCCTCCCTGGAGCAAGGTACTGAGCCAGGCCCTCCGGAGCCCAGTGGAAAGGTTTGGACTACTGGCAGGAAAACGGAGTTCTTTCCCGTGTGTGTTATGTGGACAGATGTGAAAAAGAAGTAGGTCAAACTGTGGGTGTAGTGATCCTGACTGGCTGTGTCCCTTTAATTATAAGGAAACTTTTGCACACTGCAGCTTTCCACCAGCTGAACTGTGAAAAGGAAAAAATAAAAAGTTCCTTGGAACAGAGGGATGGCCCTAAACACACCAGCTGGGGGGAGGGTGCCTGCACAAGGGTAGATGTCAGAGCGAGCTGCTCACTGCAGAGAGGGGAAGGGCAGAGGACTGGTAGCAGTCCTTTCGAATTCTAAAGGCTTCCTACTTTTCCAACTGGTGGGAGTTATTATTGCAAATGTCACGAAAATCAGAACTGTGGTTATGAAATACAACCCAAGGTTGATTCTGATGTCATGGAGATGGTGGTGGGGGCGGGGGGGTGGGTTTAAGACCATCTCCAGTCTGGAGCTCTCCATCATCTGCAGCACAACTGTATTCCCTGGAGGATTAGTCCTGGATCTGTCACGAGAGTTTAAAAGTCTAGGGTTCTGAGGGGATGTTCGCTGGACCAGCGATAGTGCACAAAAATTGGGAAAGTCTCCTGCTCTTTCCTCAGGACACCTGACGTACAAGGTATGGAGGCCAAGTGTCCTTCTGCTGTGAGAAGTAAACACGGCAATCTCTTCTAGATCAAATCCGCCCTCCGCTCTCGGGAAGAAGAGACGGGGCCAAGATGAGAGACAACGCCTGGGGGCAGAGGCAGCCCACCCCAGACTCCTCTACAAATGTGTCCAGACCACAGACCATGGCTTTCCACTGAGCCCAGGTGTCCACGGAGGTGTGCAAGGCCCTCATCTACCCACAGTCTGACGGGGTCTCGGGGAATTCAGGTGGGTCTGCTGGCCATTTTAACGACCTGTTACCCAACAGTGGTCTGGAGACTTTCTGGACTCTTTAGGGCTGGCATCCAAGCTTCGAAGACTTCCATGACAGGTGTGAGTCTGGAACCAACTGGTATGCATCTGTCTGGGACCTATAGCTCTGCTTCCTAATTCTGAAAAGTCTGCACTTGGTAAGAACTTTGGAGGGAAAAGTGGCCAATTCTTCCCCAGTGGCTGCGTCAGCCTGCGTGCTGAGGGCAGGCCTTGCCTGGTGGAGTTTCTTCTGGCTGGGTTGGCCCCGAGGCCTGAAATCCCAGCCTGGACTTGATTCCTTGGGTTTAGAGCACTGCTGCTCCCATTCTGGCACCTCCAAGTACAACCATCCTTTGGAAGAGTGGCAGTCAACACGCAAGGCCCCATTGTCATTCACATCATGACCTTTATCTAGCCTCGTCACTAAGATCAGAATGCGGAAGGCAATGGGGCTAGGGTATGGGGTGACTTAACACCAAGGACACAGATCCATGCCCCAATTCCAGCTCTGACTCTGCCACTCACCATCTTCATGATCTTGGGCAATAATTTTATCTCTCTGTTTCCTCACCTGTAAAAATGTCTGCCTATCCTAGAAATACATACTGCAAGGCTACTGAAGAGGATAAAATTAAATGAAAAGAAATATGTGAAGGCACTTTATAAGCTAAAAAGCACTGTACAAAAGCTAATGATTCATTCCTGGGTCACATATAAACTGGGCCAATGAGGGAAGAGGGTAGCTAGGTATAGGCTTTAGGGAAAACACACACACACACACACACACACACACAATAAAGGGCAGCTGAAGGGCACTGACCTGGCCTATGGTTGGCTATTGTCTAGGGTCATCCATGCCCTGGACAAGGACTTGACACTCAGTTACAAGGGTGAGACTAGGTGAGCGATTGTACCTTTCCTGGTTCTTGTAGGACTCCAGAGCTGAGGGGTGGAGAAGGGGTGGGAGCAGAGGGGAGCCCATGCTGCCTGGACTTAATTCTGGGCCTTCTGCCAGCTGGCTTAGTGACCCTGATGATTTAACCTCCTGGGGTGTCTGTTCCCTCCCCTGTGAAACGAGCATGGTACCGATGCCCAGCTCTGGTGGCTGTTGAGGATGACATATTAAAAGGAACATAAAACCTAAAGTGTACAGAAGAGTGGCGGGCAGTCAGGATGCCCTCGGCAAAGGCGGATCATCATTCTGACAACTTGGTATTGGCGCAGACACGTAGGAAGAGAAAGGCTCAACTCTCTGAAGGTCCTGGGGCAATGAGGGAGGGCTTATTAGGAATGTGACTCCTTCCTGCTTTGTAGAAGCAACAGTCAAGTACCTGTTCTTCTGCCAATGAGGAACCTCAGAGAGAATGCCACTCCACAGGAGCTGAAGGATGGTTCTAGTTTATGGTCTAGTCATGGCAGCCCTAAGCAGATGGCCTAAGTGGCACACACACCTGACACCTTTCCTGGCAAAGCCGACAAGCCCAGCCAGTGGCAGCCCGGTGACCCGACTCGTCAGACATCAGAGGTTAGAGGGGACTTAAGCGCATTTCCTCCCTCGTCCGCCGGTGGCACCTCGTTCATAACCACATGAAATACAGTTCAGGGCCAGAGGTCCATGTAGTTATTACTTTTTACCCTAAAGCTACCCCTCTGGGTCTATTTTTCCCTTTTGTCAACTATGTCTCTCAGAGATAGCAGGAAAGGTAGGAAAACTGCACGTACGGGCAGCTGAGGACGGGTGCAGAGGACCCCACACGTCATTCCCGTGTCCTCATTGATAGGCAAGACCCAACAATTCATTTGATGTATTTGAGATTTACTTTTGGCAAATGGGGTGCCCAGGGTTGAATGATGGCAATTCTCTACGGTTCTCCTTACTATTACCAACGGACACTATGTGTGTGATTTCATTTAGAGCTGCTGTTGATAGGAAATCGGGTGATATTCTGTACCGTGGAAACCACGACTGTCAAGCAGGGGTTAAAACAGCCACATGTAAAATCAGCACTGCGCCCCAAGGCAAGCAGAATCAGCATGCAAGAAGACACCCACATGAAACCCGGAATTTGACACAACTCTGTGAAATTGCCCGTAAGCACGTCTCCCTCAGGACCCCTCCTCCCTTCTTTTCCTTTCTCGCCTCCACGCTCCCCTAGTAATCCCCTCACCTCCAATATTTCTCTAGAGGATTTAAGCTGATAAATAATTACAGCAAACAGAAATTTAAAAGCAGCAATAAAAACAACAGGAAACCCTCACCTAGATTGGGGGAAATCCCAGTTCTCTCCACGCCTTGGTTTTATTTATGTATGACAAAAAGGCCTCTCAATGATCATTTTCAAATCTACATGTTAAATTTCTGAAATTCCTCAAAATGTAGATATGACATTTTAACAAGTCACATGCTTTTAAAAAAATAAGACCTATTCTTTCCAGTACTTTCTTTTCCCAGTTCCCTTATCATTTTCCAAACAGGAAAACTTCTTCTTTTATTTTACCCTTTCGGGGGAATCTTACAAGGCGCGGCAAATGCACACTGCTCACAATGGGAGTGACGAATATGGGTGAGACTTAAACTGTCCTAATCACACTTCAAAGGTTAACTCTTCCCTCCAATAAATCCACATGCTCGTGCCCCTCCTGACATTACTGCTTCATCTGATAAGCCGCTCAGCCAGCAATAAAGCTCTTATGTCCCACTTAAAACGGGAGGTCCTTAGAGCCCCATCTGAACCAAGTCTTGAGACTCTCTACAGGAAGAACAAATCATCCCTCAGAGATGTGAAAGGATATTAAGTGCCTCGATTGTTGGATGTTTGTTTGAGATGGATGAATGTCAAATCTGGAATCAACTCAATGGGCAAGAACCGTCATCCTTCGGCCACACAGGCTGCAGCTGGGAAGAACTTACAAAGTTGATGTACAGGGGTGTATGCTCAACATGAAAGCTGTACCACACCTTGCAAAGACCTCCTTGTCCCACACCAGCCATCTCCCATCGCTGTGACAGGAACAGGACTAAGCCTCCCCAGCCACTGGACGCCAGGATCTGGAACGTGCTGAGCCCCGCCCTGCTTTGCAAGCAGACCTGAGGTGTTCTCTGCAGCCTCAGCTGGACTGCAATCCAGCTTCCGCTTGAAATCAGACTCTACTGAGGAGCTGACCCTGCCTGACTTAATTTGGAACAAGCAGGGAGGGCGGAGCGTGCCTTTTTTTTTTTTTTTTTTTTACCTTCTGTGCTCGGCTTTCTCATTTCTTCCACTCTGATCAGTTTCTTTCTCACTCTGCGAGTGGAGTTGACCAGCTTGTGTAACCTCTTAAACTTCACCGACTCCTCGGTCTCCTCATCTGATTGTTCTCTTGACTGGCAAAGAAACAAAGGAGAATTTCATCAGATCACTGCCCCAAAGCCCTCTGCCCTGGTGGCCCATGGCGGGGGGCAGCCTGGTCTCGTGCCAGCCTGAGCTCCAGCAGCAGTGCAGCTGTGCCTAGGGGGGCACCCTCCAATTGCCGCCCCCCCCCCCTTCAGGAAGCTGCACACACCACCTCAGGGCCTCATGCCATGGAGACCTTGGCCCCGGGCGCCAGGACACACCCCGGGGCCCTGGACTGGCATGGGTCATGTCTGTATCAGCAGCTGCCCAGGCCTCCTTTAGAAGAACTTGGAAAGGGCGCCCTCTGCCAGGCTGGCCTGGTCATTCCAGCCCCCCTGCTGTGCAGTTTGGGCCTGGCTCTCATCTGTCTGGCCCATCACGACTGCTTAACGTGGTCATCAGCTACTCCTCCAAACCCAAGTTCTGTTGACTTGTTCCAGGCCCCCCCCCCCCCCCCCGCCAAATCAAAAACAGCAGGGCAGGAAAAGGGAAGAGAGGCAAAAAGCCGCCTTCCGTGCCACTCGCCAGGCGCGCCTGCCACACCTCAGCCATGCCTTCCGCCTCTCCCGGCTCCTTCTGAGCGCTCACGAAGGGCGAGCCTGAGGACAGACCCCGCATTCCTCTGTGAGGGACAAGGGAAAAAGCTGACCTTTTCAGCCATACAGTACACTGCATATTCCCCAGCATCCCATTTCATTTTTGCAGTGATTCAAGTATGCTCAACCCAGCTGTTTTCCCTCAAGTATCAAACATTACAGAGAGAAAAAAAAATCTCTCCACAGCAGTGACCCCAGTGAAAACAATCCTTTCCTTGTGAACAAAATGAGGTTTTCGGTTCCAAGTCAGCTTGAGCATTCAATATGCAGCTTCCTCTGTTTTATCTGCTCAAAATGTGAAAAAGCAAAAGCAATCTGGGGCTCCAGGGGCCATGCTGCCTGGGCCGGGGGCTCTGGGGTTCCCGGGAGCGCAGGGCTGGCGGGAGCGTGCGGCCTCCACGCACCCAGGGCAGCCCGCCAGCCGCCCTAACCCATCCCACACGGCCTGGCAACACCCTTCTCTCCATTTCCTCAAAGCTAGTTCACAGAAATAGTAAGGGCAGAAATGCCTCCTATAAACAACACAAAGCAAAACAAAATCCACCCCTCTGAACAACGGGCTTAATAGGAAGCTATTGCCACTCCCCCACCCCACACACACAAGAAATCGACAATAGAACAGGTACACGAGGGTTAGCAGAGAACAGTGGTTCGAGGGTAAAGAAGGTGGAGATTCCATGAATTAAATGGTGCAGCATGTTGCGAGTCCACAAATATTTCTGTAGCACTGTGGCGCTACGTAAGGCATAATACAACCCATTTCCTGGCCTCTGTCCTCACCCTGGAGCTCCCAGCATAGGGCCATTGTACTTTCTGACTGCAGGACTATAAGCAAACCATTCACCCACTGAAGAAAAATTATGATAACCCAGAAATGGCAAGTCATCTGGACAGGGGTGATTTCTCCGGCTTCCCTTCCGTGAACTGTATTCAATTTTTCAAAAATTCCTTGATGAGATGTTGCATCTCCATTTCAGAATTAAAGTGAACTACTGCTTAGCTGAGCATAAAGAAGAGAAATGGAACCACATGCTGGCAATGAGGTTTAACCTGTTTGGTCTAAAACTTTACAATGTAAACAATTAAAATGAAACAGGAAGTAGAGCTTCTGATACCTAATGGTATTGTTTGGTTTGAATTTCATTTTTATTTGGTTTAACTGTCAATATGTGATGAAAATGGTCAGAGCGGTCAACCAGAGCAATGAGAACTGGGTGAGCCTCATTCTGGGTAATCAGCACCCGAGCAAAACCATAGTGCATGGAATTACACAGAAACATCTAAAATATTATGCCTTCTTGATGGCTCTCAAAAGCTAAGCAATTCTAACAGAAGGAGAATCAACATTATAGGGGACAAACCTAGACAAACCTAGAATATGTATGTAACTGTCACATTAAAAAATTCTGAAGTAAAAATAAATAAATAAATAAATAAGAAGTCAAATGAAAAATGCAGTGAGCACAGGTTGTTTATAATCAAGACACAGGAAGCTATATTAGAGAATGAGTATCAGTAGAGTGTGTGTGTGTGTGTGTGTGTGTGTGTGTGTGTGTGTGTGTGTGTATCTTGTACCTGGTCTGGGGGTTGTTACTGCTGCAGGCTGGGGGTGAGGAGGGGGCTGTGTGTGGCTGTGCATACCACAAAGACGAATCATATGTAGGAAACATGCCACCTGAGGGAACTTTTGAGGAAGAAATGAAGTAGTTAAACCAGTACAACAGAATTAAAAGCAAAGATCCCCTCCCCAAGTCCTACTTTCCTCTGTCCTGATTCAGCATGGTGAAAAATAACATATTCCAGGTACTTGTTTAATTGCTTTCATATGTTCCATCTACTTTTGAGAAATAGGAGCTCTTTAGAACTTTGAACTAGCTTTTTAAAATTTTCTTAAAAAAAAAAAAACACGAAGATTTTGGGGGTGTTTGCCACTGACAAATCACAAATCAGAGCAACCAGTAACTTTTCATTATCATGGTTTGGACACTAAACAAGGCAGATGGAGCACAATGTATATGAAGAAAAATATAAGAGAAAACCGAAGTCAATCAAGATATATCCTCCCTTGAATCAGCCTATAAGTCACTGGAGTTGAACAGGTGTAGCCCAAGGTTGCTTTTTATTGATAGAGAGGTGTTGACTTCTCACTTCCTTCTGAGTCCAGAGGAAAAGGAGTTGTGAAATATTTGCCTTTAAAAAATTCTCTCCAGCTGTTTTAACATAGAGCCTCTGTAAAAGGCTTGCATTTCTTCTGAACTGGGGACTAAAGCTTAAATTCCTCATTTCATGTTACTCCTTTTAAATAAGTACACACCACTTCCCAAATACCGAAAATAACTTGTCATGTCTTGTTTTTAATATTTTATTTATTTATTTGAGAGACAGAGACAGCAAGAGAGAACTGAGTGGGAAGGAGGGTGAGAAGCAGATTCCCCGTTAAGCAGGGAGACCGACTTGGGGCTTGATCCCGGGACTCTGGGATAATGACCTGAGCCGAGGGAGGATGCTTAACTCACTGAGCCACCCAGGTGTCCCTTGTCATGTCTTTTTATTCAGAAATTACACCTGCAGAGATGACGGTGTAAGAATTTAAAAATAACTATTTAATTAAGAAGAGTGTGTGTGAGATCTTCACACCTGGAGGAACTTTGGTAAAAGATGAAGGAAATCTGCATTACATATAAAATGGTTGATTCCAAGAAATAGACTCCTAGAATTAAACAGAACTACTAGGAAATGGGTTTTAAATAAACTCAAGTGAAGAAATACCTATGTTTATGCACGTTGTAACAAGACATGGTATCTCCTCCTCTCCCTGTCCTGCCCCAGGTCAGAAGACAAAAGTAAACTTTAATTTGATCATCGTGTAAATGAGAAGGTGAAAACTAAATCATCTGTAGAAAACTCCCCACCTCTAAACTCGAGTCGTAAAAGGCCATTAACGTATTCCACCGAAGGATGTGGAAAAAAGTGGATTTACATTATGGCAAATAGAAACACTGGATTTCCAGCCTCTCTCTGGCAGATTTTTCCACCAGAAACCCCATATGGCTCAACTTTTAATTACTTTGGCTAATGCTATATGTAGTAATTCTGTGGTGAATGCTTAAGTGTTTCATTTCTGGTTTCCATGGCAACATGACATCAGATTGCAGACAGCTGGCTCCACAGTTTTAAACCATAACAAATTGACCAAGCCAAGGCACAAAACTATGGCCGCTTTAAAGAGATAGTACACCGTTTGCCTGCCAGGGTGCTGAAGCAGGAACCTATGGGGCCCACTTGGCAGGCGAAGGAGGGTGGAGCCTCCTTCCTTCTCAGCTTCTTTTGGAACATGTGCGTCCTTGACACATCTGCAATGTTCTAATAGGAAAGACATGGAGCCAGCGTGGAGAACTTTTCATAAAGCAGCTACATGAAGGATCATCAGGAAGAAGGAGCACAATTAATAGCATCTGTAGATAGCAAATGAAAAGCATCCCCTCACTCTCAAGCCTGTTCACTGAACGTCAGTAACAGATACTTCACTGGACCCAGTTAAAAAAAACAAACAAACAACAAAAAACATTTCTTGCAACTATGACACGCTGTGAAAAACGCTTTCCAAAAGCCACAGAGCACGGTCCTGCAGGCAGAGGAGCACTGTTCCATAATAGAAGTCAAACTGAACTTGCAAAGAGCAACCAGAACCCTTTCGGGGACTGCTCGAGACCACGCTGGGCACAGGATAACGTACAACTTTGCCTTTTGCAGAAATACACTCCGCTTGCTTCCCCAGCTCCAAACACTCAGCACACTGTCCCAATTAACAGCCAGACTTAAGTCCGTGTATGTGCCCTGCAGCCACACACATAATACTATGAGATATTTAAGTATTCCTGAACCTATCCTGAAACTGGAAACGAATTTGCTTATGAAATTCACACAACGGCTCCTGGTTAACCGGGTGCATAACCAGACACAGATGCTTCCACTTCCCAGATCCGTACTGTCAGTGGCATGAAGCTTAAGGGAAGGAAAGGAAGCCGACCGATCATGCAAGCCTGTCTGCAGTCAAGCGCTCCACACCGAAAGCCTCCACGGTTGACAGCTGAGCTCCAACCACGCACACTCAATCTCTTGAGAGTCGTTTCATTCTCAAGAAAGAATATTCATTCCTCTCCCCGCAAGGCTACATCTTCGTCTTGGGTGAGCATGCTAGGAAAAGAGTGCTCAGGGTTACACAGCAGGGAAGGAGAGAAGGACCCATCTTCAAGAATGTGCATAGAAAAGAGGAAAGCCATCAGAGCCAGGAGCACCCGAAAAGCCTCTCCCTGCAGTGACAGCAAGCGCGTTTTCCCCCTCGCGGGGAACGCAGCCGGCGGACTTACCGGCTTCGGCATGGAGCAGGCGTGCGGGGGACGCGGAGCTCGGCACCCCCGCCCCCTCCCCGCGGACAGCGGCTTCACTGTGGCTCCGTCAGCTCTGTAATCTCAGAGTGAGCGTGAGGCACTCCTCAAACATGTTCCTTTGGAGTTACATGATCGGACAGGCTCCACCAGCACAGATTAGTATCCGAAGGAGGGAAAAGGGAAGACACTGGATTCAATTAGCTGCTTTCTGCCTGCCGTCTGATTCCCCGCTTCCCTGCTAACTGCATAACTTGTAAGAAAGGCATAAGTCATCGGCTCTAAGCAAATCTCCTATTCACCACCAGGAAAAAAGGGAGTGTTGTACGTGGCAAACAATCCCTGTTTTCACTGACGAAGGCTCCCTGACCTCCCGCTGGCCTCCAGTTCCTTAATTACTGTCTATGGAATTCCAGAGAGAGAGAGAAAAAGAACGCGGGAATCTGAGCAAATCCGGGACAAGGACGAATGCTCACAAGTGACTGAACTTAAAAAAGATTCTCTTTCGCAGATACTCTTCCAAACACCCTCTGAAGGGAGTAGTCTCAATTGAAAATAGACACCTTCCAATGGCTATTTTTGACACTGCTGAATTAAAACTTGTGATTTTGGTTTTCTCCTGGAGTTGTCACTCCCCACTCCTTTTTTATTTTTCTATTTAAACTACTCAAGTAAATGCAGGATATTGTCTGTCCAGTGATGCTTCTAAAACTGTCTTACCAAATTGTTTCAATGATCACCTCAGAGCAGCTGAGTTCTCTTACATTCTAGAAATGTGTGCACAGGGCCTGGGTCACAAGATGATCACTTCACTTTCACAGGGATGTCTGGTGAGCCACGGACACATGCTCTTACTGAAACAGAATGTCACCTAACGTCTACGGCCATACCACCCTGAACGCGCCCGATCTCGTCAGAATATCACCTAACAAGACAGGACTGAAAACCTGCATGAAGTCTCCAAGGCACAGGGTGCAAGTCCTGTCAGGATTTCAGGAGTAAAGTCATGCAGTCGGGTGAGTCACGTGTTCCCGCTGAGCGACCTGAGCTGCTCAGTCCTAGGTGCCTCTCTCCTCATGTGGGCCTTTATTTATGTACGATGCAAAGTTGCCTCTCTTGGTAGGACATCACCACACACACACACACACACACACACACACAATTTTTACCAGGCAGAGGTCCCAGGCTGTGCCACAGAGCACCAGAGCCCCATCCCCTTTTCCTAGGCCCTACTGGCATCTCTCACTCTTCAGCAAGAACTGCATGAATTCCCCTCTCCCCCAATTTTCTTTTCTTCCCCAGAAGTGTCTCCCGCTGCTCCTAACAGACTTTTCTATTGTTTCTCTCCACAAGGGTGTGCTACACCTTCCCAATGCTGCCTATTCTGCCAATCCGCTCCCCTACACCTTCTCTGGTTTCATATAGACTCCCTTCACCCCCTGCCTTCTGGGGACCCACATGTGCCCCAAACGGTGGCAGGTGCTTTTCTGACATTAATCTTCCAACACCCCTATTTACTGCATGCTCACACTTTCTAGGCACTGTGCTAGTATTGACACATTTGACCTAATTTCACACACAGTAAATGGCAGACACAGAATGTGAAACTTCATGGTTTTGCTCCCAGATCCCCCAACCTGCATGGGCACTTTCTTCACCCAAGACCGCCAACCACAGTGGACGCGACGTTACTCTTAGAGTTCCTTAAAACTGTCAGAAGAAGTCCTTGGTTGAATTTCCTGGTTACTTGATTCAAACGAAGAAAACATATTATGCCCCAATGGGAGTCGGGTAAAAGGAAGAGGAAAGCCAAAAGCCTTTGGAGCTGGAACAACCTGGGTTTCAATTTCCAAGTCCTTCAGTGAATCACTTCACTTCTATGGGTCTTGGTAGTCCTCTATGCAAATTTCATCTGATAACATTAATCTTGAAGCGCTGTTTTAAAAATTGTGTCTGTACAGTCCAGTGGAACTCAGTAAGCGCTTGTTACAGCTGTGGTCTATTACTGATGGGAATTCAAGCAAGACCTACTTTACTGCTTAGAAACTGCTGTTCCAGGTGCTGTGTACATAGCAAAGGCAAAGAAAAGATGTGAAAGCTAATGACAGGGCCAACATCTGAGGCTGGGTCTGAACAGGTTATTTATTTTTTAAAGGGTTTATTTATTTATTTGACAGAGTGAGAGAGGGAGAGAGGGCACAAGTAGGGGGAGCAGCAGAGGCAGAGGGAGAAGCAGACTTCTGGCTGAGCAGGGAGCCGAGTGCAGGACTCGATCCCAGGACCCCGAGATCATAACCCGAGCTGAAGGAAGAGGCTTAACTGAATGAGCCACCCAGGTGCCCCGAACAGATTGTTTAGGTGCAGAGAAGATTTTGAGCAGAATTAGGAGCCGGAACTCTGGAATCTGGCACAGCCAGACTCAGGTCCCTCTTATGCCACTTGTGAACTGTGTGTGTCTTAATTTCTCTCATTTATAAGACAGGGCGTGATAAGCCTCCCAGAACACTTGAGAAGGTAAAAAGAGACCTTGAATTTGAGGCCTAAAGCCTGGTGGGCAATGGTGTCAGTGCGAGATGCACGAGAAGCCAGGCACTGGCTGCCCCAGGTTCTGTGAGGAGCTTGGGGGAGAGACCCCTCCCTCTAAGCCCATCATTCCCAGGCCCATCTGCGGTATCTGAGTAAACTCTGGGATACGTGAAGGACTAGGCTGGGCCAGGCCACCCTGGGAAGCCTCCTGGTGGAGGGCAGTTGGAAACCAGGGAATACACTTTATGAAGAAGGGACATCGCTGGTCGTGTTTGCTGGGTAGTGGGCTTGAACTTAACACACAAGAAGTGTGCAAATTTGTGGAGGACAGGTTTGAGCATCTGACGGCTACTCTAAGGAACTGCTGGTTAGGTCCTCAGAGTAAAGTCCAAATGCCTTATTGTGGAGTGTAGGACTTTGCATGGTTAGAGTCCTGTCCTGCTTTCTGGTTTCTGTGTGTGTCTCTATGCAGATACTACGTGGAAAGGCCTCTCGGAGCATCTGGTTCTCATCCTTTGACTTCCTCAGAGCACCTTCAAGTACTCTTCTCTCTCATTTGCCTGCACACCTTTGCACTGGTGGATTCCTTTTTTGGGAACATCTCTGCTCATCCAATCTACTCTTCTAGCTCCTACTCATCCTTCAACATTCAGTCCCTGTGTCACATCCCCAGGAAAGCCCTCCTGGCCTTCCTCTTCATCTTCCTTATGCTGTGTGGTTTCAGGGCACACACAGTCATAGGACTCGACCCAGAATATGGTTATCTCTGCATAACTCCATCCTTCACTAAACTTCATGAAGACAATGGGCACTGGGCTACTCGTTTCTGTGACTGTATTTCAATAATGTTTATTTCTGGTTATATGTGATATACTTTTAATTAGAAAATGTGGAAAATTCAGATACAGAAGAAGGAGAAAAAGAAATCACTTACACCCTCTCACACTCAGATAGAAAAGATCAGTTGGTTAAGCGTCTGCCTTTGGCTCTAGTCATGACCTCAGGGTCCTGGGATCGAGTCCCGCATCAGGCTCCTTGCTCAGTGGGTAGCCTGCTTCTCCCTTGGCCTGCTGCTCCTTCTGCTTGTGCTCTCTCTCTCTGACAAATAAAATCTTAAAAAAAAATACTTGTATTTTGGCTTATACCCCCCCCTTTTTCTCACCCCCCCCCCCCCCCCACACACACGTGCCTGTGTGCCCCCCCCCCCCACTAGACACCCTTAGATTTCTATGTTTGTTTTGTGTTGTGTTTACAAAAAAGGATGACTCTGTGATCTTCAGCTGTTTCACCTCCCACACTCACAGTCTCCCACACTCACAGTCACTCTCTGGGTCCCCAGAGCCAGCCTCACATGAACACAGAGTATGTAGAAACAAGTGCCTACTGACAGCCATGACCCTCTTTGAGCTGCACCACTGCCTCTAAAGGTTTCTCTCATAGAGAAACCTTGGAGCTCTCAATGGATACTGTTCAAACTGTTTTAAAAATCTGCTTTTTCTATTAATATGTTTTGAACATTTTCTCATGTCAACAAATGTCCAACAAATAAAATACAAAATAGTCACGATTCATTAGTATTCACAGAAGCCAGCCATGATTTTCTTACCGCCCTGAATCAATGGACATAGGCATGTTTCCAATTTTGCAATATCATAAACAACACTCCAATGAAGAGTCTGTTGTAAAATTTCTAACACATCTAACACATTCTTCTTTTTAGAAAAAAAAAAAACACGATAGATTATGGAATTTCTGGGTGAAAAAAAGCACATAGCTTTAAATCCTTTAATATCTATATTAACACTTTTCACAGGAGAAACACCGTACACTATATTATTTTTAAACCTCATAAGTAGTATAAAGAGTGGTTCAGGGGTGCCTGGGTGGTTCAGTCAGTTAAGTGTCCACTTGATTTCGGCTCAGGTCGTGATCTCAGGGTCTTGAGATCAAGCCCCGTGTCCGGCTCCTCACTCAGCTGGGAATCTGCTTGGGATTCTCTCCCTCTCCCTCTGCTCTCCCCCAAACTTTTGTGTGCGTGCTAAATAAATAAATAAATAACATCTTAGGTGGGGAGAAAAGAGTGCCACTTCCTCACACAATGGCCAACACTGAGCATTACAATATTCTTTTACACTGAGACAATTAAAATAGGACCTGGGTTTGTGATAAACAGGTATTTCCTGGTTGAAATCAATGGACAGACGCACGGATTCAAGGTGTAAGGAAGAGCAAGGAACCGAAATAGGAGTGAGCCACCTCCACCTGGGCCTGCAAAGATTCTAATCTAGATGCCTGGGGGCAGAGAGAGCCCCCAGAGATTTGATAAGCACAAGCAGCTGTGATAGATGTGAAGAAGAACAAAGACGCACATTCAGAAGTGGGAGAACTCACCTTTGGCTGGGGAAACTGAGGCATGCTTCACTAAGGGGAGGGGCACCTCCATGAGTGTGGAGGGCATTTCTGGGCTCCTTCAGGATGCCAAAAGGCCAGTGTTTAGATAGCCCTGAGGCTCACTTCTTTGTTCCCCTGACCTTAGATGCCTGCCTTTTTGGACAGGCAAAGAGAGATCCTGCTCCGGGGGCTACTGCCGCCCTGCTAAGCAGCATGTGACACAAAGGAGCAGCAGCTTTCCGGCCCTCCTCCTCTCCAAGCTTGATTTCATCATCCTCCAACATGCCTCATTAGCCTCCGCTGGTCCAAAAGTGATGCCTTCAAGGTCACTCCCTACCTCAGGGGCAGCACACTGGCTCTGGCTAGGGGACGTTCCAGACCAGCGCCGAGGACTATCATCGGTGACCGGCTCATGGCAGGGGTCTTCCAGGTCCAGCTATCCGTTTAATGTGTTTTCGTCGTGTTTACGAAAAAAATTAGTCTCAGTTGCCAAAGAAGTCAGAATTACATTTTGAAGTGTTTATGAGTTGTCAGAGTAACTACAGACAATATGAAACACATTGTGGGTTTTTTTTTTTTTTAATTTCACAAAGGAATCAGGGAAGGACTCATCTGTTTAGTAAGAAATATTTTGCTCATTAGCTGGTGACATCATTGCCCTCTGAAATTAGGAGATTTTTGTCAGCATATGGACAAAACGAGGAGATTCCATTCTTCTCCCAGAGGTGCAGTATAATACTGAAATAATTTCTCTGGCAGTTTCAAAATTAACTAGTTGTCGCCAGATTTGAAGAAAGAAGAGGAAGAGGAGAATATAATTATATGATACTTTTATTTGTAAAAAGTATGTGAGAATTTGAGGTAATAATACAGTCCCCCAGGGGCAAAGGCTTGTCAGCACTTAATTCATTTAAGAAACTGTTTAAAGAACCAACTAAAAACCAAAGAAATAGCAAATGGCTGCTACATTCCACAGTAAGTTCTATTCTTTTTCTTAAACTCCTGAACTTTGCATTTTTAAAAAATCAGCCCCAAATAAAGTTGCTGATTTCCCCACAGGAGGAGGGACGAAACAGGACTCTAGGGTCCATAACTAAGCATCCCAGACTGGGATGACAGGACAGCCCAGCCCTCCCGACTCTCAAGTTGCCACGGAGCAGAGAGAATGCTTCTCCTTCTCCCCAAAGGGGTTGACAGGGATGAGAAAGATACACGGAGGAAGGAGAAGTGAATTCTCCCTTTACTCTGTAGATGTCTGGAAGATTTTTCTGCCAGAGGTTTTATCACCCTGCCCATAGGCCAGAGAACCCCACTGCTCACATAAATTAGCTGAGTTAAGGTAACAAAGACATGATGGGAAGCACTCAAGAGCTCTCCAGGTCCCTCTGTTAAGAGTGGGGTAGTGTTACCCAAAGCCACTCTATGGTGCCAAGCACAGTGAAGACCAAAGCAAAACACCAAACCCACTCGTTCTCAAGTGCATTCAGTTCTCACATAGCCTGTGCCATGGAAAAAGGATGATTCAGAACAGAACTGCCAAGTAGGGCAATTACATATGTGTTTGAGGCTCTAGTTTCTGGAGCCGATAGAAGTTTTCATCCCAAAAGCGGTAAGTGTCCTAAGGGACTGGGTGGTGTTTGCAAAGTCACATTACTTTCATGGCATCTGAGACAGACTGATTCATGGATCAGGCACGACGGCTTCTTGGACAGGGCTGCCAAACAAACTTGTCCAGGCATATGATGATGGGAAATTATAGAAAATTGACAGAAAATAGAGAAAACTGCCTATATGGCAATGGAGGGGAGGTACAGACACCAAGTTTGATCCTTAACAAATCTTAGGCTATAGATCAGCACAATTGTCTCTTGTAGTCACAAGCCGACAGGCCAATTTTACCTCATAGGGTCATGAGCTATGATCTTAACATAATTACCCTTATATCTGTTAGAACAAATAATAAGCAAACTTATTTCAATTGAATTGCTTCAATAAGCAAATTTACTTCCAAATTGAAGAAATCAAGGCTGAATCCTTAGAAAAGAATCATTCGGAGCTAGAAATGTTGTTTGTGGTCCTCTCCTTGGCTATCAGGTCATGATGATTGCTGAAAACCAGACCACAGAATATCCTTCCCACAACAACTAATAAAATAAGCAACAGCCTCCAAAAAGCAAAATTACTAAAAACTAGCAAAATATTCCACCAAGAGCACCCAAACAAGGAAATGTATATAATCTAATATATTAAGCTTTAAAACTTCATGGCGGGGCTCCTGGGTGGCTCAGTGGATTAATCGTCTGCCTTTGGCTCAGCTCATGATCCCAGGGTCCTGGGATCGGTTCCATATTGGGCTCTTTGCTTAGCGGGGAGCCTCCTTCTCCCTCTTCCTCTGCCTGCCGCTCCCCCTGCTTGTGTTCTCTTTCTCTCTCTAATAAATAAATAAAGTCTTAGAATAAAATAAAATTCATGGTCGAGGGAGGAAACAAATTTCTGAAGACCAAAAGAAAAGGCCTCACTACTCTAAAAGCTACATCGGTAGGAATCTTGAGAATTATTCCATGGAATTTCCAATCTTGAAGGAATTTAAATTCTGTCGCTCTCTTTTTTTAAATTTTTTGGATCTAGGACCAATGGAAATTGCTTCAAGGAGACTTATGAGTGAAAGGATGAAAAGTTAGTAGTAAGGCTGATTCTGAGTGAAATAAAGCCTCTTAGAAATTCACTAGAATTGGGGGGGGAGAAATTCACCAGAATTGGAAAAATGAATTAAAGGCAGACTATACGTGGCCTACCTATTTCCCCACACCATCTAGCATGAACTGTGGTGCAGCATGTTTAACACAATCTTGGGAGAGAGATGGCGGAGTCCAGGTATGCTAGCAAAGACCACACTCCCCCTCAGGGTGGGTATCCCTATGTCTTGGGCCATTACATCAGACTATAGCAACAACAAACATGAATGGACCACAAAACAAAGCCCTCAACTGTAGCCTGGAAGAAGAAAAACAATCTCTTGTCAGACAGCATGACAAACAGGTCAAAAAGTGACCTTCATTATATCAGCATGTGCAGAAAATCCGACCTGAGCTAGCCGGGTATGATCGAGGTGAAAGGAAATGTACAATGACCATTCAAACTTACGAGCCGGGGTAAAAAAAGAGAGAGAAAAAGCATGGGAGAACATAAAGATCCCATCTTTTGATCCCATCTCTCTATCAGATGAAAATACAACTCAAGGAGCAGGAAGAAATTCTAACAGTTACTTCACACTATAAAATAATTTAATAAGAACATGAAGTCAGTTAAGGAGACTTCAAAGACAAGATGAAAAACATTAATGATGTTAATTTAAGAAAATTGTAGTCTGGGGGCGCCTGGGTGGCTCAGTGGGTTAAGCTGAGGCCTTCGGCTCAGGTCATGATCTCCGGGTCCTGGGATCGAGTCCCACATTGGGCTCTCTGCTTGGCAGGGAGCCTGCTTCCCTCTCTCTCTCTCTCTCTGCCTGCCTCTCTGCCTACTTGTGGTCTCTGTCAAATAAATAAATAAAAAATCTTAAAAAAAAAAAAAGAAAGAAAATTGTAGTCTGAAGGAAAGAGAGGACCCAAACAACCTATTGCAGAACCAATTTTTAAGTAAGAAGGAACAAAGAACTAGGATCTATACCCCAGAGGTCCAAGTACTGATACAGAGAAAAGCTGTATCATTTAAATCCGTCTCCTCCTATGCTCCAGGTTCTAAGATTTCCCCAGCTCTTCTCGGAAGCTTGAGCCCTGCTGCTATCTCTACCTGACACATGCTTCTCTCTCTTCTCTGGCGAGCTCTCACCTGGCTTCAGTTTCTCTGGGAAGGCTTCTCACGCTTTCCTCACTAGCGCTTAATGGACTTTGTGTGTATACTTAATGCACTAGGTAGAAATACTCCAATTAAATCCTCATCGGTGCTGTCTCCTTGTCTGTCTGTTCCTGCCAAATACAAATCCCTGTGTATGGGGCCTGGCGCGTAGTAGGGACTCAGTAATGTGTGCACAATGAAGGAGTCAAAGAAATGCTCATGGCGGTGTTCTTTCACCTACACTCTGGGTCAAAGTGCAGGTAAGAACTTCTTTTAGGAACTAATTATACAATGCTATCAGCCTTATACCAGTAATGGTACAATTGGTAAGGGATGACAGAAGGTATGTGATACAAAGGGAGAGGAACAAGGGACAAGAAGAAGAGAATCAAGGGATGTTTCGACAGACTTTATTCTGAAAACAGAATTTGAATTAGAAGTTGGTTGTATCAAAATATTGCTATCCAAAAGAGTGTCATTGTTTGATGACTGGCTATAGGGCTAAGAATTTTATTTTTTTTAAGATTTATTATTTTAGAGAGAGAGTGAGCAGGGGGAGGGGCAGAGGGAGAGGGATAGAGAGACTCCTCAAGCCGACTCCCCACTGAGCAGGGAGCCTGATCTCGGGCTCCATCCCAGGATTCCAAGATCATGACCTCAGTCAAAAATCAAAATTTGGACACTTATCCCAGTCCTGGGTGGACTGGGCCACCTAGGTGCCCCACGAGTTTTGATAAAACAGGTAACTAGTAACTTAAGATTCAAATGGACTTGAACAAAGTGATGGGCAGCTTACGACCTACATCAGTTGGCTTGGGCTACAGGTGGCCCTTGGTCTAGCTCCTACTCTCAAACTACAGTGAGGGCTGGGATCTTCCTAACCCACCCATTATATAAGATCTGGCACTAGGGCAAACAATTCAAGGAGGAATTAACATGTGATAAATCTCATTTAATAAGTGATGGACATTCTCTCTTACCCCAATCTCCTGGAGGTTACTTCCAAAAGCAAAACAAAAACTGTTGTTGCAAATCTAAATGCCAATCCTTAACCCAGATTCCACTACAAATATCTTCACTTTGATGCGATCAGCTGGCAGGGGAAATGTGGTACATCCTGTCTGGTATTCAGGTATTGGGTTGGACAAATAAATCTGCCACTTTTATATGCCAAAAGCTAGTAACTCCAGTTTCCCCCTGACTCAACCAAATAAAAGAAACAACACAACAGAATGTATCCAAAAGCAACCTTAAATTTTTTAAATGTTAAAAATAGGTTCCCTCAGCTTATGCAGTACCTGGTTATTTTGTCACTATTTTATTTTTTTCCCACGGGGCCCCTGATACCCTTCAGCAGCCTCAACTCTCTGTAACCCTACAGACCGGTAAAGAGAGAGATGTGCCAGGTCAGTCCACTGGGTACAAAGAGCAACATCTGCAGTGACTTCCGGGCGGCCATGAGCGAGCTCTCCACCACGACCAGCCGGAAGCCCACACCCACACGCTCAGCGAGTCCCCCTCAGCACGGCCAGGCCCTAGGTAATTTCCCTACAATTAACTGCTTATTCTCCCCAAATGCTAATCACAAAGCACAACATGATCACTGAAATTATATCTCACCCAGCCCTACACCCACTCACAGAATAACACCTTCTGAAACAGAAGACAAACTGATTGTGTGTTTGCTAAAAAGCACAGCTAAGCTAACACAGGCTGGCTGCACGCAGCTTGTTTTCACAGCTCTAGCAGATCTGCTGTGATATGTGCGCATTTGCGGGCATGTTAATGACATAGCCAAAAAAATAGCACTTTCATGGGAACTCAAGTATTTTAAGAGTAACGGTTAACGGAAAGGTAAAAGATCTAAATATGAAGTAATAGAAACTGGCATTCACTGGGTATTTACTTGGTGCCATTTAATTCTTGCAACACCTGTTCGGCGTAGGTATACTTGTCCCTGCTTTTCCAGATGAGAAAGGAGGCACAGATTGATGAGACAACTTTCCCACAGAGGCAGCGATAATGGGGGGTGGGAAGCGGGTAGAGCCGGACCTGAACCCAAAGGCTGCGTCCCAGTTAACTGGCCCCTCCCCTCAGAATGCTGGGCAAGGGCAAGCACCCAGCTTTCCCGGGGGCAGAGCCTGCTTCCGGGCTAACTTTGTTTAGAGAGGATGATCTTCAGGCGCTCCCAGAAAATGTATGCCTCAAACTTTGGCCTCCGTCCCAGGGAGAAGGCTGGGGACGAGAGGGTGGTGTGGAATTAATGACAAAGAGTCATCTAAACAACAGTTCTCGGTCAGCTTACATGCAATTAGGGCAAAATTCATCTTTCTCAAGAGACTTCACTATGCGTGTTGTTCCAATGGTCTGATTTTCTTTGTCTCCTGGACTCACCACAAGCTGCAGGTCTCAAGAATCATCCCTTTTACCCTTCTAAAGGGAATTTTAATATGTCTCTGTTTTATTTGCACTTTAGTTTCAAAAGCACTTTTGTTGAAATTAAGAGTAATGTTTCTTCCTGTACCTTCCCACCCAGCCAAATAAAAAAGAAATTTACAGAAAGTACCTATAAAAGTCTGAATAATCATCTCAAGGCTGCAAGTATGCATTAAAAGACCAGAATCAATAAAAGTTATTTTTAACATAGTTAACATTTAGAAAGACTTAAAAAAGTGGTTGTTATTCTGGCACTATGTCATAGAAGGAATTGCTGACATCTGTCCCAGGGACACAGGGTATACATGGCATACCTCTGGCAAATCATCGGTGGCCATATTTCTCTTTCTCTTGGTCATATCACAAGTCAAACGAGTAAGGCTCTTGGGTTTAAGAAATAAGGAGCTGAAGCACACATCCACCGATCCCGTCTTCCAGCCCAGTTAATACAACCATTAAAGCTTCAATGAGCAGAACCATCTTCCAGCCCCAAATCAAGTTACCTTGCCAATTAGAATTCTATTAAGCTGAAACCCATATATGAAGAATCATGAAAAAAAAATTCTCCAGGAAAAGAGATACAAAGAAAAAAATGCAAACACTATTAAAAGCAAACAGTTTAGGGGTGCCTGGGGTGGCTCAGTTGGTTGGGTGTCCGACTCTTGATTTTGGTACAGGTCATGATCTCAGGGTCGTGAGACTGAGCCCTGTGATGGGAGCCTTCACTCTTCCCCTCCTGCTGTCCTTCCTCCAACTTCCTCTCCCCCCCCAATAAAAAACCCACAAAAAAACACAGTTTATCCAGAAATATAAGTTATTTGGTTATTTTTATGCTTGGAATCTACCCTCTCTTAAATTTCCTTGTTAAAAACCAGTATAGCGGAGACACTATTGCGAAGTCAACCATTTTCACAGACAATCTTTATAGTATCTATGCCAGCTCTCACTCTGTAGTATATATGAATCTTCATATAATTTATCCATCCAAAAATATTCACTCAGAGTAAGCAAAATATGAAAATCATATTTTTTGTAATTGCTAGGAATATCTATAGGTGGGAAAAACTTTTGTAAATTCATCATGTGTTATCATAAAAAACAATTCTTCTTATGGGGTCAGATTTCCCCAATGAGGAAGCTAATGGTATTGATTTATATTTCCTTCTAACACTAACACCTCTAAAATATAAAACTTCTATAAATTTTAACCTAAACACCTTGTCTAGAAGTCCACCCTAGTAAATGAAACATATTCAAAATAAACACATTAAGATAGCCAAGTTTAAAAAAGAAAAAAATCTGATTAACCCCATAATAGGCAGACTCTTAAGAGCATCAATATATGGATGCCCCTTGAATGAGAAGGACAGGTCAATCTGTCCATGAAGGCGCACCCCATGTGCATGGGCTCGGCTCTCCCACTACATTCTGTGTTAGGTTATTAAACTGTGAGTCTTTGCTTTGGCCATAATAGAAATCAAGCCATTCACCACAAGAACCACTAAAAAAGTAACTTTGGGGGCACCTGGGTGGCTCTATCGGTTAAGCATCTGCCTTCAGCTCAGGTGATGGTCTCAGGGTCCTGGGATCAAGCCCTGCATCGGGCTCTCTGCTCGGTAGGGAGTCTGCTTCTCCCTCTCTTTTTGCCCCTTCCCTGGCTTATGCTCTCTCTCTCTCAAATAAATAAATGAAATATTAAAAAAAAAAAAAAAAAAGGTGACTTTGTGGAATGCTCTCCTGGCTTTCTTCACATTATCTTTTAGGAAGTTCTAGTGTAGACTAAGGCTGTGGCAGCTTCTCCTTTCGAAATACCAGACCTGCAGCCTCTGGCTTGCATGCAACAGCGGCTGTAAGAAAAGCAGGTGAAAGGACTCTGAAAAGCTAAGTAAAACCTGCCTGACAATGAGGTACAAGTTTACAGTTTATAATTTTAGGAAGCCCCAAAAAGACTTAACCGTCTTGCATTATGTGAACCAAAACATCTCATCACATGGGGATATTTTAGTTGAGACTTTGAAAGTCCTCAGACAAGGAAACACTTAAAATAGCATTTTGTTAGAAGTGGAAGTGAGCACTTGATGTGTCTTTGTTGCCCAAACTCTGGGACACAGTTCAACCCATGGCTCTCCTGTGCCTCAAACCCAGTTAGTGGCAAAATATATTCAGAGCTGGCTGCAAGGAAAGGCCATGAAGAGCGCACAGGTGGATGAAAGGTGTTGCTATGCCTCAGCGAGAACGTTAGACCCCTCCTTGCACAAATACTTCCCAACTAAATTTCCCCAAATGTAGAAGATCAATTATAAAACGATGGCTTGTGTTACAAAATAACTCCCTTCACGGAACATTTCACCATAGTTGCTTCATCCTAGTGAAGAGCTCCAGTATAGACACAGAATTCCAATTTTTTCCTGGAACACATTTTGTATCAAGTGAAACAAACAGACGGGACCAAAATAAATGTCTACAATGGACTTGTGCCTTCTTATCCTTGTTGTTGCTTTAATTTCTCTTTAACATCATATATTTTTAAAATAACTTATATCTCACCTGCCTCCTTAGCGCAGTAGGCAGCGCGTCAGTCTCATAAAATAACTTATATCGCATCATAATTAAACAATTTACAATTTAACATTTTGTGAAAGATGTTTCACTGCAAGCATTTTTAATATTTGAGAACCAAATACAGATCACCAAGTTTTACCTACCAATTTGGTAGAAATATCAAAATTATGATTTACTAAAACATATTCCTTGTGTACAAATCTCTAAACCCCCAGAGGATGGACAGCATTTCATTAAATGTTTTCTTAACGAGAAGGTAAACTGAGCCTCAAGGCACAAAAGTTGAAAACTGAAAAGGAGAACTCCCAAAACTTCCCCCTACAGGAGGCAAAGGAAAACAAAATTTATCAAACTAAAATGAAAAATACTAAAATGTATGTCCAGATATTTAGCAAGGAATCAAGTGAAGGACTCAAACCAGAAACTCTTTTTAAAAACTCTAACACTCACAACAGAAGTTTGTTATTAATGAGAAACAGTACAGAACACATTCTCCTCTGGCAAAGAGAGAGCTATTTTTCACTTCCCCTGGTAACTATCTTTAGTACTTTACATTCTTGGAAACCAGGAATGTGAATATGGATTTATTGTGAAGCAACACGCAATGATCTAATGTCAGTTATGGGGGTGGGAGTCTATGAAATCAGTGCAAATGAAATCCTAAAGCACGACAGGCATCAATATAGGCATTGAGTCTCGTGACAAAGGGCTTGTGATCCCTGAAACTTTCATGGCCTGGACATTCCCAGCTCTGGCCAGTGAGCTATTTACATCTCAGTCTAGAAAAGAATCAATAGGCAACTGAAAAGCCTGGGCTCTCGCACAAAAGATAATCAAAGTGTCTAACTCACAGCGGCTCGAGGAGGACACAGCGGGAATTATCTGAAATTAATTACTCTGCTATCAGGCGAATGTAGCATAATTGAGAAGGAATATTTTAGCTGGAGTTTCTTGCTGAGTCTCCATAAAAACAGAGGACAGGCTGTGGGGTAGGGTAAGGGGGCGAGAGTTATATACATTAAGATTGCAATCAAGTTCGAGCAAACTTAAGTGCCAATGGTGGTCAGCTGTAGGAATGTGCAGCGTGACTGGAAATGGGTGCGGCTGTGTGCGTGAAGCCAGCTAGCAAAATACGCAGCGTAAATAATATCGCTTCAGCAAACTCCATTGCCGAATGGCCTGTCTTCACCTACATCTCTCAGCGAAAAGTCGCTCCGGCGCTTCTGGAAGATTGTACTGGAAATGGAGGGTGCCAACTAGAACAGGCTGAATTCATTTTTGCATCATCTACGAAGAAACGGTCTGCTGAGAAGCTAATAACGTGAGTGTGTACATGACATCTAAAGTCTGTGTGAGCACATGTGGGGGTGATTTTAACCTCTGCGCTACTGGGGAAACTCCGTCAGGGCGGGCAGGGCCCATGTCTCCTGCTCCTCTACCTTTGTAACCTGACTAGCTATGGCATTAAGCCGGGTATACAGCAAGCGCTTTCTGGATGTCTCCTCAATGAACAAAAATATGCTCAAGGGAATGAACGTCCAACTTCTAAGAAGTACCCACTTTCTTCTGACAATTTCTACCAAGGTGATGGTTCTGATTTACCATCTGAAGGTGGCTAATAACTAAAAACCAATACTTAATAAATAATGAATGCTTTCTGAACAGCTCGTTCAAAACCATTATCGTACTTAATTTATATTAACTTTTCCTAAATGTGATGAGCCTCTCTCCCTGCTGAGTGTGTGAGTGTGTGTCAGAAACACAGGCCTGTGTTAGTCTTAGAACCTCCCCTTTGACTCGGATGCTATTAATCAGGACAGAATACAGTGAGTCTGACGCTAGAAGACCCAACGATGGACAGCTGGGTCTTTGTGTTCTCCCCCAGCAGGCTTTGAATAGCATCAGTCCTGAGTTACTGTATTTATTCTTCATGCTTCTTTAGGTTCATGATTTACATTTATGTTATGCTAGACTTCAGAACAAGGGGATATGAGATACGAAAAAGGTACACTGAAATCCATGAACATGGTTCTTTTGATTACCTCATAGTCCCAGCACACAATGCTGGCTAGCATAGGATACATTTATTATTATAAAGGGTAACATCTCAGTCTCTCACACAAAAGCAACAAAGCAGGGCTTTCAAATTAACAATCCCCTGGGTTTTTTCTTTCTTTTTCTTTGCTTTCTTTCTTTCTTTTTTTTTTTTTTAGCTGAAATGGAAATCCGGTGCTTGACTCAGGAAATCAGGGACAAGGAGATAACGGAAAGCTTACATTTACTTCTGACAAGCCATCGTCTGTTGCTTAGATGCAAAGAAGTGTGGTGTAGGACATGAAACATGCTCTTCGAGCAGCCGGGGGAGATGAACATTTAAATACAACTTTGGGGGCGCCTGGGTGGCTCAGTGGGTTAAAGCTCCTGCCTTCGGCTCAGGTCATGATCCCAGGGTCCTGGGATCAAGCCCCGCATCGGGCTCTCTGCTCCCGAGGGAGCCTGCTTCCTCCTCTCTCTCTCTCTCTCTCTCTCTCTCTCTGCCTGCCTCTCTGCCTACTTGTGATCTCTGTCTGTCAAATAAATAAATAAAATCTTTAAAAAAAAATAAATACAACTTTGTCCACTGAATATTTCTTTTTGAACATGCCATATGAACTGGACACTGAGACACTCACTGGAGACACTAAGGGAATGCAGTATGCCTTTCTTGCTCAAAGAGCTCATGATTCCCAAGGAGGCTACAATGTGTATGATGAATTCCTATACTCTAGGATAAAGGTCAGGCTTCATGTACAATGCTAGTTTAACAAGGCACAGAATAGGAAGCAATAAAATAAACTTAAGAAGGCTAAAGGAAGTTTCAGAAGAGGTGACAGTTGGACTTTATCTTGAAGGACAAATAGAATTTTACCTGGAAAAATCTGGAGGAAGATATTCTCATTGGAGGAAATTGCCTGAATTAAAGTGGAGTGTGGACAATACAAGGTGTGTTCAGTAACACAAGCAGGGACCAGTGTGGATGGAGTGGAGGCTATTAGGGGTATAGGGGTGGCAGAGGAGAACAGACATATTGACTAAAGCCAGACTGCAAAGTGTCTCGAGTGTGCCAGAATGTTTGGAATTTATCTTACAGAACTGGAAAACCAGCAGGCTTTTTGAAAACAGGAGCTTGCAAGAACAGAGGTATGTTCTGGAGCGATGACTACCAGTACAGAGCACAGACGAGAGGAGACAAGAAGCTGAAGACATGGAGGTAGAGTTGCTTCCAGATTTTAAGAAAGAACGAACCTAACAAAAAAAAATTACATAATAAATGAAAAAGGGTAACTCCCTCCATTCCTACTCCCTGCAGTTGGATGATGGCATCACAAGATATCTGCTTGAAACTCGAAACTCTTCCCACGATCCCTGTGGAACTCCTAGGAAGCACGTTTGGTCACATTAAGACAGCATGAATAGGGACGCCTGGGTAAAGTCAGTCAAACGTCTGCCTTTGGCTCAGGTCATGATCCTAGGGTCCAGGGACTGAGCCCCATGTCCTCCCTGCTCAATAGGGAGCCTGCTTCTCCCTCTCCCTCTGTTGTCCCCCCTGCTTGTGCTCTCTCTGTCAAATGAATAAATAAAATCTTAAAAAAAAATAAAATAGCATGAATAATAAAAGTCATCCAAATTAGAAAAGAAGTAAAACTGTCTCGGTTCACAAATGACACAATCTTCTATGGGGAAAACCCTAAAGATTCTACCACACAAAACCTGTTAGAGATTAAGAAACGGATTCAGCAAAGTTGAGGGACACAAGATCAACAATCAGTTCCATTTTTATACACTAGCAATGAAAATGTGAAAAAAGAAAATAAGCATTAAAAAAATGATACAATACTTGGAAATAAACTTAACCAAGGAGGTAAGACGTGTACACTGAAAATTACAAACCATTGCTGAAAGAAATTAAAGAAGACATAAAGAAATGCAAAGATACCCTAGGTACATAGATCAGAAGAACTTCCTACTATTAAGATGACAATACTAAAAAAAACCAAAACAAACAAAAAAGATGACAATACTACCCAAATCAACTACAGATGCACTGCAATCTCTATCAAAATCTCATGGCATCTTTTGTGGAAAAAGAAAAACCCATCTTAAAATTCATATGAACTCTCAAATGACCTGAATGGCTAAAACAATCTGAAAAAGAATCAAGTTAGAGGGCTCACATGTCTTGATTTCAAAACTTACTACAAAGCTACATTAATCAAAACAGTGTAATACCTACAATGGAAAGACATATAAACCAATGGGATAAAATAAGAGAGCCCAGAAATAAAATCTAGCATATATGGTCAATTAATTTTTGAAAAGGAAGCCAAGACCAGTCAATGAGGAAAGAATGGTCCTTTCAACAAATGGTTCTGGGAAAACTGGGTATCTATCTGCAAAAGAATGAGGTTGGACCTGTATGCTATTATCATATACATACATGAACTTAAAATGGGCCAAAGACCTAAACTTAAGAGCTGAAACTATAAAACTCTGAAAAGAAAACAGGAGAAAATCTTCATGATATTGGATTTGGCAAAGCTTTCTTGGATATGACACCAAAAGCACAAGGAACAAAAGCAAAGGGAAACTGGACTTCAAACTTAGAAACCTTTCATGCATTAAAAGACATCAAGAAAGTGAGAAAGTTGGGATGCCTGGGTGGCTCAGTGGGCTAAGCCTCTGCCTTCAGCTCAGGTCATGATCTCAGGGCCTTGGCATTGAGCCCCGCATCAGGCTCTCTGCTCAGCAGGGAGACTGCTTCCTCCTCTCTCTCTCTCTGCCTGCCTCTCTGCCTACTTGTGATCTTTGTCTGTCAAGTGAATAAATAAAATCTTAAAAAAAAAGAATAAAGTGAAAAGGCAACCCTAAAATGAAAGAAACTATTTATATCATGCAACTGATAAGGGATTAATAGCCAGAATATACAAAGAACTCCTACAACTCAACAGCCAACAATAAAACAACCCAATTCAAGAATGAGCAAAGAACTTGAATAGATATTTCATATATATATATATATATATATATATATATATATATATATAATTAGTTATTAGAGAAATGCAAATCAAAGTCACAACAAGACATCATTTTACACCCATTAGGATGGCTATTAACAAAAAAGGGGGAAATTACAAGTGTTGGTGAGAAGTAAAAAAAACTGGAACCTTTACACATTGCTGTCAGAAATGTACAATGACGCAGCCATACTGGAAAACTGTATAGTGGCTCCTTTAAAAAGTAAACGTATAATAAACATGTGATCTAGAAATTCTCCTCCTAGATACATACTGAAAAGAACTGAAAGCAAGTACTCGAACAGATATTCATATATTAATATTCATACTAGCATTGTTTACAACAGCCAAAAGGTAGAAACACCCAAGTGTCAATCAACAGACAAATGGATAAACAAAATGTGGTATATCCATACGGTAGAGTATTACTTATCCTTAAAAAAGGAATGAAGTTCTGGCATATGCTGCAATGTGGATGAACCTTGAAAACATTATGCTACATGAAATAAACCAGACGCAGAAGGACAAATATTGTATGATTCCATGTACATAAAGGATCCAGAATAGTCAAATCTCATAGAGCTAGAAAGTAGAATGGTGGCTTCCTAAACTTATGGAAGGGGAGTTACCGTTTAATGGTTATGGAATTTCTGTTTTGGATGCTGAGAAAGTTCTGGATGTGTATTTTAGTGACGATGCCACAGCAATGTGAATGTGCTTAATGCCAATGAACTGAATATTAATTTAACTTAAAAATGTTTTTAAGGTTAAATTTTAAGTTACATATAATTTACCACAATTATGAAATAACAGAATCAACAGCACTATTTTGACTACAGATAAGTCCATCAAGAAAATTGAGTAACACGTCAGAAGAGACGCTTCTTTTCAGATCCGGGTGGGAGCTGGTAGTGGCAGAAGGAAGTTCAAAGGCAGAAGTTGGCTAAAATCTACTTTGTAGTAGAAGCGATCAAGTTGCTCAGAAACAGTAAACTTACATTGCAGTTTGACGAGCCATCGAATGTTGGGTAAGAACCGTCTGGCCAGTCGGCAGGGTCCAAGGCCGCTGACTGCCGGTGCTGGGCCTCATACTCCTTGAGCTACAACAAAAGAAAATGAAAATTGACATGGAAATAATGGCCAGGGCTGCCTACCAGGCAGCAGTGAGAATGCTCTGGGCACTTTCTTCATGCCGCTGCTGGGAACTCAGTGCCAGCCAAAGACAAGGTTCCCCAAACTGAGAGGAAGATGCACACCCTGCCCTGTGATTTTTCATCTATATCAAACTGACAGACACAACAGATTCTTTGTATTCGGTGTTCTAAAAAGAACCTTGATTTTCCCTCCAAGACCCTCCAGCCTCAATACTCATCTTTCTCAGTTCAATTGTAAGTTCAAAAACAGAAATTGTCTGTAGCCTGGCCTCTGAATTACCTGTCTTTGTCGAAGACACAACGTGGTAGACTATGGGCATTTTGGTAAAACAGAGGTGGAAGCCTGAAACAGATTCTCTAAAATCACTTGCTTTTCTTGCTACTGACTGTTTCAAGTTACCAATTCCTTGTTCTCACCTAACAAATATTATGAGCCTTATTGGGGACCCTTGTGGAGGAGAGGAAAATAATGAGCTATCTAAAGTATGTTCCGAGACATCTCCAGTTTGGGTTTGGAAATTCCCTTTCTACTTTCTGAAATAGACAAGTGAAACATTATAGGAAATTGACAAGTTTAAGCGAACAGAAAGGTCTTTTAGAATGGCAAATGTGAGAAGTCCTAGGCGTGTTTTCATCAAACACATAGAAATTTAACTCTGCAACACAATACAGTTAAGTTACCACTGTATTAAAATTCTATTACAAAGCAGTTTTTAGTTATGAATTTCACACTGATGAAATCATGTTCTATAAATCAAGATGCCAAAAAACAGAAACGATCTGACCGAACAGCCCAGGAGAAGTGCTAGGACTGTCTTCAACCACTGGAGCCATGTGGACATGGCAAAGCCACCATGCTGCCAACATCCCTCTAGGGAAAAGGCAACTTTGCAAACTATCACTTCTACCATGAAATTCTTTGCTGCACATACTTGTGACAGGAGATAGACACGGGAAGGCAGACAGTATTGATTAATGGGTAAGAGCTTGGCTGCAGAACCAAGTATCAGATTGGAACACTGGGACAAATTACTTAACTCCTTTGTGCCTCAGTTCCTCTATCTGGAAAATGGAGATGACAATAAACTATCTCACAGAACTATTAGTAGAATTATGTAAGATAACGCAACAAAACTTAGCACCCGTACCAAAGCAACAGACTCATGACGAACACAGCCTTGTGGTTCCCAATAAAAGAGAGCTCACAGCTCACGTCAGCTCCAGGGGTTTGAACTTCTGCTATTTGCGAGTAGCACTTTAATCTTTCTAGTACATTAGGGACATGGATATTGCTCTAATCTTTATGGTATATTTAAGTTATATATTAGAATGGTCTTTCCTTCCACATTTTCTGGTTTCTGAAATGCTACATTCTTCCCGCATGACTGGAAGACACGGTTATCATTTGTTTTCTGCAAGTCTCTGCCATACTTCCATATTCCACCTAGGCCTAACTTCGAGAAGCCACTAAATGAGCTTCATCTTTAATTGAAACAAAACAAAGCAAATTCCTAACTAGTCGATCATAACAGATTTGATATTTTTCTTCTATCTGTCCCTGTCCTTCATCGACTCTGGGGTCCGAGAGTAGCAGGGCTTCCTCAGAGAGAGATTCAAATTCACACTCTACCCAAATTTACCTTGCTTTTTAATTTTCTAATTTAAAAATGCTATGTTTTCAAGTTATAAAACAGGATCTCTAAAAAGAATTCTAAGTGCATCTTACAGGGGAAAAATGCAACCTGGTTAGTTACTTTTACAACTACATTTTTATATTCTACTTTGCTCCCAAAGAAGTTTTGACTTAAATATAATTTCACGGACGAAAGACAATTGATGATTTCATCTGAGAACTTAGATATTCTGAAGCAAATGTCTAGCTTTAACATGACAGAAGTTTTAAAGTGTGCATGTGCATGTCTATGTCTGTGTGTGTGTGTGTGTGTGTGTGTGTGTGTGCGCATGTGTCTGTCTCAGGAGGAAATACTTCTTTCACATCCTATTTTCTTCAGTCTTATATTTTTCTCATACTTGAAGTCTATGGCATGATTCCTAGAGGGATGACCATCTTCAGTCAGTTAATGCTATTTTAGAAACCTTTGAGGAGATCCTAAAATGTTCCCATTTCTACGAGAAAAGAACTTTTGTATTATATCTAATCCCAATCCCCTCCAGCTGCAAGTTAAATTCATTTCCTTTTATTTTGTCCTCAGTAGAGGTTAAAACAAAATAAAACACTCTTCAGTACATTCTGAAGATGTGTTGTTTAATAATCCTTCATATACTTGGAGATGGTGATTACATTCTTCTCTGAGATAAATCCTCTCCAATTTTCACCCATGGGACCTATTTAAAAAAAAAAAAAAAAAACTACAATCACCTTGTTGTTCTCCTACAGACTCTCTCCATGAGCCTCTCTGGTTGTCCAAATCTCTGTGATTGATGCATAGAAGCTGCTGCGAGGAAAATCATCACATATAAATATATGTTCCCGGTTCCTAATCTTGTGCTCTGGTATACCAGATGTCCAGACTCCATTCACACCAATGTTCCCCAACTCCTCAGTTACTGTGCATGTGACTCACACTTACACCCTGCTCTAGGGAACTTTCCATGGTTGAGAGGAGATGTTTCCCACAAATGCCTAGAGGGCTGCCTCCTCCTCCCCAATCAGCTTCAAGTCTCTTCTTCTCTGGGAGGACAACTCTACAATGCAATTCACCTTCCAGAGCTCCCCACTCCCTATGGGATCGGGGTAAGGCTAGATTTCTCCTGAAACCAACCACATCTCTGTCCAGCTTTTCCCTCTGGCTTTCCTGTCCCCTTCCCTTATTTAACGGCAGTCAAGTCAGTGACAAATAAGTACTTAAAAACAAAAAAAAATATTTTATTTTGGACTTTCACACAGGTGTGACCTTATGGAAGCAGACACACATTTATCAAATGGATAAATATATAACATTTAGGAATTAGATCAAATTAACATGAGTAGTCTTTTGTATTCATAATTATATTTTAGGAAATAGAATTATCAAATCATGGTTACAGATCTCCCTCAATTTCCTAGAGACAGTGCTTCCAGTTAAAATGTCAAAGGACATATTTTTCTACTACATAGCTCCATCACTGCTGATCACCGTCATACCAAAACAACAGTGTTCTCTTTTAGCCAAAGCTTTAAAACTGAGTTTTACACCATAAAAATCACCCACACAAATGAATACCCAGTGGCATCTAGGTATCTCTTGGGCCTTCTAAAACTTGCAGAACCAGCCCAAGATCTAAGTAACCTGAACTTACTTGCCAAGAGCTATGTACGCTCCTAAAAATTGTGCTACGTAGACTATGCCAATTACCTAGATCCCCCTACACAATTTTGTTTTACAAATAAGCTTGATTTCCTTAAAAGCACATATAGTATATATCCATCATAAAGCTATTAGAAAATGTTCGATAAACCAATAGAATGATGAAACTACTAGTTAATAAAATATAAAAATCATAAGTTAAGCTGTTTTTTTTTTAAACTGCTGTCTTTTTCAATTACACACTCAGAGAAAATACAGAAATACAGAAGTGTTTCGTAAAGTTCATTCTCTTCAAATGCTTTTTTTTTTTTTTTTTTTTTGCAGCTTATGGTAGTGTTTTACATGTTAATTCCTTGTAGCCTTTTTCATTTTAATCTCTGTTGGTATCAATAACGGGTTTTCAGGTGTGTGAATCATAGCTGTATACTTCCCGGGGGAAAGTATCCATCAATGAGATCAAATCCACACAAATAAAGCATAATGGACCAAACTGTTTTTGACATTAGATAAAATTTTCCCCAATACAAGGATGTACTGGGGATACTCTCCGCTCCAAATCGCACACAGGCAAATTTCTCTCCTGATACTCGGTTGTCCTGTCAGGAGTAAACTTAGATGTTCTACCCATGGGTCTTTAAGTATCTGATTGACAGCAGGACAAACATACACCTGAGGTCCTGAAGGACATTCTCATCGTGGTCATTATAGGAGGTCTAAGTCTTAAGGTTTTTGTTTTTGTTGTTAGTATAATCATCAACTAAATTTAGATCCCTGAGCTAGTCATAAAAGCAGCAGATCCTTTCAATAGACTGTTTTCTGCTCTAAATAACATTTTTCATGAAGTGTTTTGTCTCTGGCCAAAACAGCAGCCCATCCAGGCACTAGTAGCTGAGGCTGTATGCCGCCCTGCCAAGAGCAGGCCAAAAGGTTTCCCCGCTACTTCATCAGCTGTCAAAGGACCCCCATCGCTGTGTGCAGAAGCTAGTAGACTTTAAAAAACGTCATCAGTTTTGTTCTTCAATCTGTGTTTCTGGATTGCCTTACAGAAAATATTCTCGACGTCTTGATGAGCTCTGTCCTGAAACTAGGCAGGGGAGCCCCCGCAGCCCCCGCTCCACCCTGGGCCCCAGACAGACAAGATGCACTGCTGAGACCGCTACCCAAATCCACACACAGCTGTGCCACCTTCTCATCCAGTCAACTTCTGATTTCCTTTCCACATAAATGATGGGCAGCTGTTAACACCATCAACTCAGAAGGCGCTTCAAACTAATTGTTTTCTCCCCAACTTAGAAAAGACTCCTTTCTGTTCAGTTATAGAAATGAGCTGCCTAAAAGTGACTCTGTTAAGGCCACTTCTCGTATTTTCTTCTGCTCCACAAACACTGGAGGAGGTCCATCACATGCTACTCTCCTCCCACACACGTGTAGTCAGATGACTGCAGGCATCTTCTGCATCCTGACCTTCATGTTTCCTTCTTTTTTTTTTTTTAAAGATTTTATTTATTTATTTGACAGACAGAGATCACAAGTAGGTAGAGAGGCAGGCAGAGAGAGAGGGGAAAGCAGGCTCCCTGCCGAGCAGAGAGCCCGATGCAGGGCTCGATCCCAGGATCCTGGGATCATGACCTGAGCTGAAGGCAGAGGCTTTAACCCACTGTGCCACCCAGGCGCCCCTCATGTTTACTTCTTAAAAGAGCAGTGCAGTAGCATCCCTCCCCAGAAGGTACGTGAACATCTGGTCTACCATGGTAAAACGAAATACAGGTCCATGTGTCTCCCATGTATTTTCTAGGTATTCAGCTGGAAGCCACTTCAAGGAATGGAACTGGATAGAAAATCCATAGTGGGCTTTTTGCCTCCACTGGCAGCTGGACCGGGTGGCCAAAGGTGTGGAGGAATAGACAGACTAGGTTGGGGGTGAAGGTGGATCCGCAGCAAGGACAGGAAGTCACCACCTGTCACCTGCTCCATCTCTGGTCCAGCACTACTTTGGTCTGCCAGGGACACTAAGGACTGAGCTCACCTCCATTCCTTCAAATCGACAGAGCAAGAGAAGCCAGCAGGTGGACATCTGGAGGTGGCCTTGGCCCTCAGGCCTCTGACTAAACCCTGTTCATCTCCCACTCCCTTAAAGTGCTTTATTCCCCCGAAGGCTGTCTCAACAATACATAAAGCTTTTTGTTTTTTAAACTATTGAGGTTTAAAGTCAGGTACAGGAAACTAAACCGAATGTGCTTGTCACGGTTTCAAGGTTTCGGGTCTTTAAGGTTCTGCTTAATGGTCAAGTCATAACTCATTCAATAATTCCTTAGTGACTTAAAAGTTTTCATTTGTTTCTAAACCTGCCTAATTTAGGACTGCTTACAGAATACCAAACCAACTATTCTAAGTGGAAACCCAAGATTCCATCAGTCAGTTTGCTGGGCAACAACCAAGCAGGTAATCTCTTATTAACTGCTATCTCTCTATCATAAATGCGACTCCAGTACCTGAGGATTAGTCAGGCTTCTTTCAGTGCTTAATTCAGCTCAGAGCAAAAAATATGACACACGAAACTATAACTAATACCTAGAAATAAATATATTAATACTAATACAGTACTTTACTTAGAAGAAAAAGTAAGTAAAATTTTAAGTGTGCCTAAAGCTTAACTTTTGAATTATTCAGAATTTAGCCCTGCATCTTATAGAATGGAAGTTTACAATAGTTGTACTATATTAAGTTTCACTTTGTTTTTTATTAATAATTTTTATCATTATTATATTCCTGTCAATCTTTTATAAGGCTTATGTATTTCCTAATGGCATTCAGAGAATCATTTTCCTCATTAAAGTGGTCCAAAGCTCAAAAATATTTGCCATTCATTCATGTGTGTAGTCACTGAATACAGAAATGAAAATTCACAACATGGAATGCTTGTGTTAAGTAAATAGAATGGAATTTGGTATTTCATCTGATAACATAGGTACTTGATGACCACCAAAGTAGCATCAAAATACTACTTTAAGTAATACATTCCTGTACTTTTGAGGCCCCTGTTTTAGTCCACTAGAGCTGCTATAACAAATTACCATAAACCGATGGCTTATAAACAACAGAAATTCCTCATAGTTCTGGAGGCTGGGAAGTCCAAGATCAAGGAGCTGGCAGATTTAGTGTTGTGTGAGGACCAGCTTCCTGGTTCACAGACCACCATCTTCTGGTGTGGGAGCTCTCTGGGGCCTCTTCTGTAAGCTCATTCCATTCACATGGGCTCCCCCCTTAGAACCTAGACACCTCCACAGGCCCTACCTTCAAATAAAGCTGCACTGAGCATTAGAATTTAACACGTGGATTGGGGCAAGGGGGACACAGTCTACAGCAACTCCCCAAACTCCACAAACATTTTTCCACATAAGTGGGTCAAGTTCTCACAAACGTAAACCAAGCCTCTGCACCCTTACCCTCGCGAGTGCTTCCTCAATGGTGATCATCTTCTCTTTAACCATCATCATCAGCTGAATCCGTTCCTCGTCACTCATTGTTATCTCGCTTGCAACATAGCCCACATCTTCTCCTAGAGAATGAAGACAAAAGACAGGAATGGAAAAAAAGGAAGATAAAACAGAATGCTGAATCCTGAAAGGTCACTGGTCGGGACTAGAGGAGAAAGTTCAGGGGCATTGTCCCACACTGCACGTTACTGCTGAGCAACAGGAGCCATTGGGTTACTTCTAGGGAAGCCCACGAGCCCATCTTACTGAGAAACAGGCTCTGAGAACATAGGGATGTTACCATAGAAACAAATCCTTCAAAATGATTGGAGCCTTTCTGATCCAGGGCCTAGTGGAAGAGTTCTGGAAGAAAGCTGACAGGAAGTCTGGAGTAAGAGGTGGGGCAGAGACCTGATTTAAAGACCCACCTAGAGCAGACAAGCATTCCAAGGCTCCTTCGGCTGATGGTCCTCTGTGTCCTTCTATTTCAAATATGAACAAGAAGAAAATCTTTTTGAGAGCAGTGGGAGGGACCCCTTTTTCCTAATACTAAGGGCACAGAGTCAGCTGCAGAATGAGACCTGTGGCCTGTTGAGATCCTAGATTCCTATAAAGCAATCTGACCACTGTTCCTAAGAGGATAGGCGCAAATAAATAAAATCACAGGTAGGGAGCATTTTGGTTCACTGGAAGAAAGGTTATTATAAATGCATATATATGAAAGTCTTGTCAGAGGTGCCTGGGTGGCTCAGTCATTAAGCGTCTGCCTTGCGCTCGGGTCGTGATCCCAGGGTCCTGGGATTGAGGCCTGCATTGGCACTCCCTGCTCAGTGGGAAACCTGCTTCTCCCTCTCCCACTCCCTCTGCTCGTGTTCCCTCTCTGTCAAATAAATAAATAAAATCTTAAAAAAAAATGAAAGTCTCATCATAAATACGTATTCAAACTGTGAGAAGAACTCAATTTCCCACTCAGAACTGAAGGCAACCAGGAGCACCTGCGAGGCTCAGTCAGTTAAGCGTCCAACTCTTGATTTTGGCTCAGGTCATGATCTCAGGGTCCTGAGACCGAGCCCCACGTCAGGCTCTGCATGGGGCATGGAGCCTACTTGGGATTCTCTCTCTCCCTCCCCCAACCCTTCCTCTAAAAAAGAAACAAAACAAAATGAAAACCAAAACTGAAGGCAGCCAGAACTGCTGAGGCGAAGAGAATCCCCCTATAGGACCTATCGAAAGTGCTTTCCTGAAAAGCAAACAGATTGCCATTACCTGTGACATACGTGAGCCACGCCAGCTTGTGTATGTTTGGTTAGCATGTCAGGAAGGACAGGTCAGTGGAAGCGTGTGGTAATGCACTGGCTGGGAACAAACCCATCTTCTAGCTCCTCATCCTTCCCCTGCCCCTTCTTTCTCATACAGGCTTCACCAGCTTCGATGTCACTAGGATCTTGGCCACGGCTGATGTGCCCTTGGCGTTGAGGGCCCGTAAGAGAGTCTGGCTACAGACCCGGAGGAAACCACTGCAGTCAGGGCCAGCCCTGGAATTTATGTTCCCCTGCGTTTCCCTATCTCATTTCCATTTTGTCATCAATCAGCCCAGAAAGTTCCAAGTTCTCTTCACCACTCATCTACTTGTCTGGGAAGAATAACAGTGTGTGCTGGGTTAGGAGGCAAGCCTGCTGGTTTGATTCATTTTATTACGTGCGTCACCTTCGAGGGTGGAGGGAATGCCAGGGAGCTGGGTGGGTTTCTGAAAAAAAACCACATGAGCCAGTAAACTGCTGGCTTCCTCCCTCGATCCCTGCATCCCTTTCTCTCTCTCACTCTTTTTCCTTCCTTTCTTTCTAAATAAGACATCGTCAGGATCCAAGATTTACTTTGAATTGCAAGTGGCAGCAGAAGTAAAAACTGGGAATGTTGAAGAATCAGCCTTAAACCAGGACAGCTGGAATAACCCCAGTGAATGCGGCTGGGGTCCCAGGTGTGTGACTGCATACATGCCGTCCTTGTCCACGTGTCTCATTTCCACGTGTATGAGCACCTGGAGCAGCATTCTGAACAGGGGAGGACACTGTGATTTTGTAAACGCAAATAGTCACTGGTGAGCCACTAAGAACGTTCATCTCGTGATAACCTTGCTCGGCTGGGCTGGGATGGAAGAAGCGGCTTTGTGTCTGCTTCCCCTCTGAACACCGGGGAAACATAAATTACATAACTGGGCCTCAAAGGGATGACATATTTACTTACTATATAAACAACAACAATGACACGGCCAAGAGGAGGGCAGGGCTCCCTCCACAAAGCAGCCCGGGCAAATTCCCATGATGTCAGACCAGGGGACAGAGTTTCCAGGGGCAACAACCCTGTCACTGGCCTGCCACAGAAAAGCATCTCCAGTCCAGAAGATTGCAAAGGCCCCAAGTGGCAGGGCCGGGGGATGGGTCCAAAACTAACAAACGCTCTGACTTGCTCAACCCTTTTGGGATAGATCTTGGCGAGTAAAGATCTTCCTGAGGTTGGTGTGACCAAGAAAACGAAAGATTTGGTCTTTGCTCTCAGATCTATGAAAAGGAAGACCTGCCAACTCTCCTCATTTTGTTTTCTTTGATGAAAAAAAAAAAAAAAGAAAAAAAGAAACCCACTGGGGTGAAGTCTTAAAAGTCACGAGAGGACTGTCAGAAAACTTGGAATCTTTGCAGGCCCAGGCAATGAGTGCTTCTGACTGGCCGCCTCCAGTTAGATTAGTGGGCACAGGCTTTTCAACATTTGGGAGCTAAAAGGACCTACTGTCTGCCAGCTGTGGCACAGTACCTTTTGAAGTCTGTCTCATTATTCCTTTCTGGTTCTTTCGGAAGTTCTGCCAGAAATACTTATTTTTCTTCTTCCAATCTCCTTTTCCTTTAAAAATAAAAGGGGGAAAAAAAGGCACAAGCAATAAATTCATTAATAACAAAAGTAGCCTCTTCTTTATAATTCAAAGCTTATAAGAATACTTTGATTTCACAAAAAGACAGTTTTTCTCTTTCGGTTTATGAAAGACTTGGAAATGCCTAAAAAGTTGTTTAAAGGAAATGCAAATTTCCTAGCAGCAAGTAATAGAGCAGTGGGGTTAAGACAAGAAATAAAGAAACATCAAAAAGGCAGGCAAAACACACATTCGTGTATTCACTTTGATGTTGTTTAACTAGTGTGTCTAATTTTGCCCTGTCTTGTCTTGTGATCGAGTCTCCCCCTCGGGTCTCGGCCACAATTATTTCAACGAAACCACAAATGGAACACTTTAAGAAGTGAACTTTGTTTTGTCATTATCCCTGTTGTTGATCTCCCCTTGATTTATTTCTGTTGTTGCAGACCTAATGAAGACGACAGGAGGGTGATTATGTCCTGGGTGTGCTTATCCGTCAGTCCTCAGAGCTGGCTCTGGGAGCCTGTGGGGTTGACCTGAGCTGTTACTCTGTGGCATCGAGTTTGCTGGGAGGTAGGGGATGCAGCTGCAGGGTAGGCAAGGTGTGGAGAACGGGCTCCTGCCTCTCTGGCTTTCAGGCCACTTACTGACCGACTATCTGCAGCTGACCCGGGGTACAATGACGAGAAAAGCAGACTGCCATCCTGCTGTGACAGCTCCCAACGGAGCTCCCTCCTCCCCCTCCTTCACCCTCACCCCCTGGACTGTTTTGGGGACAGCTGCACTTGTTTGCAGGGGAAAACCATCTCACTGCCGTAGCTAGACATCTCCAGTGTTTGCTAGGGTTCCGATCATCGCTGATCTACAATGCCTTTTAAAAAGCAAAAGGAAAGGAAAAGAGCAAGTAAGAGACTAGCCCTGTGTTTAAAGATGAAATGAAAGAGGTCTTGTGCAGACGGGGCACATGCACAGCAACAGCTTTGTCACTGTCACCACTCGGTGTCCCTGGCTGCTACGCGGCCACTGGAAATGGCCCAGTGGAGAGATGGGCTGCTGGTTTCCAAGGTCTAGACTGGTGGTGCTGGCCAATGCAGCACAGACACGTGGCAACCTGGGGCTGCTCCCGGGCTCTGTATGGCACCGGGTGGGAACACCAAAGGCCCTCATGTAAGTGCAGACGGGCCCTGGAGCTCTGGAATGAAGCCCACGCCCGCTGCGAGGAGACTTTCTTGGTACCCGGAACCTCAGAGGGGGGTGTGAGGGCACCTGCTGCTTTCCAGCTGCAGCAAATACTAGCACGGAAGGTGAGAGCAGAAGGAGGGCCATCACTCATTCAGCTTTCCTCTCAGGCAATTCGGGATCATGATATATTTCTTTTCCTGGAGAATATACTCTCCCCTTCCTCTATTTTAATGTTTCCAAAATGAAGGTGCAAATTGAAAAATAAATAGCAGCTAACATGTACTGAGTACTTACCATGCCCAGGCACCCTGTTCTTTAATGGCTTGTCTCACTTAATATGGCAATAAACAGGATGTATTATTGTTCCCATTTAGTGGATGAGAAAGTGGACACTTCAGGAAGCAAGTGACTTGCTCAAGGCCCTAACCACTGAGTTTGAAGACTCCTTATTCAAACCCAAATCAAAACCTGATCCGAGCACTTATGCTTCTTATCATAACGACCTTGCCAGACTTGCTCTGACCCAACAGAAAAGATGTTACTAAATCAAGAGTGGGTTTTACAATCAAGGAAATATAAAATATTTAACACCTTAATTGTGCATAGTCTTTGATTCAAAAGTTCCAAATCAAAGGATTTATCCTAAGGACATGATTAGGGATAGGCTGAAGGATTTTTCAGATAGAATCAATTCTCTGAGAGCAAAAATTAGAGACAACTTAAATGTTCAGCAAACAAGAGATGGTTGATTTAAATTGTGGCCCATCCCATATGATGGAATTTACAGACTTCAAAATTTTACCGTAAAGAATATTTAATCGATGTGGGGAAATGTTCAGGATGTTATTCAATTGAATGGAATTCAATTGAAAGAACTTATAAAATAATATGCAGTGAATGAAACCAATTAGGTTTAAAAGGAAACATACAGGCAGGGGTAAAGAGAGGAAAGAGATGTATCAAAATCTTAACAGTGTTTCTTCCTGGGTGCAAACATTCTTTGTGGTTTTTGTTGTGTTCACAGTTTCTGTGTTCTATAAAGTATTAAAATAATTTAGGTTGTTAAACCGAGAAAAGGAATACTGACCTACAGAGCTGTCTTCTGAGTTCGACTTAGGAAGAGTGTTCCTAGAAAAGAAAAACATGTCTGATTACTAGGGAGCCTTACCTTTGTGCGAGGACCGAAAACCCTCCCATCTTGGCCGCCCCGGCATCATCACCACCTAGATGAGCCTGGGAGATTCTGATACAGTATTTACCACTAGCCTTATCTAGCCAGCTGCTGCCTTTCTAGAAACACACTTAGGAACCATTTGTCAACATTTATTGCAGACTCACTCCGGGGTAAGACCTCTATTAAATGAAGGGAATGGATTTCACTAGACGATCACCTGATGATCCACTTCTGTGAACTATTAGCCACACGTTAAGTTACTCCCACTGAGAAGTCTCTTGTGTAAGTGGGACAGAGAAAGCAGATCGTAGTAAAAATACAGGCCCAGGACCACAAGTGCCAGCTGCTCAGGCCAGCGGTGAGTAGGGCGGTCGGCCGCAGGAGAAAGGTGGGCAATGAGACGCCCCACACAGAGGGAGGAGACGGCAGCTGATGGTTGGCAGGCAGGCTATCTGCCTTGCTAGATCCTCCTCTGTTTGAAAAGAAGCCAGGAAATCTGCTTTAAAAAACAAACAAACAAAAACAAAAAAAGCAGCTCCACATTTTTAAGCAATGGCAAATAATTCCACGTTTTTAAAAATGTGTCCAAGTTCATCAACACGTGTCTGGACACCAGAGATGGCCCACACGCCCCCTACTGCGGCTGCCAGCCTGTGACAAATACAGACAGATCCAAATAACTTGGAACACGAACACAACCCAAAACCAATTACTTGTTTCTCTAGAACACACATAGATACCAACTTAAATTAGGAAGGAAAGAAACCAAAGTAAGTTCAAACCTCAAGGTCAGAGGAGAGTGGAGCAGAGCCTTTCACTGGGCGGGTCCAGAACCTAGAGGGTAGTAAGTTCGGTGTACACATGTGGATAAGGAAAGTCAGGAAGAAGGAACCTGTATCCGGACAGAAACACAAGGATCCTCAGGGGGTTCATACCTGAATCTTCACTACGTTCACCTGCCAGGGAGGATGGCGGGGGTGGGGGGAGGGCATGTGGCAAAAACACATTCCTGATGGGAGAACGCACGGGGAGATAGAGGCTGGGAGGCCAGAACTGTGTTACACTGAGGCGATCAGAGGAAGAGAAGAGCACGCAAACAGCGATGTGTGGCCTACGTTATGGGTGAAAAGGACCTCTACGATTTGAGGTGACCAGAGAAAGCAGGATGGGGCTTTCTGTCACGCAGAGCCACCTGGGATAACACACCTCTCTTCAAGGCAGGGCCACCGATGCTGGCTGACTGCTGGGGGCCAGGTGAGCACAACAGCTGGGCCTGTAAGCACCTTCCAAGCCAAAGGCCGAGAGAAGAGGACCGTTGCTGACTCGCGCACAAATCTAACAGACCTCTACTGTCCGTGAGGGGAATTGCTCAGAAAGAAACAGGGGAGGCATCTCGGGTGCTGAGGATGAGCGCTAGACCCGAAGGCATTCTTTCCCATCACCACTAGCTGTGAACATAGAAAATGTAAGGAAAACCTACCCTGTTACTGAATTTTGCCAAGGTTTAGCTCCAAGGATCTCCTCTCTGCCCTCTAAGCCACGCAAAAATGAAAATGACTAAATATAAACTTACTTAAACAGCCACTTCCGTTCTTAACTCATTCAGCAAAAATGTACTGAATGCTATCATGAGTGAGGTACATGGGTGATTACAAAGAAATGGGACTCCTGATGCTACAAACAAGAGCAAAGAAGAAAGAAGTAGGCACACAGGAGAAGCAACAGCAAGAGGAAGGGGAGGGCAGGGCCGGGGGGGTGGACGATGGGGAAAAGGAAGCAAAAGCAGCTGTGGGTCATTTAAGTGCTCAGGGCCACAGAGGTACAGAGGTATGGGCACAGCAAAGTGGCAGTAGGGAGCAGACTGTAGGGAGCTGGCTAGCTAGCTGGGGTTAAAGCAGAAGATCCTTCTAAAGAAATATGGGTGTGCGGGTGGCATAGTTGGTTAAGGGACTGATTCCTGGTTTCGACTCAGGTGGTGATCTCAGGGTCAGGAGATCGAGCCCTGCATTAGGCTCCCTGCTCGGCATGGAGACTGCTTGTCCCTCTCCCTCTGCCCCTCCCCACTCCATGCTCTCTCACTGCAAAATCAATCCATCTTAAAAAAAAAAAAAGAAAAAGAAAGAAAGGAAGAATATGTGAGCTAAAGTTTGCATTCCTGTATTTTGTTTATTTAAATTTTATTCTGTTGCATTTTGAGCTCAAAGTCATAGTAAGGTGCACCAGTCCACCTCCCAGCACAGTCATCCTATGCTTTTGCCTTACCTGCTCACAGCAAAGAAAGCAGCACAGTTATTTTTAAAATCACTCTAAGGAACAAGGAAACTCTTGACCTAATTGCTAAGGACCAAAGACATGAAATACCCCTAGCTCTTGATCAACTACTTAACTATGTAATAAATTACAAATATGTATGTGAACTTTTACTTTTCCTAAAAGACATGTTTTCGGGTGCCTGGGTGGCTCAGTCAGTTAAGTGTCTGCCTCTAGCTCAGCTCATGATCTCAAGGTCCTGGGATCAGTCCTGCATTGGGCTCCCTGCTCAATGGGGAGTCTGCAGCTTCTTCTATCGTCCCTCACATGCTCCCATGCACTGATCTGCTCTCTCTCACAAAAATAAGTGAAAATAAATAAATAAAATAAGTATTTTCACGGGGAAAATAGCCTAAAGAAACGTTGCTTTCCTTCAGTCCTTTGCTGATTACAGTAATAGTCCCTTACTGAGTTGTAAGGAATTTTACCCATCATTGAATCCAATCCCAATTCTATAGGGAACATGACCTCCAGAAGTTACAGGAGTGGTCCAAGCTTCCACCAGCTGGTTAGAGGCCAAGAGGGAGCTCTCCCTAGACATGGGCAGCCCAGCTGTCTTTCCATCAGATGCTGGACTCTTCCTCTCTAGAAAAAATGTCCAGAGAATTGTTTATATCCTATTCTTAAAGAACTCAAAGGCAAATCTCTATTTTCTAACCCATTTTTCATTCTTCCTGACAAATGGGAATGTCTTCTACCACAAATATATTCCAGAACCCACACTGCATACAAAGGTAAGCTCTCACAATTTTACAGTTATCACAAAATATAAATGCATTTTCCTCTATAAAATGCTAGCCTGTAATTTTTAAAATCTGTATCTACTTTCTTCAAATTATCACACATATTTAACAATTTATCCTCAGATTGGCACTTTGGATCTTTTCATTAGAAGAGGTGCTTCTACTAGCGAATGTTTGCGTTTCCCCCAGGTGGCCAGCAGATGGCACTACAGCTCCTCTATTCATCTTGCGGTGCCAAATGAGGGTTTTATTTTTAAGGTTTCACAAGTTCACAATCTAGATACTGGCCAAAGAACAGCAAGTCAGTTTTTCCCAAGTGTGCAGCTCCCCAACTCATCAATTTGCAAAGGGGGGAAATGACACCATATAAAGTTTAATTTGGACGCAGTGAACTGTCCCTGCAAACAGAGGCTGGCAGGCAGAGCAGTGATGTGAAATGCCATCTTTCTCCTTGAGACTGATTGTAAAATTCATCCGGCAGGAGCAGAAGTCAGTGATGTAACCAGATTCCAAATCTGGATGGCAGCGGGTGGAAAGGGTCATTTACTGATCTCCTGGTGGAAGAAATTAATGCTCAGGAGTCAGTTCCAAAGAGGCCTCCTCGGAGCACCTTCTTAGAGCCAGAAGCTGCAGGCCTGGGAATGGCTGGGCTGGAAGCAGGTTTGTCAGCCTCGCTCTCTATCCATCACGCTCACTGTCAACAGGGTAAAAAGGATGGGAACTTCAGCACAGGGTCCCGGGTTTCCATGACTAGGACTGACAAGGACACAGTAATTAGCATTCTGCTGCACTTTGAACATCTACATAAGTATCAAATAATTTGAGTTTTGCATTTAGTCTCTGGACCCAATCTTAGAAGTACCTTTTCATCAATAACTACTACTATTAGACCCCAAGTGTAAATACTTTTTCCTCAATCTCTAAATTAACTTTAACACTCCCTGAACTCAAATAAAGTTCAATAAAGAATTTATAAATAAGATTAAAACAAAACAAAACAAAACAATTTAAGGGATAGCATCCTAGCACTTAACCAGTTCCTTCCATCGTGCCTCCGTCTTTAGCAAATTCTTTGTTCAACTGTTTTATTCCTTTCTTCTCACTCATTCATTCATTTTCTTCCCTTCAATAAACATTCATCCAACTCCCATTACGAGTCTGGCATCCTTTGAGGTATTGAGAATGTAGCGGTAAGTAAGACAGGTAAGATCCTGAAGGTGCTCTTGGAGCAAAAGATGGGGGTGAGAAGCGAGGTGGAGGGTGCAGGTCAGGAAGTGGGGAGAATTCCTGCTGGGATGGACAGAGAAGGTGTCTCTGAAAAGGTGACAGGTGAAGAGAGACCTAGGTGATGTGCTGGCATGACAGGCAGTGGCCCTGACACGGAAGGCTGAGTAGGGAAAGAGCAGAGGAAGAAAGCAAGAGGTCTACTCTACACACAGTCTGAGGCGCTTCCTGAACATCCTTGTGCAGATATTAAAGGGACAGTTGGGTATGCGAGTCTAGAGTTCAAGGGCACCGCTCAGGACTGGAGATCAGAATTTGGAAGTCACATGCATATTTAAAGCTAGGAGACCAAGAGAACACAGTGAAGAGATGTGGGATGAGCACTGGGCTCAACGGCAATCCGATCTTCAGGGTCAGGAGAAGAAGGTGAAGGAGCCATGGGACTTAGGAAACAGTTATGGGGAGAAGAAAAACCAGGAGTGTGCTTTTACTCTTTCTGGCTAAAATCATATAAAATTGATTTTATAGAAACTATATTGCTGTTCCAAATGTCATACAGGAAAAGTTCTAGGTTGCTTTCTTTTCTTTTCTCTTGAGCCTTGCTTCATAGTAGAGCTCTCCATGGGGCCACAGAGAAGGAGAAACACAAAGGTCAGAATGAAATACTTTAAATTTGTATGGAATTCTACCTCTTAAAAAAAAAAAAACAACACTCTTGTTGGCAATCCCCATCACAGAACAGGATGACCACTGAGGCTTGGGAGTGATGACGTGGCTAATGACACAGGGCCAGGCAGGGACACCCTGGGCTTGGAAGCACACGTCTCCAGCACTGGAGGGGCCCAATGCCTCACCCACCTCACCATACTGTTTCTCATTATACATTATAACAGAAATTATAACATACATTATAACATAAATTCATAATACGTCCCATGTGTACGAAACCAGTTGTTGGGTGAATTATGGAAGAACAATACTCAGAAGAACCTGTGAAGACTGAGCAGGTTTTCAACCCCAAAGGTGAACAGAGCCCCTGGGTTTATGAGAACCAAGCATTTCAAGAGAATTGCAGGATTTGGTTGTGGTGCTCTTGAAAGATCTGTCTGCTTGCTGGAGTAAAGGAGGCCACGGACTTTGGCTCAGGCTCGATTTTCTTCTCGTGTCTATTTATATACAAAGAGCCTCAGGTGCCTCTAGGCAAAGACAACTCTGTCTTCCTGTGATGTACTTAGCCTGGCACAACAGAGAAGTATAATGAACGCCCCGGCATACAGCAGTTCCCAAAATAGACCTCGTGTTTTTGTTTTGATGGCCTGTCCAGAAACTTCATTATAACCAAGCAAGAAAAAGAAAAAAAGGAAGAAAGAAAAGAAAAAAAAATGGCCATAACCTAATTTCTAAGAAAAGAACATGTGCTCTCCATTACTGGAAAACCTATTTTTAAGTTTCCTTTATCTTGAGTCTCCAGAAATACACTTCTTCATTAGTTTCTTTCCTGCTGAATTTTGAATCAGGGCTTTTGCCATGTCTGGGTCTCTTCCTGCAACAGAGGCAGTCCCCAAAGCCAGGAGTGTTTTCCTCAAGATGCGGAAAAAGGACTAAGCCATCTGTGCTATTGAGCTATGAGGGGGAGGCAGAGAGAAAATAAAAGGGTTGAGGAGCTTTTTAGTAGTTGATTTTTTTTTTCTTATGTGGTGATGTATTTCTTATACGTTGACTATTCCTTGTAAGTTGATATGCCTTCCTTAAATATTTTGCTTAGTGACAAAGCATTTTGTACAAAGCAGGAAATTCCTTAATTTAGTATGTCTTCTTATCCTTTGGATAGCAAAGATATTTTTCATCATAGGAACGTATCTCCCCTATTTCATAAAAATATATATGAAGCAAAATTCTGTGTAGACTATCTACTGTCAGCTATAAAAATTCAAGGCTCCCCACCCTTCCCCAGCCATGGGGCCAGGACGAGGATGAGACAGGAGAGACACAAGGGGTCCATGCTGCTAGAGGGGCTCACTCTCAGGGTCAACTCTGTGTCTTATGTGTCTCTCTTGCTTTACCCAGACAACAGGTGCAGGATTTCATGCACATAGTAGAACTTACCTTGCAAACTTGCTGGCTCGGATTGAAGGTAATTCTATTGCTCAAATCTGGTATATGTCGTTAGAATCCTAAGATTATTAACAACAATGACAATATCGGTGACATGTTGTCCCCTGGCCACAACACTCCCTATACAGGCCTTTTCTTTCATTTCAGCCTATTCCCAGCCTGTACCTTTGGGCTTTTGTTACAAGGTCACCTCTGCGTCCCTTATTCTGGGCTCTCGCAGTTTCTAAATTGCCACAGTTCCTCCTTCTAATTTTTTTTTGGCACTGACTTCCGTCAAGTGATTCAGACGGCCGTCCCCAATTCCTCTTCTTGACCGCACTCCCTACAAGCAATTCATGTGTTCTCACAATCCACCGTTTTCCTCGCAGTGATGACCGAACGTGATGTCGGTGGTTTTCCGCACGTGTTCCCCGGCGCCGTAGTTCTCCCAGCTGTTTATTTCCTGCTGTCCTCCTGACGCGGTAAGAACTGCAAGTTAAGTCACTGCAGGCAGCACAGGGTACACCGAAGAACTGGTGAATGGCGAGAAGCTTTCCAGGACGGATGGATGTCATGGAAGTGGTCTGGACCAGCCCATGGCGTGACCTTTACTCTCCCAGAGAAAAGGCCGTGATGCGTGGATATGGGCTCAAAGCCCATCCAGTGTTTATTCCCAATTTGAAGAGGCCCTCCCCCATACCGGTCCAATGCTCCCCCTGAGAAAGTGCGGAAAGGCCACTTTCAAAGTCTGATACTTTCCAGCCATGAGTTTGGACATCCTCAACTTTTTTCCCGCCCCACCCTCTTTTTTCATCTCTGGTTGAAAACTGCCATCAGAATCACTGTAGGTGAACTTATTCCTTCTATACAAGATGTCTCAAAATGGTCTTTTACTCAGAAGAATACAGAGAGAGCGTCAACGCAGGCATGCAACTTATAGAAAAAACGGTTTCTGTTAGGCTTCAGTCCCCTGCTAATTATATTAGGTAGATGGAAATTCGAGGTATCTAAACACGATCTTTGCTGCGAATCAAGCCTATCTCTCTCTCTTTCTAGCACCAACTTCCCTCAAATAGCTAGGATGGACACGGGACTCCTCTTCTACTTCTCAATTGCACTAGACAAAAGCAATCCACGTTTTTCCGAGAATTAAACACACACACACACACACACACACACCAGTGACTGAACATGACTGCCGAGGTAGAGACGGATGGGCCAATGATTGGTATCCATATGTGAACGACATTCCCTAGAGCTAGGAAGGCTTCTTCTGTAGGAAGCCACCTACCATCACAGCTCACAGTGTTGGTTCCGGAGCCCCACCTCCAGGGCTCAAAGCCCAGCTCTACCATTCACCAACCAGTCACTCTGAACAAATTACTTTGTCCCAGTGAATTCCAGTTTCCTTCTATGCAAGACAGGGATAGTATTACCTATCGCATAGATTTTCTAGAGATTTCCGTGAACTATGACTTGTATGGAATTTAGAACATGTTTGTACAGGCAAAGCACCACCACCAAGACGTTAGCGATGAGGACGGCTGTGGACCCAAGTCTCTCTCAGTCTGGCTCAGAGGGTCCTCCAGCTTCTTGACATGGAAGGGGCTGGTTCCCTGGCACCCAGGGGTGGTCAACCAGCTTCCCAGGCCAACAACAGGCTCCACCCCTGCTGAATCTGAAATCCACCACAGAGACGCACTGGAAGAGATCTGTGTCCTGTCGTTCACCCAATGGTAACTGTCCCAAACGTTAACAACAGAGCACATGGGCAGAAGCTTTTGTTTGGGTTTTTTAAAAGATTTTTTTTTTTTTTTTTTTTATTTGATAGAGATCACAAGCAGGCAGAGAGGCAGGCAGAGAGAGAGGAAGGGAAGCAGGCTCTCTGCTGAGCAGAGAGCCCGATGCAGGGCTCGATCCCCGGACCCTGGAACCATGACCTGAGCCGAAGGCAGAGGCTTTAACCCACTGAGCACACAGGCACCCTGGCAGAAGTTTAAGTATCATGCCTGAAACATAGCCAGATGCCACCTCTCCACAGCACGACCTGTTTGTGTCTGGACAGCAACCTCACTGAGGCCAGGACGATGCCCCATGCAGAGCTGGACACGCGCCCAAAGGTGGGCCTGGGGCATGGAGCATAGAATCTAGGAGAGCACATGGTCATCTTCCCTGATTTCTAGCACCCCCCCACCCCCCCGTGGGCGTTTTCTTTTCCATCTGGGGTTTATTACTCTTTATTTGTCACCTTGTGGGTTTGGCCTCGCTAAGAAAGTTGATAAAATAAATTGCTGTACAGGGAAGCCTGGGTGGCTCAGTTGGTTAAGTGTCTGCTTTTGGCTCAGGTCATGGTCCTGGGATCCTGGGATCGAGTCCCACATCGGGCTCCTGCTCAGACAGGAGCCTGCCTCTCCCTCTGCCACTCCCCCTCCACACTTGTGCTTTCTCTCTCTGTCCCTCTCACTCACTCTCTCTCTCTCTCTCTGAGAAATAAATAATTAAATAAGTAAGTAAGTAAGTAAAATCTTTAATAAATATATGCTGCACGGATGGCCGCCCTGATGTGGTAACGTTGAAGGTCACCACTGTATCCCAGCCTTGAGAAGTTACAAACGCCTTCCCGATTCCTGCAAACTTAGTGACCCGTCAGTGTGTCCCTGTGACACACCAGATGGTGTATGATACTGTTTTCTAGGGAAGTTCAGTATGTGCAGGTAAGTCCAGTAAGGTCAGGAACTCCTCAGTCTCCTACAAAACCAACCAACCGTGCTTTTTGGTTTGGCATCTGTTGTTGGGTGTAGACAGTGAAGCTGTCTGCTGCCTGCTGAGGGCAATAGACACTGTTTGCAAAGGACAACGGTCTGGACCTTCCAGGAGTTCACAACAGAATGAGGCAGATTAGATTGACGTGCTCAGGAAAAGGGCGGAGTTGTGCCCATTGCCTGCAGGGCCAGTGGCCTCCCGTCCCAAATTCCTCTTACCTTCTTTCTTACTAAGGGAACCATGATTTGTCTGGGTGACAGGGTACCCCATTAAAACACTCACTTCCCCACACTCCCTTGCAGCTGGCGGAGGCCAAGTGGAGCTTCTGGCAGAGAAGATATAGCTGAATATTCACAGGGAGGGGTCTCTGGGAAAGCTAGGGTTTCCGTAATGACAAAGACTCACTCACCTTTTCCCATAACTTTTGCCCTTTGCCCCTCCCCCCTCGGTCCTTCCTGAAACATGGACACAAGGCTCGAGAAGTCATCATTTCATCATAAGGATGAAAATCACGTATTAAAACTGGTGGAGAGCAAATACTTCCGTGAGCAACTGTACCAGCCTCCAGACTCCTTGCTGTATGAAGAAAACAGGCCCCCGTTTGCCTCTTTAGTGTGGTCAGGTTCAGTTACAAATGACTGAATATAATCCTAAAAGATTCAGTGGGTTAAGGAGTGAAAATGCTCAGTTGGTTCAATGTCTGGCTCTTAATTTCCGCTCAGGTCGTGATCTCGGGGTTGTGACATTGAGCCCCATGCTGGGCTCTGTGCCTGGCACGGAGCCTGCTCAGGAGTCTCCTTCTCCCTCTCTTGCCCTCTGCTCCTCGCCCCCAATGTGCATACTTTCTCTCCCTTTAAAAAAAAAAAAATAAAAGTAGTAAAAATGACCGGGTTAAGCATTGGTTCTGGGTTTACCCAGCACAGTCCTATCGATCCCACTGTATTTTCAGGCTCCCAGAGACCATGAAAAGGCTGATTACACAGATGCAAAAATGGAAGACTGGCAAGTTCACGAAAGTGACTTACCCGATGGCAAATCACAGAGCTAGGGCTCAGCTCTCCTGGCCCCACTCCAGTGTTGGTCCCACGGAAACACCAGATTCATGAAGGCCAGGGTCTCTCCTGTCTGAATCACCACCCAATTCACAGTGCCAGATATGAAACCATGAGCCTCAAGTGTGTCCATATTCTCCTATTATTAGCACTGAAAGTGCCAACTTAGGTTTGTGACTTGGCCACTGACATCCGCAGATGTGGGTCAAGCTCTGATTTTTGACTTTTCCTCAACAGACACACAAAGGTGTTGAATGAAAGGGAAACAAAGTTCTCTTTTGTTTTGTCTGCCTTTGGTGCAACCAATAAAAATGAATACCTTCCTTTTATGGCCTTGATGTGAATTTTATTTAGGTCCTTACATCTTAAGAATTACTGAATTACTGTCAAAAGCAAAATAAAACAGGATTTTAGTGCACTGTTTTCACCACAAAAGCTAGTTTTTATAAAATGAGAAAAGTACTGTAAGTAGCTTTCTTCGCATTTTCTAATGATGGCTATGCATTCTGCAAATGAGGCAAAAATATCCTTCCCTTCTATTTGCCCTTTAAAATCTAGCACATACAGGGGGCACCTGGGGGGCACAGTCAGTTAGGCATCAGTTTTGGCTCAGGTCGTGATCTCAGGGTCCTGGGACCAAGCCCCGCATCGGGCTCCTTGCTCAGTGCAGAGTCTACTTGGGACTCTCCCTCCACCTCTACCCCACCCCTCTGTGCTCGCAAGCACACACACACTCTGTCTCGTAAGTAAATAAATCTTTGAAAACATAACAAAATTTGGTGTGTCCGTGTAATAAATCTGTGGTTCAAGAAAGGCTCTTCTGCAAGGAAACATGGCTGAGATGTGAGGCCAGCAGGATGGACAGGGAAGCACTGCATGTCCCCATGGTGGTTATCAGTATGCGTGGTACGGGCTCAGCACAAGAATAGCTCCCACCACAGGCTGCCACTCTGCCTGGTCCCAGGTGCCTATGGGGTCCCTCACTCCAGTGGAGGCTGGCATGGTAAGGAAACCTAGCCTTTGGTATTCTTATCAAATGTGCGTGATGGGACGCCTGGGTGGATGAGTCGGGTAAGCATCTCCCTTTGGCTCAGGTCATGATTCCAGGGTCATGGGATCGAGTCCCGCATCGGGCACCCTGCTCAGCAGGAGCCTGCTTCTCCCTCTCCCTCTGCCCCTCTCCCTGCTTGCCCCTCTCGCTGTCTCTCTCTCTGACAAATACATAAAATCTTTATAAACAACAACAACAACAGCTGTGCATGAACCTGCAGGGAATGCCAGACAGCCGGCCCCTAAGAGCCTCCGCCTCAGAGCGGGGAAAGGGAGAGGGGAGATGGCAGGAAAAGAGGCTCCATTCAACTATATTCTCAGTCTGTTTCCATGGCAACGGCTCCGGAAGCGGGTCAGAACTTTCTCAGTGGAAACAAACAGCGGCTCCCATTCACCACTGCCCGGGCCACGCTGGGCATGTGGGCCACTGTGCTGTCTGGGCCCAGAGGCCCCGGGCGGGGGGCATGGGGGCCAGGGCTGCCTGCCTTTCTTCTGTCAGCTGCTCTGAGGGGAGCAGGGGAGTCAGTGAAGCTGCCTCTGAAGGACAGAGTTGGAGCAGCTGCAGGACTGGAGGGCTCTTCTGCGCCCTGCTGGTCACAAGCTGGAGGCACAGTGGCCAGCCACCATCTAGGACGTGGCTGTGGGAGCTGTCCACCTGCCCTACTTCTTCTGGTGGGCAGCACAAAGGATGGGGTCCTTTCCCCTGTGACCGCTGCCATACCCCCACCTTCGATTCCTTCAGACACCACTGATGGAAAACTGTCACGTTAGGAACACTGTGAAGATGGGAACTCTGGCTTTCCTAGCTCCTCAGATTTCCTTTTTTTAACTGAGATATAACTGACATAGGACACATGAATTTTAAGAGTAACACATAATGAGCTGATATTTGGATGCACTGCAAGATGACTGCCACAATAAGTCTAGTTAGCTTCCGTCACGGTTCAGACCTCATTTTTAAATTCCCACACATGTCCTGTCACATCGCCATCCTCAAACTCCGCTGGCTGGTCTCGCGTTGCTCTCGGATTGCTTCACATCCTTCCCCCTTCTGGTCCTGAGGCTTTATCTGAAGTGACGCATCAGCACCTGACAGAGACTCCGGGAAGCAGTGCCAGAGTCACCGTGATGACATGTGCCCTCTGCCGGTGCAGGTGGGTGCCACCGCCGCTCCCACAGCCGACTGAGATGTGGAGCAGAAGCAGGGACCGTGGACCCAAAGGAAAATAAACGGGCTTTGGCAATGATTTGTAACACTAAGCTGGCCGCCTAGGAACCTTCTGGAAAACTTATTAAAGACTCCCGACTTCCATATCTGGAGAAGTCAATGTATGAGGCCTGGGCGGCGCCTGAGGTCTGTCTTTCCAACAAGCTCTCCAGCTAACTGTGATGCGTGGGTAGGCCCACGACTGTCGGTGGCATCCAGGAGACACTGGCAACACATTCCCCAACCTCCCTTCTCCATTTCCTCCTTGCACCCTTCACTCCAAGGTCTCCAAAATCTAGTTAGGCAGGATTACAAGTGCAGTTTTCAGAAGACAATTCAGAATACAAGACTACAATAAGACCACATAGCAGCCAAGCTTGTAGACACGAGGTTGGGGGTCAGGGGCAGTCCTGAGTACCCCATTTCCATCCTCAGTACTCAGCATGCAGGAGACACTCCTTAAAGACTGAATGAAGGAATTAGCCGGTGGGATGGAAGAATTTAAAAACTAGAAGCCTAACAAAGGTTCTGGTAAGTTTTAGACCTTCAGGATCCATCCCCTGGACCATGGGTCTCCCTGCCCTCCTGGGGGCTCGCAGACCAATCTGCTCACATTGACAATGGTCCTTCTAACATACAAAGCCCACCACTAGGCAATCCTTGAGCTGCTCTGAAGACCTCCCCAAGCTGGCACTGGGGCTGCACAGACTCTGAGCACTGCCCACCCCCAGAGTGCTGTGCTCAAATGCCTCTGCACACCCTTGCTTCTGTCTGGAATTCCCTTCTCCTCTAATTCCGCCTCCCCAACCCCTCCCCCTCCCTGCAGTGCTCACTCCTGTGGGCGACTGTGGTGGATGTGCAGCCTGTCAACATAGCTCCGCAGGATCACATCTCCTAAGTCCCCTCCGCTGCCGTGTGCCGGGTCAGCAGGAGTCCCGGGAGCTCCTGCACGGGAGCTGCGGAGAGCAGAGGCAAAGCGGCTACTTTCTTTCTGTGCTTCAGAGTCTGTGCGGGGCATGAGGCCCTGTTGTACCTGACACGTGTCATGGTGGGGCCAGGACTCACTCGGGGGTGGGGGGCCGCAATTGGGGCCCCCGTGCTTGGATCGTGCCAGGGCAGGGGCTGCTGAGCATCTCGGGAAGGACACCAGCTGCTCCTGCAGATTCCTGGCGAGTCGAAACTGGAGGCTCACGTGGAGGTGGTGAGAGAGGACGTGTCCGTGTTTGCAGGTGGCAGTTCATTCCCTGTCCCCACATGGCCTGCATGTGACATCAGGCCACATCATCTGACACAGAGCAGCCAGCCCCAACAAACACCAGCGGTCAAAACCCTGCAATAACATCACCTTAACGTCCACTTCTCCAACAGAAGCCAGTCTGATACCAAACTCTAGTGTCTGTGGTGATGCCCAGCCCCCAGGGCCCAGCTGGCCATCCTCCTCCAGTCCCTGCTGTGCAGCCCTCACTGCACAGGACGATCGTGTTGTCATGACTTCTGTAGCTCCTAAGAGGACAGCTACCTTCCCATCCCATGCATCTTTCCAGCACCTAGCAAACCCATCCACACCACAGAAATCTGGAAAATGTTTATTCAGTTGCACTGCACTACAGCCCAACCCATCACAGGTCTTTCCTGACGCACCTGTCTGTGGTCTGCGTGGAGGCATCTGCGACAACAGGCCTGGCCCCGGCAGATAGATGGATCTATGTGAGAATTCCACCTCTGCCTGCCCAGGCTTTGTGACGGTGATCTTGGTAAGCCCTTTAGCCTTTCTGACCCCTTCCCCCCGCGGACCCCACCCCATTTCCTTCACTGTTAGCTACCATTTACTTTGCATGATACCATAGGGGTCTTCCCTGTCCTTGCCAGGACAGTATTGCTATTTATCTACTGACTGCCTCCCCCCACCGACACCCCACCCCCTTGGCCCAGTGTCCTGTTCACCTCTCCTGCAGGAGACGGAAGAAACCACAGCCCCCTCGCATCCTAAGTTCCTCCTGGCAGTGGAAGCCTATCTCCAGCCATTGCACACACCCCACCCCCAGGGGGGCGGGTGCACAGCCCAGGCATGTGGACTCCAGCTGGGGCTGGGCAGCTGGGGCTCGCTCACCAGATGAAGCAAGGGGCAGGAGAGTCTGCAGTGGGGAACAGCTGAGGTGGGGAATTCTAGTACAGCTGCTCCTACCCCAAGCCCCTGCATTCTGGAATGTTGAGCCCCTCAAATATGCCATGCGACAGAGCACACACGCGTGCGGATGCAAAGCCACCCGCACAAACACGTCCTTCGGCACGCTGCGACTGCATGGGCTCCCTGAGGATAGCAGTCATCTCCTAGCCTCCCCTCTTTGGGGTATGGAAAGGAAAGGAAAGCTCCCGTAGTGGGAGCATGTTTTCTGTGGCCCAAGCCACTGGGGAGCTCTGCGCAGGACACCGCTGAATGAGAGAGAGGGTGAAAACCATAGACATGTGACCATGGCCACAGGCGATGCCACACGTCACAGAGGCCATGGAGAGACAACGAGCGAGACGTGGACCCCTACCATATGCCGGGCACCGCACTAGGTATCTCACATGACCAGCCTCAGAAAGAGCTTCTATTGCATACATTTTATGGTTTAGGAAACTGAGGCTTAGAGAATTTAAATAAACTGTTTCTCACCCCACAACTAGCAGAGCTTAATGCAGGCTCGCAGTCTGGCCAACACCAGCAGCAGCAGCAGAACAGCCCATGCAGACAGGCCACGCCAACTTGGCCACTGCAGGGCGTGCTCTGGACTGGGTCAGAGAAGGAAAGGAGACCACCCAATTCTAACTCATCACTGAGTAGCTGAAGCCCGGAGGGGTGACTCCAAGCAGACAGCCATCACAGACAGCAAGCACACCAAACGCTCCAGCCCCTGGGACAGGGACCTTGCCCTCCTGCCCACAGCCTTGGCAGACGGCTCTTAGTAAATGGATCAAAGGGAAAGAATGCATAATACACATACTAATCTAATGCCTGGCTCTTGGTGCAGCTCATTCGTTTTCTGAAACCTAAACTTGCCATTCTGCCTCTACTTCCCACCCTGCTGAGCTCAAACAATGGCAGTCCAAGCGACCTCTGGTCCCCTTCGTGGCTCTGTGCTCACAAGCCACGAGCGCCCGGCTCCATCTCCTGGGAGGACAGTGGCACTCAGCAAGGATACATCCACCTGAACAGGGCAGAAGCAACTTGCAAGCTATTCTGAAGGACACACCTCCATGTGGTTTCCTCATCCCAGTGCACATATGTACGTCCCCCATGGGAAAGATCTGGCATTCCTCTCCCCAGCCCGCAGCCCTGCCACAAACAGGATGTGGAAACAGGGTGCATTCATCTCAGCTCCAGGGGACACGGCTTGACCTGGATTTCCCAACAAACTTGCAGACCTCATCAGCAATTCTCAGTGAATCTGGTCTGTTCCAAAGGAGGATTCATAACTGCACAGCCTGCGGGTTTTAGTGCTTACTTCTACAAACGAAAATGAGCAGAGAGAGCCCCACCTTGTCACGCACAAGTCCACAGAACCACAGACGGCAGAGACCCTGTTTTCGAGGGTGTTCACGAGGGAAGGAGCCTGAGCTCTTCTTCTCCAACCCGTCTTCAGGAACGAGAGACTTTCTTATTGAGGAACAGGGTGGAGGTCCCCAGCAGGAACTTAATAAAAGGAGAAGACTTTCTAAAGTCTTACTGAAAGGACTTACTAAAGGAGTCCTAAAAGGAGTTACTTACTAAAAGGAGAAGACTTACTAAAAGCTGAAGAATATCTTACACATTTCAAGGAGGCTGGAGACAAAGTTACCAAGAACTGGATTCCAAGGTCTACTCTTAATGGAGCTGTAATAAACCAATTTTCTTTCAAAAATGCACTTCCCCCCATTTCTATGAAATGTCCAGAAGAGGTGATTCTACAGAGACTGAAATTAGATTGGTGATTGCTTAGAGAGAACAGGGGTCATCATGACATAGAGAAGTGACAGCTAAAGGGTTTCTTTCTGGGTTGATGAAAGGTTCTAAAATTGACTCTGGTGATGGTGGTGCCATTCTGTGAACAGGCTACACACCTTGTTGAGTATTTTCACTAGGTGAGTATGTGGCAGATACACTGTATCTCACTAAAGCAGATTTAAAAACGACTAAACAAATGACCACACGTCAACTTGTATACAAATGTTCACAGCAACATTGTTCATAACAGCAAAGAAGTCAACACAGTCCTAAGTGTCCACCCATCAATAAATGGATAAACAAAATGTGGCATATTCACACAACAAAACAGAATCCACATGGATGAACCTTGCGAACATTATGCTAAGTGAAATAAGCTGGTCACTTAAAACACATACGAGTCTTTGGGGCACCTGGGTGGCTCAGTCAGTGAAGCGTCTGACTCCTGATCTCAGCTCAGGTCATGACCTTGGGGTTGTGAGATCGAGTCCCTGTTAGACACTGTGCTCAGTGGGGAGTCTGTTTGAGATTCTCTCTCTTCCTTTCCCTCTACCCCTCCTACCCCCCCAAATAAAAAAAAATTTTTTGAATCCACTGAATTACATACTTTTAATGGATGAGTTATAGGATATGAATCATAATATGCGAATTATTTTTTAATTTAAACTCAGTTAACATATTATTATAAGTTGACTTAGTGATTCATCAGTTGCATATAATACCCAGTGCTCATTACATTATATTACATGCCCTCCTTAACGTCCATCACCCAGTTATTCCACCCCTCCACACCCCTCCCCTCCAGCAACCCTGTTTGTTTCCTATGATTAAGAGTCTCTTATGCTTTGTCTCCCACTCTTATTTCATCTTGTTTTATTTTTCCCTCCCTTCCCCTATTCTCCTCTGTTTTGTCTCTTAAATCCCGCATACGAGTGAGATCATAGGATAATTGTCTTTCTCTGATTGACTTATTTCACTCAGCATAATACCCTCTAGTTCCTGGTATGTGAATTAGATCTCAATAAACCTATTACCAAAAAGAAAACAACATAAATGTACTTTTCTAACAAAACTCCAAGTTTTAAAATTAAGGATTTAAAAAAAAAACTGTAATATCTTGTGTGCAATCCATGATGCTGTACCTTTACGTGGAGGTACTTTGTGTTCTGTCATTTCTATTCAACAGAGGAAAAACGTGAGGAGATTTGAACACGATTACAGAATGGAACTGGGTGGGGAAAGGACAGCAGGCCCGAGAAACAGATTTGGGGATTTGTGGGGGCCATTATTCTCTGCACTACATGTTTTTAAAATGTTTCAAGGGTGTCTTTTTAACGTTAATAGTCACCAGCAGAAAGCACTGGCTTCTTACTCCACTGCTATCCACTGAAGGAGACTCTGGCACGTGCCAGGGGACAGGGGAGAGCGAAGTACGTCTCCTGGATTCCAGTCTTGGGGACAGTCCAGTTTAACCTTCTTTCAAAGAACTAAAGCCATCAAGGACTTCCATGCAAATACTCAATGAGCACTAGCTTTGTGCAAACAACTCTTTCGGACACTGAAGAAAATTCAAAGAGAGAAGAACGTGAGCTGGGCCGGGTGGGATTAGGAAAGGATACAAAGCGAGAGCCACGGGCATGGGCATGAATTTGGGCCTGACGAGATAGACAGCACACAAATTACTGAACACTCAGTAGGTGCTGGAAAGCTTAGTAAGGGAGGTATGTACTGTACTGATCATCCTCGTTCTACAGTCATGGAAACTGTAGACACCGAGATGGAATAACCTGCCAAGAGCTGAGGCGCTGGTAAGAAACAGCCCGGATGTGAACCCAGAAAGTCCGCTTATCAGACAGAGCATCTTAACCCCAAGGCCGTCCTGGCATTCAGACTGGGTAAGGTTTCTTGTCTCTAGTTCTAGGACCTTAGGCAAGCCAATTAGTCTCAAAAATAGTACATACATCAATGAGTCCATGAAAAATTAAATGACAAAATACAGTAAAAGTGATTAGCATGGTGTCCGATAATAGAAATAACCCAATAACCACTGTTATGATGATGGTACCTGTTACAATACAGAGACATCACCGTGCCAGATGTCACTGGATTCCAACAGGTGTAAAGATTACAGCCAGGGAAAGGACCAAGAAAGCATCCCTGGAGAAGTAGTTCTTAAAAGAGGATCTAAAGAAAGGAGATGCTTTCAAAGCAGGAGTGTGGAACAGCCCAGGAGGCATGAAGACAGGGGGGCTGTGCGGCTGGTGGTGGGAGACGTGGCCATAAAGATGGGCCCTGGCTGGACTATGGGTTTTTTTTTCAAGTGCAAATGTGCAGAGGCCCTAACTCATAGGTGCCATGCCGGAGAGCTCAGCATGCCTCACCGCAGTGTGGTCTAACTGCACTTTATGGAGACCAATCTGGGGTCATTTCCTGAATGTACTTTTCTGGCTCATGAAAAGAGCACTAAAGGTATCACTTGCAGTGGGAAACACAGGAAAAGTTACAGAAGTACAAGCAACAGGGGCGCCTGGGTGGTTTATTCAGTTAAGCATCTGCCTTTGGCTCAGGTCGTGATCCCAGGGTCCTGCGATCAAGCCCCGTGGTGTGGGGCTCCTTGGGAGCCTGCTTTTCCCTCTGCCTCTCCCCTGGCTTGTGCTCACACTCTCTCTCAAATAAATAAAATTTTTAAAAAGGAAAAAAAATAAAGAAGTAGAAGCAACAGGATTTGATGATTGAGGTTTTGGAATCACGAAAGAAAAGCAGGAGATAATGACTCAAGGCTGTGTGAAGAGCAGAAAATGGTCCCAAGGACAGAAGGGGACATATGATCAAAGAGCATGTTGTCAGAGAAGGAAAGAAGGTTAAGAAGGGGTGAGGAGTTCTGCTGTAAGGACGTGCACCTGGGGTGAGAGTGACAGTAATGAGCCGGCATCTGGCAAGTTGTGGCAACGGGCACGTCACCAGATCGGGAAACGGGGCCGAGGGACAGCTGTGGATTTGAGAGCGTGCCCCGACACAAGAGGTCAAAACCTTGGGTGTGAGTACCTGGGGAGAGCCTGCAGGCTGGGTACACAGCCCCAGGGGAACACCCACGGTAGGAAATGGGCAGAAGAAAGGGAACTGCCAAGGTTGGGCATGCAGTGAGGAGAAACTAGAAGCTGCCACAGGCACCAAACCAAGGGCGAGGAGAGAAGTGGGACCCGCGGGAAAGGCAGTCCTGCCAAATACAACAAGGATCTGTGAGCTGGCAGGGGCCTCTGGGTTGGTTATCGCTGCAGAACTGACCTCAGACAGCATTTCGGCAAGAACGAAGGAGACAGGAGTCGGGCTGTGGGGGCCAAGTTCAGGGGGAGAAGTTGGACTATGGTTTTCGAGAATGGCAAGAAACCTTCCACGGGAGGGAGAAGAACGAAGCACATTTGTGAAAGACCCAGGGTTCAGAGTGTAAGGTCACACACACACACATGCACACACACCCACCTGTAACCTCCGTCCACTCTAATCGTAGCAGGACTGTGTGTGGCTACACAGCCCAGGAGCAGGACACTGGACCCCCACACTGTGAATCAGGGAAGACTTCTGGGAGGAGCCACGACCAGATTTGGGATTCTAAGTCTGATGGGGACTGCCCAGCTAAGGGGGGTGGGGAGGACAGTGAAAGTGGGGACGGGGCACCCCACCGGAGGGAGCAACCATTTCAGAGGCTCAGGACGCCATGGGCGCGTGAGGCCTGACTGGGCAATCACAGGAACTTCATCTGCCTGGAGAGTAGGTGAAAAGAAGAGGCCGGGGGTCAGGCAGGCAGGGGCCCCCCGTGAGGGGCAGGAAGGCAAGTTCAGAGACACAACTGATCTGGAGAGGAGCAGGAGAGAGCGAGCAACCAGAACACAGTGACACAAGCAGGGTTACTTCCCGGAGGGCACATGGCAAGGGGGAGGTGAAACAGGGATTTTGTCGGGGGAGAAAAGGAGACTGGAGGCCATCAAAAGAGTATATACTAGCAGCTTGCCAGACGAAACAAATCCGAGAGGGAAGCAGTGTCCAAACGGAGTCAACGCCCGCAGAGAACATTTGTAAACCAGATGCCATCCATTTCACTGGACCACAGAGTGCTGCTCCGCTGGCTCGCCCTCCTTTGACTTATCTTCCTCGTCCGTCTACGATATATTTTTGGACTTTTTCACCATAAAATAGTTCAAGGGTAGTCATAGGTAATGAAAGGAAGTGAAACTAAATCAGTGAATTTTCAACTCTGGTGAAAGACTTAGTAGAAAAGAGCCTATAAATATTAGCGAAGGTGAAGTTTTGAGATTTATTTTGGACCTTCCTGCCTCTATAAATAAATAACTGAGACATAACTTAGATTCGAATGCAAGGAAAGTCTCCCCCTACCTCTAAGAGGACTACTGGAGTGTAGGTTTTAACTGCTGCTATTTATATAACACTAACGAACTCAATTTGCCCCTAACCTCTCTATCTGCATAAGCAGTGCAATTAAAAGTACTCTGGAATTATAGCTTAATGGTAGGAGCCTGGGTTCTCAACTGGGATCAAATCTGGGCTCTTCCACTTAATTAGCTGTGTAGCCTTGAGCAACTTATTAACCTCTCTGTGCCTCAGTTTCTGCATTTGCCAATGGGAATAATATCATAGCAAACCTCACAGGGATGATGGATTAACTCAGTCAATGTTAAGTACTTCGATCAGTTCCTGGCCCATACTCAGTGCTCAATCAACGTTACCGGCTATCTCCTGCTTTTTCTTGTCCAATTTGCAGAACCAACCCTATTAAAGGCTACTTCCAATGTAGATACACACCTAGAAATAATAACCAGATGGGTTCCCTTATAGTTGGCTTCCTTGAAAGGAATGAATCTAAATCATCTTGACACATAGCTTATTTAATAGACAGCTAGCTAATTTTCAGATTACTCTGTTTCAGAAATACACGTACAAATAAAAGGTTAGGTTCTTGTGGAAAAGAGTGCTAGTTTCCTGCCCAATGTCTGGGCTCCCTCCTTCCTTAAGACACCCATCTTGTTCAGGGCAGTAAAATAGTCAGTGGAAAACATACATCCCTCCAAGCTCTCTGGTGGCAATGGTGGACAAGTGCCCCAATTTGGGGCTCACTTTCTTTGCTTTACTCTTCTCTGTAGCACCACTGAAAGCATATAAATGTTTTCTACGACATCTCTGTCCGTGTTGACGCAGCTCACATCAGTTCATCGTACATCCTAGAGCCCCGAATGGGGGCTGGCACACAAAGCCGGTGCTCAGTGAACAGCTGCGGCTTGAAGAAATGAGTGAGACAAACTGGAATGTGTTGGACAGGGTTTCTAGGAAAGCGTTCTAAAGGATGTGCCTGTAGCTTTTTGCCCTTTGACCTTCTTCACCCTGTTTCTCCTTCCCACCTGGAAAATGCAGTGGCCACTTTAAAACCAGGGATTAACAACAAAGAGTACAATCTGGGTTCCTGAAGGCTCAGGTGAGCCTCCGTGCCAGCCCCTAGATCACCCAGTGGAAGGAGGAGGTAGCCAATGAACGCTGTGTTCTTTTTATGCCACTATAGGTCATGTTTCCTGTGATTTCTAGCTAAATGCATTCCTAACAGACACAGTTATAAAGAATTTTGGGGGCGCCTGAATGGCTCAGTCAGTTGGGCATCTGCCTTCAGCTCAGGTCATGATCCCAGGGTCCTGGGCTCAAGTCCTGCATCGGGCTCCCTGCTTAGTGGGGAGTCTGCTTCTCCCTCTCCTTCTGCCTCTCCCCCTGCTTGTGCGCGTGCGCTCTCTGTCAAATACATACATACATAAATAGAATTTCCCCAGCAAAGAAGTCTTGCTCTCCAGATATTCTTCAGGCTAACAAAAAAATATAACTAACATTCAGCTTTTTAGCCAGTAGACACAAATCCAAGATTGTTGTAATAAAGTAGATAGTCTCATCGATAGGCAAGGTAAATAGATATGAATAGAAGAGATTGAAATGAAAGCTCCCTTAGCATTTTTTAATATTTTCAGTGAAAGCACAGAGAGACCACATAGAATATAAGAAGATAAGGAGGAACAAAGCCTCTGTCAGACTGGTGGGGGCAGGCCGTTCTGCGTATGGACAGCCGCACCTATCCTGTGGTCCCACATATCTACCCGCCAAGTACAGCCAATCAGCCCCACCTGGCAGAGGGCGCAGCTGCAGTGATGTTAGGTATATCCTTACTTCTTGTCTGACTTCTCACTGCTTGTCACCCCCACAAGACCCACCCCCTTGGTCTCTTGGTCAGAGCTAAGTTCTTGTAGCTCAAGACTTTAAACCCAGTTAAATGGTAAATACGCCTGGGAGAGATGACGAATTTTTAAGAAATCAGGTATTTGCATTATAATGAACACTTGATTCCTTCCTTGGCTCAGGTTTTAACTGTGGGAGAAGGGAGAGAAAAAGATGTCCTGTGGCCCCTGAGACATGAGGGGGTATTGGTGGGGGAGGGGCTGTGGCTCAGGCCACAGGAGCCACAAGGCCAGTCACTGGACTCCCATGTCACTCCATCTAGGCCTCTGCTCTAAGGGCAGGCTGCTGCAGGATTTGCCTACTTTTGTCTGAGTTCTCTTGCCTTTTGACTGCAGAAGAAAAGTTCTGCCCATAAAACAACACTGCTAACTCAGAAGGATATTCTGGTTGGCAGATACCTGGTGGACGCTCACCAGACACAACCAGCGGGTTTACCAGGTCATCCTCTCTGGCTTACAAAACTACCAGCAAGCATTCTGATCAGAGGACTTGCAGGATTCTGCATTTCAAAGTAATTGCACTCTCAAGTAAAAAAAAAAAAAAAAAAAAAAAAAAAAACCAAATAATTCAATATAAACAAAACTCTTCACTTTATAATCTAACCTAGAGTGCCCACCTTATTTAAAAAAGAAAAAGAAAGAAAGAAAATCTTTTGGAAGGTTTAATCCAAAGGAATTACCAATTTAAGAATAAGTATCATCATTTTGTAACCATCACTGTAAAAACTGATTTAGGCGACAGTCATTAAAGGAATCTAAAACCATCAGGTAAAAGTTTGATGAGGAACAAGGCATTTATATAGTCTCAGATCATCTCCCCACAGTATATTTACTAATTGCAAAGGAAAAAGTCTGACTTGTCAGAAGAAACCCGATGGACATCACCACAATCAAATGATCAAAATTAGTATCACCAACAATGGGACAGATTCATAGCATGATGCAGTTTACTGGGAAGAACGCAACAGCAAAACTGCATTACCTGAGTCCCAAGAAGAAACCCAGACAGAGGAATACTTTACAAAACAACTAGCCTACCCTCTTAAAAAACCCATCAGTAGCATAAAAGACAAAGAAAGGCCAAGAAATCCTTTCAGATTAAATATGACAAGAGAGAGGACATGTGAATGTGATGAGTCATTTTTTTAAGTGCTGGATTGAAAAAAAAAAGTGCTGTAAGAAACACTACTGGGGCAATTAGAGAAACTCGAACATGAACTATAGATTGGGAAAATCACTATTCAAATTTCTCTATTTGGTAATTACACGGCAGAGTTCTGTAAGAGGTCTTTGTCCTTAGGAGATACAGGTTGAGGTACTGAGAAGTGAGAGTCAGAGTTTGTAACTTACTCTCTGATTGTTCTGCAATAATCGTAATTAGCAATATTATGTGTGTGTGTGTGTGTGTGTGTGTGTGTGTGTGTGTGTGTCTAGGAGGGAGAATAAGAGTGTGTAAACTGCTGAGTCTAAGTAAAAGTTATACAGAAGTTCACTGCACAACTCTTGCACCTTTACAGTAAGTTTAAGATTTTTCAAGAGTTTTTTTAAAATAAGAAAAACAAGAGTACCAGAGTTTTCAAAAAGCATTCAACAGGAAATACAGAACAAAATGGGCTACAACTTTTAAGTTACTTAGAAATACCAAGGTTCAAGTAAACCACTTAAAAGAACAGAAGCAAAATGGCAGATTTATAAATGGGAGAGGCTGGGGCTGTCACCAGTACTGTGTGTCGTGTGTGTTCAGAATTTTTTCTTAACCTCAGAGGAGGCTGAGAGTCTCTCTCTTGGCCACAAGAGCCACGCCACATTTTACTAAGTGAAGGATGTAAACACGGAAAGAATGACTACCCACAATTGGGGGGAAGAAGAAATACCCAGCCTAACTAAGATTAGTACAAATTTGGTGAGTCACTTCCTTTTAGGAGAAAAGGCAAACATTTCTTGTTTCCCAAAGGACTCAAGATTCTGAAGAACACCTGAGTTCTCAGCCCGGATCATGCCAAATAGGTAGCAAACTAGGTCAGAAAAATTTCTACTCCATTAACTCCATGCTTCTGCCTATACTCAACTCAATTTATTGCCATCCTACCACCAATTGCCAAATCAATGTCAACTCCAATCTCTGAGCTCCTTCAGCCTCCACATTACTAAGATGGTGGGAGGTTTCACGCAACTAAGACAAAGGAGATTCATGTTAGCGGCACATGCATTCTCTAACCTTGAATGGGAAATGGCCTTGGTTTGCTTTTTGCTCGTCACTCCCAATGTTCCTCAGTCTGAACCAAATCTGCACTACCTTTTGAGAACTGAAGCCTTGGCAAAGCAGTCTTCCCTCCTAGAAGCTGCCTCTGAGCCGGCAGCACACACGTGGATGGATTAGGCAGAGCTGTGTGGTAAAGCACACACACGCTCTCCCAACGTGTGCTTTTCATTCCAGAAATACTTTATTGCTAAACCACTTCTATGCTTCTCCTGGCACCAAACACTGTAAAGGGTTCCGTACCAAAGGAAGCATCTGTTTGAAGATGAGGACTTTCTTAAAATTTCTTTACCTCGGAAGATCATAAATAGAACATTCTAGTATAATTACGATGGAATAAAGAAGAAACGGGAAAGGCTATAGAAAACAAAAGATAAAAAAAAAAAACCCAACCCATTCGCTTTGTTTTTGTTTTGTTTTGTTTCATTTTTTAAAGCTGCCTAAAAGAAACACTGCGGATATAAGATATAACATAGAATTATCTTCCATGAAAGTAAAGATTACAGGGCCCAAATCAGGACAAAGAAGCAAAAATATCACCTTTAACAGGAAAGGTTAAGAAACATTTACCATTTTGTCACAAGCATTTATTCTTGTTTTAAGGGTACCCACCAAAGTCACATGCGGAGAGAGTTGTTTTGTTTTTAACAATTGTTTTATTCTGGAATATATTGTATTTTTGTACCTTGCTTCTTTATGACTTTCACCCTGTATTGGAGACTATTTTAAAAGAAGAAAACCCCTCTTGGTGGATCCGTCCTTTTCCTTTCTCTGCTCATTTCCAGTCAGTTATTTGGGGTTCACTCACAATAAGCTGTGTGACACCAGTAACTCTTGCAGAATCCTTAGTCTTCACCAACTGAATTACAAAACACACTCTTATCCACCCACACATGCGTGTATACACACACACACACACACACACACACACACACACCCTGTGTAAGGAACAGGACCTCAGGCTCCACGGCACAGACATAACATGATCACCCACTCAACTTTCACCAGGATGGACCTACTTAGAAATTCCGATCCTGGGCAAAAGGAAGGAAACTTACTTTCTTTCCACCTCTGGTGTTGACACGGCGCTGCAGAAGCCAAGGGACTCCTAGGAGAAAGAGACACAGTGTCAGTGCAGCTAGAGCAGCAGGCGTCCTCTGATTTGTACAGAATATCACTTAAAAAAAAAAGAGCAGAAGCAAAAATAGATGATTAAAGTCATTGTGCTTACTTCGATCTGGGACCGCAGCTGAAGTGACGTGGGGCTGGCATCAGGTTTCTCCTAAAAGAGAACAGATGCAGGTTTAATGAGACTTCCCAATGTGGCAGACACCAGAAAGACAAACAGATATGTACGCAGAGATGGGGGGATTTGGGAAACACTAGAATACAGTGGGAGGAGATGGGAGAGATAAACAGAGTTTCTGGAAAAACTAACGTGTTTTCAAAACGAGAACTCTGGTCTTAAAACTGAACTGCTTCCCAAACCACTTGACGCTGCTGACAATTTTACTGTGGAAGAAAAAAAGCACAATCCCACTGAAGGGCACGGACAGTTAAGGGTGAAATAATTCTCTGGATGCGATTACACCATCACTGGGAGGCGGAATTTATGGGGATCCAGTTGCATTGTTTCTTTTTCAATAATGTTGGAGTTGTAGGGGCGCCTGGGTGGCTCAGTCATTGAGCGTCTGCCTTCAACTCAGGTCATGATTCTGGGGTCCTGGGATCGAGCCCTGCATCGGGCTCCCTGCTCACTGGGAAGCCTGCTTCTCCCTCTTCCACTCCCCCTGCTTGTTCCCTCTCTCGCTGCCTCTCTCTCTGTCAAATAAATAAATAAAATCTTAATAATAATAATAATAATAATATTGGAGCTCCAATCTGATTCTTAATTCTAAATGTGCTCAGAGTCTCCATAGCGCAGGGCTAGTTTTAAGTGTCTTTAGGAAGACGGAAAGCTCACTTGATACTATGGTGCAGCCCCAGAAATTGCCAAGCCCTCTAATATAAACGAACTGGCCTAGCCGGAAATTCAAAACACAATACTGAGCACCCAGTTAATTGAGGAAATAAATGCATGACATTATCAAAAATCATCAAATCATAAAGAAAGGAATCATTTTAGAGATAAAACCATTTTAGAGTTAAAAACTCCATTTGCCCTTTGGTTAAAAAAAAAAAAAAAGAAAGAAAGGTGGGGGAGAGGTAAACCAGTGACCTATGATGAAAATAATATATTGAAATAAGCACTGGCAGCACAATAGGAAAATTGCACTATCAGAAGTAATAGAATACACTATGGGAAAATAAGAGCGGCACTGTAGGACACTGATGCTTTTCTCAGGTAGAGAAGAGTTCTAAGTCCAAGCAGGTGTAAGTGGAGGTCCTCACTGAAGTGTGGCGCACAGTCCGGGCTGGTACCCAGCTGAGCTCCTCCAGTACCAAGCAGGCCAACAGGCAGTTTTAGAGGAAGGAGTACTATGACTAACAAGTTTGCAATATCAGTTTAATTATGAGTTTTCCAATAATCCTATTGCGTTCTTAAGAACTGTTACATTCTTCAGGTCCGCACATGCACCATTGGAAGATGGTTCTGTGAGTCCCGGCTGACATTCGGGATGTGGGAGCAGGTCATCTCAAATGAGGAATTCTCACTGTGTCCAACAGTTCAATTTATTGAAGTTGTCTATTTTATTACTAGCGTGATTATGAAACTAGGCTAATATTTTAAGAAACTTGGCAACAAAACATTAAAATGAGTATAACTCAGAGTACATTTACAAATGTAAGTAAGTAACGGGAATCCAGTACGTATATTGACTATAAAATGAACATGCTCGGATGATTTTGGACAAGTAGATCAAAAGAGAAAAGTACTTTAATGGACTGGAAACTCACTCACCCCCAGTCCCAGGGCTTTATTTGTTATGGAAAACACCAGAGTGGTGTAAAGCCTCATAGAATTCTCTCCGCTCAACACCCTCCTGGTTTTCATCGCCACCTTTGTTCATAATGGACAAATTTAGATTTCTATCCCAGACTTGATACACCTTTTTTACAAAGCAACATATGCAATTGTTTGAGTTACATTCCAAGTCCAACTGGTAGGACATCAGACTCAGGTATAATCAACATGGGAGATATGTACTGGGGAGATTCCTTGTACTCAGAGACCAGTCATGATGTCCTGTTACCTAACGTCTTAGCATCACATAGAGAAATTTATAAACTGAAACAGCAGGAAGTAAGCAAAGGTATGGTTTGCAGTTTTTCATCCTAAATCTTCCCATTCAGAGTCAGTGTGGGAACCTCAAAAAGATGACAGAATTCCATTACTGCCTCTGAAGTTTTCCCTGAAATAGCCCCTTTAATGCCCAACTCCAGCCCATGTCCTTCCATAACCAATGAAGAAAATGACTGATTAACTCTCCTCCCTCCTCTATTCTAACCTGTTCCTCAAGCTCTTAGTCTCTACTTTACCAGGTAATAGTCCACGGTAGGAAATTACCAGCTTGTAGTGCGTATTTTTATCTGCATTTTTCCTAATAAATTTTATTTATTGAGTGCATCGACTGTTACTCCATATCATAAACGGAACATTTATGGTGCATTATGCAAAATGCACATTTCCCCCACATACAAAGCAGGTGCTTGTCAACAACCACATTAAACATTTGATGACCAGGAAGTAACATGCTAAACAATTATCTTCACACGCTGGTCTGTTACTAATGATAAACTGTGTTTGGGGGACTTGTTAGGAAATTGGTTGGGGGTACAGTTTCATGTATGATGTACTAAAATGTGTTCCTTCAACTGTCAAACCTGAGAAATGCAACATTGCAAATAAGAGTTAAAGTTAGCAGGCGTCTGCTATACGCCTGGATAAAACACCCATGTGCAGAGTGTGAATGAAGTTTTGGTTGATGTATCATACACTAAAGAAGTGCTGGACACTCTCATTCTGTTTATCACTGAAAAATAGGGCATTTTGTTTTTCAAGATACAATGTGAAGTGAAAAGTGCGATGAAATCAGACAAAAGAAGCACCAGCTACGTGTGCATCAATAAAGGGTGTTGCTTACATAGTAAAGGAGGAGGGATACAGTTCAAAATGGGTAGAGAAAGGCTTCTTGACGTTCCCTTCCCCATCTACACATGAGGTTGCCCTCTTCTTCGCTCCCAATTCAACCAGTGTAAGCAGGGGCAGGGGGTGTGGGTAGGAGGTCACGGTTCTAGACAGAGTTCCAGCAAGACAAGAAGTCCTGAGGAAGGGGGAAGGGGGAATAAGAACTGACAACCTGACTATCCAGTTGTAAATGACTTTATCTGGGGAACAACTGATGGTTTCCAATCTAACTCCTGATCTGGAAGTCATCGTGTTGATAGAAATAGTAAAAACTGTGAATAACCAGAACACAGTTATCAAGTAAAGATGTGTCTTCTGGACATGTTACGGAAAGAAACGATCACTGAGAAGTAAGATTCTCCTCAATAATGCGTGCTAACTGATGCAGTTACCACTGCTGTGTAATGAGTCATCCCAAACTTAGTTGCACAAACCAAGAAGTACTTTTTTTCCTTCACAGATTCAGTGGGTAAGAATTCAGAAAAGGGAAAGCAGAAAAGGCTCTTCTCTGCCCCATGGTGTCTGGGGCCTTGGCTGGGTGGGTTCAAAGGGTGGAGGTGACCAGACGGCTGGAGCTGTAATCATTAGGAAGCTTGCTGGATCCCAAGTCTGGAGGCTGATGCTGCTAACAGCTGGAACCCAAGCAAAGGCCATCTGCTGGAACATCTGTCCAGGGGTGCCACATGTAGCTGCTTGTCTTCCCCATAGCAGGACACTGAGTTTTAAGAGAAGCTGGACACATACCAAGAGAGCCAGGCAAAAGTTGTACCACCTTTTATAACCTAGACTTGTGCACTATCACTTCTGCTGGAGTTACAAGCTCTCCCGGGTGCAAGAGAGTACATACACAGGCCCCATCTTTCAGTGAGAGGAGGGGCAAAGTCACATGGGAAGACAGCCCTGGGTTGGGAGATACCAGGAGGGCCCACTTTGGAGATTAGGTGCCATACTGACTACCAAGGAACTCGCCTATGTTTTCTGAATGAGTAATCAGATGAGTCTATTTGTTCATGACAATGGCCATTAGGATTCTTTTGTCATTTTTAGAGTTTACTCAAGTAGCACATCTTGGAATATAATTCACCCCGAACCTATCACTTTAAGGTTAAAGTATCTCGATGTTTTAAGATACAATTATGATCTCTCTTGTTTAACTTCATTATCATAGAAAATATCAAATATGCAAAAATAAAGAGAATAGTAAAATGAATTCCCAAATTCTTATTACCCAACTTTAATAACTATCTACTCATGGTCAATTTTGTTTTCTCTAGACCTTCACGCGTGCTTTGGTTCCAACCCACTTTAATATGAAAAAAACCCCAGACACCTTATCATGAAATGTCAGAATTTTTAACCTTAAAATTTAGTGATCAGGCTTTCTTAATTTCTATGACTCCATCTTGAGTAAGTCATCACTCACCACGAATATGATTCTTTCCTAGCACAGGGGGCCTTTCTTTGGTCATTGCAGAAAACAATCATATTTAACAGATTTATATAATCTACTTAAATGTTACAAAAGAACATGAAGAAATGCATTCAAAATTGAACATAATCAAAAAGTTTATTAGAACAGTACCCACTTCTGTGTCCCAAGTATAAATATATCCCCAATACTTTTTGAGTATGATATGCTCATTGACTTTGCACTTGACTGAGTATTCTAAGCAGTGTTTAGGGAGATATAACCTCACAATTTGGTCCATGTTCCCTATGAGAATCCAGAGAGCCACACAACAATGACAGCTGAACAAGAACCTATTAATTGTAAGTTAGGGTATTATAACTTAGTTAACTTTTTTAATATTTTATTTATTTATTTGTCAGAGAGAGAGAGGGAGAGAGAGCGAGCACAGGCAGACAGAGTGGCAGGCAGAGGCAGAGGGAGAAGCAGGCTCCCCGCTGAGCAAGGAGCCCGACACGGGACTTGATCCCAGGACGCTGGGATCATGACCTGAGCCGAAGGCAGCTGCTTAACCAACTGAGCCACCCAGGTGTCCCAACTTAGTTAACTTTTTAAAAAATAAAGTGAATGCATGGAATTTTATCTATGGGTTCAACTGCTCATCATTATGCCACATGTGGGTACCTTAGTTAAGAATTATGAATACTGGGGGAGCCTGGGTGGCTCAGTCACTTAAGAGTCTGCCTTCGGCTCAGGTTACCTATGCTTATTTTTTAATTTTTTTTTATTACCATATAATGTATTATTTGCCCCAGGGGTACAGGTCTGTGAATCATCAGGCTTACACACTTCATAGCACTCAACATAGCACATACCCTCCCCAGTGTCCATAACCCAACCATCCAATCCCCTCACCCCCTGCAACCCTCAGTTTGTTTTGTAAGATTAAGAGTCTCTTACGGTTTGTTCCCTCCTGATCCCATCTTGTTTCATTTTTTCCTTCCCTACCCCCAAACCCCCTGCTCTGCCTCTCAAATTCCTCATATCAGAGAAATCATATAATTGTCTTTCTTTGATTGACTTATTTTGCTAAGCATAATACCCTCTAGTTCCATCCATGTTGTTGCAAATGGCAAGGTTTCATTCCTTTTGATGGCTGCATAGTATTCCCTGTGTGTGTGTGTGTGTGTGTGTGTGTGTGTGTGTGTGTGTGTGTGTGTATCACATCTTCATTATCCATTTGTGTGTTGATGGACATCTAGGTTCTTTCCATAGTTTGGCTATTGTGGACATTGAGGTACACGTGCCCCTTCAGATCACTACATTTGTATCTTTAGGGTAAATGCCTAGTAGTGCGACTTCTGGGTCAAAGGGTAGCTCTACTTTCAACTTTCTGAGGAACCCCCATGCTGTTTTCCAGAGTGGCTGCATCAGCTTGCATTCCCACCAACAGTGTAGAAGGGTTCCCCCTTCTTCACATCCTCGCCAACATCTGTCATTTCCCGACTTGTTAATTTCAGCCATTCTGACTGGTGTGAGGTGGTATCTCATTGTGGTTTTGATTTGTATTCCTATGCTTACCTTTTTAAGAGCATGTAGTCTTGCATTACCTTCATTATTTTCTTCTAATAGAAATTCAGCTTAAAAGTACAATCTTTAGATTTCACATATGTTTTAAAATTATCTACATGTGTATGTTCATAACTGTATGAGAAAACATCTCTGGGATGCCTGGGTGGCTCAGTCGGTTAAGCGTCTGCCTTTAGCTCAGCTCACGATCCCATGGTCCTGGGATCCAGTCCCACGTGGCTAGGTGGGGAGGTCCTTGCTAAGCGGGAAGTCTGTTTCTCCCTCTGCCTGCCGCTCCCCCTGCATATGCCCTCTCTGACAAATAAAATCTTTAAAAGAAAAAAATAAACATCTGAAAGATTCCTTACACACCAATGGTTACATCTGCAAAGGCCAGTATTCCTCAATTTTTAACACATTTGTCAAACACATACTGCTTTCAGATACTTCTAAAGAATGTAATAAAAGTTTCAAAAAATTAAAACTGGTAATAATTTTAGTTGTATCCTAACAACTAAACAAAAATACTTCTTAGGAATATTAAAACTTAAATTTCTCAAATTATGTCATGCTCTATATTAAAACAACTTCTTGAGGTATTAAAATTTTTAGTAATAAGTGTCATAGAAAACTATGCCTGCATTTTTCTGATTAATAGTGAAGGTTCATAATGATTTTAAAAATCATCTAACATTCATATTTTGACTAAGAGAGATAAAATTGTAGTTCCATATAGTTTTTTTTTTTTTAAAGGAATTATATGACAAAAAATAACTGGGTGAAAAGAAACCTCAAATTCATTTCTTGTCAACTTGGACAATTCTGGAAACAGCAATTCCCTCAAAGTTTACTATGTCTAACATAGAAGCAAAAACAGAACAAATTTCCCAAATGAAATCAGGAGTCTGCCAAAACCAAAACACGGGAACACACGTGTGCTTACACGTTCTGGTGCATGTGTGTATGCACGGCGGCATGCACAAGCACGTCCACAGCCATACTAACAGGGCCTGGGTCAAATATAAAACTAGGCTCTGGCATGTGGTGTGAAACACCAGAGTCAAAAACCCACTTGGGGCAGAATAAGGTCCTGGAAAACAAATACCATGCCCTCGTCCACACTCCAACACTGTTTCCACCTTCTTGTGGAAATCCACACTTCTCCTTCACTTAATGCCAGTGCTCAAAGCCAAATGAAATTTACAGCTGGAAAAGCAGGTGGGATAAATCCCCCTCTCATTCCAAAAGCCAAGAGGAAAACCATGAGACGCCTATCAGCTCAGCTCAGTGCCAAACTCTCCTCCTCCACGCTGGGCACAGGAAGGAGGAGGTGGACAGGCGAGAGGACCACATGCCTGGCAACACTCAGCCTACAAGTGAGGCACACAGCCCATCACTGATGTGCTCAGCTAATGGAGGGAACAGGCTCTAAGTGGCTAGGGGAAAGTTGCTGCCTGGGGTGGATTTTAAAACTCATGTGGTACTGATCACTTTACAGGACTAAGAAGTTGTGGTGTCTCCCAGCTGGCAAAGTATGCTCCCCTCTTGTCTGACTTATTCTCCATTCTGGCAAGCAGTGGGGCGTCTGTTCCTTTTACCATAAGCCTCAACACTTTCTTCAGAGTTTCCTCACTCCCCGGCAAATCAGCTACCAGGGGCTTCTCCTTCGCCGTTGACAAGGTTTCTGGTGTGCAGCCATCCCATCCCAAACTTGCAGGCATCAGTTTCTCCGTGGTCCCTCACCTCCCAGATGCCCGCCCACTCCTGCAGAAGGGAGAAGAAGTACTAAGTGTGAGCTGGGAGGGCTGCGCTCCAATCCTGCCTCTACCACAGTAAGACCTTCAGACCTCAGTTGTGTTTTACTTTGCCCGGTTTGGCAATGGTGATGAAAAAAAATGGACCATTTGGCGATCTTTAGGTTCCTCTTAGACTTGCAGTCCCTACCTCAGATGAAGCACGGTCCAATCCAATCCCTACGGACAATAGATCTTCTTAAAAGAGTACTCTGTCCTTGCTTTCTAAAGTGTGGCTTGTGCAACATGAGCATCAGAGTCACCTGGAAGCTTCTTTGAAAGGCAGTCTCGGGCCTCACCCCAGACCAGAATCAAAATCTGCATTTTACCAAGATCCCCAGATGTTCTGTATGCTCGTTTCAGTGTGAGAAGCTCGCTGGTTTGTACTCTGTATCATTTCTCTGTTCTAAAATCTTTCCAAAATTCTAGAAACACAATATTGACAGTATAAAATCCACGTTTCTGAAAAAGCGGCCCTTCAGCCAACTGGCCTGATGGACGCCCTCTTCTTAGAGAATGGGTGCTGGGTCCCCTTTGTGCACTCTCCCAGTGTTTCCCTTTTGCCCATAGTACCTGGCATGTCCTTCTTCATCCTGTCCATCCTCCAAGTCATCCTTTAGATCCAACTCCAAACCCACCTCTCATTTTACCTTCTCTGCCAGGCCATGCCTTCAGTGATAAGCCCAAGTTCAGTCTTAAGGGCAACGAGCTACATGGCTTACTTACTAGGCGTATCGATGCATAGCAACTCTTCTCTCTGGTCTGTATCTTACTCCCTCACCTGGACGGCAAATGCCTTCTTAACAGGGATTGGCTGTACCCACAGACACACCACACGGTCCAACAAAAACTATGCAGTGCTCCTGATGGGCCAGGCCCCGCATGAAGAGACTGCAGTGAAGGAGACAGGATGACTCAGACTCGGCATGACGGAAGTGCGTGGTGGGCATGAATTCACCTCATTTCTTTAAAATGGATGACTTTACCAGTAATTCTGACTCTTCTTTTAATTTTTGTTTGCAACTTCACTGTCTAGGACATGTATTCCATGCTTCGATTTCAGATTTACTTTGGGGTTGCAAAGTTACATCAATAAGTAAAAGTCATCAGTCATCAGGCAAGTATTTTCAAAAAAGAGATCGACACCTTAGATCTGTAAGAACTTAAGAAGAAAATGTTGGGGTGTTGAGCCAATTTTAGGACAACATCTGCACCGGCCTGTGAGTTCTCGCTCCAGCACTGTGTACCTTTTCACATTCTGATGACCGGTTTCAACCAAATCACTCACACATGAAACCGAAAATGTTAGCCATTTTTCAGGCACCCATAAGCTCATGGCCTGGCATATGACATTGATTCTAATGAATGAAAGGGAATGGAAAAATTCTCTCTCCTCCCCCACATCAAAGAAGAAAGTTTCTAAGGAAAGAAGTTTTCACAGTTGAATGCTCTTCAACCTTAAAAGCCAACCATAAGGAACAGATCAGTAAATTTGCAAATACTGATAAGAAAGAAACCAAAAGTGGCAATTTCCGCCTGGCCATTAATACTCTGTGGTAAAATGATTAGATCTTCTTACTGTATTAGTCTACATTATGCAAGTATTCAATACACATTTATTTAAACTGCATTGGTTTTAAAAAAATGATTTAAGATGACTTACAAAACTTAAGTTCAACATTACCTAAGATGAAGCTAACTAACAAAAAAATGATACAAAGTGAGGGAAATCGGTCCAGGAATTAAGATATTTAAGAAATGCAGACGAAGGGACCCTACACTAGAGATGGACCACGTATTCTGGGCTAAGTTTTCTAACATTTAAAGCAAAAAAGGAAACATAATCAGTTACAAGACTGACATCATCTACACTTTTATGTTTTGAGGATTCATGGGACACATGGCTCTTCCTGTGAGAGAGAATTTCTCCTCTGGCTTCTGGCAGAGAGAACAGTATCTCACAGTGGCCAACATCAGGAGCAATGTCCCTGCAGAGCTCCTTTTGTCCACAAAGGACCTCACCCTTTAATACTAGAGGTAGTTCTGGGAACCCCTACTGAAAATGGAGGGAGCTTACAAATCTGGAAGTGTACATTCCCCAGGCCAACTAAAAGGAGTCAAGGGAGTGCCCAGCACAGGAAAAGAACTCAGTCTGAGGAGACAGCAGGAAGGCTTCTCCCATCTCCAAGGACAGCTGTGGTAAGACACAGGGGAGTCTGTGAAAGTTAGATGAACTGGTTAAATTCAGGAAGAGTTGAGTCTAAGAGTGTCCAGAGTGGCGCTCCTGAGCCTCATTCCAAACAAGGTAGTCTGCTGCTTTTAACTTGCAACCTGTCTTAGGAAATACCGTATTACGTCTTTTATGCTACAACTTGACCATGGTTGAGTATGAACCACCTACCAAGCATCCTGCATAGAGTTGGGAAAAAGACCAAACCATCACAACAGCTCACTCCAAAAGATGAGTCCTGTTTCAAGAGTGCATCTTTACTATGAACAAAAGCTAACACGAGAGTGTCATGTCATTTACATGTAAATATTAAAAAGCGTCAGTAAAGACATTTTAATTATCCTTTAAAAAAGAATCTAAAAAGTTGTGTAATTCAGTTGTTCATGTTACTAGCAGGATTTAGTTTACGGACATGAACGGGCCCTGCGTACATATCGTGGGGTGGATACCACGACCAAGAGCCACTCCTGAAGCTATCACCACCCATGAGTCCATGCAACCTCACTGTTGGGACAACAGTGCAGAGTGATCCACACTCCCCAAATGGTCTCCTGAATACAACTGGTCACTGACTGGGACTGACTGGCATGACACAAAAGTTAACAGACGCAACTAAATGGGAGCACTTACCTCACTTTCTTTCTGTTTCTTCCCAACTCTTTCATCTAATCATTCCTTAATTTACAACTGTTTAATGAGCACATACTATGTGCTAAGCACTATTCTGGTCAAGGATAAAACAATGACAAGTTGAGTCACTGCCTCCATGGAGCTTAAATTCCAGTGATGCCTAAGATCCCTCATGGGAGTCATTTGTACTCAACATCTAAATCACAGGTCCTGTAACATTCCTTCTTTCTGACACCAGGTAGAGGACATTGGAAGAGCTGTGCTCAGCTCTGGATGCCCCATTTTCTGGGAGATAATGAAAACCAGGAGAATGGTGTCTGGAAAGGGGGTCAGATAAACAGGATCAACTGGAAGAACCAGGGCTGTTGTAAGAAGGGAAGGAAAATGCAAACATGGGAAGGGCTTCTGAGGAGCAGAGGGCAGATGGCTGCCCAGGGCCATTTCCCATGGGGACACAAGGACAAGGGCAGCACCTTGCATACTGGGACCAGTGGGGAGAATACAGGATGGAAAAACATTTATTACAGTTGTAAATAATATGTAAGAATTATAAAGAAAATTAAATCAGAATATTTGTGAAAATACTAAATATTGAATTAGTAGAAAACTTCCAAATAAAATCTTTTTAACTTAAGGAAAAATAGAACCTTATGCTTCCTTACTTGAAAATAACTTTCTAAAAATTAGGTTATAGGGCACCTGGGTGGCTCAGATGGTTAAGCATGTACCTTCAGCTCTGGACATGACCCTGGCGTCCTGGGATAAAGTCCCACATCGGGCTCCCTGCTCCTTGGGGAGCCTGCTTCTCCCTCTGCCTCCACCTCTGCCCATCCCCTCCATGAATAAATTCTAAAAATCTTTTAAAAATTAAAAAACAACTAGGTTATATACTTGAAATGACTATAAACTATATCACTTAGAAACTTTTAATGATGAGCTTTCAATGCTATGGTTGGTGATTACTAAGGAATTTTACTCACACAACAAAGTGATAAAAATTGTCTTAGCGGGGTGCCTGGGTGGCTCAGTCAGTTAAGGGTCTGCTTTGGGCTCAGGTCATGATCCTAGAGTCCTGGGATTGAGCCCCACACTGGGCTCCCTGCTCACAGGGAGCCTGCTTCTCCCTCTCCTCCCTGTTCATGCCCTATCTCACTCTCTCCCTCTCACTCTCTCACACAGAAAGTGACGGGTTTAACATCATTTAAAAAAAAAACAAAAGGCAGTACAGCTAGGTGACCAACAAGAGAACAAATTATTTAGAATATGTAAAATCTCTATTATTGCTTGAGCAGGACCATGGCACCACCTGAGGCTGGGATGGGGGTTCCTTCAGAAACTGGTTCAGACCTCTGTCCCATTACAGTGATTCTATTATTTGTTCTGGAGTGTAACTGTTGGAAATTAAGAAAGCTGCTATGGGATCATTTACCTTTTACATTATGTTTTTATGGGAAAATGAACTACACATCCTAACCCAATGACTCTAATGTTTTGGAACAGATAATCTTCAAAAGCTGGTGACAGCCTATAACTGAACAAACATACTCATTTATTTGACCAATAATTCCCAAGTGCCAACTCTGTACTTAGTTGACATGCTGGGTACCAAGAGTACAAAGAATAGGCACTGACCTTCAGGAGCTCAAGGCCAAGTAAGAAAAACACCTGAGAATATAAAAAACCAAAAGCTCCCGTATTACCATATAAATAACATCTGAACTGATTAGTAAGCAGACTGGGTGTCTGAATATGGATTTTACAAAAAAAAAAAAATTATGTAGCCTAATCAAACTGGAGATGCCAAATTTAAATGAATCCCGTAACAGACCGGCTCACATTTTGTCATGATTTAGAGCATTATTATTGTCTTTGCAGCTGTTAAATCAAAAGGTGCTATCGTGACATTGAACTACCCTTCTTTTTCACTCTTTGTATTTTCAAACCATCTTTGTAAGTTTTATAACCATCCTGAAAAGCTTCAGAATCAAAGACAATCCAGTACATTCTGAAATTATGACCCACACATTTGTACTTCTAAAGTAAATGAGCTTTTGGAATTAACAGTGTTAGCTAATGATGTAAACTTCTAAAAATGCAGAGATGGAGGTCATAGTATTTGAGAAAGAAGGATAAAATAAAAATTGGAATATCAGAAAGTTGAGACAAATACCAAATTCTAGCCCTGGGCCAACTTTTTTTTACTGCTGTATTATAAATGTTGGAAAAGTCAGGTTTATAATGGAAACACAGGCAGACCAATTCTCAATGTAATATACATAAATGATATGTTTCTGCTCCTGTATAGTGATTTTCCTCACTTTTGAGCATTAATCTTTGAACAACTTACTTTATAAATTATTGAACTTAGTTCAAAAGCAAATGAAATTTAAAATACCAATTTATTGAATGGCCAAAGTGCCATGTTGAAATTACTGTGATTTATCTGTTTCTTTAATTGCAACTGTAGCAAACATACTTCATTGCTCAAAATTATTACCTGGTTGCATAGTTTACTCTGCTTTAAACATAAATCTGTCTCCTAGTTCAGAACAGCAGCTGTTTGCCAGGATCTCATTCATTCTCCCACAACTAAGATATCCAACTTTTTCTTTCTACAACCCGAAAATGTATCTATATGTACGTTTAAGTACACATAGAAAATGGCACTCATTTTTTGGAAACTAATTAAATCCACATGCACCATGATTACTGCAGTGGGGGAGGGGGTAAGGTGGGATACCACTTAGTTAGTACAGAGTTTACTACTCCCCATGCACACATGCCTACTTGCAACCAGCATGGCACTGATGACAGCTTTGTCTGTAGAACTAATGTGTTTCTTTTTTTTTTTTTGCCTTTTTTTTTACTTTTTTAAATTTTTTTTATCATTCTTTTAAATTTATTTTCAACATAACAGTATTCATTGTTTTTGTACCACACCCAGTGCTCCATGCAATCTGTGCCCTCTCTAATACCCACCACCTTGTGTGTGTGTGTGTGTGTGTGTGTGTGTGTGTGTGTGTGTGTGTGTGTATCACATCTTCATTATCCATTTGTGTGTTGATGGACATCTAGGTTCTTTCCATAGTTTGGCTATTGTGGACATTGAGGTACACGTGCCCCTTCAGATCACTACATTTGTATCTTTAGGGTAAATGCCTAGTAGTGCGACTTCTGGGTCAAAGGGTAGCTCTACTTTCAACTTTCTGAGGAACCCCCATGCTGTTTTCCAGAGTGGCTGCATCAGCTTGCATTCCCACCAACAGTGTAGAAGGGTTCCCCCTTCTTCACATCCTCGCCAACATCTGTCATTTCCCGACTTGTTAATTTCAGCCATTCTGACTGGTGTGAGGTGGTATCTCATTGTGGTTTTGATTTGTATTCCTATGCTTACCTTTTTAAGAGCATGTAGTCTTGCATTACCTTCATTATTTTCTTCTAATAGAAATTCAGCTTAAAAGTACAATCTTTAGATTTCACATATGTTTTAAAATTATCTACATGTGTATGTTCATAACTGTATGAGAAAACATCTCTGGGATGCCTGGGTGGCTCAGTCGGTTAAGCGTCTGCCTTTAGCTCAGCTCACGATCCCATGGTCCTGGGATCCAGTCCCACGTGGCTAGGTGGGGAGGTCCTTGCTAAGCGGGAAGTCTGTTTCTCCCTCTGCCTGCCGCTCCCCCTGCATATGCCCTCTCTGACAAATAAAATCTTTAAAAGAAAAAAATAAACATCTGAAAGATTCCTTACACACCAATGGTTACATCTGCAAAGGCCAGTATTCCTCAATTTTTAACACATTTGTCAAACACATACTGCTTTCAGATACTTCTAAAGAATGTAATAAAAGTTTCAAAAAATTAAAACTGGTAATAATTTTAGTTGTATCCTAACAACTAAACAAAAATACTTCTTAGGAATATTAAAACTTAAATTTCTCAAATTATGTCATGCTCTATATTAAAACAACTTCTTGAGGTATTAAAATTTTTAGTAATAAGTGTCATAGAAAACTATGCCTGCATTTTTCTGATTAATAGTGAAGGTTCATAATGATTTTAAAAATCATCTAACATTCATATTTTGACTAAGAGAGATAAAATTGTAGTTCCATATAGTTTTTTTTTTTTTAAAGGAATTATATGACAAAAAATAACTGGGTGAAAAGAAACCTCAAATTCATTTCTTGTCAACTTGGACAATTCTGGAAACAGCAATTCCCTCAAAGTTTACTATGTCTAACATAGAAGCAAAAACAGAACAAATTTCCCAAATGAAATCAGGAGTCTGCCAAAACCAAAACACGGGAACACACGTGTGCTTACACGTTCTGGTGCATGTGTGTATGCACGGCGGCATGCACAAGCACGTCCACAGCCATACTAACAGGGCCTGGGTCAAATATAAAACTAGGCTCTGGCATGTGGTGTGAAACACCAGAGTCAAAAACCCACTTGGGGCAGAATAAGGTCCTGGAAAACAAATACCATGCCCTCGTCCACACTCCAACACTGTTTCCACCTTCTTGTGGAAATCCACACTTCTCCTTCACTTAATGCCAGTGCTCAAAGCCAAATGAAATTTACAGCTGGAAAAGCAGGTGGGATAAATCCCCCTCTCATTCCAAAAGCCAAGAGGAAAACCATGAGACGCCTATCAGCTCAGCTCAGTGCCAAACTCTCCTCCTCCACGCTGGGCACAGGAAGGAGGAGGTGGACAGGCGAGAGGACCACATGCCTGGCAACACTCAGCCTACAAGTGAGGCACACAGCCCATCACTGATGTGCTCAGCTAATGGAGGGAACAGGCTCTAAGTGGCTAGGGGAAAGTTGCTGCCTGGGGTGGATTTTAAAACTCATGTGGTACTGATCACTTTACAGGACTAAGAAGTTGTGGTGTCTCCCAGCTGGCAAAGTATGCTCCCCTCTTGTCTGACTTATTCTCCATTCTGGCAAGCAGTGGGGCGTCTGTTCCTTTTACCATAAGCCTCAACACTTTCTTCAGAGTTTCCTCACTCCCCGGCAAATCAGCTACCAGGGGCTTCTCCTTCGCCGTTGACAAGGTTTCTGGTGTGCAGCCATCCCATCCCAAACTTGCAGGCATCAGTTTCTCCGTGGTCCCTCACCTCCCAGATGCCCGCCCACTCCTGCAGAAGGGAGAAGAAGTACTAAGTGTGAGCTGGGAGGGCTGCGCTCCAATCCTGCCTCTACCACAGTAAGACCTTCAGACCTCAGTTGTGTTTTACTTTGCCCGGTTTGGCAATGGTGATGAAAAAAAATGGACCATTTGGCGATCTTTAGGTTCCTCTTAGACTTGCAGTCCCTACCTCAGATGAAGCACGGTCCAATCCAATCCCTACGGACAATAGATCTTCTTAAAAGAGTACTCTGTCCTTGCTTTCTAAAGTGTGGCTTGTGCAACATGAGCATCAGAGTCACCTGGAAGCTTCTTTGAAAGGCAGTCTCGGGCCTCACCCCAGACCAGAATCAAAATCTGCATTTTACCAAGATCCCCAGATGTTCTGTATGCTCGTTTCAGTGTGAGAAGCTCGCTGGTTTGTACTCTGTATCATTTCTCTGTTCTAAAATCTTTCCAAAATTCTAGAAACACAATATTGACAGTATAAAATCCACGTTTCTGAAAAAGCGGCCCTTCAGCCAACTGGCCTGATGGACGCCCTCTTCTTAGAGAATGGGTGCTGGGTCCCCTTTGTGCACTCTCCCAGTGTTTCCCTTTTGCCCATAGTACCTGGCATGTCCTTCTTCATCCTGTCCATCCTCCAAGTCATCCTTTAGATCCAACTCCAAACCCACCTCTCATTTTACCTTCTCTGCCAGGCCATGCCTTCAGTGATAAGCCCAAGTTCAGTCTTAAGGGCAACGAGCTACATGGCTTACTTACTAGGCGTATCGATGCATAGCAACTCTTCTCTCTGGTCTGTATCTTACTCCCTCACCTGGACGGCAAATGCCTTCTTAACAGGGATTGGCTGTACCCACAGACACACCACACGGTCCAACAAAAACTATGCAGTGCTCCTGATGGGCCAGGCCCCGCATGAAGAGACTGCAGTGAAGGAGACAGGATGACTCAGACTCGGCATGACGGAAGTGCGTGGTGGGCATGAATTCACCTCATTTCTTTAAAATGGATGACTTTACCAGTAATTCTGACTCTTCTTTTAATTTTTGTTTGCAACTTCACTGTCTAGGACATGTATTCCATGCTTCGATTTCAGATTTACTTTGGGGTTGCAAAGTTACATCAATAAGTAAAAGTCATCAGTCATCAGGCAAGTATTTTCAAAAAAGAGATCGACACCTTAGATCTGTAAGAACTTAAGAAGAAAATGTTGGGGTGTTGAGCCAATTTTAGGACAACATCTGCACCGGCCTGTGAGTTCTCGCTCCAGCACTGTGTACCTTTTCACATTCTGATGACCGGTTTCAACCAAATCACTCACACATGAAACCGAAAATGTTAGCCATTTTTCAGGCACCCATAAGCTCATGGCCTGGCATATGACATTGATTCTAATGAATGAAAGGGAATGGAAAAATTCTCTCTCCTCCCCCACATCAAAGAAGAAAGTTTCTAAGGAAAGAAGTTTTCACAGTTGAATGCTCTTCAACCTTAAAAGCCAACCATAAGGAACAGATCAGTAAATTTGCAAATACTGATAAGAAAGAAACCAAAAGTGGCAATTTCCGCCTGGCCATTAATACTCTGTGGTAAAATGATTAGATCTTCTTACTGTATTAGTCTACATTATGCAAGTATTCAATACACATTTATTTAAACTGCATTGGTTTTAAAAAAATGATTTAAGATGACTTACAAAACTTAAGTTCAACATTACCTAAGATGAAGCTAACTAACAAAAAAATGATACAAAGTGAGGGAAATCGGTCCAGGAATTAAGATATTTAAGAAATGCAGACGAAGGGACCCTACACTAGAGATGGACCACGTATTCTGGGCTAAGTTTTCTAACATTTAAAGCAAAAAAGGAAACATAATCAGTTACAAGACTGACATCATCTACACTTTTATGTTTTGAGGATTCATGGGACACATGGCTCTTCCTGTGAGAGAGAATTTCTCCTCTGGCTTCTGGCAGAGAGAACAGTATCTCACAGTGGCCAACATCAGGAGCAATGTCCCTGCAGAGCTCCTTTTGTCCACAAAGGACCTCACCCTTTAATACTAGAGGTAGTTCTGGGAACCCCTACTGAAAATGGAGGGAGCTTACAAATCTGGAAGTGTACATTCCCCAGGCCAACTAAAAGGAGTCAAGGGAGTGCCCAGCACAGGAAAAGAACTCAGTCTGAGGAGACAGCAGGAAGGCTTCTCCCATCTCCAAGGACAGCTGTGGTAAGACACAGGGGAGTCTGTGAAAGTTAGATGAACTGGTTAAATTCAGGAAGAGTTGAGTCTAAGAGTGTCCAGAGTGGCGCTCCTGAGCCTCATTCCAAACAAGGTAGTCTGCTGCTTTTAACTTGCAACCTGTCTTAGGAAATACCGTATTACGTCTTTTATGCTACAACTTGACCATGGTTGAGTATGAACCACCTACCAAGCATCCTGCATAGAGTTGGGAAAAAGACCAAACCATCACAACAGCTCACTCCAAAAGATGAGTCCTGTTTCAAGAGTGCATCTTTACTATGAACAAAAGCTAACACGAGAGTGTCATGTCATTTACATGTAAATATTAAAAAGCGTCAGTAAAGACATTTTAATTATCCTTTAAAAAAGAATCTAAAAAGTTGTGTAATTCAGTTGTTCATGTTACTAGCAGGATTTAGTTTACGGACATGAACGGGCCCTGCGTACATATCGTGGGGTGGATACCACGACCAAGAGCCACTCCTGAAGCTATCACCACCCATGAGTCCATGCAACCTCACTGTTGGGACAACAGTGCAGAGTGATCCACACTCCCCAAATGGTCTCCTGAATACAACTGGTCACTGACTGGGACTGACTGGCATGACACAAAAGTTAACAGACGCAACTAAATGGGAGCACTTACCTCACTTTCTTTCTGTTTCTTCCCAACTCTTTCATCTAATCATTCCTTAATTTACAACTGTTTAATGAGCACATACTATGTGCTAAGCACTATTCTGGTCAAGGATAAAACAATGACAAGTTGAGTCACTGCCTCCATGGAGCTTAAATTCCAGTGATGCCTAAGATCCCTCATGGGAGTCATTTGTACTCAACATCTAAATCACAGGTCCTGTAACATTCCTTCTTTCTGACACCAGGTAGAGGACATTGGAAGAGCTGTGCTCAGCTCTGGATGCCCCATTTTCTGGGAGATAATGAAAACCAGGAGAATGGTGTCTGGAAAGGGGGTCAGATAAACAGGATCAACTGGAAGAACCAGGGCTGTTGTAAGAAGGGAAGGAAAATGCAAACATGGGAAGGGCTTCTGAGGAGCAGAGGGCAGATGGCTGCCCAGGGCCATTTCCCATGGGGACACAAGGACAAGGGCAGCACCTTGCATACTGGGACCAGTGGGGAGAATACAGGATGGAAAAACATTTATTACAGTTGTAAATAATATGTAAGAATTATAAAGAAAATTAAATCAGAATATTTGTGAAAATACTAAATATTGAATTAGTAGAAAACTTCCAAATAAAATCTTTTTAACTTAAGGAAAAATAGAACCTTATGCTTCCTTACTTGAAAATAACTTTCTAAAAATTAGGTTATAGGGCACCTGGGTGGCTCAGATGGTTAAGCATGTACCTTCAGCTCTGGACATGACCCTGGCGTCCTGGGATAAAGTCCCACATCGGGCTCCCTGCTCCTTGGGGAGCCTGCTTCTCCCTCTGCCTCCACCTCTGCCCATCCCCTCCATGAATAAATTCTAAAAATCTTTTAAAAATTAAAAAACAACTAGGTTATATACTTGAAATGACTATAAACTATATCACTTAGAAACTTTTAATGATGAGCTTTCAATGCTATGGTTGGTGATTACTAAGGAATTTTACTCACACAACAAAGTGATAAAAATTGTCTTAGCGGGGTGCCTGGGTGGCTCAGTCAGTTAAGGGTCTGCTTTGGGCTCAGGTCATGATCCTAGAGTCCTGGGATTGAGCCCCACACTGGGCTCCCTGCTCACAGGGAGCCTGCTTCTCCCTCTCCTCCCTGTTCATGCCCTATCTCACTCTCTCCCTCTCACTCTCTCACACAGAAAGTGACGGGTTTAACATCATTTAAAAAAAAAACAAAAGGCAGTACAGCTAGGTGACCAACAAGAGAACAAATTATTTAGAATATGTAAAATCTCTATTATTGCTTGAGCAGGACCATGGCACCACCTGAGGCTGGGATGGGGGTTCCTTCAGAAACTGGTTCAGACCTCTGTCCCATTACAGTGATTCTATTATTTGTTCTGGAGTGTAACTGTTGGAAATTAAGAAAGCTGCTATGGGATCATTTACCTTTTACATTATGTTTTTATGGGAAAATGAACTACACATCCTAACCCAATGACTCTAATGTTTTGGAACAGATAATCTTCAAAAGCTGGTGACAGCCTATAACTGAACAAACATACTCATTTATTTGACCAATAATTCCCAAGTGCCAACTCTGTACTTAGTTGACATGCTGGGTACCAAGAGTACAAAGAATAGGCACTGACCTTCAGGAGCTCAAGGCCAAGTAAGAAAAACACCTGAGAATATAAAAAACCAAAAGCTCCCGTATTACCATATAAATAACATCTGAACTGATTAGTAAGCAGACTGGGTGTCTGAATATGGATTTTACAAAAAAAAAAAAATTATGTAGCCTAATCAAACTGGAGATGCCAAATTTAAATGAATCCCGTAACAGACCGGCTCACATTTTGTCATGATTTAGAGCATTATTATTGTCTTTGCAGCTGTTAAATCAAAAGGTGCTATCGTGACATTGAACTACCCTTCTTTTTCACTCTTTGTATTTTCAAACCATCTTTGTAAGTTTTATAACCATCCTGAAAAGCTTCAGAATCAAAGACAATCCAGTACATTCTGAAATTATGACCCACACATTTGTACTTCTAAAGTAAATGAGCTTTTGGAATTAACAGTGTTAGCTAATGATGTAAACTTCTAAAAATGCAGAGATGGAGGTCATAGTATTTGAGAAAGAAGGATAAAATAAAAATTGGAATATCAGAAAGTTGAGACAAATACCAAATTCTAGCCCTGGGCCAACTTTTTTTTACTGCTGTATTATAAATGTTGGAAAAGTCAGGTTTATAATGGAAACACAGGCAGACCAATTCTCAATGTAATATACATAAATGATATGTTTCTGCTCCTGTATAGTGATTTTCCTCACTTTTGAGCATTAATCTTTGAACAACTTACTTTATAAATTATTGAACTTAGTTCAAAAGCAAATGAAATTTAAAATACCAATTTATTGAATGGCCAAAGTGCCATGTTGAAATTACTGTGATTTATCTGTTTCTTTAATTGCAACTGTAGCAAACATACTTCATTGCTCAAAATTATTACCTGGTTGCATAGTTTACTCTGCTTTAAACATAAATCTGTCTCCTAGTTCAGAACAGCAGCTGTTTGCCAGGATCTCATTCATTCTCCCACAACTAAGATATCCAACTTTTTCTTTCTACAACCCGAAAATGTATCTATATGTACGTTTAAGTACACATAGAAAATGGCACTCATTTTTTGGAAACTAATTAAATCCACATGCACCATGATTACTGCAGTGGGGGAGGGGGTAAGGTGGGATACCACTTAGTTAGTACAGAGTTTACTACTCCCCATGCACACATGCCTACTTGCAACCAGCATGGCACTGATGACAGCTTTGTCTGTAGAACTAATGTGTTTCTTTTTTTTTTTTTGCCTTTTTTTTTACTTTTTTAAATTTTTTTTATCATTCTTTTAAATTTATTTTCAACATAACAGTATTCATTGTTTTTGTACCACACCCAGTGCTCCATGCAATCTGTGCCCTCTCTAATACCCACCACCTGGTTCCCCCAACCTCCCACCCCCCCCACCTCTTCTAATGTGTTTCTTGGGCATTACTGCCTGTAGGTACTGCTATCGTAGCACCTGAGCCACTGCTTCTGTGGCTAGGAAGGGAGATTCTGACTTCAAATCCAATGTCTCATTCATATCAAGAAGAGGACCTCCCCTTCATTTCCATTCTCATAATTTGTTTGGTGGAGAAACTGAAAAAAGTGTATATTCTCCAACAAGGGAAAAACTTGCCACATACAGGATAACAGACTAAATGGCTCAATACAGAAAAAGTTCTGATAAATAAATAAGAAAACTATTTTAAATTGGAAAAAATGGGCAAGTAACTTTTAAGAGCTGAGTCACAGAAAGATATAATAATATGTGTGTTCTTAGAAATGATCAAAGCAATACAATTTAAAACACCCTGAAACTACTTTTCACCAATTGAACTGGTAAAGTTTTCTTTCTCCCGATAATAAATACTGGGAAGCATAAATTTAGAACCACAGATATGCTGCTGGTAGAAGTGCAAATTATACAGTATTTTTAGATGATAATTTAACAGCGCTTCTGCAGTCCTTAAAATGTTCCTACTTTTCAACCTGTTATGCTCCTATCTAATACTCTACCTTAAGGAAGTAAGTTATGAAAGTGAAGATGGATATTTAAAGACGTTCATGGTCACCTACTTTTAGAATAAAAAAAAAGTGAAAAACACCTAAATAGCTCATATTGGGGGATAAATAAATTATGGTACTTCACAAGTTAAAAAGGTATGTATTTGTTAAAAATCACAATAGTAAAGAATAGTTAATAAGGGGAGGGTGTTCCTTACAGAAGGTTGAGGAACAGAAGCAGGCACATTGGGCATACAGCTGGACCCTAATATCTGGGTATATAAATGTACATATATATAATGTAAAACTCCACTGGAGCAGGAAACTTTGTATGTCTTGTTCATTGGTGTATCCCCAGAACCCAGCAGAGTGCCTGGCACTTAGAGGGTACTCAATATCTGTTGCATGAATACATATGTACAGACAAAAGTCTGGGAAGAAATAAGCCAAAATGTGATTATATCCGAGGTGGGGGTAGGAGGCTTAAGCATAATCTTTATCTTCTTTTTCAGGGCTTGGTGTATTTTCTTATTTCTCTACAATTTATATGTACTTTTACAATCAGAAAGCAAAACAAAAATGTTTCTATTTAAAATGTATTTTTTTTTTCCTGAAGTAATTCCTCCTACAGACCTAGAGTCAGACTTGGTTCAAACTTTATACGAATACATAGCAAACTGTCAAGATGCCATACCGTAATGGGGATGTTGAATATCCAAGGCATAGAAGATCTATATGGATCTTTCTAAAAAGATTTATTTATTTATTAGAGAGAGAAAGAGAACAAGCATGAGTGGGGGGTGGAGAGGGAGAGGAAGGGAGAATCTCGAGCACACACAGAGCGTGGAGCCCCACACGAGGCTCGATCCCAGGATCCCGAGATCATGGCCTGAGCTGAAACCAACAGTTGGACGCTTAACTGACTGTACCACCCAGGCACCCCAGATGGATTTTTTTTTAATCACACATGATGACCAATTTCTTTCCTACACACAGAGCATTTGGGGAGCATTTGTCATTTAAAGCTACATTATTCAACACACACACATATCATAGTACTCTCTTGTTTTAAACTGAATTATATTACTAAGGTTTCAAAAATGTCAGTCATTAAGAATTTTCCCCACGAAATTTTGCTTTACTTTCCCTTTTTCTTAAACTGCCCTGCCAAATTCTCCTTTTCTGTGGCACAAGCAGAAAGAATGGGAGGTGTCGTCCTGCCATCTGTTAATCAGCCTCAGTCACACAAACGTCAGGTTGCTAATGAAAAACTGGTTACTTCATATGAGATGATGCATATTATACGCATAAAAAATGTGCATGTCCACAAATAGTAAGCCAATTTTCCCCTAGCAGATAACAATTTTTCCTCAGGAAAAGCAAACAAATAAAAACTTCAGAAAAGTACAAACAGGAAACATTATCAGGACCTGGTCTCAAAGGGCAGAAAACAGATGGATGGCCCTTTCCTAGCATCCGGAGCAGAACAGATAAAAGCAGTGAGTCCAAAGGTGATGACCAATTGCCTGGGAAACTGTACAGAAGGGCTGACTGTGTCTACTGCACGTCTCTCTACAAAGGCTGGAATGAACATAGAGCTACGACTTTTACCTTGAGAATCAACAGAGTAAGGGTCATGCAGGTTACCATCAGATCTCTTAAAAAGAAGATGAACTCCCAGGAATGATACGGTATCACTTCTAAGCTACCACTCTTTCCCTGTCCATTCCTAAAACAACACGAAAATTGAATGCATTAACATTTGCATTTTTTCATTCCATAAAATTCGACAGCAAGAGAACCCAAGCGTCAAGAGTTTCGCCAACAAAACTCCAAGCTGGAGTAAGAAGCTCTTAGTATCCTTGAAAAAATTTTTAAATGTTGTTTCAGAAACATTTTGAAAGTCACTATGAAGTGTCTCTCTGAATATCCCAAATTTTAATCACCAGACACAGGACCTTAACAACCCATGAAAATGCTTCATGTCCTAGAGAGAAAAAGTTCTTTGGAAATGGAGAGGATTCTTCAGCTCTTTGCCACAAAGTTTTCAGAGAGCAATAAGCAAAGCCCTCCAACGCCACCAAAAATGGCAGAATGGCAGGCGGGGCGGCACATGGGACCGGGCAAGGGGCAGGAAGGGGTAACTGCCAGGCCAGGTTCGATGCTGGGGGAAAGCCGCATGTGCATGTTTTGGAATCTAGAAGTCACTGAATATTTTCTACAGAACTTCAGGGGAAGTAAAGATGTCCTCTTCTCCCTGGACCTTTTGGGATCCCCTAAGCCCTCGGTGTTCCCGCCAGAGCATGCACCCACACTGCACAACAACTGTCTACACCCATCCACACGGACCCACGGGAGGTTTCTGCACTGAGGTGGCTCTAGCAAAGGGCCTGGCAGACCTAGCAAAGGGCCTGGCAGAGGCTAAATGACCACGGAAGAAACACCTGCGGGACGAATAAACAAGTGAAAAGGGGCACAGGAGACTGGAGTGGAGAGACCACAGCCCAGAAAGCCTCAAGCCTTGTACATAATGGGAAATCAGTACACACTGATCTACTGAATTACAACTTCTGTTATGTTTTTAATCCCTGGGTCGTGACATGGTATAATTTGATCCACAAAGCAAGAGAAAGACAGTGTGTTGAGCAGTAAGGCAAAACAAAGAGAGAAACCATGTTAAGTTCTATATATATCTTCTGCCACATGTGTCCAGGGTTTGGTTAAGGATCACAGAGGCTGCCATTTGTCCCTGTTTATCCTGAGCAGTCCACCAGGGGAAAAAACTGAATGGAGTGGGTTGGAAATACATAAGAGCATATGCTGATTTTCTTAAAAATCCTCTTTGAAATAATTATATTCAAATGGTTTGTATTTTAAAAACTGACCTGACTGGGCGCCTCGGTGGCTCAGTGGGTTAAGCCGCTGCCTTCGGCTCAGGTCATGATCTCAGGGTCCTGGGATTGAGTCCCGCATCGGGCTCTCTGCTCAGCAGGGAGCCTGCTTCCCTCTCTCTCTCTGCCTGCCTCTCTGTCTACTTGTGATCTCTCTCTGTCAAATAAATAAATAAAATCTTTAAAAAAAAAAAACAAAAAAAACTGACCTGACTGGCTGAATCCCTCACACCAGGTATCATCAAATAACTACAGAGAGAACAGCAACAAACTCCCTGGGGTTACCTGGTCAACACACCCCTTTAACACCAGGTGCTACCAAATGCTCACTAAGACCACAAGGCTAGTGCTCACCCTGCTTCGTGTTTCCTGTCCCTTCTGGAAGTCACGGGATCACCACCTCTAAATTGAGCGCATGTTCCGGGCCCAACACGCACTGAGGAGCCGGCACTTCTTCAGCACTTTCTGATAGATCGCCATGACTATCTCCATCACCACTCTCCCTGCCATCACTGCCAACGTTTCTCAAGTGCTAGTTGATGCCACATACCATTCTAAGGCACGTTACAGGTATTATTTCATTTCATCTTTTTAAAAACCTCATGGAGTAGGATGTTTTACTATTTCCATTTGTCCAACAAGGAGCCTGAGGCAGAGACTGAGTATCTTGCCCAAGACCACATGCTAGAAGGTGGCAAGTCTCTTTGATTCCAGGAGGCATATCCTTAAACTGCTATGCTAACATCTACTGGCTCTTCCGGTCAGTGCCCCAGTGCTGATGACCAGGCCACCCTTAGTTTTCCGAGTCCCTGTCCTCCTTCCCTACTCCTCAGCCTGTACCCATGTGTTTCTGCTTTGCTGTTGTCTTCCTTCTCAAAGCTTTGTTCTGATAACTGTACAATAATCCCAGTCTTCTCCCAAGACAGGGGTTCTGCCCCACCCATGGTCAGCCTGGCCACGGAGTCCCTTCCACATGCTCACAGATCGAACAACAGATACACATCCCAACTCAGGCTGCTCTCATTCTCCTGGGGCTGCCCCTGCCCCCACAACTCTGTCCTGGGGAACCCCAACATCTGCTGCTTGCCCAGACTTAAACTTCCTACTGAAGACCTGAGCCTTCCAGTCAAACCAAACCACGAGGCCTCCCCAACATGGACAGATCTACACCCAAGGACCAGCCTCTCCTGCTTGATTCTGATCCTGCTACCAATAACTGGCCTTGTCTGGCAAAGATCTGAAGCAGCTATGGGCAGCACTGAACCTTGCTCCATAATCATCTATGTCCCAGAGAAGATACTGGGATATCTAACTCTTCCATTGGCAATTCAAGGAAGACTCATCCTGTCTGGAGGCAGCCCAACCCCAAGACAACAAAGCCACTGTTCTGAGCAGAAGGCACATGCGCAGTCATTCCCTTTCCTTGCAAGGCACGGGGGAGCCAGCCACCTGTCAGACACTGCAGCTTGACGAGGTAACACTTGTGAAGGGTTTCTGAGACGTGCAGCACACGTGTTGTCCTGGGAGCTCACACATGGCATACCACACTGCAGAATTCAAGAACTATTTTTAAAATCTATCTACCAGTTGAGCAAAACCGGGAGCATTCTTGTGGACTGTTGTAAAACCCGTTACTCCTTCATTAAGAATCCCTCAAAAAAAAAAGAGCATACAACTGGTGGGGATTACTGAACAGGACATAAAACACACTTTAAAAAGAAAAGGAAAAAAACTAGTTGTAGTCAATGCCAAGTTTTCAGGGAAACCTCAAAGAGCTTGCTTCGTTTCATCTATTTTCCTGAAAACAAGAAATTCAAGGGGGTAAAAAAGGAAATATCTTGCATCTTGTCTGTCCAGATGTCATGTTCAGGTCTGAGAGTGAGTCATGGTGCAGTGGACCAGCGGAGGGCACAAGGGCATGTCTTGTGGGATGCCCTAGAATCTGTAAACACCAAGGCCAGAGTGTCTTTCTCTACAGCCCTGGTCAGACTCGCCTGGTCAGTTAAGTCAAGTGCTTTGATGGGTGTAGGTTTAAATGTGGGATCACCTTTACCTCTCTAGACTACAATTACATAAAGCTTTCCTGGCTTCTGGAAAAATAAGAGGTTTATTTTTAATGGATGAAGGCAGGTCCCATGTTCCCTCTTTAAGAATGCCTCCTTTTGCCAAAGGGAATCCTAGGACTGAGTGGGTAGGTTTAATGGATTGCCTTTGGCTAAGAGGTTTTCGGATAGTTCCCCAAAGCAGCCGTACTCCTCCAGTGGCTGAGCCACTGGGGTCTGCCTCCTTGCTACCTAGGCTCTCCCTTCTATAATTAATAAGCCACTGTGGCAGCTCTGCACCACCTGGGTCCTGCTGGCTCCCACATGATTGTCATCAATTTTCAAATTCCTGAAGTTTGCAGGGGCAGGTGCTGGCATGTTCTCAAAACCATTCATATTTACCTTTCTAATACCTATGCTCTGACACAACAATGTTAACCATACCAAATGACTCGGGCAAACCTGAACAGTGATCCTCTTTTGACTGAAATTGTTCTTTTAAAACAAAACAAAACAAAAAACAAACAAAAAAAACTATCCTATAGTATATTTCCTGCAAAATCAATACTGTTCTTCCAGTATTGCTTTCTCAATATTGGTTTTTTTTTTTTTTTTTTAAAGATTTATTTGACAGAGCGAGAAATCACAAATAGGCAGAGAGAGGAAAGGAAGCAGGCTCTCCGCTGAGCGGAGGGCCCGATGCGGGGCTTGATCCCAGGACCCTGAGACCATGACCTGAGCCGAAGGCAGAGGCTTTAACCCACTGAGCCACCCAGGCGCCCTCAATATTGTTTTGTCCCTGAGATGTGGGACACTCCAGGGGAGTTGGCAGAGAGGGGCGGGGGGGCGGTGGGCTTTAGAGAAAAGCCTGGGTCAAAGCTATCAAATTTGAGAAAGCTGATGTTCTTCCTTTGTGCTTACTATTTAACAGGTGGAAGAATCACAGTATATGAAAACCAGTACTCAGGCCCTTTCATAGTAATCAGAATTTCCTAGGCATACAAACGATGATCACCGATTAATACCGACATGTAAAATTGTCCAGCTGACATGCACATGCCAATAGCACTAAGGGATTTCCTCTCCCAAATTAAAACTACTTACCCATGTTAAAATTCATTTGTCAATGGAAGCGCTACCCATGTCTCATCATAGAAAGAAAACACTCTGCTCTCTGTGGTGTCAACAGTCTTGGCTCCTACTAAGCACAGCCAGCCAGCCTGCTGGGTGCCTGATAAATGCTACCTTTTGAGAAATGCAGTAAGTCCTCCTGGACCCTGCAGAATGTAAGCTCCGTGGGGCAGGCACTTTACCTGTTTGCTTCACTGCTGCGGCCCCACTGCCGAGCACATAGGGGTGTTCAATAAACATTTGTTGGGTAGATTTTTAAAAATTACTTTCCATAGTTCTCACTGTGACATTCAAAGGTAGAGATTATGTGTGCCTTCTTTTTAGAGATGGAGAAACTGAGGCTTGGAGAGATTAAGTAACTTGTTCCCAGTCACACGCCTAATAAAACGGCAAAGCCAGGATTTCCGCTCCTGTCCATCTACCTCCTAAATTCACGCCGTACCACTCTGCTCTCCTGCCTAAGAGTCTCCAATATTCAATTACCTACTAAAAACCACTTGCATCCAACAATGGCCACATAGACACACAGGGACACTGGAAATTCCTCCCATTACATGCTTTCTAACTGTGCCTTATGATCTGCTAAATAGCATGTCTCGCATCTCAAACCTAATTATTTGGGTGTTTCTTCTATTTCCTTGCACAATTACCCTCCTTTTTAGCAAACACTACATTGACAAAGGCAGGAAAACAAACCCTGTGGGATGACTTTTGCTTGCTGCAAATATGAATGATGTCCTCCTGCTAACAGGAGGAACAGACAGCCACCAGAGCTTTAAGTACTTCTCATTCTCCGAAGAGGGAAGGTCACACTTCATTTGTTTTTACACAAACTTCACAAAAAGAGGGAGCAATTCACCACCTATTTATCTTTTTATTTTTTTCTTCATCATCATTCTTTTCTTCTCTTCTTTGTGGCACACAGACCAATGCAGCTCTCCCCACAGAAAGAAGGAAGTGGGGGGAGAGGACAGGAGGAGGGGAGGACAGAGGAGGGCGGTCCATTCTCTACCCATTCATTGCATCTGCTTTTTTTGAGCCAAACTTCATGAATGAACTTTCTACACCCACTGCCTCCACTCGCCTCCTGCTAACTAGTCCCTGAAGGCCATCCTGGTTAGGTGCCGGGAAGACAGTGATGAGGAAGTCTCCCGAAACTATCTCCCCCACTTGGGGGCTTCTCTAAATCAGAGGCCACCATGTTCTAGTCCCTGGCTGGTTGGCTCTACAAGAATGTCCAACAGGACCTCGATCTCTGTGTATCATCAAGGTGGGCTCCTCTACTGTACCCGCAGCCCCTCCCCCATCTCACCTGTTAACAACCACACCAACCTCCCTGCGCCTTCACTCATCCTCTCCCTCCCGGAGAGCCACTCAAGCTCTCAGTTCCTCCAACGAAATGCTTCTTGTACCCGTTTCCACTTCCACACCTAGTGTATTTTTACACCTGGTCTATTTGCTCCGGCTTTTGTTACCTTTTGTCCACGCAGACGGCAGTGACAGCCTTCCCACGGCTCTTCCTCCTCCCAATAATCAAATGCACTAGTGAGAAACCAAATTTTCTAGGAACACGACTCTCCTGTCCTTCTCCTAATCAAAGCATCTCTTCTGTTCCCTCTTAACAAGAGAACGTCAAACTGTTAAACCGGCGTTCAAGGCTCCCACCATGTAGGTGTTACCGTCTCAGCAAGTTTACGGTCTTATTCACTTAACTGAAACTGACTGACACTAAGCTCTGCTGAACATCCAAAGAGACGCAGCTCCAATGAGGAAAAGTAGAGCTAAGTTTTGTGTGGTGGGTAAGAAATCAAGTCCAGGGGTGCCTGGGTGGCTCAGTGGGTTAAAGCCTCTGCCTCCAGCTCGGGTCATGATCCCAGGGTCCTGGGATCGAGCCCCGCATCAGGCTCTCTGCTCGGCAGGGAGCCTGCTTCCTCCTCTCTCTCTCTGCCTGCCTCTCTGCCTACTTGTGATCTCTCTCTCTGTCAAATAAATAAATAAAATCTTTAAAAAAAAAAAAAAAAGAAATCAAGTCCACATGCCAGGTTCACAGAGTTTCCAAAATAGGTCCCTGTAGAGTAGCATCGTTAACATCTTGGGATTATTCAGAGCCACTGAGGTGCTTCCCTGAAGAAATGCCTCTTTCCCTGTGATTCTTTCCCTATATGCTTCATGCTCTAGTACTCTAGCTTCCCGGGACTCACTGCAAACTGAAGGAACTATGGTATCAATTATAAGCTTAAAACCCAAACAATAACTACTTCATTATATCAATTTACCCTTTTTTTTTTTTTTTAAGATTGTATTTATTTATTTGACAGAGAGACATTGAAAGAGAGAACACAAGCAGGGGGTTGGGGGAAGCAGGCTTCCCGCTGAGCAGGGAGCCTGATACGGGGCTCGATCCCAGGACCCCAGGGTAAGCCGAAGGCAGATGCTTAGTGACTGAGCCACCTGGGTGTCCCCATTTTATACCATCTTTAAAGCAACTTTCTTTTTCTTCCATTCACGGATGCTTTAAGTGTAGCTGTAATTTATCGAAGAGTCCCCCTCGCCCAGTGCCAGCAGCTAAGCTGACACCAGTCTCTATTGTCAGTGGAGAATGAGGTTCGGGTTGGAATTTATGTGAAAAACAAACACAGGATGCTTGTTAATCATTTCATAAGTGACAGTGATTTTCTCAAGCCTGAAAGCCAACTCTAGCTACAATAATCCTCTACCTTGCAAAACTGCAATTCTCCTAAATATTTTGAAATACGGTTATGCAGACATATATTCTGTGACGCCTCCACTACAAGTCATAACGAGTCACAAGCACCGATGTTCCATCTAGCTTCAGGCCATAAAGGGGTTTTGTAACAACATGAATTATACCAAAATGAAGATTAAGGATTAAAAAAAAAAACTAGTGCAGGGGCACCTGAGTGGCTAAGGAGCTTAAGTGTCTGCCTTCGGCTCAAGTCATGATCTCAGGGTCCTGGGATCAAGCCCCCGCACTGGGCTCCAGGCTCAGTAAGGAGTCTGCCTCTCCCTCTCCCCTGTTCCTCCCCTGGCTTGTTCTCTCTCTCTCTGTAATAAATAAATAAAATTTTTTAAAAAAGTGGAAAATCCATCGGGAGTGTAGCCTGCAAAGAAATTATTCCCATTAAGGTCTTTGAGAATGAATTTGGAAATAACTAGAAACTGTAAGGGGCATTTATGCTTCATATTAATTTAATTAAAATTTAACATAGGAAATCACTAAAAACCCAAATGACATATTTTCAATTCCATACAGTTTTAGATGTCGCCCTGCACATGGTGAAGACCCCGTAGCACTGAATGAAGTTAATTTTTAACAGTGCAACACTGAACTACACAGAATCCTGTCCTCGACATTTTCATGTGTGTTTGTTCAATGGGGGTAAAAAAATTATACTGCATTTCTCCTGGCCCCCAGGACACCTGGTAAAGTGCTCAATCAATACTTAGTGACTGAGTCACAAGATTGCAGAGTAAACTAAAATTCGTGAAATTGCTTAAATGAAAATACAGACCCAGGAGGCAGTTTTTATGTCTGTGTCACAGATGTGTGGGCAAATCTTTATATTACACCTCTGGGTGGCTTGTGACACTGCAGTGGGTCAAACTGGCTTACGATGAAGAACCCCCCCCTCATAGCTAGCCCATGTTAGAACGCTTATTACCTCTAATGCATCGTGGTTGTTTATTACCCCACGAGGTTTCCATTTACTAAGGAATGTGACTTTACGTGCATCTTATAACTAAGACTGGCCTAGAAAGAAAATGTAATGCTGGTAATATGGTTTGTTAGTTTATAGGAAGGTATGGCTCTTGTCTCAAGAGAATTGATTAAGAACTATTCCAGATTGTAAGGAATCTCTTTGGTTGTTTGGATATGCAACTGTTAAAAATATAACCATGAGCACTGCTTTCCACAACACTGTCTTTTTTTTTTTTTTTTAAGATTTATTTTTATTTGAGAGATTGAGAGCAAGGAGGGGGTAGAAGGAGGAGAGGGAATCTCAAGCAGGCTCGCTGCTGAGCACGGAACTTGATGCAGGGCTCAATCCCAGGACCCCAAGATCATGACCTGAGCTGAAATCATGAGTCGGGTCTCAACCCACTGAGCCACTCAGGTACCCCTCACCTTTTTCTTATAACAAAAGAACTCCTACCTTGATACTCTGGCAGTTTCTCATGGTGGGTACTCATCAGGATTACCCTACAAATACTCTCTAAACTCAGTTACCCTACCACAGGTCATTCACAATCTTCAACTGACACACGCCAGGAGGTTTTCCACAGGCAACATCCTGATAGGAGAAGCACGAGTATCCATGTCAAGTTAAGAGTGTATTCCGTTATGAGTGTCCAGTTAAGAGTGTATTCCGTCACTGGAGAGAAAGTGACTCTCCAAGTGCCCAGACTGGTCATCTAATACCTGCTTTGTAACTGCCTCTAGCAGTTCAACTTTATTAAAAGCACAAGAAATCTCCTTCTCCTTGTCTGGTTTTAAATATAGATTGCAGGGGGCACCTGGGTGGCTCTGTAGGTTAAGCCTCTGCTTTCAGCTCAGGTCATGATCCCAGGGTCCTGGGATCGAGTCCCGCGTCGGCCTCTCTGCTCACAGGGAGCCTGCTTTCCCCCTTCTCTCTCTGCCTGCCTCTCTGTCTACTTGTGATCTCTGTCTGTCAAATAAATAAATAAAATCTTTAAAAAAAAAATAGATTGCAGTTTTTAAGGACAAACTTGAAGTCACTTGGGTATGAAATCTCTTACATAGCCCCAAGGTGATACTGGTATAAAATGTCTCCCTTCTCTTAGCCTTTTATTGTTCTTTAATTCTCTTATTACTATGTTGATGGCAGTTTTCATAGCATTTTGGACACTTTTAAGAAAATAAAACTGAACTCAAGAATTCACTTAAGCAAAAATGGAAACATGAGAACATTTAAACTCAATATTGCTATTCACATACTACTACTTACAGCTCTTCATGATGGGATATTCGGTTAATAATCCTTGGCCTCTGCAAGGTACAAGTGACCATGAAGCACCAGGTACTATGATCAATGCTCTGAAGGATACATGGACAGAAAGATGCAATTATAAGTTGCTTATAATCTGGTCGAAGGGATGAGACAAATATGAATAATAATGCAAGGCAGAAAGAACAGGCACCATAGGAGAAGTATGCTAAAACTGCAGTGGGGATTTAGAAAAACAAGGGCCACTTCCCTTAGGGATCCAAGGAAAAGAATGCAGAGAGGTGGCTCCAGAGCAGGACACAGTGACAAGTGTCATGGGTGATCAATAGTTTACAGGCAAGGAAAGAGGTGGAAGAGAAGCAGAGACTGTTTTTCTTCAAAACAAATCTCCTGAAATGATGCGATCGTGTATAAACTGCACAGCAACAAAAGCTAAAGGGGTACCTTACACCATATGCAGAAATTAACTCAAAATGGATCACAGATCTAACTGTAAGAACTAAACCTATAAAACTCTTACAAGAAAACATGGGGAAAAGGCTCATGACACTATCTCTGGCAAGGATTTCTTGGATAGGATACTAAAATCACAGGCAACAAGAGAAAAAATAGATACATTAAACTTCATCAAAAGTATAAAATTTCTGTTTATCAGCAGACACTATTTACAGAGTGAAAGGGCAACCCAGAGAATGGGAGAACATGTTTGCAAATCATATATTTTATAAGGGATTAATATGCAGCATATATAAAGAACTCCTACAAATCAACAACAAAAACAACCCAATTCAAAAATGGGAAAAGGACTTGAATAGATATTTCTCCAAAGAAAACATGCACAACAAGCACATGAAAAGATGCTCAACATCATTCACCCATAGGAAGACGCAAATCAAAACCACATTAAGATACCACTTCACATCCACTAAGATGGCTATCAGAAAGGAAGGAAAGAAGAAAGGAAAGAAAAGAACAGTGTTGGCTAGAATGCGGAGAACTGGAACCTTTGCACACTGTTGGTAGGAATGTAAAATGGTGCAACTGCTATGGAAAACAGTATGGAGGTTCCTCAAAACAAAACAAAACAAAACAAAAAACAAAAATGGAATTAACTGTTAGTTCTAGCAACTCCACTTTTGGGTGTATACCTACAAAGAACTGAGTGAGATATCTGTACACTCGCATTCACAGCAGCATCACTCTCTCAATGGCCAAATGGTGGAAGCAACACAACTGTCCACTGAGGGATTCACGGATAAACAAAATGTCACATATTCCTAGAGTGGAATATTATTTAGCCTTAGAAAAGAAGGAAATTCCGACAGATGCTACAACCCAGATGAATCTTGTGGACATTATACTAAGTGAAACACACCAGTCACAGAAGAACAAATACTACAGAATTCCAATTATATGAGGTAGTTGGAGTCATCAAGTCCATTGAGACGGAAAGTAGAATGGTGGCCGCTGGGGGTTAAGGGAGGGGGGAATAGGAAGCTGTAACAGGCACAGGGCTCTGGTTTTACAGGATGAAGTTTTCTGTGGATGGGTTGTAGCAATGACAGCACAACCATAGGACTATATCTTATACCACCAACTGCATACTTAAAATGGTTAAGGTGGTAAATTTTATATGTACTACATTCTTCTGTGAAAATAACTTTTAACTGTAAAACTAAAAAGCTAATCTATAAAAAGTTCAACCCTCCTCATTAGCACCACCCATATGAACAATGCATTCCTAGACCTGAGAAGGGCCTGTTGTCCTGGCCCCTGGACTCTCCCCAGTCTGCTCTGCCTTCACTGACATTCCCAGACAAAGCCTTCTGCCTGGCCCATCCCCCAGGACCAGATCCATCCCAGACTACCTGTATTCCTAAGGCCCCCCTGTCTAAGCACTAATGTTCCACAATCACCTGTAACTTGTCCTAAAAGGAACAATGCACATGTCAGTGGTCTCTCTGCTGGGTGCTGATGGACTGCACACTGCTCTGAGCTGGAGCCCTGAATTTAGGAATATGATACCAACAGTAACACTATTTAACATAACACAGCAAGTTAAAAAAAAAATGCCAACTGCGTTGACTGAGATCTTCTTTTCTATCTCTTGCATTCACAAGCAGGTATCACTCATCATTAGCAATGTCCACATTGAGCCTCCTAACGAAGTCCTTCAGAGGTATTCCTTGAGGATCATAAGGTAAACATTCCAATTAAAAACAAGTCAATATGGGGCGCCTGGGTGGCTCAGTGGGTTAAGCCTCTGCCTTCAGCTCAGGTCATGATCTCAGGGCCCTGGGATCGAGCCCCACATCGGGCTCTCTGTTCAGTGGGGAGCCTGCTTCCTCCTCTCTCTCTCTCTGCTTGCCTCTCTGCCTACTTGTGATCTCTCTCTGTCAAATAAATAAGTAAAATCTTTAAAAAAAAAAAACAAGTCAACGAATAGAAGAGTTGCTCAACAAATTCAGATCTGACTAAAATGCTGGCTTGTGTTCAAAATGTGCATCTCCTTGGGTCGGGCCATATGACAGGCACTCAACAATGAGAAGCATGTCCATCTGGCTTGTTCTTCAGCCCTGTCTTATCCTCTGTCTCATCCCTAAGTCAACGTGACATGGGCATAAACACATCTCCACCTAGAGAAAATATCCCCAAGTTCAATGTTACCATGGAGGCCACTACCCAGCACAAGACAGGTTGGGTTCCAAACATTGCCTTGCCAATTTCTCTCTCTCTCTCTCTCTCTCTCTCTCTAATGCAACATTGAGCTTTAATGTCAGGAAAAATGGGCACATTCCCAGGGCAAGCCTCGCAGTCTAGTTTCTCTCATGATGTGCTGGGGTACAGAATGTAGAGCCTACCTGCCTTACAGAAATAGTTTTGCAGGAAAATGGAGTTGACATCCACTTAGAGATTTCAAGATGAATTTGCCCCTGAGGAAGTGAACAAGGGTGCACACCCTGGAGGCATTACTGGTGGACACTTTGACCTGGGCAGTGGGGGAGGGGTAGGCTCAAGAGCAAGGATGGGTTCCAGGTGGACAGAGGACCAGGTGGTAAGAGAAGGAAGTGAAGGCAGGAGGAGATGGGAGAGGAAGGGGTGAGATGCTGAGGAGCAGATGCGAGGACAAAGTTAACAGGTAAGCAGGACAGCTCCTTGGTATCTGTAGCAAACGAGCCCTGGAGTAGACCATGGCAGGAGTAGGGACAGCATGTCTTGTTCTTCTCTGTGCCTCTGAACCAAATATGTCTGAAGTTGGCGGTGAGGGCATGAAGGGGCATGGGCAGAAGCTGCATTTTCTCTGGTCTCCTTCCTCCTTGCTCATCCTTCTCTTTATGGTATATTCTACAATCCCGGCCACCATTTTTTGCTCACACCCGCTCACCTATACAGGTACACACACATGTACACACACACACGATCAAAGGCAGGAGGAAAGAAGTAGGACGCTAGGGCTGGAGGGACAGTCATGGAACCACCTATGTCCAGAGTGTGCAGTACAAAGAGGACATGGGAGTGAGGTAAAGAGGCAAGGGGTAGAAGGAGTATGTCCTTAGCCCCACCCCCACCTGTTTGAGCATCTGCTCACGGGCTGAAAGATGTGTCAACTAGAGACTTTCAGTCCAGCCATGCTCTGGGCAGAATCCACTACCGCCTCCCAGCCTGTGAAGAGATACTACTGGTTCTCTCATGAGTCTCACCCAGCTTCCAGCATTTGCATTACTACCATTTTCCCCTCTCTGCCATTCTGCAGTTCCATGCGATCTTACTGGGGACTCTGCTGTGAAAGAAGGCTGCCATCTTGGAGTTGACTGTCACATGGCATACACAGAACACCCAACAGGAGAGCTGGCCCAAGCAACCACATGACAGGGAAGGTGGGAGGGTAAGTCAGTTTGAAAAGAACTGGAATATGAAATACACTTTCTTAGTACCGTCCAGTTTCTATGAAGACTGTCCTCCTTGGATCCTGGACTTTCACACTTCAATACCCATTTTAAGACAGTAGCTTATCCCTCAGAACCATATTAAAAAATAGATACAAAGCCAAGTTTAAGCACGAAAGAGATTTCTTTTTATTATCAAATATACTTTCACTGGGAGCCATTTCTCCTCTAATCAGAAGTTTGACTCTCTTAACATATTTTATTTTTTTATTAGCCAATGGATTCATTCTGTGATAAAGGCACTCTTTTCCCAGAACTACGTTTCAAAATTTTCTTGCTTAAAAGATTCATGCTTATTTTAAAACCAAGAGGGGATTAAGAAAGTCTGGCTTTTGGAGGACAGGTATCCAAATATCCCAAACTGCCCAGCTATTGCCATAAATTCAATCCAGAAATATTTATTGATCACTTACTACATTCTTGGAACTGTACTAGCTAACCATAGAGTTACAGTAGTGAACAACGTTATTATACACTCACTACAGAAAGATGAAAACAATACAAATGCTGGGATTAGATGGTAGTAAACACTGCATTTGTGAGTATACTAAAACCAGCGAATTGTATGCTTAAAATTTTGAGTGGATTTCTGGGTATGTGAATTTTATCTCAGTATAAAGTCATTTATTAAAAGCCCTATGGGTGTGTACTGAAGAGAGCCAAAAGGTACTATATGCTTTCCTATGATAAGCATTCAATAAATGTTTTGTAAAGAACACAATCAGCTGTAGTTTAATTAAAACAAAGTATCTACTTGGAAAAACAATATATATCTATAACCTTGGTCATTACTGTAGTTGGCATTATCATTCAAACTGTAAGTGCCCTTATGAGTTCAGCCCTGTTAAATTCACCTAAAGCTTAGTTAGCTGTTTACTTCTGTTGGTCCAGCTTATGGCATAGCATGAGCTGAGCAATTATACAAGATTTGTCCCGATTACTCAGAAGCCCGCCTTTCAGTTGACTTCATGTTGTAGAGCCCTGGCCAGAGCCCGAGGGACTTTGGCTCTTCCAAACCAGTTCAGCTAAGACTTCCAGCCACCAAGCATGGCCACCGTAACCTTCTCTGTTTTCCTGCTGCTTAACGTAGCTCCACATGAACGGATGGAAAGCTAGAATATGCTGTAGGCAGATCTGTATCGCCCACTTATGACTGTGACTAACAGAATCTTGTCCTTGGCTGTCTTGTTCCATTGCAACATGAACTTCCTCATGAGACTAATAGCTTCCTCATGGCACCAAATATGTTACTGAAACACACCAGAGATCCAGTAAATGTTGTTTTTGTTTTGTTGATTTTACCAATTCCCTGCATTCACTTTCAGGAAGAATACTGAAAGCCATCATTTAGCCATTTCTCAGTTATTCTAGAACACACTAAAATTACAATATCATAAACCCTCTAATATTGGGTTATACTGCTAAATATACTGAACATACAGTAATTATATAAATGTACAGTAGAATGTCTCATGTTATTTTTACCTTCTTGAATTTAATTTTCCTAAAGTCTAGGATCCCCTGTGTTCTACAACAATGTAGGGAATATAATTTTAAGAGATTTTTTAAAAATTCTGGATTGCCCACAGAATCTATAAAGCTGCTTGCCCCTATTCTAAATAGTCCAGGTTGCTGAGCTTTTTGAGTTCTTCTGCCTACTTTTTCAATGTCTTGTCTCTTCATTTACTTCATACCACTATCCAATGACTGTCTCAAGCAGCTAGTCTACTCTCTTTTAATTTGCTGCTTCAGTTCTATCCTAGGTAAAACATGTCTGTCTGTAAGCATATATTTCTGTGTGTACAAAAAGAAGAGAAATTAAGGTGTGGAAAGAGAATAAATAGAAAATAATTGTGAAATTCCAGAAAACTATTTACTTATTTATTTATTTATTTTTAAAGATTTTATTTATTTATTTCACAGATAGAGATCACAAGTAGGCAGAGAGGCAGGCAGAGAGAGGAGGAAGCAGGCTCCCTGCTGAGTAGAGAGCCTGATGCGGGGCTCGATCCCAGGACGCTGGGATCATGACCTGAGCCAAAGGCAGAGGCCAAACCACTGAGCCACCCAGGAGCCCCCAGAAAACTATTTAAAAGCTGACAGCTGGGATGCCTGGGTGGCTCAGAAGTTGGGAGTCTACCTTCGGCTCCAGTCATGATCTCCAGGTTCTGGGATCGAGTCCCATGTCGGGCTCCCAGCTCAGTGGGGAGTCTGTTTCTCCCTCTCCCTCTCCCCCTGCCCTTCCCCCTGTTTGTGAGCTCTCTCTCCCCATCTGTCTCTGTATCTCTCTCAAACGAATAAATGAAATCTTTATAAATAAAAAAAAAATAAAACCTAAGGGTTTATGGACGCATTAAAAAATATTCAATATCACTATTGATCAGGGAAATGCAAATCAAAACCACAATGAGATAGCGCCTCACACCACTCAGAATGGCTGGTATCAAAAAGACACGAAATAACAAGTGTTGGCAAGGATGTGGAGAAAAAGGAACCCTCGTGCACTGTTGATGGGAAGGCAAACTGGTACAGCCACCCTGGAAAACAGTATGGAGGATCCTCAAAAATTAAAAAGAGAAATACTGTATGATCCAGTCCCTTACACTACTGGGCATTTACCCAAAGAAAACAAAAACACTAATTCAAAATATTTACACTCCTATTTACAGCATTATTTACAACAACCAAAATACAGAAGCAAACCAAGTACTGGACAGATGCATGGATAAAGAGAATGTGATATACATATATGTCTATATCTATGCCTATGTCTATGTATATATACACAAGGGAATATACACAAGGGACAATTACTCAGCCATTAAAAAAAAAAAAAGGATGAGATCTTACCATTTGCAACAACGTGGATGGACCTACATGTGTTATGCTAAGTGAAATAAGTCAGAGAAAGACAAGTACCGCATGATCTCACTTACATGTAGAATCTAAAAAAAACAAAGTAAATGAACAAACAAAACAAACAGACTCTTAAATACAGAGGACAAACATGGTTGCAGAGGGCCAGTGAGTGGGGGGATAGTTAAAACAGATAAAGGGAAGTAAGAAGTAGAAACATCCAGTTATAAATAAGTAAGTCACAAGGATGAAAAGTACAGCATAGGGAATATAGTCAATAACAGTGTAATAACTTTGTATAGTGACACACGGTAACTACACTTGTCATGGTGAGCACTGCATAAGGCACGGAATTGACAAATCACTATGCTGTACACCTGAAACTAATATAATATTGTATGTCACTATACTTCAATAATAATTTTTCTTAATTAAAAAAAAAACCCTAACTGTTCAGAATAGTCATCTTTGGTAAGTGAGTATTAGGAAACTTTAAACTTCTACTTGAAAGAATTTTGTAGGTTTCTTTTTTCAATTTTTTTACGAGTCTATTGTAATTCATTTAATAAAAATGATTTTATGTTATGTTTTTATTATTTTATATTATGCCTTATAATATTGTGCTATTACACTTTCACTTTCATATTATTATTACCCAAGCACATAATCTAATCTGTAAGTCAGGATCCACATTTTTTGGGAAGAAGACTGAGAAAAATCTCTTGAGAGTAAAAAGCAAGGTCAACGAGTCACCTGGGGCGATTCAGAGATTTGGCACTGACCTCTGGCTTCAAACCCCTTTCCAGATACTTACTAGCTGCTTGACTTTAGACAAGTCCTATTTTTATGATTATTACTCTTATCAGTAATTAGTATTTCTAAAAAAAAAATAGTATTTCTGAGATAAGTAACAAAAATGATATTTGTTACACATGTTCACTGATCACTAACCTGTACCCATGCATTCTGCTGAGGGTACTGCAAACATTACCTTTATTTTGTCTTTACCACAACCTGGTGCAGAAGCCCCGTCATCCCCCTCAGGCATTGCCCGGACCGAGACTCCAGGCAGCGACTATCCAGGCGGGTGGGCAAGGTGGTCTGAGTCTGGGTCTTCTCTTCCAGGCAATACAGCCTCCCTTTAGGAGTATTCGTTTCTGCCTTGGCCCACTGAAAATCGTAAGATCATTAATATTCATCTCATAGGGTTATTAAAATAACTAAGTCAGGTAGTAGATGTGGATGCCTCATAAACTCCAACGGACTTTTAAAATGTGATTATTGTGATAATTATCAGCATAATTATTATTATGGCCTCTTGTACTGGATTCACCCTGACTTTCTAGTTACTGGCAGTACTCTAGTGAGGCAAATAAAGTACATTGAGTGACATGTTAAGTCATGCTGTGAGCAGTGATTCAGAATAGCCTAATTGATAAGTATCCTAATATCACCAGCATTTAAAAGATTTCATCAAAAATATTAAACAGGAGGGGCGCCTGGGTGGCTCAGTCAGTAGAGCATCTGACTCTTTGTTCCATCTTGGGTCATGATCTTGGGGTCATGCAGTTGAGCTCCACGTCAGGCTCAGTGCTCTGCCCAGAGTCTACTGGAGAGTCTCCCTCTCCCTCTCCTTCTGCCCACATCCCCCGCCCCCTGCTCACACCACTCGCTCTCTCTCTCTCCCCCTCCTTCTCTCTAAAATAAGATCTTTCGTAAAAAATATATTAAAGAGTATGTTTTTCCTTAAGTAAAAATTCTCCTTTAGGAAGGCTTAAATCTTCATGAGTCAAGCAATGAACTCCAATGAAGAATTCAGATAAAATACCAAAACAGATTCCAGAAGATGAAAGAGATCAAAGGAGTATATTGGAAGAGTAAAACCCACACCCTAAGGACAAAGGACATACACATACAAACAAAAATAACCCTTTGAAATCACAGCTGGAAATGTGTCTTCCTCTTGGCATCTCTGTTGAGAAGCCATGCCTTGGCTGTCGCACACATTAAAAAAATAACACACCCCCACAAACACATCCAGATGTTCACGAATATTCATGATGTGCTTCCAATTTGGTTTGCGCTTGCCCTTGATTTATTTTTGATTAAGTTCCACCAGCTTCTGCTGGGGCCCATGAGATGGATAGCACTGCCGTAGCACAAATTTAGAGAATCTTTGTATGGTAAATAATTGCAGAAAGTCTCTCAAACTATCCCTTATAAATAAATGATTTGTGCACAAAGCTCAGAACAGCCAGACATGGAGAAACTGGCTTAGTCCTGAGCCTGAACTCGAATGTCATTGCTGCAGTTGATAAATTAAACCTCCAGGTCTACTACCCAGGCTGTTATGTCAGAGAGTTAAAAAAAAGAAAGAAAAAAGCTAGAAACTACTGTTCTCTTTTGAGTAGTATAATGGGACATGAAAGGAAATGGAGATGCATTTTCCAAAGCCACCAAATTAGTTTGTGTCCTTCCAGATACCCAAATGGTTGAAAAGCCAGAAGCCTGACAGGATCAGCTGCGTTGAAGACATCAGCTCAACATTGTACCATCTTGCTTTCTTCTACTTAAAATAAAATTCCTAAAACTTCCAAATTGAAGGAAAGGCAGCTCCAGATTAATGAAAAAAAATTATATATATGTATGTATGTATATATATATATATATACACACACACACACATACATACACATACATACTGCTGAAATGGGTGTAATGATGATTTTTTTTTTTTTAAAGTAGGCTCCACACCCAGCTTGGATCCTAACACAGTGCTTAAACTCAAGACCAGGAAATCAAGACCTGAGTCAGCCTCTTAACCAACTGAACCACCCAGGCTCCCCTGTGATGTTTTTCTTAGAAGAAGAGGCTCAGATCAATATGATGTGGGAAACAGAGGCACAAGGAAATGCAGATAAAACTTAACGTCCTTATAACCTGCAGCCCGTTGGCAAATCCTTGAGGTGGGCAGCGTGTAACCTTCCTCCAGGAAGCTCCCAACCACCTTCCTGTTAATGCTTTGCTGGAGAGAAAAACAACCCCATTTGACAAAGATAGGCCTCAGACATCCCTAGAGTCTTCTTTAGCATTTGAAATTCCTTTTGGAATGTCCCTTATCTTTACTTCCCCCCAACTCCAAATTATATAATCACTTGCTCCTCACAATCCCAGATCAATAGGCAGCAGGCAGCAGCCTCTTTCTGCCCATGGATTCTGCCCACAGGTCCTGGCCCCTTGACTTAAAATTCATTCTTGACCATACGCTCTGGACCTCACCAACATTTCAAAACTACATCAAATATACAGGGCCCAAGCCTCTCTGTCCTCACTCAGGCCGGTATAGTGGAACTACATTGAGACTGGTCTAAAGTCTGGACCAACGGGTTAGGAGGCTAAGGGCCACTGTGCGTGGCGACACCAGCAAAGGCTCCTGGTTTGGCCCCAGGTGACTCCCTGTCTGGGCCCTGTCCCTGTCTAATCTCATTTCAGACCCTCAACACTAAACAGAGCCTAGAAGGACAGGTGGGCCGCTTGGCCTGAGATACTCAGTCTTCACCAGAGGCCTTAAATTTAGACCTTTGATGATGACATCATTATAGGCATTATAGATCCAGCCACAAAACCCACTCAGGCCCTGAAAATAAACATGCATCACACTCCTTTACATTGTGTCTGAAGGCAAGACCATACTGCCGCTAGCATGCTACAAATTCACACGTTTAAACAGCCAATAATTCCCTTGGCATATGCACAAATAAATTACATGGCACTCTCCCATGTTAAAAGTGCTTATGTGTTAAATGTAAACATATGGATGCCACTACAGTTTTGGGGACCTGATGCTGACATCCCAGGGCTCCAGCAAGGCACATGGCGGGGGCGGGGGGGGGGGGGGCACGGTGTTCACTCCACTATGAAACGTCCAGATTCCAAAAACAGGAATGCTCCTTTCCCCTCCCAAAGGCTGGCCACACCCTCCCAAACCCAGATTCTGCCATCAAAGTGGCCTCACTGACTTGAATTCCTTGGCTTTTTGCCCCAGTTACTGCCAATGTGATTAACATTTAGGAATTCTCTGTTGTATGTAAATGAAAACAACCACGAAGCTCAGACTTCTTTCCCTTTCTGGCAAACATTTTTATTCTGAGTAAGATGCTATTTTGGTTTTTAACCCCCTAGGTATATTGTGTTTTATAAAACGCAAACAAATGAAACAGTAATTTCTCAATGCTCAGGAGCAAAAAAGAAGCTGACGCCATTGAACCTTATTTGAAAGACCTGATGAAGACCTCCCACCTTGTAGATGCTTATATCACATATGACGCACCTAAACTGTTCCCAAATTATACAAGAGTCGACCGAGGTTTCTAAGTGTAAAAGGACAGATGCATAACTAAATGACAAGCGGCCCAGGATGCCGAGATCCAATCTGGCAGCCCAGAGATCGGTTCCTGCCCATCCGTGTTAGCGCGGTGCAGTGCACAAAAACGCTGACTAAATTGCTACTGGGCATCGGACGATAAATGCGACTTTGTCTGAGAGGAGCCAGAGCAGAGAACTGTATCACCATGGGGCTTAAGACACAATGCCTCAGTGTATTTTGTCATCAAGTATGTGAATCGCGCAGCAGAGCGTAGCTCAGACCCAAGGTCTAATGCCCACTGTTTTTGCCTTCAATCTGCAAATCACCAGTAGCTCCAAGCTGGCAAGCCCTATCCTTGAAGACAAAATGAAACCAAACAAAAACAAATGCTTTTCAGAGCAATGGTTGGGCTTTAGCAATGGAATATCTAAACTCGGGACACTCTGCCACACAGATCACACTGCCGTCCTTTGCAAGAGAGAATACGGGTCCAAGGAGAACATTTGCCTTCTGAGCTTCCACACTCCTGGGGTGGGCCGCATTCCCTCCGGACACCTGCAGTCTGTTCACGCAGGTGGGGGTGACCTCGCCTTCCCTCATCACTTCCTGGAATCCTCAGGCAGCACAGGAAACCTGCTTTCCACGTGTTTTGCTGTCTCTAGCAAGTAACAAAAGAGAAGTCAATAAAACAACACACCCCACTCTCTCCCCCTTCCCAGACAGAGTTTGGACTAAGTCTGCCCATGTGGAACCACAAGTTCACCTTGACCCAGCAGCCAGCTGTTGCAAAATGGCAATTATTTTTGTTTTGTCTTGTGAACGGTGATGAATCAGAACATCCTATCTTTCTGTATCATTAATAATCCAAGGACCTGAGAAAGCAGACCATGCATCTTTTTCTCCACATCATTTAGATCTTAGGTTTCAGCCACAGTAAACTTCGTGTAATTGCCTTAAAGGCCACATTTTCTCTCCTAATTTTTGATCTTTGCAAAAACTGGAACCTCTGTCTTAAGTTCTTCTGCACTGTCCACCCCACCCCAAAATCAAGTTAACCTTCTACATCCTTAATGAGTGGGCCTGGGTATCACCTCTCACAGGAAGTCTTTTCTGACTTTCCTACCCTGGGCCAGGGGCTCTTCCCTGTACCCCAGCATAGCATTTTTATAATCTGTTTACTTGTCTAATGCCCCCAACTAACCTGTGACCTCTTTGTGAATAGGGAAAACATCTTTTACTGGTCTTTCTAGAAAGGCAAAATCTCAGATATAGGTTAATGTTCATAAATTATTTAAAAATAATTATATAATAAATGAACTCAACATATACTAATCACACACCTCTTACACACCAGGCACTGTTCCCTATGTTGGGATGCAGAAGTGACCAAAACAGACCAACAAAAATCCCTGAACTCAACATGGATTTGCCAGGAAGGGACTGAGGGAACTTGGCGGGGTTGTTAACTATGTCCTGTATCATGCTAGAGTGTGCATGGCATGGATACATTCTCTTGACAAAATCATACAGCTGACAACTGTACATTTCAATATGCAAAAAGAACTCTGCAAAAACAACGATAATCAAGTGGGCACGGGGAGTAAGGGTAACATAAGGATGTTGAAATGCTAACAACTGTAGAAGCTGGGTAAGAGGCACGGAAGTTTGTTACAATATGCTGTTTATGTATGTTTAATATCAAAAAGCTAAATAACCTGTGTACTCCTGTGAATACATATTAATGAAGCATGAGTAACGGATAGTCTTCAGTGGTACCAGAATGGTTTTGAACTAGGAATAGGAAGGAAAGAAAAGAAATGAAGTTACAGGCATTCCTCATGATGTGCAAGGTGCTTTATAGCAATTTTCTCACTTAATCCTCACAATACCTTTATGGGATATTTTTACCCCCACTGTATAGATGGGAAAGCTGAAGCTGAGGGAGGTTATCCAACTTGCCAGGTAAACACAACAGCCACATCCAGGCCCTGAGTCCAACAGGGTTTCCCTTTGCTGCTGCACCAAGTGGCGGTGGGGGCTGGGACTCCCACTGGGGCTGGGGCAGTGCAGTCTGAGGAAGGGCTGAGAAGAACCTCTAGTCATGACAGATCCCACTCTTCATGCCTCTAATGAGGCCAGAATTACATCTGAAGAGATTAGACTATTAAAATTTCAAGGAACGGGGCGCCTGGGTGGCTCAGTCATTAAACGTCTGCCTTTGGCTGAGGTCATGATCCCAGGTTCCCTGGAATCGAGTCCCACATCAGGATCCCTGCTCCACAGGAAGCTGGCTTCTCCCTCTCCCACTCCCTCTGCTGTGTTCCCTCTCTCGGTGTGTCTCTCCCTGTCATATAAATAAATAAAATCTTTAAAACAATTTTTTTAAATTTCAAGGAACAATAATTACACCCCAGAACTCTTCCTATACCATCAGCAGCAGCTGTGACGTCACATCTGTCTGTTATAATATGCGATATTTTCACTTACACCCCTGGTCCCTGAAGACCTGCGTTGAGTCTCCACCTGGGCTCCCATTTCCTGGTGCACACGTAGAGGGGATCACGACTAGCACAGAGCTCAAGCTGGGCTTGGGCTGACATTTGTCAATGGCGTCCCCCTGTAAGTAAGGAACTCCTTCGTCATGGCTGTATTGCACCGACAACCACACACACTTGTTTTCTGTCCACACCCAGACAGACTCAAAACCTCACAGATGCTGAGGAAGCTGATATGGCCGGTCATAACGGCCCACCTTGCCTGTGTCCCTCTCCTGGCCGCTGTGTCACTTTGACAGATGTCGGACTTAGCATCACTAGAGATGGGCCCATTATGGACTTGGAAAGCTTTACCATTTCCAAATGCAGACTTGCCCAGCCAAAATAACAGGCAGTGCTCAGGGACGTGCCAAATGTGTGGAAATACGGGCAGCTTCCCTGCTGTACACAAGCACTCATGTCCCAGTCCCCAACAGAGGCAAAGGCTCGGGTCCAGACACACTGTTCCTTTAGGGCCTGTTTGGTGCTCAATAAAAACTCTCCATAGTTATAAATTTGAATCATAATCCCTGTTTATACTATTGAACGTTCACCCATCTGTACTCTCTGTTGCCTTCATCTAAACCAATCGGCCCCGCAAACACTTTATCAAAGAAGTGCTTTATGCTAGTAGGGAGCCGGGTGATTAGGTCCTGGAAAAGTAGCTTGATATTCAGTCCAGAAAGTTAATTACTAACATAATTATCAAAACCTTATATTTTTCAGGGTTAAGTCAAGCATCGCTGACTAAATGGGCAGGGTGCCTTTTTGGTTGGTTGGTTCTCTGGTTGACATGTAATTAGCTCTTAAAGACAACACATTTCTTTTTTTTTTTTTTTTTTTTTTTTTTTAGAGAGAGAAAGAGGGAGAACAAGCACAGGCAGACAGAGTGGCAGGCAGAGGCAGAGGGAGAAGCAGGCTCCCTGCCAAGCAAGGAGCCCGATGCGGGACTCGATCCCAGGACGCTGGGATCATGACCTGAGCTGAAGGCAGTTGCTTAACCAACTGAGCCACCCAGGCGTCCCAACAACGCATTTCTTGACTTTTAAAGCCAAACACAAATATCTAGATACCTATTCTATCTATAGAACATTCCCCCAATTGCCAAAATTCACCAAGAGAATCTGAAATGAAATGAAGTCATAAACTGACTCAACCCATAGTTCAAAACTCTGTATTTAAGGCTGTCTCTGAATGATTTTTCTACAGCAGACACAACAAACTTAATGCTACTTTTTTCTGTATAAAAGGCAGAGAACCTGGGGGGCTCAGTAGGTTAAGCATCAGACTCTTGATTTCTGCTCAGATTGTGATCTCAGGGTCATGAGCTCAAGCCCCATGTCTAGCTCTGAGCTGTGTGGAGCCTGCTTAGGATTCTACCCAACCCCTACTCCCTCTATTCCCCCAGTCTCCCCACTCTAGCTGTCGTGTTCTCTTGCTAGGGGGGGAAAAAAAAGCTGTAGGCTTCCACTGTACTCCTCTTACTGCTTTTGGTGGATTATTTCTTTTCCAAACCACCTCAATTCAGCTTTCACTGGACTGCTTATGGACACCAAAAGGCATATAATGTTGCAGGTCCTCAGACACAAAGCTGCTCCAACAGTAAAATGGGGAAGAAGTTTGTCTACTTGTCTGAAAGTGGAAAAATATGCAATAAAATAATGAAAAATAACATAACATAAAGTAAAATAATGCAATAAAAGAAGCATTATGGACTGAAAGTTTCAGCTTCTCAAGAAAATGAACTCTCTCTGTGATGAGCTAACCACCATAGGACAGAACTTGCAATATGTTGCCAGTGTTGCATAGGTGGCCTGAAAGAATGATAGATGACCTTAAAGCATATCTCAAACAGACTTCTAGACTCTCCTGAACTATGTGAATGACATATGGGACACATGGCATCTAACCTGGCATTTAGTAGTTCAAGAGCTCCCCTTGACCATTCCAACTTGCCTGGAATTTCATAGAAAGGACTCTGAATATGCCCATCTGGGATCTTACTTTTTTCATGAACTACTGTTTAAAGGATGAACAAAGTTTCCAGCCTGGCTCGAATGAGCTCCCATCAATTTTACCCACCACCACATTCCTGCACCTTGGATGAGAACTAATTAAGCTCATGTGGTGGTTTTTTTTTCCCCCCAGACTGTCTTTTGCAGCTCTGGAACAGAGCACACCAAATTAAGCCCATCTGTCTAAATGGGAAGAAGTTATTTATCCCACTGCCAACCAGGCTTTCTTTCCTACGCAGATGCTGCCTTCCAAGGTTCCTAAACACCTTGCGGTGGTGATGGTAACTCCAACTCAACCAGCTAGACTTCTGGGAGAGCAACTGCATCAAGGATCACGCACCAATACATAGCAACCATTTCCTTGCAAGGCAAAATATCCAAAGAAGCCACAAAGCATGCTACCAGACTATCATTCAAGGTCAAAATTACAATATCCAAGAGTTAAGTTGTTCAGCGGCAATCTTGCCCCCCACAGAAAAGAGGGGTGGGGATTTAAGTCCTTTTTCATTAACGATGTCCCATTAAAAGAACCTAATTAATTTCAGTGGCATCTTCTGCCACACGAGGTTACTTCTGTTGAAAAGGAAGAAGCAACCCTCCCGTTCGCACAGGCCAGAGGACAAAGTCATAGGAAAGATGCCCTGGGCAATGATGATGCCCACACGCCCGCCTGGGCGCCGATGTCAGGCTCCCAGGATGACGGCTCTCAGCCCCCAACTGATGCTTCTCAGCTCAATCAACTCAACTGTAATAACTCCCACCACTGCTGACTGCTCAGAAAGCAAACAAAAAGGAAAGAGAATCAGTAAGTATCTGATAGTCATGATATACTGTTACTACTGACCTGAAGAATCTTCACTTAGGCTGAGTTAAGGAAAGAAATTAAAGTCCACAGGAACACCAGAGTCTCACTATAGAAGTGAAGAACGTTCACTTGCAGAAAACAGAGGTGCCTAAACTAGCTGGTGGGTCTGTTATGTAAGAGGTGCTTTATAACAGAAAAGAAGTTATTAATAAATGAATTCTTTGTTCTGAGTTTCTTAATTATTGCTTTTTCTTTAATGCCTACCCTAAGTAGATTTATGGAAATTAAATAAATAAATAAATAAAGACTTGATTGAATCAGCAGTTTTCAAACTGTTTTGAAAGGCAGAGAGACTTTTTTTTTTTTTTTTTAAGATTTTGTTTATTTATTTGACAGACAGAGATCACAAGTAGGCAGAAAGGCAGGGAGAGAGAGAGGAGGAAGCAGGCTCCCTGCCAAGGAGGAAGCCCGACTCCGGACTTGATCCCAGGACCCTGGGATCATGACCTGAGCTGAAGGCAGGGGCTTTAACCCACTGAGCCACCCAGGTGCCCCTAAAGGCAGGAGACTCTTATTCAAAACAGATCCATGTGGCCCTTCCTCCCTCACCAATATATAAAAGATGGTCAAAAAGGATTTGGTCTGGATGAGGAGACATTCCAGAAGGGGTCATGAGGTCAGCATAGTGAAATAAAACAATGTGAAAAGCACTGAACTAGAATGGATCTAAATAGAATATATGATTAAAATTTAAGTTAACAAGCACAGAAACATCAATAAGATTTTTTGTACCAAATGCACAACATGGAAACATTAGCACACATATGATTACAAAGAGAGACCTAAGCTATTTATTTACTATTTATCACATGCAAGTTCAAATGCAGCATTAATCCAAAATGGTCTTCATGAAACAGCCAAATGAATTTCAACACCCTGAGTATAAGGACAGAGCCATGAAAAATGGTGATAATGAAGGTCTTAATGACATGTAAGAACTATAATAAAATATTAAGTAAAAAAGCAAGAATTATATTGTTGACGTAAAAATGCCCAGAAAAACACTGAGCAGGGATCTACTAAAATACCAACACAGTAACTACCAAGTGAGAAATTAGGGTGGTTTCTGGCTTCTTCAAATTCTATTTTGTTTAAGGAAGGAAGGGAGAAAAGAAGGCAGGAAAAATCTAACCTAGACATTCTTTGGGCTTAGAGGCCATAAAAATGTAGTGTACACTGGCCAACAGTGAAAACACTTGTCACTTAAGTTAAAACATAAAATTCAGTCTTTCCATGACTATAAAGATTGGGTCGTGCCATCTGAGCCAACACCCAATTCATCTGATGGCCACAGAGCTAGATGATTTAGCCTCTGGGACCTGACCTTTGTACCCGGATCTAGCACCGCAGCTTACAGAGGGATGCTCCAGGCACAACCAGGACCGCTAGAAGGCCTGGAGGGCATGCGGGATCAGGGGCAGGACACGGAGCAGCCCCGCAGGCCAGAAGCATATTCCCAGACCCACCCACTCACCACATCCAGGTCCTGGGAAACCCGCCGCTTCCGGAGCTCCTCCATCCTCTCACACACATCGGAGAAACAGGTGTTGTAATAATCTGCATACTGCTGTGCCAGGTCATCGATGTTTCCCAGCGAGCCGTCCTGGGGGCGAGGAGAGTAGGAGGAAGACACAGGAAGAGAACAAAGGCAGTCAGTCCACCTGCAAAAATACCAACCGCTTCCCGTCCCCACTCTCCATGTATTTTCCCTAGTCACGGCTGGTATTCATTATGCTGTGAGCATGCGCCGGGCTAACTTTCACACGTGACACCTCTTAACCCTCAGGCTACCAGTTGAACGCCCGACCCGTTCCTCACTGTGCGGAGGAACACACAGTAGGCCACCGAAGCTGAGCGACCACCCAAGGGTTCCAAGGCTAACAAGCAGAGAAGCCAAGCCTCCAGCCCAGGAGTGCCTGGTGCTGAGGCCATGGTGTTGAACTCACACCTCTGCCTGCCTGGCAGGGCTCAGAAACCCTTAGGGGAGCACCTGCCGAGAAGGTGCAGGGGAGAGGCTCCCTAAGGCCCGATAGGTGGCTGTACCAGAACCTCCTGGGAAGATCCTGAGAAATTCTGCTACCAGGACCACCGCATTCCCAGAAATTCTCAGGAGAACCAGAGAACTGAGGACCCATGAGGGATGCTGCGTCTGAGACACACCTGTGCCACGCCCTCCTGGGAGACCCTTGAAAAGAGCACCCTATCCCTTCAGTTATTCCAAGAAATAGAAAAAACATGCAAGAAGAGCACAGGTTACCAGTTTACCTAGAGGAAAGCCGTTTGTGGCCTGAGCCACTGCTCTGGACCCCACCCTCCTGGGTCCGCACTCAGCTCTGCGACCCCTAACAGCTCTCGGCCAGAGGCGGGTTTCCTAATCTCCGGTAACTCTGGAGCACTGAGTACCTATGGCGCAGTGAGAACTAATGAAGGAACACAGTCCACCTGGCCCACAGGACTATTAGCTCCTAATATTCACTACAAGATAATGTTTCAGACTATAGTCTTCCCTTTGGGGAGTTGATGCCCAAATGCACATCTGAACACATTCACGAGGCCAAATGCTGCCTACATTTGTAAATTATGCCATTTGTTCTGTTCATTCATTCATTCATTCATTCAGAGAAACATTTCCCCTCCCCTTTTTACCTCCCAACCTGTCCTTTCTTTGGTATGAATAAATGGCGCTACCAAGACAACCAAAGAAACACAACTCGGAGCAAGCCTAGAAGGTGCCCACACGCGCCAGCTTACAGAGCACAGTCCTGTCACATCACACACAGCAATGCTTGTCTAAACCCGCCAGACACAATCCAATGCAAGCAGGGTGGGGTGGGGGCGGGGGGATTCAGAGTTCGCCCCCAAGGCTGTTTGCTGAAGACCTTCAGGCATTATCAAGAGGCCTGGGTCAGAGCGATCTCTATCCCATATCTGTGCATTCACCAGTTTTATGCAACCAGCGGACAGGCGAAAAAGAAAGAAATTATTTCTTTTTTTTTTTTAGAGGAAAAAAAAAAAAAACCCTCTTCCTTTTCCACCAGTAAAATGTTCTCCTTTGAGTTAATTGCCTCCAAATCCCAGTGCAGAGCTAGGGGCCAGAAGAACTCTTCCAAGACCAATAAGTTGCTTGAGTTTGAACATGTCTGGGCAAAAGTCATTCCCATTCGGTCCGCTGGTCCATCTGTCTATCTCAGACAACAGGCTGTAAGGACACAGTAGAGGAGCTGGGAGCCTAACCCCCTCTTTAGTAGGTTTACTGTCAAGTTTCCAATAGGGAAATATGACTAGTCAAGGTAAGAAATCCGCTGCTGGGCCTCTGAGGAAAGGTCTAGGGGTGGTCAGCCTGGTGGTCTTCGCTTGACTGCTGTCAAACTGCCTGGAACCAGAATCACAGGGGAGGAGGGAGGCCAGACCAGAGCATCTTAAGGTGATGCTCCTGCAATACAGCTTGATCAATCAAATTATGGTCCCACGGTTTGCCCTGACTCGCCTCAAATCAACCACACGAACCCTGTCCGTTTCCCCACTTTGTCTGTTCTGCCACGAACACAGCTACCAAAGTGACCTTGCTAAACAGAGCTGACCAGCTGTCCTTTCCCTGGGAATCACCCATGCTACCCTATCACCCGGTGACAAAATAAACCACCAGCTTGCCAGCCTGGACCTCAGGGCCCTTCACTTTACCTCTGCTCTCCCATCCCACTGGGCTGAGGGAGGAGCTTGGGCCCCCAGACAGGGAGGCCCAGGGCAGCCAGAAGAGCAACCAGCAGCTTCCTAGAGTGACCGCTTTCCCTTCAGAGTGGTCCTCTCCCAGCCCACCAACCTCAGCCCCAGCACCAGGAGAAACGAGTCCTGAATGCTGGCTATTCCTGGCAGCCCAGGCTAGGAGAATGAGAGCTCAGGGCCCGCTGCGGTGAGAGCTTGAGTCCACAGCCTGGCCAGCTGTCTTCTGTCAACCTAGCATTTCTGCTTATGCCCCAAAGAAATAAGTCCTCCGGGGCCCCCTCCTCTTCAAGACCCTTGGTTTCCTTAGTCCCCGCCCCTGGTATATACTGGAAAAGACCAAGGCACTCCCTTCAAAGTGTGCACTGGAAGGTGGGGGAACAGACTTGCAGCAACAGCACCCAAGAACCCCCTTCTCTGAGTGATTGTCTGGACCCGGCCACGGCCCACTGGGGTCCCCCACCGCTGGGGCGCCTGGCACCTCCTAAGCCTTTTAGAGTCATGTCAAGTCTCTTGAGAAGATGATGCTATCCTGTCTTCATCCAGAAATATCCACCTCCATCCATCCAGGGAGGGAAACATGCCTGCCACTTCTGACCAAATATAAAACCCACATCTTCTAATGCCTGAGTGCATCTGTGAGAGGCCTTACAGATTATAGCTGCACATCTTCCTATGGCTTGCTGTTCTTAAATGGAACTCAATCTCTCTCTCTCTCTCTCTCTTCCACAGAGGCACTAAGAATTGTTCTGTTCTAGCCAAGCCGCTCCAATTTTGAATTCTGGCTTCTCAAAAATAACCAGCTGAACTCTACAACTTAACACAGTCAACTGTCTTCTTGGAATAATTAAGTCCACTCCAAAAAAATTCTTAATTATTTACATAGCTTTGTTCAAATTACCTTCTGCCCCCTTTTCCCAAGTAACACCTTCAAAACCAACTGTTTGCTTCTCAAGGTTCCAAGCTGTCGATCAAAGGTTTTCTGCTACTAGTGAGCAAGTTTAAGTCCCTCTTTCTCAGTCCAAATTACTCAATTCCCCAATAACTTGGGGACCTGGAAAACATTTCTGTTGCTCATAAGAAAAAAGGCAGCTGCTCAACTCAATGTGGGCCAGAGACAGCAAACGCTTCACACCCTGAAACATGCTGCTCACCCACTCCTTACTCGGCGCTCAGCAGACAATAATTCAGACCAGAGTGGCACAGCTGCCTCTCTGTTTTCCCAAATTGCTTTCCAGATGTGCAAGAAGTCCCCCAAATTTCCATTTTCATCAGTTTTGATGACTTAAATGCCAAGAAAACCAAATGAATAAAAGAACATGTTTTGGGGCACCTGAGTGGCTCAGTCATTAAGTGTCTGCCCAGAGCCCTGGGATCAAGCCCTGCATCGGGATCCTCGCTCAGTGGGAGGCCTGCTTCTCTGTCTCCCATTTCCCCTGCTTGTGTTCCCTCTCCCACAGTGTCCTCTCTATCAAAAAAAAAAAAAAAAAAAAAAAAAAAAAAAAAAAAAA